>NC_069142.1:13853244-15053244 GCF_943734755.1 Anopheles moucheti
AGACCTGCCATATATAGGGAGCTTATAGATAATCCCATCTTTATTATCTAAAATATACTAAAATAAAAATACCTGGTACATTCAACTAAAACATTAATATTTTTACATTACTATTATAAACCAATTTTGCTGCTCCCACCAATTAACGTTACTCGAAAAAGGTGAATACACTCAACAAGCTACAGGGGAGGTTAGGGATGGTTTTTGAAAGTGATCGAAAGAAGCAAGCGTCCTCTGCTTCTATAAAAAAAACAGTGAAAATTTTGCATCCAGATCACGATCGACCGTCCCTTCATCGCTAACCGCATCTCCGTCTGCTGTCGCTCGTCATCAATCAAATGCTACTATTGCAGTAGGGTTGTGTCGTGGCCGTGTCGGCGAGGAGATGTTCCATTTCATTGCATGCAAACCCATCAACCAACAAAAAAAAATTACTGTGTGTTTGGGGGAAGGTTTGGGGTGGAACGGGCTTTTAAAAGGGGAAAAAAAGGTACACTCTCACTGGGGGGACTCCCATTTCTGCTGTCGAAGCACCGACACACCAATACACAAATTCCTGTCCCGTATCGAGGCAGGCGATCGATCATGCTGAAATGCAATTGAAAAGAGGGGGGAAGGGGCGAAAGGAAAACGGCGGAATAGCGAACAAGGGTGCTTTTGAGAAATTAATTCGTCACTGAGCCCACGCAAATTATCTCATCATGCGCTGCACGAGAGCGTTGTTTTCGTGTTTTTTTTTCTTCTATTCCTCCAACTGTTACCTTTTTTTTTTAGAAGGGCTAGCCGCTTTATGTTTTCCTTGGACGTTTTTTTTCCTTCTTCATCTTCTCTTGGTGTGGCGTCAAATGAAGCTCGGATCGATTGCGATCGCACGAAGAGAAAGTGATTTTCTTTTATACTGCTCGCCCGGGTACGATGAGAAACACGCCGATCGGAAGGAAGGAAAGGCGTCGCATCCTATGCAAACAGACCACTCCAGGCAACTCCTCTTTTCCCAGCGCGTAAAAATTATGGCCTTTTTTTTGTAACATGCCAAAATGTTTTCCCACAGTACGTCTCACAGCACAAAGCAACGAGGGCGAGTCGGTTTCTTTTTACCACCTCCATCTGGACGTCACTTGTTTTTGGGGGGGGGGCAGCTTCCAAGCAGTTCGGTGGCTTCACCTTCGGCTGTAAGGAATCCTTACGGTCATGTCGGTGCAGGCGGGTAATTCTTGGCCTGTCCCACGCAATCGTCCTCGGGTGGAGCGATGTTTGCTCAGTGACATCGATCTGTTCTGACCTCTTCCGCTTCCAACAGCTGGATTGTGAGTTGCGGGAGGTCAAAAGGAATTCGGGTTCGAAATGGTAACATAATACATTGCATTCAAATCGGTGGTATGACGATCGAAAAACCGCACAGAGACAGTCCGGTGTTGGAACGTGTAGTACGTGCTGATATTTATTACATTTGATTGCATGTGTAAGCGGCATAACATCGAGTATGTTTTAAAATAGTTATGAATATTTAGTTAAGGGTAAATATAAACCGGAAAGCACAATTCTGAGTCCTGAAGTACCGAGATAACGGAATAAAATGTTTCTATCTTGTTAATTAATTGCTTGTTTGAATGCCCTGAAGACGAGATGTCCTCTTAAATAACTTATAACGTAAACCAATTTCTCTCTCGTAAAGCAACTCGCTTTCGAACGCAGACCTTGAAAACAATGCGAAAAGCAATAACCCAAAACTGGAATTTTGGTCTCACTTCCAAAAGTTTGTTGCAATGCATACAGAAGTAGCGTTGAAACCGGTCCAGGCAAGGAAGGTCGACTGTGCGGATCGGGCCTTTAAAGCTCATGTTTTAGGGGAGAGAGTTTTTGTATTCTTATTCTCCTTGTTTTTCTCCCTTCTGTAAATGGAAGTGTGTATTCGTTTTTTTTTCGTATGGTATCAGATGGTACACCTTCTGTCAGTATCAATCAAAGTTTGCGCACTGTGTCACAAATTCCAACCGTTTTGCCATGCTTAGTTTTAATTACATCACCAATGCCTATCGTCGAACTTTTATGTGTATCCCCCTTCTTCCCCCCCCCACCCCTTAACCGTTACACACGCTGCGTAACGTAACGTGGTAACGCACATAAATCTTTTGAAACAAACGACCCAATCATCAGCCACATCCGGCATGCAAAAGTTGTAAATCAAACTTCAAACGCTAATAATTGTCCCTATCAACTATCTCTCATGCGGACACTTGCGCGAAGGGTTTTGGTCGTGCATGGGAAGCGCGGTGTGCGCAACAACGGCCAAGCGTAAAACCGTTCGAGGGTGGAAAATGTCACCGCACTAAGCCGCTTTTAACGTGCGCGCGGGCGCGCACTTCGTGTTGGCTTTATTACACCAAAGCGTGTATTAATTTGTGCCTCCGTCCGGAACGGGTGCGTGAAGGTGTGCACACACTTTCTGGCTTCCCGACATACTCACAAAACACTACATGACTGTGACTGTGTGTGTACGTGTGTGTGTGTACAAGTGAGGAGAAATGTGCTCTAATCTGTAATGACGAGACGGGCCGACGAAGGACACGCTACGCCACTTAATCCGTCTAGGAATGTGGCTAATCACTTACAATCGATAGACGGTGGTGAACTAACAAAAAAAAAACAACAACAACCTAAAAGCGAATGTGCTGTGCGGATTGGATGGAACGTTCGGTGGGGGTTGTGCAAATTAGGTTTACATGATACCATTCTGGCTTCTTAATGGTAGATAATGCGCTATTGCGAGACATTGCCATTGGCTAGTGGAGCGGGTAATATTTAGCAAAACAATTAATGACTGTAAATAGGATTTACGAGTGCAAATGCGATAACACAAACGCTGCCTTAACGGTTTTCCCTCTCATTATCCCATATTTTATTTCTATGTTGATGAAGTGTTTGATGACAACAGTGTCCAATAAGAAAATTAAAAAAAATATATGACGACTTCAACAAGTAGTACAGGCAGTCCTCCGCGACATGTGGTTTATGGAAATTTGACAGCTGAGGAGCTAGTTCCCTGGCGGCACAATTGTACGAATAGGCTAGCTGTCAAACAGATCAGCCTATGCTTCCCGTATGTAGATATGTGCGTGGTCGCGAGCGTGCCTGTCACCCAACTCATCATCGTATCTTTGTCTTGAGTTTCTTTGTACCTTGCGTTGTTTGGCTACAGGTTTCACTCTACGTTCGTAAAGTTGTAGTAGTTGCAGTTTGTGAAAAGATTTTCAAAGAGAGCATCAAACTGACCAAAGAATGTGCAACGAATATGCACCTGCAAGTAAGTACTTATTTCATGTGTTGGCTGGAACTGTTGAAAAAAACACAGTTTCTATTCTATGAAGACACAGTTTCTATGTATCATAACTACATTTCCAGATGGCACAGGGCACAGGGAGCTCCACTGCAGGAACCAGCAACAACTGTAGGAAGTCGATTTCGGCACACGGACAAACATCGAGGACGAGGACAATGCAATACTGGAAGTAGATGATCATTCCGGTGGGCATCATCATCATCATCATCATCCTACGTTCGTCGTGATAGAATGTTCCGATCGTGTGTTCCAGTTTCGGTCAGAATGCCTGACTAGAATTATTTTAAAGATTGTGCGGATATGTATTGTGATATAAAAACATTGTAGTGAAATAAAATAATGAACAAAACAAACGAAAACAAATTATTTGCATTAATATTTAATAACCTTGAGAAATAATAATTATTATGAACCTTGGGGGAAGCATCAGAGCTGTCAATCTCAATTGTACGAATAGATCTTCTTCTTCGTACCCCTAATCGTACAACTGCAATTGCCCTAACCGGTGCGCTATCAGTACAATTGTGCTGCCAGGGTTTATTGTAGAAATTCAAATTGTACAAGCAAAAACGGTGAAAAATTGGTTGAAAATACCTTTTATTGTGCCACTTTTGTAAAAGGATTTTTGTAAGTGGAGATGGTTGTGTAAAGCTGCATATTTTATAATTATTTGTACTACTGTTATACAAATGCCGTGTATTTAATTGTGGGAAAAGTTGGAAGATTTGTCATAAATTCTTTTTCCAATATGCTAAAGCAGTTTTTTTTTTTTTTTCATATCTAAATAGTATCATAAAATTGTCAATTTTGCCTGATTGCCTGATCCACACTATCGTGCGGTGTAATTATGCTTTTTATACATCTCTGTTTAATTTCTTCCCACTTTTTTATCGTTATGAATTTCCTTTTTCGATGCCTGAAAAACAGGTATCTATAAAGCTTTTTTACATTTAAATTTAAGTAGAAAAGAGGGAAATAAAAATAATGTCATAAGCTTGTTATCGGGTTCGGCATTCAACGGGAGAGAAAAAAAAAGAAGCAAAACAAAAACCCCAACTGCCCACAATCATCAATGTTTGCACAGTTTTACGACCAAGAATGTGAACAGTCCTTTCCGACGCATAAAACCCGTCTCGGCCATCTTTGGCGCTGCGGGGCCGGCACACGGCAAAAACCGCATCCGCACCGTGTTCAATTTTATGGGCATTTAAATAGAAACCGATTGCATTAGCCGCTTTTGGATTTATTCTTTACGAGCCGTTTTTTGATTGTTTGAGCCGCCTTGTGTCCGTTCGATACAAATTGTCGTGTAATAGAGATGGAAATAGCCGGGAGAAAATAAATCTCCCCTACCACGCCACCACCTCCCTCCCTCCCTCCCTTGCGCCACACATCCACAACTCCTGAACATTGTGAGGGGTGCGTGTTTGTTTTCGCAAATCAAATGTCACAAATGTCCGTGTGCGAGTACTTTGCGGGTCTGTGCCACCCCCTTCCCACCGAAAGCTTAAAGCATTCCATTTTTAATATACTTTTTATGGTTTTCCATAACTCGTTTAGATGGATGTGCTGGTTTGAACCGTAATCCCATTCCTGCCATTCCATAACCAAGGCAAAATTATCCCCTCGACCACCTTTTCCAGCCACCCTGCTACCCTGACATCCTTCACCTCTGGGCACCGAGGTCCTCCCCGGATACACACGGTGGATCGTAAAACTGGTGGATAAGAATTTTTACGATCCAATTGCAACACCTGCACCTCTATGCAACTCGTTCTGCCTCGCCTAATGTGCGTCAGCTATCAACACCCCATCTTTAAGAAGCAGAATCTTGGCTCAAGTTTTCCATCCTCAATTCTTTGTGGAGTTCTCGTGCTTCTCCTTCAAAAATTTTTCTGCATCATTATTATTGCCTGCAGCGGCCCCGGTTGCAAGGGCGCACTTCCCGGTGCAAAACCTAACCGACGAATGGGTGAAAAGATGGGTGGGAAAAGAGGAAGGATGAGGAGGGGGAGGGAGGGGAGGGAGGGGGGGGGGGGGTACACTAACCAATCGTTTCTTTTACGACCGATTAATGAGATTACGTCGATCTGTCGATATTAGCAACGCACCTGAGCAAATTACCATCAGCTCAGGAAAGCAAGCAGGAGAGCGACACAAGTAAAACACTGTGCAAGCAGAACTGTAAAAAGTTTAACAGTGGATGTAAGGAAGGTAGATCAATTAAATGTACGCGTGTTTGCTTATTAAACGGGGACGGGTACGGCACGGACGAACAGGACGCAAACGGGGCCCAGCAGCAAATGCAGCAATGCGTGTTGTCATCCGCGTTTTGCATCTGGTGCAGCGAGAAGAAATAAAAAGGATTATTAGGACCGCGCACGATGATGCGAAATTCAGTCGCGTTCGGTTGCTGTTTGCCGATGGGTCGGTTATTTTATTTGCGCATCGATCGGGTCAGTTCGCAGCAAACGAAACAAACGTATTAAGGAATAGGTTCTTCCAACAGTGTGATGTGTTAGACGTTAGCTTCCCACAGTTTGCGAGTGCTTAAACATTGTGATGCTGTGATTAAGTGATTTGTTTTAACTTTTAAAAAGACGCGAAAGAAAAAAGGTTTCATAGCGGCGATCAGGTAATGCTACCGCGAAGGGCCCCCTTTTTCTCTCACCATCATCGATCATCAAAATCAAGCAATCAAGATGAACGGTCAAGATCCATCAACCCATAGCACCGCTCAACACCACCAAACAACACGAAACGCGAATGACAAACAAAAATCGTCCCGCCGAGTGGTTCGAACGAGCGATCGGCAGCTGCGCAAATACCCTGCGGGAAAGCCACCCTTTAATTTGCCGCTAAACATACCCCCCTCCCCTCCTTCCCCCTCTCCGTCCAGTACCATGACCTGCGAAGGGTGGGTTTCTGGGCGGTGTTCTTCTGGCCGATTATCGGCCACCAGTAGAACCATTTTCCTATTCTTACGTTTCGCTGACGTGCAGAAAATCGTCACATCGAATGAACGTTCTCACGGATTTGGAGCTATTGGTGGAGCATTTTCTTTTCTGCTTCTCTATCTCTCTCTCTCGAAGGACACACAGCTCGTTCGACTGGGCGATTATCCTTACTTGTTCCTTGCCTTATCCCTTTATTCCTGCATGCGTGTGCTTCACGTCGCTGTACACGACAATTAAATCACTTTAAAGCAGATTGCACTAGCGGAGAAAAAAAAGCATTTTCTCGAAGCGTTCTCTTCGCAGTGAACGGTGGACGGTAATGGCACTGATTGCATCTTCAATTTTTTGTTGTTTCTGTCCGAACATTAAAGACACGCTGCGGCACGAAGGTCATGGAACTTTCGCTTATCCTGCAGAGCGTGGCTAATTTCTGCATTACTGACAAAACGAACTTCAGAGATGTTTACCTAAATCGCGTGAGAAGTCACAAAGCAACTCCTGATTGCTTTCCCCTCCCCAAGGGTTTTAAATATTCGGTTAAGAACTTTTATGGAATAATGCTGGGAACATATGGAAATCAAAAAGTACATCTTCCAAATAGAACAAAATAGGTACAATTTGATGAAGTTCTAAAAAAATTTTTGAAAAATTCCAATAACTTAAGAATTTCTATGATCTGGAAATTCGACTTCAAATCTCAGAATTCTAGAGGCCCTATAGCTATATTACGCATTGCATTAGATATACGTCTAAATCGTTTCTTCTCTCTGATTTCACTGAATTGTGTCAATCATTTAACCAATTCTCAAACATTGAGACTTCAAGAAGAATATATAAATGTGTAAAAATATTGTATATTGTGTATGAGTATATCCCAATGTAGTCTATCTCTTCTTGGCGTAACGATCTACTAACGATCTACGAATCCGACTCTGAGAAGGTTTTAAATGTTTTCGAGCAAGTAAACATCCCAATCGAAACATGAAACAACAAACAATGGCCAGAAACCGAGCTCGGAAGCTGTACGATCAAGTGCTGGACCAAACTGCATGGTTGCATTTTGATGGACGATGAAACCTACGTGAAAGCCGATTTTAAACAAATCCCGGGTGTTAAATGTTATAAGGCTTATGCTCGCGGCAACGTCCCCAAGAGATTCAAATTTGTTTTTGCCGATAAATTTGCTAAAAAATTTATGATTTGGCAAGGAATCTGTTCGTGTGGCAAGAAGACCAACGTATTTGTGACAAATAAGAACATGAATTCGGATTTGTATCAGAATGAGTGTCTTAAGAAACGTATTTTGCCATTTATTAGGTCTCATCATGGGTCAGTAATGTTTTGGCCTGATCTAGCAAGCTGCCTTTATAGCAAGGACGTGCTGCAATGGTACAACGATAATGGTGTGACATTTATACCAAAAACGCTGAATTTACCAAATTGCCACCAATTCCGTCCAATAGAGCGATATTGGGCAATAATGAAACAAAAACTAAAGAAAAACGGTGCATTAACTAAGGATATAATACAAATGAAGAATTGGTGGAATTTAATGGCTAGGACAGTGACAGAAGCAGCTGTGCGGCGGTTGATGGGCGGTATAAACAGAAAAGTTCGAGAATGGGCGTTCGAGAAAGTGAAGTGTAATTTTTTTCATATTTTTTAAAAAATATATTATATTGAAACCTATGATTCATTCATACAAAGTTTTTCAATTGGATTAATGATAAAAAAAGAACCCCGCTGTGCAAAGTGCCCCATTTCTAACTGAACCAAGCCTTACAAAATTAATTACCCAAAAATTTCATATGTTCTAACGCTGTTATTTGTTTTTATTTCTTTTTTATTTCAGGTATGCATCCAATATTACCCCATCGAACGTTGGTTAAACGTCGCTGGAGCTCACCAGCAAGGTAACGAAACCCGATTACACATGTTAGACGGTACTGCTAAATAGTTGACGTGTTTTGAACGAAATTACCTATGGTGTGCACCGAACGAATGGTTACACCATCCAAACGGTCAGGCAAACAGATAGAGCGAGAGAAGAAGAAAAAAAAACTAGGCCAATCTGTGGAAATGAGAAAACTCGACGCGAAACCAGTTACGATGGGCCGAGCGCGTATCGCCGCACGGTAGAAATAGTAATGCCTGGCGCTCTAATCAATTCGTACGGCCACTGGTCACCACCAACTTCCGGTACCGCGTTTTCTTGGTCACTGTTTTGCTGTTGTTGTTGCGTTTTGTTTTTCACGCATTCACTGTGTGCGCTTTACCGGTGGTGTGACGAGTGCCCGTGGCCGTTGCGCACGCACGCACGTTGGTACCGAGATTCCGCAGATTCCAGCACACGGTGTTCGCATTCGGGTTGACATGTTCGGTGGCGTGAGAATTGGCGTAAACGGTGGTGAATTGTGAAACCGCCGGGCTCGGTCGGGCCTTTGGCAACCTCCGGCTCGGACTATGTTGTCTGTGGTATGGCGACGAAATGGTACCGGTGGTGGCTCGCCGAAGATAAGGCCGCGGTTGTCATCGTTTCGATTTTGATGGGTCTGGTTGAACTGGTTCTCCCGCATGAACGTGCACGCACTTGCCGCTATCGTTTACCACGACACATTTTCCCATGCCAGTTGCGTTCGTTCATTGGTAAAGCGAGAATGAGAGAGAAAGAGAAATGGCGACAACAACAAAAAAAAAAACTATTCAGAAGAAGGAAAAAACACATAACGTATTAATGTTTATGTTTATGTTTATTTAACTATATTTGTTTTCCTATATGCTGAACAAAACTATCGTATAAACTAAATTAAAATTACAGAAAGGTGGAGAGGGAAGGATACCAGTTTTAGCGCTATGTATAGATGCGTAGCTCTTTGAAGACGGCTCGGTTGAGCGAATATAGAAAAGGATATGTCAGATACTACTTCGAGCGATTGGAATTGGAAGGCAACTGTCATTGTCTATAAGGCATTAGTATTGTGAACTACTAGGTCTAAATGACAGCTAAGAGTTTGTCTATCTGAGATGTCATTTTAAAAGACATAATCTTCAGCGGAGTACATTCTTGATTTCCACTAAATTGCAAGTGTTAATGTAAGTGACAATTCCTGCATGTTGGACACTCTCGTCTAGCGTCGCTGGCTGTGTCACGAGATGTTCGCTCTATATCTATTTTTCTCGTCTATTCTTCTTACGCTTTATGTCGATCCCTTCAACAACTTTACGGTTTTAGATCACATTGTACCATCCCTCCCTGCATCTGCCGACATCTCATGTTACTCACTCCAACGCGAACTATAAACTATTTTCCCATGTTTTCCTTTCATACTCCCTTCGTGTGCTACTGCTCTTTACCGTGCCTGGTTCTCCACCAGACGTTGGTTCACCTTCTGCTACGGTTGTGCTCCAAAAACAGCTCCCAAGTCAATCGATCCAGCATTCGATGAGGGTCTCCAAACGGTGGACCCAGTTTCGCTTCCGGGACTGGAGCCGGAGTCGTGACTAACCTATAGACCTCCCCTTCGCTCCAGGGTTCGTTCCGTTCTCGCACCGTTGCACGCCTCCCGCAGCTGTTGCCGGAGCGCAGTTCCAGGCCGTGGCTGGTCACGGATCGCCATCCGCGGCACCACACCTTCACCCTGGTTGACCTTATGTATGTTGGTGCAGCTTAGCTTTTGTTTTTTTTTTTTTCAATTTTTGTTGTTGTGTATCTCAGAATTCTCTACCCTCCGGTGTGTTAGATTTTGTTTTTATTGGCGGGATTCGGTTGGGCGTAATCTTCGGATGGGCTGGGAAAATTTAGGTTATAAAAATGCCTTGAAAAGAGACTCCCAGGACTGTCACCCAGTATCATCCAGTAGTCCAGTAGCAATTGAAGGCAAACGAAATCTTAAGAATCCACTTTGACTGCTGTTTTCCATGAGTGCGATCCTGGCTTCCATCGTTTCGCAGCATTCAACCCGATGGCCGCTCTAGAGTTTGAGGCTGTTTTAAATCGCCTGAAAGCTGTACGGTTAGCTTGTGGAAGGGAATCGGACAGATGCGGCTAATCTCTAACCTTTGCAATGTGGGGCGTGGGCCTAACAGACCTTCGTTTTGCACCCGGACACCACGTACTGCAAGGAGAGGGCGAAAACGACTGTCATAAATCGCGTTACGCCTTCCCTTCTCTCGATCGTATGTCATTTATTTTGCTTTATACATTCGATTTGGTTCGTCTAGCGCTACTGGTTCGTACGCTTGGATGCTTCTACCGTAACTACTCAGCACAGCAAAAGGGCAAAGTGAGATTTTACTAGGATCGCCCATAAAAGTATCGTCCAACCCGTCAGTCGCCATTGCCACTTCATCTGGTTCGACTGTGAAGAGACTTGCAGGAAGCGTTGCTGACAGAAGGTTCCCAGTCATACAAAGGCGGAGTCTCTTGGTCGAGTTTCTTTTGTTCTCATAGTCAAATTTTGAGTTGAGTTTCTTTCGAGTAGACAACCGACAGGAAGACGAACTTCAACCTTCACGCACACACTCTCACCGCATGGTATATAAAGCGGCGCGTAACCACGCCCGCTTCAGTCGCCCGGCGGCTTTTGCAGCGTGTGGACCTACGCCGGATCGTAGCAAAAATATGATTCTATGCAAAAAAAAATGGGGGGTGGGGGAACTAGCACCACTCTCTGGCTCTCTCGTGAGAGCCGTTATCAGAGAATGATACTCTTTTTCCCCATATATTTGCGTGGCGATAGTGCTGTAATGAAAGAGAATATTGGATTAAGTCGGTCGAGCAGCAGCAATAGGTACATCCTTCAGGGTCGCGCGAGTAGCTTGGCTCACGTGCGTTGCTAACGGTTTATAAACAAAGCCTAACGGGAAGGATTTTTGTCATTGAAAATTTTGAAAAACATTCAAATGGCTTGGCGATTGGCTGTTTTTAAATAAAACATAAAATTTAAGGCATTTTGAAATCATTTTTGCATTGAAAAATAATGAAACAAAATTTTTGTTATAAGTTTTAGAACTTTTCAAACACCATAAAAAGATGTATTATTTTATTCTTTACATTTTTGTAGAACATCATTTTTATCTATCTCTGCTACTTTTCTAGTTATTCTTAAAAATATGTAAAAATTATGGAAAAATCACCACTAATATGTATAGAAAAACTACATTTCTTATTCTTAACCACTTTGTAGAACAATGTATGTATCTAACACTTAAACTTTTCCTGCTATTGTTAAATACTCCCGTGTGTTACCGATCGCCACAAAGCAATGTCTTCGAATGTATCAAATTATACCTAGTTTTGATCATTGAATTTGTGCGCTTGTCCTTCAAATATCCTAGGAAAAAGTGTTCCAATTGTTTAGTTAAAGTGTTGCCAATACTTTACAACCGATGGTTTATAAATAAATAATAATTTAACTACGATTAAATGCAGAAATCCACACACGCCAGTCAGTTGGACGCTTTAAATGAGAGGTTGAATATGTGGGCTTCGAGCCGCATATTCTGAGCTGCAAGGCGCGTAAGCTGCATGGACAAAATTTTACTCTAGGTCGGCAGACGCGAGCACAGTACACAGGTACCTGTCGACACACGCGTTATCGGTCTGTCGCTTTGAATGTGTTCGCCTATGCGTACATAGGCGCGAAAGCTGCAAGGACAAAATTTTACTCTAGGTCGGCAGACGCGAGCACAGTACACAGGTACCTGTCGACACACGCGTTATCGGTCTGTCGCTTTGAATGTGTTCGCCTATGCGTACATAGGCGCGAAAGCTGCAAGGACAAAATTTAACTCTAAGTCGGCAGACGCGAGCACAGTACACAGGTACCTGTCGACACACGCGTTGTCGGTCGGTTGCTTTGAATGTGTTGGTGCGTTGCGATATCCGTATACGCGCGATGGAGGGCGTGGATCGCGTACCGTGATTTTGCGTGTGTATCACGTGTGTGTTCGATTTTTTATCTCGCGTCGCATGTAGGCCAGAACGAGAGATCCGAATAAAAAATGGGTAGGCGGAGTCCATTTGCTGTTTGGGTTAACAAGTGATTATTTTCCTTCCTTTTTTATTGTCCTTCGTTTCATGTGTGTTTACTATTTGTCATGAGCAGAAGATGGTCGTTAGCAGGAGAGCATTAGGAATTACTTCAAGCAGAGATATTCTACGCGACTTTTTTTTTTAATGAGCAATATTGAAACAAAATTTCTGAAACAATTTCAATAACGAAATCTAAGGATTATTGTGACTACTTTAAGATCCTTGCTTGCAACATTCAAATTATCGTGACATTGCTGAAACAAGTTTTAGGATTATAGCATGCCGTTCATTATCTCACTACTGGCTGATTAAAAAAAATGGAAGATTAGAATAAAAATAGAACAAAAACGAAATACCTTGAAGTTCCTAGGGCACTAACAAATCATCATCGCAGACTTAAAACATCTGTTTCCGGTTGCTTGTGCCGACTGCTTCGAGCGCATTTGACGAAGATTAATAGATCAAAATCCTTCAATCACCTTCACTGTGCACAAATCCTCTTCTTCCAGCCTCTACACAAAAGCAAACCTTCCCTTGGCCTTTAACGGTTCAAGCGTCCTGCTAAAGGATTTGCCGATCAAATCATCGCTCCATTTGGGGCCGGAGTACAGCAAAAACCATTCCGGATTCATCCATTCTATTCCCACGGCAGGCAAATTGTCCGGTAGCGCTGGGCTGTTTCGCTACCGCGTTCCCGTGGAATATGTTAGCGTTTTATGGCGTACTTTATTCTCGCTGCAATTATACCATTTGCCCACTTTACGCGTGACGTGACGAGTGCAGCGAGGTTCAAGTTACAGTGGCCGTAAGGAACCAACACCCCGATACGCGCAGGCTAGTTTGTGGCTGGGTTCCGGGGTGTTGTTTATTTCATTGTGCGACGATCATCGCTTTGTCCGTGGGTAAACCCTTAACGATGACAGCCAGCGATCAAATCGCCCGGGTGTAAAGGGGAAGCTGTCATCACGTAGTGAAGGCTCCGTCTTTTTTTTTACGATCCGCAGGATACGTTTCGCTTGTTGAGGTGTATGCGGTTGTGTACGCGGCTTGGGTGGAGTAATAAAAATAATTAACATATGAATCAAACTCCACCGATGAAGGAAGTGTGCTTGTGCGTTTAGAAATCACATCACACAAACAGCAGCGATATAAACCACGTTCGAAGGAGTACAGCTTGATTGAGGGGAATAATTTAATAACTACTGTTCAGTTGGCGCTATAAAATGAGACATCAATATTTAATTGCACAAAGTATGTATCTTCATGCGCGATAGCAGAAAAAAAGGCATTTACATAAGGTGACAGTAAAATTAATCGCAACCGGAGTAAAGTAAAGTTCCCATCGTTAAATGCACTTAGATTTATAGTGCAGTTTTGTTTTCTTGCTTAGAAACAAACTGTTTATGGTAACAAATCCTGGCAATTGCGTATCTGATTAACTCGTACTGAGCCGTATTGTAGAGAGGTTTGCGTTATGAATGATGATTTATTTTCTTTATTGCTTATTTAATCCATCCATATGCTGATGACAAATCGGAAAACCGATGAAATGTCGTTGTGTAGCTCTTAATGCGAAAAAAATATTTTGATTAAATACAAAACTCCATTTGAGATTGATGTAGCGAACAATATGTGATAATTGGAGCCGTTTTTGAAATTTTGGAGAATTTGGAGTTATTCGTGGTCTATAAGGATACTCTAGAACACTAGCTTTCGTTGATTTGAAACACTCTATTTTAGGTATTTCTAGGAAATTATTCTCATTCTGCCTCGTACTACAATTCAAATTAGCCTTCAATGTCTTCAATGTACTCAGCCTCCTGCCAGATGCTTGTTGGACGTAGGAGTTGATGAAGCTTTTAGTGCTAACCATCACGAATTGACTTGAGAACTCAATTCCCAAGCTCATATCGTGTCAAAATAACAGAGTTCCTCTTTTCGATAATAAACTGCATCATTTACTGATATGAGACTTCCTAGCTGGACTCTATCACGAAAAGAGTTTTGGAGATACTTTATCTCCAAAACATTGATTCCAAATATATTTGAAAATGTGATGACTCGAAAATCAGATCTAAGTACCAAAAGGTGTTGAGTAGTAAATAAAAATTTCTTCTAAAAATTGAAAGATAGTACAACTCAGTAATCTTCTTTAGGTTTATTATCAAAATAGAGTAGAATAACACATCTCTTTATAATATTTACGAAAAAACATTGACATCCAGTGTCTTCAGATGATTAGAATTTTGTTTTGCAGTTTAATATAGACATGCTGTAAGAAGTAGCCTCTCAGAATGTCTAAACTATGTTTTTGTTCTGAATTTCCATATACACTCGTGTGATGAGTTTGCTACTCGACTAACGGAGGAATGTCTTTCTCGCAGCCGTTCTTTACAGCCGACAATCCCACAGTCCATCAAACGGTCAAGATCGCAATCGCGTCCTAGTGACACCCGGTAGACATACACCGGGAGACCGGACGATGATGAAGAGACCTTTCGCACCGAGCGTTTAATCTCAAGTGGTTCATCTCGCGCTACCACTTGCACTACCGAACGTTTCCCGTATTCTGTACGGTTTCAACCGTGATCGACCGTGAAACAAGACAACCGGTGGGAACGTCGCCGGACTGTGTGCGTGCTGTTGTCTTTACGTCCCAACTTTCACCCACTTGGCCTTGTCCATTCGGTGTGAAGATAAAGCAGCTAATGGTCTTAAAATCCAACGGTCCGTTGATAAGTTCGCTCGGTGACACCGGTTTCTATTATTTAATTTACCTGATTTTCCCCCATCCTTTGCTTCCATGCGCACCGTGCGAAGGCGCTTCACCGACAAAAGGTTTGTAAGGAAAACGGAAATAGGAGAGAAAATAAATTCTCTCACCCTTGAGTGGGGGGGGGGGGGGGGCTGCAAGCTTTCCAGGTTTGGACACCAATTTTTTCTGGGGGGTATTTTTGGTGCGCAAGCTTAAGAAAACTGTTCGAAACGAACCACAATTGGGATGTGAAAATTCCTAAAGCACCGATTATGCTCCGAATGGGCAGACAAACGTTTAGCTCTTTAATGGAGCTCGTAATCCCGGGTGGAGATGTTTTGTAATGAGAATCATTTACATTTCATTTTAGTCGTGCCCCACAAGGCGGTGAGCTTAGAGGGAAACATTTCCCAATTTGTGGTATTTTTTTTCGTCTCCTCTTTGTTTGTAAAGACATTCGTATACGCCTTATCGCACGCGTGGAAAATTACACCCCAACTTTCATTTGTTACAAGTCTAGCCCGTGTCTAAATGTATTTTCATGTAGCAAGAAAAGTATCAACATTTGTTTAACGTCGCTAATTAATAAGGACCCATAAATTGGATGTATTTATTAAAATGTGCGTGACGATAGCAAATAATAAGAATGTACTTTTTATTCCATAATTCGGCACACCTTTTGCCGACACGTGGCTTTCGTGCAAAATAATAGGATTTAATTTTTTCGTGAATGAAATATCGATAAAAGTAGCTGCAAGCATTTTGTTTGCCTTTTTTTTTCGTTGGTAAAAGAAAATACCGGCCATGAAACCATGGATAAGGAACTCGTCATTTGCACGCTCTTTATGCTGGGCATGCTGGGTTCACCCAATCGGTGACCCCAAAAGTGTAAAGAACGAAAGACCGAAAGGCGGAAAGAGAACCGTTTAGCGGGCTGGATTGTGATCGAACGAGCAATTGCTGGTGAGTCAAAAAACTCATAAAGAACCTTTAGGGAACACCCGTGTACCCTCTGGCGGTGGTTGTGGAAAGGGGAAGGGCAGCACGAAAAAAAAGGTTGACTGACCTTTTGCTAAATGGAGAAAGAGACTCGTCTTTGCCCGGTGTTTTGTGAAAATGCCGAACTGATTTTGTGCTTCCTTTTGGCTGTGCGGGGAAAACTTTTCCTCAACCTCATACGAATGGGCATTTTCATATTCTTGGAAGTGCGAGCAAAATTAACGCGCACCAGTATAGCGCAACAACGGAAGGAATAAATTATTGGTTTGCAAGTGGTAGCAGAGAGCCCCATCAAGCTGCAACTGAGCAGGAGAAGATGGCCCTTCAAATGTTAGGCCTGTTTAGAATATTCCCATCGGTGCGCTTATTGTACCGTGCACCAAGTACGGTAGAATTTGATTTCTCCACCATGCGGGCCGCTATCTTTCAGTCGACGATCATGGTACCGTGCTATGAGCGAAAAGTGGAGGAATTGGTTGCAAAATAACGCGAAAAAGCATACCCGGTGTGGTGTTGTGGAGAAAATTTTGGTTCGTCGAAAAAAAATTATGCACGGACACGGGGTAGTGCGAGCACCCAAGTAACCGCTGAAGGAGGTGCTACCATTTTGTTTAGCTCGTTTACCTTTTGATGTACGGCTACTTTTACGGCGCACAGGACACTTAACGCGTCACTAAATGCTAATTTTTAGAATCGTTCGCAATCGACACTGGGGGAAGGAAGACTCCTTAACTCCTCATCCTTTAAGTGAGTTCGCTATCGTTGTCTGTTGTAGGAACTTTAATGTAAGTTAGGATATTGTTGGATTTTATAACACTTTGTAGAGCTTCTGAAATTATAGCTCTTGTTCAATAAACATGTTGGATCGAGTTTCACACAATATACTCTTTAGAGAACATTTAATCTGTAAAATCCAATAAAATAAGATGCAGTTTTATTACTGAGGTTTGACATTTGTTTATTTTTTTTATTTTATCTGACAGCGCAAGATGGTATAATGCATTTTTTTATAGCAATGCAGGGTTCGCAAATCGAAGGATTTACGAATGTTGAATAATCGGATAACTATCTCAAAATAGTCATTCAAAACAAGGATAAATGAAAGATATATCTAATACATCTCTTACTAACCAATCTAAAGCCGTGCTAGTAAGAAAAAAGGGAAGAATTTCTCCACCAGGTCATCGCACTTTCCAGCAGAAGGGCTCTTATTGTATTGGCATTGTAACAAAGCTTAGCCAAGCGCACTCCAAAGGTCAGCACTGATGGGCTCCGATCTTATGTTCCGCATGCTTCTACATGCTTGGGTCATCGAAGGTACCGATAGGGTATTCTTCCAAGAACGACTCTTCTCAAGATTTTTCTGCCATATATTTGAAACAAGCGAGTACAGGAAGGAATGTGTACATGAGCTTTCAGTCGCTCCCGTAACATGCACGATAGCATCGATCGAACGATTCTTTCCATGGAATGTCCCTGAAGAAGCTGGAAGAAACTTCTTTCTTTGTCTTTTGCGAACATGCCAATAGACACAACCGCTATATTCAGCATCGCTCAGCAGCTTCTAGAAGATTTGCCTGTGGTCTCGGAACCGGCCCGGATGTTATGTGGTGGCCTCATTAACCCTGGCCCCGCACATACCAAGGCCCAATTTCCGTGGCCCAAAATTAAACGGCGCTTCACTGTTTCTCCCCGGTTGATTGGTGTTGGAGTAGCGAAACGCGCTCCTTGCACCAGCTGGAACGATGTTTTGATTTGGTGTTCGTTTAACGACAGGAAATTAGGTAGCTCCAGCCCAGTCTCCACGTTTTTGGGAAAAGGTTACGTCAGTCCTGTGCGAGGAACAAACCCCGCGACCGGCTGAGTGGAAAGAAAATAAAAAAAAAGCCGCCCGCCAGTCTGTGATTGCACACGGAGGAGGGGAGAGCAGTTTAATTTGACACATCCCCTCATCGAGCAAACGGGGTCGGCAGTGGCTCATCATCTTCGGGGGCCACCGCACAAAATTACACCCCTGTTTCGGTGAAATGGAATTGAGTGAGCGATGTGATTCCGTGGACAAGGTACGAAAATTTACGTGTCATCAGTTGATGTTGGTTGTTGGGTTGCTCTTCTCAGTCAGCGGCTTAGCTGGTTTATTAGATCATATCCAATCTTTTGATTTGCTTTAAAATCCCCATAGATGATCCTCGTTCGTGGGTCAAACTGTCTCGAAAATTAAGGTTAGATGTTTATTGTCTCGCTATGCCCCACAATGTGTTGGATGAGAGCTTATGGAATTGTTAAACAAAGTTCACAAAATGATTTCAATGCCTCGAAAGCGGGGATACCTCTTATATACATTTTTAAAGCCCTTAGCACTTAGCATCATAGACTGAATCAAGTAATTAAAAATTTTGTTGCGAAGTTTCTTAAAACAAATTAATGAATTATTTCCATTCACTTTTATTTAGAGTATTTTTAATGTTTTGCAAATGCAGGAATGGCCACTTATGTGAAAATAGTCATTCTTGCGATAAATTGCATACCACCAGGCGTTTAGCAACCTTTAAAATCAACTGAAACCACTCCAAATCTTTTTTAAAAAAAAGATTAAGATATTTTTAATAAACTTATTTTATAAATACTAAAATTAAGGTATTTGGGAAATACAAAATATTCATAACTAATTATTATTTCTTGAGTGCCTTTGCTTAACAAATCATTTCCTGCCGGATATGAACGTACCCGTATCAAGCAAACCCGTAACCGAACGTTACACCGTACCGCATCGGTTTGCAAACGGAACCGAATGTGTTATTAATTAATCATTTATCACACACAAAAAAACACGCTTTCCCCGTGCAACTGGCGCTCCGAGAGGCCGAGGTCGTGCTTGATGAATTATGCGTTCGTATGCTTATGTGCCCGTCACGCGCGCGCTCACGTCCATTCCGATCCAGTTAGATCAAATGCCAGTCGAGCTTGGCCGCCTGTACGATTGTGACCACCCCACTGCCCAACCCCCCCATCACATCGGTTACGGCCCAAGACAAGCCAGGAGCATAAACGTATGCAATATCATTCACGCTCTGTCTTTCCCTCACACACTCACACACACACATCCGTTTGGATTTGTCTCGGGAAAATATCAAACGACAGCAAAACCGCTCTCCTTTTCGGGGCCGGTGCCGTGCATTATTCAAACAAGACCGTCCGATAACGTTTTGCTGCACGAGGAAAAGCATTCGAGGAAAAGGTCGCGCACACTATGCAGACACGGTTGTGCATTAGGAAAGGAAAAAAAACCCCGCTCGAAGTTGCGCAAACACTGCCTATTCAACTTCATGTTTTCTTTCTCTCTCTCGCTATCCACTGTTTATATTTTCCTTGCGAGATAACTCAAGTGGACGGAAGCGCTACCTTCGTTTGAATTTTGTTTCGTTTTCGGTTCGGTCACCATCATTAGCACTAGGCCCTGGGTAAGCCGGCATCGTAAGCTGTCGACGCCGCACCCCGATGTCCGATGGAATCAATATCACCGGGGGAGCCCATTTGACAAATCGACACCCGAGCCCCGCGTGCGTCACACCACGGGAGGGAAACCATACATTAAAATGCAGCCTCCTTTCGCCGGGCAAAAATAAAAATGATAAAACACACACACACAGACATATGTTAAAAACTCCAAACCAAACGACGAAGAAGTGACCGGACAGCATGGTACGCAACGGGGTGGGCTTATCACGGTCCGAATCACACCATTTGGGTGCTGCAGTTTAGCTTTTTTTTTGTTTTTACTGAGTTGTCGTCTCACATGCAAAATGTCATTCGATCGGAAATGATTATAATAATCGGCCCATCCATGATGGCACCTCGGACGGTTTCATCGTTGATTAGGGATTCGAATTAGGGGTTGCTTACTACCCTTGTGCATGTCTAGTGGGGTTTTTTTTACGGTGTTGAAACGATGATACGATATCGGACAACAAACACGAGAAATAGTTTATTGTCTTTAGGGTTCGAATATTGCCCTAATTCCTGCCTCTAGTCCATCAATAAACTATGCTCGCAGTGTGGACATTTGAAGTTCCACTGTTTAAGGGAAACATTTTTTTATTTAAAATGTTCAGAAACGTATCTTTAAGTATTTCGATGGATTTTTTTTAAATTTAATACGTAATATAAACTGCTTACATAATTTATAGTTTGAGTCGAACAGTCACCTATTCGAGTAGTCGTGCTGTGAAAATTGGTTAGAAATTAAAACAAATATAGCTCATACCCATTACACATCTAATGCTGGTTCATCATCAACATAAAAAAATGTTAAAATACATTATGGTCTATTATTTAAAACTTTAGCGAAACAACTTATACACACATATGAAAATCCTCTACTACCTTATATTCATACCTCTTATCCTATTCATCTTATTGATGGAAGATGAGTGTGCAAACAGGATTTTTTACACCTCCATTTGGTCATCATTAGAATGAACACATTAGTCCATAAAGGTACTAATGAACCTGAAACTTGAGATATAAACTTGTGTAGGTGTGCGATGGTAATTTTTCAAGCTTTTTGTTGTGCATGTAAGTGTATCGGATCCATGACCATGATAACCATGACGGTTGGCTTATAAGGCATTTTACAAGCATTACATCACATGCTTCAACATAACCTTCGTTAATTGAAACTAGCAGATTTTAATTTCTGTAAACAAACGTTCCAATCCGATGCAAAATAATGCAAAACCTTAAAGATTTCCGTTGATTGGTGACATTTGGTGGCTGGCGTAAAATGACTTAATTGTGCTCGAAGCGGATGAATAAAACATTTATTTTTCCACCTTTAGCCGAAAAGTTTATCATAAACCTTTTCAACTTTTTCAAAAAGTAGTAATAGCCTTCCCGTGCGTCTGTTGTTCACGGTGCTGATGTTCACCCGCTCGCTCGCTAGTGTATGGAAATCAATGTCACCTACATACCCCGGGCACTTAATAACCTCCCCCCCTCCCCCCTCCTCCCCTTACCACCACCTTCCACCAACAATCACCGAGTGGGGTTCAGAAATTTCGCCCACATGCATCAAACCCCGATGTGGCCTTTCGCTACGAGCAGTTGCGTTTGCGCAGCTTAAAGTGGTTTCCTACCAAACCGGGACAGCAGCAACAGCAGAAGAAGTCAGACGCCTCAGGGTACGGGCGGCAGTTGTCGTAAGATAAACATTCATTCGGCGACGGCCTCGATCGACCTTCACCTGTGTGCGCACTGCTTTGATCACTTTTGGTGTGACGTGATTTTTTAAAGTGCCGGAACGATCGGAGCAGAAGTGTAACCAACGGGGCAAACGTACAAAAAAAAATAGGAACGTTTTAAGAATCTTCATCGCCCAGCTGAGGAATGAATAGCGTACAGAACATTGCAGAGAGGATAAAACGAATTTTGCAGATCTTTGAATCATGCTTGACAACAAAAAAGTGAAAGATTGCGCGATAGGAAGTTCAAAAATAATTCCCGAAACAATTCGAAAAGGATTAAAAGGCTTGGGAGTGGGAATTATTCGGAAATGGCCTACGGGGATGATTAGACAAAGTATGATTATCGCACGGTTTTCTTCTCACCCCTTTCGGCAACGATAATTTTAATTTATTTTCTTACCAATCAATCTTTCATTCTCCATTCCCTTTCGTTCTTATTTTGCTGCGACAGGAAGGGTTTTGTTCCCTTCTTTAAGTTTAAAACAAATTTCCCATCGCCTGGCTAAACCACCAACAAACAAATTTGCCTAAATTTAGGGGTTTTGTACACAATCTTTATGGTCACTCGCAAAATGAACACGACCTCGAAACAATCGAACGTAATGACGAATATTTACCTATACGATTAGTGCCACTGTTAATGATCGCAACTTCCTCCCTGCATGCAAAAAAAGGGGGTGCCGAAATTTGGTTATTTTCGTCTATGAAAAAAAAAACTATTCTGTTTCTGCTTCATTCACTACGGTAAGGGTTTGTTTCATTGAGTTTGTTTCTAATTTTATCTAGAGAATAGAGGAATGAAACAGCCCACCTGCTTTGTCAAAAGGGTTTCCTATTTGTGCCGAGTGTATGTGTGTGAAAGGGAGCTGCCTTTTTGTGTCCCTCTATCCCCTCCCGTTGGAACAACATTCCCTTTGCCACCCTTTTTTGCGGTGACCCCAGGCTGGCGTCAGTGTGCGGAATTGCTACGGATCGAATCCGTAATTACTCGCATAGCTGACAGGGCGGCTACTATTATTAAACAGGCCGGTCGTTGTTGTTTCTTATTTATTGCTTCTACTTGCGTTAAGCGGTTTTTTATACGAGTTTTGTTTTGCTTTTCCTCTCTATAAAAACCCAGCCAGCGTTGGGAACGAGGGGGGTGGAAGAACAGTGGCCAGTGCAGAAGAAGTGAGGGCACCTTAAGATCAAGGTTTTCACCCTACAGGGTGCTCTGGTGTATGTGTATCGCGATGTGTTGTCATCGTTTGTCGAGAGCCCCGGCTGGCGCCAAGCGATTAAACCTAGCAAAACAACGACACCGCTCGGTTTTATGCATTCAAATGAGGCAGAGTTTGAAAAATGCATATGACCGGGTGGTGCGTTTAATATGCAGACGGGGCACGGGTGCGGGTTGCGATGAGACGATGCAATTTGTGGCAGGTAATATAGATCAGTGTCTTGTGCCGTCAACGTGTCAAGATTGGCACATGGGTTTTTTATTGTTTTATTATGTTTTTTTTTTGTTCATTCATCTTAGCTTGTTTATGTTTTGCGAGATGTGTTTTTATTCATGTGTATAATGGATTAGTTGTAGAGCATATTCCAGTAGCGTTTATTTTTATAGGAGTATGTCATTGTACATCTGGTTTGGGTGTTTTGTGTTTCTATTAGCATTTTATACTTTACGAGCTAGATTAGTTTTACTATATTTGTATTGTCGCTTTTGTTGTTGTTTAATTTTTGAACTTGTTTTATTTTATTATTATTACTTGTAAAAGTTAATCCTTTTTGTCATGGTTTTTTTTTTAACTTTTCATACACTTACATATTTAATGATAGTTTAACTTAACCGATAGTGAAAAATGAAACAAAAATTAACATAAAGCTACTCATGAGTTTCAAAAGTATTAAAGCATTATAAATTAAACAATTGCAACGAAATAACTGCCAAAAACATAAAAAGATCACTTAAACAATTATAATTATTGAAGGTAAAATATAAAACCAAGGAGTTAAACAAACAGCAAAAGACAAGTGTCTAAAATGCCACAAACCAAAATTCCAAGCATGCAAGAAAAAAATGCGAATGAGCAGGTGCTTCAATAAACATAACCACTCGGCTAAGAAGCATATCTTGTCCTTCTCGGTGCCACAATTCGAGATACATTGTCGAGCACGGCTCAAGGATGGAACAACTTGAGTTCCTTCAGGGTAAAAAAGGCTACCACACGCACGGTTCGAACACGATAAGAGGAAAGGTCAAAAGCATAATCATCGATACAATTGGCAGATAATGCCGCATAGTGTCCCACACTTATTCATACGCTCGTTCGCCATAAGAGCTGCATGTTTGAATACAGGATACGGGGTGATTATGTAGAGTTGGCGTGCCGCATCACTATTCAGCTGCGCTTTAAAATAAGTTCACAGTGAAGCAGAGGCAAGAATTAAGAGAACGTTGTCCTGTAAAGCAACTCAAAACGCATAGTTTTTAATAGGAACGCCGCTTTACTGCAGCGGCGAACGCTTATCCACCATTCGAGTGGTGACAAAAATCTACATCGAAATCGCCAACACAGGGTGGTTCGTAGATTTGTTCTAATGATGACCTCGTTGTTTTAGTGTGCCTTCACGTGAGCGGTGCTCATTTAAAAGTGACAAATTAAGGACTCGCGCTTGGAAGTTAATGTGTGGGTGTGTGTACCGAATTCCGAGTGCTAGTTTGAATAAAGTAAATAAAGTCACCAAAAACGGACCAAAAACTCTATAGAGGATGATTTGGAGAATGTCCTTTTTTCCAAACATCGAGGTCACTCGATGGTGTTCGAGGATGGATGGGGCGAAACGAATGACTTCCGGCCTCGGGTGATTCTTCCGCATCGCACCTGCCGTGAATGGGGATTTCCTGTCCTTATTTTTTGTTATTTTATGTGTTGTTGGAAAATTCCATCCTTACCATACGTGATCCAGGCCGGTCATTAGCCCATAAGTGGTTTGAAGGAGTGGGGAAGAAAGAAGAAAATAGGGGCGCCACAACTGTAACACTACACAGTGGGTCAAGGACTCGATCATTCCCATGCTTGACTGTTTCACTCTCATCCCTACGTCTTCCACGAAATGGTTCTTCAATGATGGAAAGTCATTAGCTTTTCAATGGTGATTTTTCCGACCTCCCCGTTTTGATGATGTCAGTTGCTTGTGTTCTTTTTCTTAATGGCACATTGAAGAACTATCGAATGTGTCGGTGTAAGATTCACATTCGTTAGCCTACATTTGAGGGTTCTTGTTTTATTTATTTCACGCCCTTTCGTCCCTTTTTTTTTGGGGAAAATTAGTTGCGAATGATTTATGTGGATTGTGTGTCATGAGTGGAATGGAATCGATGAAGTCATTATTTATCTTTAATCACTTTTTTATGTGGGTTTGTGACAGATTTTCCTTACTGTTATGCATTTTCCTCATTTTTGTTTCCCAGGGATTTACATCAAACTTTGACATCAACATGACATATGGCGGGGAAATACAAAAGACTAAGATTGTGACTAATACTACATGACCGAGACGTTAAGTGATTCGAGTTTGCTATTAAAAAAAAATCAAGCCAATAGTGAATAAAGTTAACCTTTTCGAATATGTTCCAATATGTTTATTTCGTTTCAAAATGCCACCCAAAATGTTATATGTTACGGAAAAAGTGAAGTTGACGCTACAACTTTCAAATGTAAACAATCGGGACGGGATGATCTGATAGCTGAAATACTCCTTTTAAAAAGGACACTCTTTGTTTAGTGTTTAAACTAATTGATGCACGTATGTGCAGCACCCGTCCAGGGTCAACTTAAATGGTTCGATTAAGATGAATATTTAGCTCGCTTTTTTATCTTTTCATTCTTCATGATTCTGCCACGAATGCGAAGTATACGGTCTCACATATAGCATGCGAGAACTATTTGAAAAAAAAAAAAGCTAATGCTGTAGGTTTGCTAAGCATTTGTTTTTGTTCTTTCCATTCTCCTGTCATCGATCGCACGATACGTCGTAAGTGCGCGTGGGTGAGCATAAACATGTTGGTACCATGCGAGATTGGTATTTGATACGTATGTCTGTGTGTGTGTTTTTTTTCAAATATTTTATACTGTTGTCCTTTTTCTGCCAGTCACGGATTTGTCCGCTAGCTAAACTGGGTTTGCACACTTTTCGATAGGTGTTGGAATAAAAATACCAGCAATAAAAAATATAAACTCGACGTGTTATGCTTTAACGAATTCGGCAAACTCATTCTTCCTGTAGCAAAATTCAACAACATCATACTTAGATGTGAGAAAAAATGGTCGTACGACTTTAGGCTATAGCACTTCCCAGCAAAGCGTGTAAGCACAATTTAATTACAAAAAGGCACATAAGCTTATCAGGCCTTCCCTAAGAGTAGACGATAAAAAATACAGAAAACCCATCCCAAGGTGGTGCAAAATAAAACATGAACGCAATCGTTTAATCGTTTGTGACCATAACATGATGGGACGCTTTTGATTTCCGGTTCCGTTGTGGTTTCTTGCCTTTTATTTCAGAGGTGTTGATTCAATTTAAAAGATGGGAACGCTATTAAACGCTTGATAACTCCTTCCATTTGTTAAGCGAACGTACATAAGCTAAGGAAAGTACGAATGCCTGACACAAAAGAATACCCAAGCTGCGAAATAAAAAGCATTTGTGGAAACAAATATTTACCCTCCAAGAAAAAAGAAACTCCTTTACATCTACCCTTAAAGCGTGGCACACGCCTCAGGGGGTGGTTTGGAGCACCATTTTAATTTATGTTAATCGCTGACATTCTCTTCGCCTTAGCCGAGCCGAAAAAGAAAAAGACTTGTACCCCACATTCAGCCACTCGGATAATCGGCCGTGCGTTATGGACCCCGGATCGGTCTCGGAGCCACGCGTTTCGCTTTTCCGCAGCAAATCGGCGTCGGTTTTGTAATAAATTGATCAAGGTCGTCATCGTGCGGTGTAGGTGATAGGGAACGGGTTTTGTTTTGTTGTTTTTTTTGCGTTACGATTATATCTATTTCCAGCGTTTGATTTTAACGGGTTTAGGGGAAAAAGAGCGTATGAAATCGATCATAGGAAAGACGTAAATGAAAAGAAACAACATCCAAACGTGGCCCTGTCTGCCTGACGGGAAGGTGTGAAGATGTTACCGTTTCGGGAGTAGTTTTCCAAGTTTTTTTTTTTTGCCTGCCCGCCGTTGAAGTGTTTTGTGGTTTGTTTTTGTTCAGCAGCAATACAGACAGAAATTGACTTCACCTTGCTACCCGTAGATTTTGTTTGCAGCCTGTGATTGCCACTTCGTTTGCTCGAGTTGATTTGAATAAATTAACGTCACACTTATAAGGTTTTGATTTTTTTCTCGATCCTCTCCATATGGGTAGTACTTCTGAGTTACCTTCGGCTTTAGGAAGGTGATGAGAGGATGCTTAGCAGTGAAATAATACTAATGAGGTGAGGTGAGCTTGAATTCATTAACATGATCTTGTGGTCTGTCCGTTTTTTTGCATACAAGCAAATAAACATTTATTTGCAATATTTTTTTAAATTAATCTCATTCGCAATTTAAAAATATATAAAAATTTTCCATAATTACTTCGATGAGTATTGCTAAAAATAAGGTGAAGTACCTTATATTATAACACGTTGATTGCCAAGACTTTTTGAATAAAGTTCTAAGATGTGTCACAGGAGCCACTCGAAGCCGAGCGGATTTGTTGTCACCCGAATAATGGATGACGTGAGAAGTGTAACTGTCACCCGGAATTGGGTGACTTCCAGTCGTCGTATATTCAACACGATGTTTATATTTATTTCCATACGAGGTGTGTATAGAATGTTTCCCGATCTTCTTTTCTTCAATGGGAATGCCAGAAAAATAAAAGATGAATATCAGACAAGCAATAATGTAAAGAAAACTAGATTATCGCACCTAAAACCCCTGCGGGATTATGTTAGCAATGAGGGATTATGTTATGTTAGGGGTTCCGATTTCGTAACGAATTCGCTACGTCGGGGTTGTTCCTTGGGAGGAAGGTTTGTCTTTTTTTTCTCGCCAAACGTATGGATCACCTCTCATTTACTCACCAGCGCCCTGCTTAATTTCAAACTTATCTCTGCCCTAGAATCGAATGTGTTTCGCAAGCGGGGTTCAGCAAAACGTAAAAAGGAAACCCACAGCCGAAATCGGACAGAAATCATCGCTATAAAAATAAACCCACCGGCCCAGACGGCCACACAATTTCGGTGACGCCTTCGGAGGGAAAGGATACATCCCTTCCCCGGTGCTGTCCATTCTTTACCGACTCACACAGCAGCAGAAAGAACGCATAAGGTGGAATTGCGTCAGAAGTGCGTCAGGGCTGTATCGTAACCAAGAAACAGTACGAGGTGAGGTGAGGTGGGCGGGAGGGAGAGGATTTATGATGTTGCAAATTTTTTTATACTACCCAAATTATACACCCTTCACCACCATATCGCCCCCCTTCCCCCACTTCTTGCGGGTCATCGTATATTTTTGGCCAAAATGAAACCTATATCCACATTTCAACGGCCAACACTCTCTCCGGCTCCGTCTCCATTTCGAAAGCTGCACAGCAGCGCCACCGTATGCAGACATGAAACATGTGGCATGCAATTTATTATATCCCTGGTAAGGTAAGACCTAACCCTCGCTGCGTACAGGCTCCAGCGAACTGCACGCAAACCAAACAACAGAGCGAGAGGTTCGTCGCTTGCTTTCGCGAATGGTAGCGCACAAGTCTTTCGTTTTTAAAAACTGTCAATGAACTTTGGTAGCGTGAACTCGGTTGCTGCGGAGCATAGAAGAAAGGGAACGTTCAGCTTAGCATCAGAAAACCCTATAGCTACTGCTAACGCTACTCGATTGCGAGTAATGTCTCCGTATGCTGCTACAACAGCAAACGCTTGCTTGCCGATTATGACGGCTGTTTTGCCCACCGGCCGTTACTGTCCTGTTTTTTTTTTTAGTTGGTGATCCCACCCCTTACCAGCCTACTCCCGTGCGGTTCGTTATTGAATTCAGTTTTGACATTTTATTGCATAACGTCCTGCCGCGGACGCAGTGTTATATGGCAGAGTGTCCGAATTGGGCGGTGGTCCATTACGCCGTCCAATCCCATTCTCCCAGGCAATATCGTGGCAAAACCGCATGTGGGGGATCAAATTTAGATGATTCAAAGAAGAGGAAAAAAGTTTTGTGCTCCTGTACAGCTCCTTGTTTATCTCACTCTTTCTCTCCCTGTTTGTTTTTTTTTCTCGTCTCCAGAGTGGATATTGTCTCATTTGCCAGCGCATCGTACTGCCCTAGGGTAAAGCAATTAAATCTATCTAATTCGACATTTCCTCTTCGATGAAGCTAGGGGCTTTTTCAATATAAAAATGAAAAACTAATGATCCTCACTAGCTGTGGTGGTAGGTTGTTGTCCTGATTATTTTGCTTCTTTGTCCCCGATTTGCTTCTAGATTTGTATGAGTTTTGTCTGTTGATATGAAAAACTTTTCGTTATGTTTCAAAAATTACAAACACGCACTCACGCTGAGACACAACTGTGAACGTTCATAAATGTGTACCGTACACGATCGTTCTGTCCTGCTTGATGGCCGCACGCTCGGTCTGCGGTGTAACGCAATCAAATGGTCACCATAAAATTGTTTCACCCAGTGCATGGATCTTCCATGGGGTGCGTCGTAAAAATAAACCGCACACCCTCAAATCGACCGAATCGGCGGATGCTGCTACGTGCGTAGGAGACGCGACGGCAGACGTGCCAGTGAATAAAAAAAAAGAGCGTAATTAACGCAAGGCAGAGCTGGGGGAACTTCCAGGGAAGTGCTGACGACACGACGAGTCGCGGGCGGTTTCATGCGCTTTAGTGCGAAACATTTGTCATTCTTCCTTTTTTGAAAATGAAACAGCGGCCCCATGCCCATGTTTGTCCTCACCGTTCATCATCATCGCACAAGCCCGAATAACTTTTCAGGCGAAATCGAGAGCGGTTTTTGTCATTATTATTATTATTGTCACAAGTTTCACTTCGCTTTTTTATCTGTCTTTAAACACCCCTTTTCGATGGACGGTACAACGTTTAGCACAAATTAAAACAGCAAGATAAGCAGCACAATAAAAGGGTGAGCGATTCGTGATGTTTCTTAGTTTGTCGAATTTTTTTTTTTTGTTATTTTGTTTTCGATTATGGTAAACTCCGAAACAGTTTCAAAGCTGATGGAAGGTTTCATCGATCTGCTGTTATTTTAGTGGCGGCTGTAGTTTACGTAGGCTTTTCGTTCGTGGGCGCTGCACCGAATACTTTGTCTGCGCCATTAGGCAAATGCTTTATCATCCACGCTCTACACAGAATGTGAAATTTAATTGCTTTGCCAGATCAGTTTTGTGGCGCGCGTTGAAAACATTTTTAAACACTGAAGATATGTGTGTATAGAATGTGAAATAAAAAAAATACCGTCACAAAAGTGTAATATCCTGGTCACTGCACCAAAATGAATTTGATTCTATTTGTGCTAAAGCCACACGTATCAGTAACAATTCAACAGTGAAATGAAATGTACCTTGAGTGCACTTATTTTAACATACTTTATTTCCTTATTAAGGTTGGTTTAATTAAATGTTCAACTAAATTACACATCCCAATGCTAAACGTTTTGTAAGACGATTTTTCCACATACTACTTGTCCAAATAAGCTTGATTGAAATCTTTCTAATACAGTTATGCATTATTTACGGCAAGTTTTTCACGCATATGTGCGCGAACGATTGCATACAGCACACCTTTTCACACATAAATTCAAGCTCGTTTGCTCGCTAAATCTCGTTAAACTGTGACCGGCCGGTCGTCGTCGCTTCTGACGATTGGAGCTGAGAAAGAGTGAGACCTTGCCCGGATTAGTCCGACAACCTTCGGATGATTGGATCTTTTGGTTAAGCGACACTGCTCCAATTTCCAGTGCAACCGAACCGGTGCGTGTGAGTGTGACATTCTTGTGCAGCTCATCTCGCGTGCCCTTTCCCCTTCACCCACCCTTCATCACCCATCCATCGACACTCAATCGGGTTACAAACGATGCGGTGATTAACGATCGTGCGGGGCCTCTGCTCATTATTGCATTACGCGCGCGCGCGCGCTCGCCTTCCTAAAAGGGGCTATGCAACCGGTCCCTCACACACTTCATCATTCATGCACGGATTAGGCGTTGTGAAGATGATGAAGAAACTTACGTCCCTTTCCCCACAACAAACGATCCACTTCCTCCGCCGGGACGAAGGCCGCATCTTCACTTATGCTGCGTGTTTATGTATGCATCGTAATGAATCTATCCCCGGTGGGTTCGGTCCGGTCAGGGCGAGAAAAGGCTCACGTCGACAAGCATTTTAACGCCTTCGGTTAACCGGTGCCGCGCAGACACAAATCGTCAAATCCGGCATGCGCTAGGAATGGAAATGAAATCGATTATTTTATTGCGCTGCTTCTACCTTTATAAGGGTACGGTGGTGCTATCGCTGTAACGCGTTTGCTATCTGCTTACATTATCCTGCACGCATTTTAATTTGAAAGACAGCCACTCCAACCCCAAAGGGCGCCAGGGGTTTGAGGGACCCCAGGGTCCGGTAGCTTCTTTTATGCTAATTTCAAGGGCGCTTTTACACCTGGCGCAGTTGGAATGCGCGGGTAATACAGCACTCATGCCACATGCCAACATTAATTGGAAAGCGTTTAAGCGTAAGCTCTCTGCGACTGATGACCGTGCTGGGTGATAGGAGATCGCTTTATCATACGACTTTGGGCAATTAAACGTGTCGGTAACGATTGTCTTCAGGTTGATAAACGACACTGAAAATCGATTTTACTAGATGCCGGGTTTACAGTTTAGAGTTTATAATATATCATTAGATTATAATCGACACTAGAAGTAGATGATCAATGACGTGAATGATGAAATGTATTTCATGCTTTATATGCAATAATTTTGCGAGAATTTCAATTTAAATTGTATTTTTTAAAGAAAGGTAGTTATAAAAACTTAACACGAGAAATTATCATGTTAAAAAAAAACATACAAGTAGAAATAAATCCGAATTATGTTAAAGTTATGTTTGACTGCCCCCAGTGACCCTCCTTTAATAAGTAGTATGAACAGCTGAAGGCTAATTCATTTATGAGTACCGCTCCCGTCTTTGCTAATTTGACAGATTTCGAAAAATACTATTAAAAAGCGCTAACGAAAATAGTTTCATGAAATGTATGGAAGGATACAGCCTTGCCTTGTGCCAATCATCGATCTTAAAATCCCTTACCTTTTTCCGTTTTGCTCGCCTGGCACCGCTACAATCCGCATCGAGTATCTTACCATCTTTCTTTTCTCGGTGCTCATTCGTGTTTGTTAAATTACAAATCTTCTAACGGGTGCTCCCGGGGGCGATCTTTGCAAATTGCCTCGAAAACAAATACCGAACATTAAACTTCACGCCGAAAACTCCACCACCGTCGTCCACCTTGACTATAAAGGGGCGCGTGTTTGCTGTAGCAATAAATATCACCCTTTCCATTTTCGTTACGTTTCCATCACTGGTAACTCGCTCTCGTTGTAGCTAGACGACCTTGTTTCCCTGTGTGTTGTGATTCAGATGGAAGCGGATTGCAATTGTGATCTGCAAACACGAATTATTATTTGCTGCGATTGCAATCATTAGATTATAATAGTAAAGGATATCGCGGTCAACGGTGGTACGCGAAGATAACAATACCAGAACATGTGGTGGCTTACCGGCATGGAGTAATTGTGTGCCCGCAGATAAAGTAAACGTTCAAACTTGGCAATATGTGCAAAATATTCTGAACTCTATTCGATTCTAAGCCATTTAAAGATTTCTACGCTATAGAAATTGTTTATATTTTCAAGCGTTGAATATAGTACATACTTTGTAAGCTCTGAAGCATAAAACATTTCAGTTAGGCATTGAAAAGTATAAAAACAGTAGTTATTGACAAGTATTAAACATGTGCAAGTAAGAATTAATTTTCCAATTAATAGAAAGTTATTCCCTAACTTAAATCTAGGTGATCGCTGCGGAACACCTCCCATACAGTAAAAAACGGTCAAAAGATCAATAACTGCCTACATCCAGGCGCTTTGATCATTAGTTCGTTAGACGAAAATAAATGTGTGCCAAGTATTAACACGGACCTTATCGGGCCTCAAACATCTTTTGTCGAAAATGCTTTCACTTTCGTGGACCATACCGTTGCCCACTAGTGTAACGATATTTCTTCAACGGTTAACAAGAGCACCCAAACGTCACCGGTGTGACACTGCTTTACTTTCGCTAACCCGCTAACACTATCACATTGTTACGTGTGGTTCGTTAAGAGGACCTAGTTTTTTTTATATTTCGGTACCATCCAGTCAGTGAAGATGCGATAACATACAATCATTTATCATCCAAGCGCGAGATTTCCGAATTGTTTCCGAAGATGTATTGCAGTTCTCTTTGATTTCTTTTTCGGACGTTTTGTTTCACCCCCTTCTAATGTAGGTTTTGTGGACGCTGGTTTTTTTTTGGTCTACCATACAAAAAATAGTGAGAGCACACATAAAAAAGGATGCTCCCCAAAATACATTGCTTCACTACCCAATTATCCGTCAACGTCCCCGGGAGGTGAAAGGGTCGTAAAGGGATAGAATGTGTTTGTAGGTTTTTTTTTGCCTGCTGTTTGTGGCCCCTTTGGACCAGTTTAATTTGAAAGTCAAGCGCTCGGTTCGGCCATTGTAATACGACATTACGCCGTAGCACATACTAATGCTCCGGTGTGTTACGGTTTCCACCTTTCGCCTTGTGTGTTTCGTTTGTGCGTTACGTAATCGTGTAGGTAAAAGAACACTCGTTAGGTAAAGCGCAAATATATGGGGAAAAGTAAGGAGTGAGACGAGGAGAATGATCGCGCCACGTCGCGAATGGGAATGGTCTTGACTAGGCTAGTGATGGGAAACGTTCCATTTTTTTCAGAACGTAACTGAACCTGGTTCTTTTCTTAAAGAAACGGAACGAACCCTGCTTTCACGAGAAAATTACAATAATTCAGTATGATTTTATTTTGGTTTTATTTACAATTTTTAGAGTAAGTAATAACAGAGTAAGGGTAACAGTAATAAACGTTAACGTAATGATCTTCGAAAGACGAACCAAATATGTAGATGCAAACATTTATTTCATGAATTTTTATGCACCTAGGTTGGATTGTTCCACAGAAGGAATGAAACGAACCTAATAGGTTCAGAGTGAAATTCCCATCACTATGACTAGCTCGGTAGCTTGGACAGCCACCATGAGGGATTCATATTGTACCTAGTGTCGATTGCATGAAAGTTTAATATATTTTTATATTAATTTTCAAAGTTCCATTTTGTTTATAACATTATGCGTTTAAGTAAAAAGTATAAGTAAAAGCAAACTATAACTTTTTATTTTTTTTCTTGGGAAATACACTTGAAACTATACATACGTCTAAGTTTTTCGATGGACTCTCAACGAATATGATTCGCTCTGGTTTAGTATTATAGCGAAACACTGCATTAAATCATTAAACCTAACAACAAAAAAAAAAACATTTAGCACCCTATAATTTAACTAATTCAGTAAAACAATATAATTCTACCCCGAATCTGCTTAATCACATGACGAAAACACCGCCATAGATTGGGAAATAGAACATTCTTCAGCATCAATCTGCCATTAAAGGAAAAAAAATCATTTTGTTTTTTACATTCAGGATCGTTCTGCATAAAGGGTGCGGCCAGGAGTGTACGTACAAAATGATAAACTCTTCCACAAACCACCCTTCGCTCGCCGACTACTGCTTCACGTCGTATGGACGTACCGATGAGGCATGATGAATCTGTAATTTCAAATTATCGCCCTACAGCATCGGTCGGTGGTCGGTCATTGATTTCGCTTCCCTGTTTGCTCGTCGGGACTCGAACCCCTCGTTCGATCGATCGATCATCCGCCGGGACGGCGGGTGGATTAGATTTTTGTTGTTGTTGTCTTTATTATTATTTAACCCCCTGTTAGTCACCATTATTAGAAGCAATTTCTTTTCGCTTTCCCGCTCTTGCGCCGTTGAGATGAGGGCAAAAGAGAAAAAAAAGGGGAGCAAACGGTTCCATATTTTGTGCTTCTTCACCCTTCCCTTCTTCTTCCCTTTGTTGCCCAAAACAGGCACCACAAGGAAAGGAAATCTATCGTTTGCACCGCACAAAAGGCCGCACTTTATGCATGATTAAACAATTATCTCCGCTCGAGGATTCATGTATTAGGGTACATGTGTGAGTGGGGTTGTTTTTCGCATTTCGCATTGAAATAACTGCAAACACACAAGGACAGGTCGTTCGCTTTCGGCTTTCATTTGTGACGGTTACCGGGCCTTTAGCATGGAAGGTGGGTGGAGAAAAACCAGGGGCAATGACTGTGATTAGCGGTGTTGGGATGGATTTTTCGTGCAACGCTGCTGGCCTGCTGTTTTCGAATCCCCGTCGGCTTCTTGGCAAACCCCCCCCTTGGTACGGCTTACCGGATCCGCTTATCGGCCATTTTCCCTGCCGGAGGGGATGGTCTGTGAAAGATCATAAAAAATTACCCCTAGCAATTTCAATTTGACAGTATGAATTTTTTTTTTGCCCGATATTAAATCGAACTTTAGAGTAAGAATTTTAGTTTTTATGTTTTTCTGAACAGAATCCACCAAAATTTTGAAAATGGTTTCCATTCGAAAGAGAAATCCAAAAACGAAGCCATCAGTTTCCGTGCTTTGCTAGCCTATGCGCTAATCTCTCGATCGTCCAGCATAAATCGAAGGTGGCCGTATGTAAATTATGAATTATTAATAGCTTAACCGACGCCGCGCTAACTTCCTTCCGCCGAAGGTCAGCCGGATGCTTCGGTAATGCTTTGCGCGGAAAACACGATTACACCGCAACAGTAACGATCGACGCGCTTCCTTATCCGATGCCAATCGGTGCTGCGAACAGAAGCCAATTCCTTTTCGCGTGTTTTCGTGCCTGCCCCTTCTGGTCGATCGAGGTGTAATTATCGGACGGTAATTTTCCTGCAAGCGCAAGGATACCCACACGCGTGCCCACGCGCGTCGTCACGGCAGATGAAGGATGGTACCGTCCGTCGGGTACCTTATAAATATGGAGAATATTTTGTCCGATTTTAATCTCCGCATTGCATTTTGCTGCTGTGTTAGCTTCCCGTTTGTAGCTGAAGGGAAAAGATGGAATGCAAAAAAAGGGAGAATTGTTGTTGACAATCGCGGTAACAACATCGACAACAAAGAATCTTTTGTTGAATGGACATATATTGTGATGGGGTTGCATAAGGGAGGGGATAATGCGGCAAGGATGTGCCGTATCAATCGATCAAATTGGCAAACAAGCCTATCCATTCGCTTTGTCGTGTTTTTTTTTTTGGAGGGGGGGGGGGGGAGGTTTGGAGGGTGGAAAATGAAAATGGTAATATATGCAACAACCGACCTGAAGATCGGACTTCCGCCCCGCGTTGAAGGTCACTGGCCCTGAACCTGCGACACAATCGAGGTTGGTAAGGAGAGGTTGGATCAAATTGACGGAGGTAACGGCTGGAGAAAGGACATCCATTCAATGTAGATGAGACCGTGCGTGCAATTGTTTCTGCTGGGTTATCGCGCGGAAAGGATCGAAACAAACCAGCATTGCAGCATAATGCAACATTATTATCATAACAAACGAAGAAATCATATAACAAGAAAAGTAAAAGAAGACGTTTGACGAAGGGGGAGGGAAGCATTGGAGGGTCTTTGCGAAACATTGGATTATTGTTTTTTTTGTTTTGTTTGACAAATTGAAAGAACTCATGTAGTACATATTTTTTGCATCAATAAAGATGCTATATTACGTTTTTCTATATGTTAAAGCAATTTCAAATCATTTTGCAAGCGGCAATGATTGTGATACCGCCAATGTTGTCGGTAATATTATAATTTTAATTAGGATCCTTGTCACGGCACCAATAAAATGGAAAGAAACATTAGATTTTACTGAGAAGAATTTTGGCTTCCAATTACTGTTTGTCAAATTATGTCGCTGTTTGTTTCTTTGGCGTTTATATAAGGGAGGTCAGTACGCCACCAGCAACACCCGTTCCAATCAATCCCATCCGTGCGCCCGTACCAAGCGAATGTCTCGGTGCATTCGCCTTCTTGCTGTTACTGGCAGCAGTCTTGGTGCTTGATAACGTTTTGCTACCCTTGCCCGGTAACGGATTTGCTTCAGCCGGATCACAGCAGAGCAGCAAACAGCAAACGGTCACTGCGAGTGCGATCTTGCACAGCTTTCCTACGGGAATAAAATTATGTACAAGTTTCACCGTGCGTTTCCACCGTGTACACTCTCAAGTGTGTGATCTCACCAGAACTGAACAGCATCTTGTTGTATGTTGCGTCTTTACAGCGAACTAACAAGGGCGAGAAGTTGAAACAGAGTTTTATTGATGAGCGTTGTTTATCGCACAAAGCAAAGTGCTGGTTGTCAAAGCAACTGTATCAACTATATGCTATTTGCAAAAGACACACGCTAGTGTTGAGAATAACATTATGTTTGTTTTGTAGCTTGCCACAACTGTCTTCTGCATATTGCGAGTATCTCGGACCAACTATAATAACGTGCGAAATAGCTTTCGTTTGTGTAATATAGGAGCAAAACATGTTTTCTCAGCAAGTGAGGTGATGCGGATCCTGGTCACGGCACCATTCATGCTTAATTTATTAATTAGTTTTTAGATTATGCAAAATACCGTAAGATAATTTTTAGTTTATGCAAAATAAAGCGTTTATCAAAAAACTACTTCGTTGAACTTCCACTTTTCGTAAACACCCAAGATGCAATTACATAGAAATGCACAAAGCAATACCTCCTCCCGTAGGTGTGGAATTTTTCACTTTCATTTTTGTGTAAAAGAAGTTACATATTTTGTAGGGGCGACTCAAAATTAGATACCGGTTTTGAATGTGATGTTACTCCATGCCCGTGACAAAACCGCTGTGATCATAAAACTTGTAAAGGGTGAAATCTGTTTCGAGCCTTACAACAACAAAAAAGTAAAATATACATTCACCTTGCTTTGTAGCGCCCGTGTGATCATCTCTGTCATGCGTTCGCTTAATGCAAACGACAACCAAATCCTTCATCAGGTTGCGTGGAAGTGTCATAATTATCACTTTTGTATGATTTATTATGCTCGGGTGTGTTCCCCTTTAGCACACAGGCATTGTCACATGTTTTTTTTACTAGTTTTTGCGTGTAGGCGTTAACCCTTTTTTTCAGGGACGTTTCTTACCTCCTAAGTTTATTTAGGAATGATGCATCTTGCGACTTGCGTTATTTATATTTAATGTTTTGTAAAAAGAGCCTAAGTTTAGTGATGAAATTAAAGTTTCATTTAAACCATTTTTTTGTGTTTCTATAAACTTTACAACTTATCTACATTCCATAAATGAAGCACTTTGCCAAAACACCATATAATCCTACAGTGGGAATGGAAAAGAAGCAAGATAAGACCACTGAGTGGCGGTGCAATCTGTCATGATTTGCGCTGCACAGATAATTTTCACCTTGCCGTACCTCAACCCATCCCTTCTGTTTATGGCCACCGAGCACGCCGGGTGTGAACGAGCTGTCAGTGGCTTAGCATGACGCGGCGCCCAATCGCTTATCCCTACCCTCTCCCCCTCAACCATTCCCTCCCCTCTCCACGCATTTACCCTCCCAGGCAAGAGTTTTACTGGGCGCCATTAAAAGTTCACCACACCCCCACATACGCTCCCTTACTCACTCGGTAAACGAAAAGGGACACACACTCGAACAACCTTCAGAATGGATTATGTCTCGTTCTAAGCCTCCCCCAGTTTCAAATAGGTGAAGCCGGCGCATAACAGAACGTGAGAAGCAGCGAACTGTGGGGGTGGGAGGCAGGGGGAGGGATATGGAAAATAAATAAATAAAATAAAATCTCGACCACAGCTGGTGTGGTGCGGGAATATTTACCGGCAACCGTACCAGATGAGATTTAAGATGACAGCAACCGAACTAAGCACTCCGGGTTCGATCGGACTAGAAGCCAAAACCGTTCTAAAGAACGTATATTTTTTTTTGTTGCTGTTCTTGCTTCATTTGCTTCTTGTCGCGGCTGTACAAGTATGTCCGTGTGGGTGGGAAACTGGATAGCTTTTGGAAATTGCGTCACAAAAGTAGTGGATCGGCTATTGCTCAAATTCGTGCCCAAGAAAATTGATGCTGATTCGTGCGGAATGACTGTGTTGATTTCGTTCTGCTGGTATTTCTGCTATTATAACTCTTCGGTACCTGCGGTACGGATAGTTGGACCATTTTTGTTAAATTTGTTTGATTAACACGCTGGTGTCCTCCGGATGAAGGTGGCAAAAGGAAATGACCGCTTCGCAGTATGGCAGTGTTTCATTTTCTATTTTATGCAAGACAAAAGAAACTTAAAAACAGAAGCCTGCCAGCAGTATGCCCGGACAATAGATCTTACGCTGGCGTGGTCAATCAAGAAGTTGCGATCAACAACAGCAACAAATTTAATGAACGACTCCCGGTGTTTCCAAAAATCTACCGTATCGAAATGCTGCCGACATCAGAAGCGATTGACCAACAACCAGCCCAGGTTGCCAGAGGTTGATCTTTTGTGAACCGGAGAAGAATAACTAGCGACGAGAAGATCATGTACGTTAAACTCAAATAAAAAAAAGCTCCCAATCTCCCTCTTTAAGGAGGGAAGGTGGATAACTTTATCGAGTGCTGGACGAGGAGTGGAACGTAGAATAAAAATTGACGAACAGGCAAAGCGTATTCGACCTTCCCAAAAACCTCCGGCACGCCGGTTCGAAACAGGTTTTTTTTTATTTGAAAACAGCACTTTCTAATTAAGAAGTGAGAAAGAATAATAATACCGTCACCGGCGTAGCGTACGACGAACTTGCAGGCACAAACAAAAAAAAACATCAACCAAAATGGTATGCAAACCACGAACACGAAGAAAAGGATAGCCGGGCCCGGGAACGTGACTTACTGCGAGGGCGGTGAGCTCATAATTTGTCATTCACCTCCCGTTCGCTGGTAGCAAAAAAAGTTGGTTGGCTTGTCTCGAAACAAAATAAAAAAAATACAAAAAAAAACCCCTCCGTAGGCTGCTGAAAAAAGTACCACACTTAACACACCCCGAAAAAAAAACCGGCCTAGAACGAAGAAAATGTCAACAACAACAACAACAAAAACAGCAATACACAAACCTGCTTGCTACGCTGCTTGGAATGTTGTCAACCAGGCCGAGTGGAATAAATGCAGAAGAAATTTCGGCAGTGACGTGACTGGAATTGGCTAGAAATGGATAAAAATCGTTCATTACATTTCATCGTCAAGTTTTGCACCCCAACCGTACGAAACTGTTTTGTTTGAAATCAAAAGACTTCAACGCAAAGCGACGAACCTGCCGAAGTCTCTTGAATGCGATTTTTTGTTTGTTTTAATTGCTACCGTGTCGTCGCACTTTCCTGCCAGTTTTCGCTGCTGGTGTTTGTTGTTTTGTTTATCATGCGTTTAAACAACAACAAAAACTCCCACATTCGTACATGGGTAAGCTATCCCGAGCCCTCAGCGTACAACCGTCCCGTCACGCTGCATTTATTCTACGCGCGTATATATTTCTTCGAAAACCAAACGGTACTGTGAAAACGCGGTACGTGACGAAGGAAAGCCACTAATGGAATGCTTTAAAAAATCGTGTGAAGCTCGCTTAGTGTGACAACAGTTTAATCTTTTTCCCCCGGTGTCCTCCGTGTAATAAAAAAGAAGGTTATGGTCCGATGAGCAAAGAGATCGCTTCATTCTGGGGTTTGTCTGCCCTGATGATGATGATGATGATTGTGATGAAAGCATTTTAATTCGTACAGTATTCATCCATTAAATCGTCACTATTAACTTAATAACTTTATTTGCTGATAAAAGGAATACGATTGCGTAATTAAGTGCATGGTGATTATGTTTATTATAAGTTCTGTTTGGAAAAAAAAATCTCTCGCACAACATTACCATTTACTCTAATTGTGACTATAACTTTGAAGATAACGAAGAATGTCTTATTTTAAACATGCTTTTTTTTATTTGTCTTATGAATACTTAATAATAAGGAATGTAAATATAAATGGTAATCATGGTTTAATTTAACTTTTATCGTATTATTTCGTGCTGAAGCATTTTACATAGAGTTTTATTTTGCTGTATCAATTAATCAAAACATTGTGCAGCTTAGTTGGCAATTTGGCTACTGAATTACTATCCAGCAAATTTCCCCTTCCTCCACACTTCAACACCAGTACGAAAAATTTGTTCCACCAACATAATGCACCGAAACGCATCCACACGAACATAACGCCCTAAGCCAAGTCGACCTACGGTTACAGATGCACACGCCCAACCGCAACCGGTTGGCGCATCTAAATCAAAATACCCGTACCATTATGCAAATCGCGAACGCCGTAGCAAAACAAAGCGGCAGAAAATAAAACATAACACACAAACAAAAAGAAGACAAACAAAACAAATAAAACAACACAAACTTCGAACCAACGTCTGGTGAAGAAGATGGGCTTCCAATTAATTTAATGAACCACCGACCGGGATCGATCGGACTCGGAGGCTTCCCGCATAACGGGAAACTGTTAATTCCTGCAGGCTCGGGCATTTTTCGAGACAAACGTGTATGGCACAGAACAAACGAAAGCACAAAAGCGAGAATAAAATACATCCGTGCAAAAAAGCTGTGGAAGAAAGGAAGGAAGGAAAGAGCGAGGGGAGGATGGGAAATGTAGGTGGCTTACAGTGCCGTTTTCCAGTGGTACTTGCTTTTCTCGGAGCAGTCATTTGAATAAATGGTGTGCGCGCTGCAAACGAGCATGCTCGGTTTTGGTCCTTGCCATGCCTGCTGAAACGCCTGCTTGTGGATGGTTTTTGGTGTACGGCTGCATGCGAGAGGTGGAGGTGGTGGGAGAGGTGGAAACATATGATTAATTAAATTCCATCACGTTTCCTTGTGTGCCTCTGGTCACAGAACGGCAAGATGCAGTGGGCTGATTTGCGATTCTAATCAATTTCCTGACTCCCTTTGAAGTTGTTGGTTGGATAAGGAGGAAATGGGGAACACGCGAAGGGAAGAGGACGTGATAGTCATAGTCCCGGTTCTTTGCTTCACTAGATAAAAGGGGAAGACCAAGGGGTGGGATAGGGTAATAAAGCGAGATCTGTTCATGTTTTTTTTTTAACCATTGCCGCGTATCGCCAAGTTGACCGATTATGATGACCTCCGGCAGATAATTCGGAAGAAAGGTTCTTACGACTCTCCCCCCCATAGCCATCTCGTGCGATGGACGTGCACATAGAAATGGATCCGTTCGCTTATCTTCTAATAAGACCTTTGATTCTTTACCATCGTGCGATCGTTCGGTGGATACTGCAATCCTGATAATGACGACCATGGGCTATGAAATCAACTCACATGAAGCACATTTGCAGAGTAGTCTGAACGTAACAAGCCATCGTTCTGTATCACGTTGCAATATGAATGCTTCCAGTAAATTCCTGAAATTTCCGAATTGGTGTCAGCATACATCTGCCAGATTTAAGCTTCTCAATAGATAGCACTGCTTCGAAAGTTGAGCAACATCACAATCCGACAGATTTGTAGGTACTGTGCTGTCGTTAGCATGTTGACAACATCATCTCCGGCAAAGGTATACCCTTCGACAAGCAGAAACCTTCGCTTCACATACTCGCACATCCATGTACGTATCCGCTGCATACACACCGACCGTAGAAGAACAATAGCTCGTTAGGTTTGAGCTCGGCTCAATCATTATTGCATCATAATTAAATTGTACTATCTGCTAGCGCACGGTTTCGCCGTACAGACTCGTAACGAACCAAAAAAAAAAAAAAAAAAGAAACAACCCGAACTTGTCTGCGCTTTACGCGCACTGGTCGCTTCAATTGCTTCAATTCCCGTAAAACCGTAATAATGTACTCGGCGTGTTCTACCATCTTTTTCGCTTTTGTAGCGTCCTTTATTCCACCCCTTACTGAGGAAGATGGGCCGAGGACTGCAAGATGAAAGAGGCTATTCTATTTGATTACCTTCCTTTCTGCAAAAAAAAACCTCATCCGATCCCCCCCCCCCTCCCCTCTCCCTCTCCCTATCTTCAGATGACCCTGCGGCACATTTTCCAGGCGGGGAGGAGGGAGGCAAACGCAAAAAGTCGCGATCGGAGCGGAAAGTTGACTCTTGGCCGTCACGGATAAATCGGTCAAAGTCTTTCGCTCTCTCCTACCCGAACGACCCTTCGCGGTACATCCGTGAGGAAAATGCCCCAACCATTGGCAGGGGAGAATAGCAAATCGTGACGTGATTTTCTTTCTCGTTTGTACTTTTTTTTAATTCGGTTTATCTGGGGCTTACTTTAGGCGAATGGGGAAAAACCTTCATCTTTGCCTTATGGGGTCGTCAACCGCACGGTACGCTGGACAAACTACGTCAGAAGGAGTTTGTTTTTTATCGTTTCTGCTGCTTAGAATGCACGGTCTGTATCAATACAGTCCCAAATAGCAGTGGTTTGGCATTATTTCAAATGTTAACCTCCTGCAAAGTTTACCTTTAGGAGTGAATGATGTCATACGATAGCTCTTCCGGATCGATTACCTATCTGTGGTTAGACTGAAGAGTGCACAACAAATTCACAACACAACACACATCCTCTGGACGAGGATGTACCCAGATAAGCTGATATGATTCTAGTTGAAGTTACTACGGTATTTAGACACAAGACACAATAACAGGCTCCATGCATAAGCGCCCAGCTTACACGTCTCCCACTTGCCAAGTCTCTGCTGTGCTTTTCCTACGGTCAGCTGCGTCGCGATCGATATGTCAACGATCGACGTCGCACTGACGATGACGTGAGCTTTCCGTTCCCATACACCGCACACACATATGTGCTCCGCTCCGTTCTAACGCTTTTCGTCTCTCGGTCTCTTCCACCTTCCACACACCACGCTTCCGTGGTGATGAATTTTCTGTGTGTGTTTCATGGGTACATGAGAACAGAACCACGCGAACTAGACGTATTGACATTCCATCGGAGGTCAGTCGATTCCCATACCACCGGATCTCTTGTGGGGGGCCCATTCCAAAAGACCCGAGCGTGCCCGAAGGCCGATGACCGATAAAAAAAAAAGGACCGACACGTCGCCATCAACTTCGTTGCGCCTCCATCCCATTGCGGCCACGTTTTGCGGGTGGACGAACGTTACCGGTTCGGGACCCGTGGGGCGCAACTGTCCGATTCGTGAGTACGATAACGTTCATCGATGGGTTTGAGGTTCTGTTCATTGTTATTGCTTTCTCTACCGTGCCACCCCCGCACCCCATCGGTAACGGTACAAGAGCATGACCGTAGCCGGTGGCCGGAGGGTTTTAACGGTGAAGGAAAGAAGACTCCAAAGCATGGACACTAAGCGCTCAAGTTCAGGAATGTATTGATCTGGACGTCGTGTTGCTATTAGGGCGGAAAACGAAAAATGCAACATAGTATGTGATAGATCCGATGAAGCTGGACATCACGAACAGCAAAACTGGTACTCATACTCCAATAATTCTCTTGAAGTTTTGTAAGAAATGATGACTCTCCAAGAACGCTTATTTGGTACTGTACGACATAGTTTCAATTTCAGATTTACAGAGGACTCTCTACTAATGTTTAGATAGTATAACTAGAGTCTCTTATAGTATGTCAACTAGATTCTTCAAATCTTGTCTAAAAAGACTTCAAGTCTGTCGTTATGCAGCTAACGTTCCAAGTTATTAAAGGGTTACTAAAAATAGCTACATCCTGAAAAAGCTCACTCGCATTGGTGGCCGATTATTATATGGACCTTGTAAACACCTCGACAACCTCGGACACCCAGAGCTATGCGTGTCCTGGAACCAATTGATGAGTTACCCGTGCGCTTATCGTCCCAAGGTTATTAGGTTAGGGAGCTGCGTGACTCAAACAGACCGGACCACTATTGACCTAATTTCTACCCCGAACACACGCCCGAAATATTGCGTGTTTCACAGCTTTCGCTTCGAGCGATTTTGCATTCTCGTCTAAATCGGAAACATACGGGCCAGTTGTGCTGCGAACGCAAAATAATTAAGATGATAATTTAGATTAATGTACTGCCGTATGGTACACAGCACGCCATGCAGATTGTTTGATGGGAAAGCAGTTTAATGAGATCGTGCTTAATGTGTTCGTTTAGCAGTGATAGCAAAAAAAATGCAACACTGCACACCGCGGAGTCATGCAGGCGTGTATTAGTGGGGAGAGCTCAGGACGAGACCTTCAACGGCCAGCCAGTATGCATTTCCCGCCACCCGGGAGTTTGTTTGCATAATTAAAGCAACACAAACCATTAATAAGTCTGTGGCTGTTCCTTCTTCCCAGACAGCGGACTTTCGGAGCATTACATTTCCCACGTCCCCTTCAACTCATCAGCTCCCCGGTGGTGCTAGCAGGGTTTAGTTCAAAATTTTGCTGCATGAAATGCAATTCAATGTGGTCGCCTGTGTTTAGCTCATTAGCGGGTGCGACTTAAAGGTCTAAGCTTTGTCACACTCTAACCAGCTGTGCGACCGTCTCCCGGGAATTGTATTTACTACATTTTGGAATATAGTACAGCTACAGGGAGGGCGCAGCTAGACAAAAAAAAAACAGGAAAACCCAAACCGGTCAGTGGTTGGTTTGGAGGCTGAGTTACGGCCGACAACAAGGCGATAATTCTAGCACATTTTTTTTTGTTACACCGCGCTTGTAACAGTTGCGGCCACAGTTGGTTCAACAGCTGCATGTATTAGCTGGTTTGGATTCGGTATCCTGCGATGATGAAACCGTAGACGCTGCATCGGTGCATTCAAGCACACCCTCGCCAGATGTACGAGGCGCGTACCGTGCCCGGGGAAAGGGGACAGGGTGGAACGCAAGATCGATGATGTTTGACCGCCTGCTATAGTTTCTCACTCCGTGCTGAACTCCGTGCACTGTGGCACTGGATCGGAGGCGGTGGAGGCACCGGGCAGAAGGTCGATCGTGCCGCGATGGAGGTGGCAACTTGGTGGCACCTTTGTCTCGTTGCGTTGGTGCGATTTTCAATCAGATTAGATAAGAAACCGGGACACACTGTTTGCACGCTACGAAGCACAGCGTGAAGCTTGGGTTTATCTAACTGCCCAGAGTTCGCAGGAACGGGGTTGTCCCATTTTAGCTGGTAGATAGATTTTGTTGCTACAGCTTCAGGGAGGAGCTATTGGCCATCGCTTATGTATCGCGTTGGGAGAAAAGAACCAAAACTGGGATAGGAGTTTGAGAATGTTAGGTCGGAAAAATGTTGGAAACACCACGGTCCATAAATATGGGTGACGCGCAACATTTCTCGGGGGACGTGTCACCCAAAAATGGGTGACGTTCTACGGGTGTCACCCAAATCTTCATTCTATCTTAATTTCGCGAGAAAAAAAACCCACGTCTGACATTAAATAGTAGCATAAAATTCACCCAGACCAGATCTTAATCTGCTACTTTGTGTCCACTCCAGTTCTGAGAAGCTCGGGAGTAAATTATATCTGACTACTCTCCAACAATCGACCTTGTCAATTATTCACATGTCAGATATCGACAGGAAATTATTGCATCCGGAAGAGATCTGTTGGAATCGCTGGCCTAGAGGAGGTTTCATCCAATGCGCTGTTCCGTACAGTGAGTGGTGAGCTTGCAGTCTTTCCCATCCTTACCAAGTATCAGCACTAATGTCCGGAATGAAATCGTAACCACGTCAAATAGAAAATAATATGCTAATGAGAAAAAAATACTCCCCAGCTTCCCCTTCACAACACTTCACACCAACAATAACTCCAACGGTGCCAGCTACACCTAACTACTCGCCTACTTAGGCCCTCGGGACGACGCGAAGAATCATTCCATTTGCATTAGCCATTTATCTCGAGCGTTACATTTAATTGACAGTTTGGCAGACAGAAGACCTCCGCTGCTGCACGGCGGCAGGGAACGACGGAGACGACCGAAAACGAGCGTGCCCCGGCCGGGTGTGTGCGCCTCTCATGATTCACTCCGCATGGTGGCGTCCCCACCGTCGTCACACTACAAAGCAGCTTTCCGAACGAATCAAATCACTGGTGAAACTATAAAGCAAGAAAAGAAAAAAAAAACCCCAATGTGGAACCGTACCGCAACCGCAAACAGTGACATGGCTGCAATTGCATGTGTTAAACCTTCCCTTTTGTTCCTCCACCCGGTCCCCGTTGTCGTTGAACGTTGCTTCGTTCTGTTTTCGACCGAAAGTTGGCGCACAATTATTCACGTTTGCTGTGTAATAATTATTGATCGGTATTTAATATAAACCACTCACCGGTAAGCCGGTAAGAAGCTGTCGGGATGGACCCAGTTTTCGTCCGAATTGAGGACATGTTGCGACGAAAATTGCATTGTGAAATATTCGTACCGTGATCCCGCTAGTTGATCTCTGCAGATCCGGCGTACCTGTCACATTGGATTTGGAGCTGCGAAACCAAGCAAGACAAAACGTGTTAAGTTGTGTGGCTGCCCATTGCACATGATGACTTTTCGTGGAAGCAGTGTGTGCGGTCGGTCAGCCTTTTACGATCAGATACGATCAGTTGGCCATGTGCTCGATCAGCTGGAATCGACAACCGGCACGGGAACGGTTTCGTTATCTTATTGCCTCCCACAAAACGGAAAATTACTGTGTTTGTCTTTCCACTTTAGTTGAGGCTCAAATAAAATCACAACGTAGCGCCGTTTGTCCAATCAAGGACATCAATCGGGCAGGTATTCCAAGGAGTGCTGAATTATACAACATTATTCAATTTAAAGATGTTAGCTCAGTGAGAAGAGGAAATTGGGGCAGGGTCACTTATGGAAACTGTTAACAATATCTAGATAACTGTCTAACAAGTCGTTTTATGAACTATAGGAATAGTGCAATAGATGTCCAACAACGAGAAATTAAATGTTTTCCTATGCTTTTTCTTTCCTCCCTCACAGCCATATGAAGATGTCGGGCAACGGAGTGACGTACGAGGATGCGCACAGCAGTACCAGCGGGAGAAGCAAACGAACGTGTACGAAAAGGTTCCCGCTAACGCTAGCCCTGCTGGCACTCGTGTCGTGTTGGCCCGAGACAGCCGGGCTAGATCCCAAGTTCGACCCATCCACCCGGATGCGGCTGGTACTGGTACCAGCCGATGCCACCGTCGGCTCTGTCATCTATCGGTTGCGTGCTTCCGACGAGGAGTTTGAATATCCGCTACAGTTTGAGCTAGTCGGTAAGTACCCGGTCGCGTTCTGCTGGTATCTACCGAGTCTAAAACGATGACGCTCCGGTTCTTCCACAGGTGATGCGTCATCGTCGACGGTACAGATTGAAACGCTACCCTGCACCAAGTTCAACTCCATCTGCCAGGCGAATGTGATATTGACGCGTCGGCTCGAACCGGGCCGCTACTATGACTTCCAGGTGTCGGTAAAGGACACCAAAGGTGGGATGTCTGTGCAGAGCTGTTCGATAACAGCCACCAATTTTACCACGCCGCATGATGTCATATTTCCGCACAAGGCGGGTATCATCATGGTTCCCGAGGTAAGTGTCCAGCTGCGTAGATTATCACAAAGAATCGACACGTTCTATTCTATTATAACCGGATGTAACCAACAAAGAGAAAGGTTTGCACAGTAGTCTGTCCTTTACGATGATAAAATCTAGTACGAATAGCGCTCTGCTGTAACCACAGCCGACCAAGAAGTAGGTAACCGCAAAAAAAAACCCACCTCTAAATCATCAATTTCCCAAAACCCTCCGCGGACATTCAATGCCGGAAGGAATAACACGCTAAACAATGCATCGTCTCTGTTCCCGATCCATTTATCATCGCTTCCTCCCCGGAGACACACAGCATTACAAGATGCAATACGGACGGTAAATGTACATCGGGCCGGGTCCAAGTATGGAGTGACCGCATCGTATCTCACGAGTTTTGCCGCGGGTGGAAAAATCACCCCATTTCACTGACGGAAGGTAAAGGTTTGCCGTCCCCAATGGCTTCTTTGGGTGCCGGTCATATGGCGCTATGTGTCGCCATTATATAACTGTGGAGCCCTGGAGTATTGGGAATCTAATTAACCTATATCTACGATACGTTGGTATTGCGGGCACTGGAAACGGCAAGCAGAATCATTTGATGTGTCATAATGACAATTGCAAGATCGTCGGAATCGTCTAAGCAAACGCCTAGAGCCAACTGAATGCTACCTAAGTGCATGCGGCTATGGTGAATGGTGCCTAATGCGGTTAGGTAGCGTTCACACTACAAACGCATTGAGCTGAACGTGGGTATCTTTTTTTTTATAGCAGACACAATAAAGGTCTGCTACTTGATGATGTAACGGATGTTGAAGGGTTCTAAAATCTAACAATAGTTATCAAAATTGTGCAACAAGCAAGTTATGTATCTCTTCAATGTCTCGCCTGCAGGATGCTAAAAAAGGAACAGAGCTAGATTACGTGCTGGCGAATAAAAACCCCCTATTTCAGAAACCTGTCTATCTGGAACTCTGGGTAAGTTAAAACAAAACGCAAAATCAAATACACCCGGACATGCTTATATTGTTTCTATCCTTACTCTCTTCCAATCAAACAACTCTACCTAGGGTTCACCTCTGTTCGGCATTCGGCAAAAGTTTATATCGCCCGAAACGGCCGAAGGTACTATCTTTCTGCTCGGTCAACTAGACTTTGAAAAGCAAGCGATGTACCATCTGACGGTGCTGGCGAATGTAAGTAGTGTTAGAATGTGATATTGTGGATCTCAGTAACTTCATTGTTCACTTCATTCTTTGCTGGATGCAGGATGCGTATGCAGAACCTGGTCAGGATACGCGGAACATTGCCGGCCTGGAGGTGGTAGTGATCGTAGAAGATGTGCAGGATGTACCACCTGTGTTCACAGTAGCACCCCCGGTAACACGTCTTCCGGCCGGGCTGATACCCGGCGATAAGGTAAGTGGCGTGCCGTACAATGTTAGCGATCGTCATGTAACATTGGAATTGCTATCTTTCGCAGGTTCTTCAGGTACACGCGGAGGATGGCGATAAGGGTGTGCCGCGTGAGATACGATATGGGTTAGTGTCCGAGGGTAACCCGTTTACATCGTTCTTTGACATCAACGAAACGAGTGGTAAGTGGTGGCATGTTACGATTTTGCAGTACAATATAGGAAAGACACCATGGTTGACGACTTGCTCGCATTGCTCGTAGGTGAAATATCTTTGCTTCGACCACTGGACGACATATTGGCACTGACGCACGCCGGCGACCCGGTTCTGCTGACTGTGATCGCGGAAGAGGTAAAGGTGAGCCGAGATGAACCGCCTGCGATGGCCACAACAGTACAGCTTGCGTTCTTCCTGCCCGAGCGCAGTAACTCACCGCCATATTTCGAGAATGACCAGTAAGCGAATCGCTATAAATTTCGATGTTTCAAACTTTTTTGTTAACGAGATCATCACTTCGTTATTTCAGCTATGTCGCACGATTGGAGGAGAATGCCGCCCCCGGTACGGTGCTGGCATTTACCGATCCGTACACACCGCGCGTCATGGATGACGATGCCGGTAAAAACGGTGTGTTCTCGCTGACACTGCTCGGGAACAATGGCACGTTTGAGATTTCACCGAACGTTGCGGAAGGTCATGCAAACTTCGTGGTGCGCGTACGGGACAACACTCGACTCGATTACGAAGCTGCCACGTACGTGCACTTCCAGATACTCGCACAGGAGCTCGGACCCGCCACGAACCTGTCGACACTGGTGAACGTCACCGTGTACCTGGCGGATGTTAACGACAATGCACCGGTGTTCGAGCAGAACGACTATATTGTCGATTTGCCCGAGAACATGACGGCCGGCACACGGGTTGTCCAGGTGCACGCAACGGACGTCGATACGGCCGGGCTCGGTGGACGGGTGCGGTATACGCAGATTCTTGGTCCCCACAACACCTCGCTTAATCTGGATCCTGCGTCCGGCGTCGTGACGGTCGCCATTAACAACCACGGGTTTGACCGTGAGGCAATGCCAGAGTACCATCTGTACGTGGAGGCACGCGATGACGACGGTATCGGTAACCGGGCGCAAGTACCGCTCGTTATACGATTAATAGACGTTAATGACGAAACGCCCACCTTCGAGAAGTCCCTGTACGAGTTCATCCTAGCTGCGGACTTACGAAACTTTACCGTGCCCGCGTTCATCCGTGCGACGGATGGAGACGCTGAGGCACCTAACAACGAGGTGCGGTACGAGCTTATCTACGGCAACTACGAGAACAAGTTCTTCCTGCATCCGATTACCGGTGAGCTGAAGCTGAATGCACCGCTCGTGCCGCGCACCGGTACCCAGTCGACGGTCGGTGGGTTGCGCCGTCGTCGTCGGCAAACCGTCGGAGCCGTACCACCGAACCTTGCTTCCACCACTAGTCAGCAGCAGAAGGAGTCGGACGTGTTCGTGCTGACGGCGCGTGCGTTTGATCTGGGCGTGCCGGTACGCTACTCCACCGCGACGATCCGCGTCTATCCACCTGAAAGTCGAACCCGCACGGTCACATTCATCGTACCGGGTAGCGATCCGGATCGGAAAAAGGTACAGGACACGCTTGCCGACATTACCGGGGGACGTGTCATCATACAGGAGGTGCGTCCGTATCGTACCGGTGATGGAGGAATACCCACAGACCTTATCGGAGGTGGTGGTGGTGGTGGTGGCAGTGGACCAGGCACGGAACGTTCGGTTGTGATCGCGACGATACTCTACGATGCCGATTCGGTCGTTGATATCGCGAAGATCCAGCAGCGCCTATCCATCAACGGCACGGTGACAAACATCATCAGCCAGGAGGAACGCAGCGCTGTAAGTAGAATCGACTTCAAGCTCACTTCCAGCTGAAACTAATTACCGGTATTCATTTGCATGCATCCATTTAGATTCTCTATAAGGCCGAAAACCGTGTCCTGTTTTGGTTACTCATCTTTCTCGCGATACTACTAGCGCTCGGCATTCTGACGCTTTTACTTTGCTGCATCTGTCCAAGATGTCCACTCAATGCCACCAACCGGTAAGTCAGTTTTTCTTTGTTATGCAAATTTATTTGCTCCTTTTGCCCATATCATCATCAACCTCCCCCTATTCGGTCCCACAAGTATCCACCACAACACACATACACACACACACACACACACAAACACACACACACACACACTATTATCTCTATCACAGCGTCCTACACACGTTCTCTCTTATTACTCCTTTGAAGCAACCGTTATGGTCGTAATTTCATTATTAAATACACACTCAAAAACACCTACACTATCCTTCTTTTTTCCTTCTGCGACCTCTCTCCCAATCGATAGACAATTACATTTTCATACAGCTCCATAAATACAGGGTTTTCTGGTGCAACTGGTAAAGTCGGACTTATTTTTGGATTCTGCTCAAGTTGAAGTGGAATGTGTAGCAGTAGATTTGGAATTTTTTTAAATCTGCCTAAAATCATTCGCATTCAACTTGGGAAATTAACAACAATTTGATCCAACTGTATCATTGGAACTCGAATAATCTTGTAAATGCCATTACACACACTACTCCAAATACTGCTGCTAATCGAACGATCGGTTTACTAGCTGATGTCGCAAGCGCTACGAAATGGATGAAGGGCATATGATATCCTGGTAGTGTGCTAGTCTGTTTTGTTTCTCTTTTTGGTTGTTATTATATTTTATTTGTGTGTTTTGTGTTCTGTAGTTTATGTTTGTTCATGTTTTCTGGTATCAGTGGGAGTTTTCTGTATTATTCTATCTCTGTGGCTCAACCGTAGGACGTTTGCTAATTTTTTTCCTTATGTTTGAATACTATATTTACCTGTTTTTTTTTCCTCACACCCGTTTGAAGTATTATGTCTTTGCATGTGTTTCTTATGTTTGTTTAATTCCTTGCATGCGTAAGCTATGTATTTTGAGTTTGTTGTTTCCGTGGGGTTTAGAATGGTATACCTGTTTTAAGATATAGCGGATACAGACGAGATACTATCACTCTTCACACTACTTCTAGTACTAGCAGGACTAATGAATATTACTCTACTACTGCTATTACTATACTACAAGTAGTACTAGCAAAAACACTAACGGCTAGGGCTGCTACTACTAATACATTTTAACCCGATTTCTTCTTGATACGGTCACATACGTTACAAGTGTTCACATTGAGATGGGAAAATCACACATCCTCCCTCAATATCCAAAGCCTTTATTCCATTTTCCTCTCTTACATGGGTCGACATCCTCATTATGGGCTCTACAACATATTGTGCTCGCTAACTACCATCTTTCAAAATCGTTCTGCAATGTTCATGTTCAGCGCCATTACATACACATCCTCCAAAATTGTCACTTGTGAATTAGGGCGGCAATCCTCATCTCAACTTTTACCAGCAGCAATCATCACTGACTAAAACAATAATATGTTATATTTTTCGCATTCTCTCTTTCTCTCTCTCTTTCTCTCCGTTTCTCTTTCATCGTCCCCTACTTTATCTCTCTCTCTTTCTCTTTACCATTCTCTCACTTTCTCCATCTTTTATTCTCTCTTTCTCTCTTTATCTCCCACTCTATGTATACCATATCTTGGTTTGTTTTTCTCAGAAAAAGAATACTTCGCGTGAATAATATCGAAGATGATGTACATCTTGTTCATAGAAAGCAAGGACTTGGAAAGCAATCCAAATCTGTGCAGGTAGATTTCGTGTTTTCCCAATAGCATAGCAGACATCCTCTCAAAACATCCACCGTCCTGTCCCTATCCCCATCACACCCAATCTTCAGCAGTGTTCACTGTACTGGGAAACCCTGCAAAAAAAACGTTGCTTTAACTGCAATTTCTCTGTTACAATGAGGCAGAATTAGTGGTTATTGGCAAATTGATTTTGAGCATCTCATTATCACTTTGTGCACAGCACGACTACACATATAGACCACACGCACACAACCACTCAACGCACATTAAAACAAAGGCACGGTTTTGTTGTTTTTGTCAATTTTGTTCGCTCCCCGTCCGGGTGATACATTTTCCCTCTATCACGCTTGGTGTTATATGTTAAAAATGGGCACGCTAATTGGAAAACAAATCACCGGAAGCCGGGAAAAATGCACCATTGCACCTACCGTTAACTACTTGTAACCATAACTGGACGAACGAAAACGTACTACACACGATGACTACTGGGGCAATTTGCTTTGCCTAGCGGTAACTGTAACCGGGCGGTATCTTGCAACGTGTCTGTTAAACCTCTAGTACAATTTTTTAACATACAGGATTTTTGAGATGATAGAACAACGCAAGCATCTATCACCACAAGCGCAGCACATGACATTTCAACGATTTTGTATTCACAGGATGGATTTTCACAGCTGTCAATAATTATTAGTAACATTTACTGTATTTGCGGTGCTTGCGTTGTTCTATCATCTCAAAGCTCGTGTAAGCATGCGTAAGCCAGCGTAGTGAGCTTTTATTTAGAATGTTGCTTTTCCGTTTGTGAGTGTGTATTAAATAGGTTGATTGATGACCCATCCTCCAAAGTAACTTGTCCAAAACGACAGTACGAACCCTGTATTTCAGATAGTGTTCGATGTTTGTTCGCTTTGCCCTATTAACGACGATCAGTAGAGAATGTTTTGCTATACATCTCTAGTGTTAGTGCTTCTGTCAGACGAGCCTGTCAAAACGTTATAGTCAACTCTGTACATGTATGTGTCAAGCGAGCGTTCAGTAAAGCTTAATAGCCTATCCATGAGATAGTAAGACGTTATAGTGTACTCGATAGAGCCGATTGCCTTACAATACTAACACCACAGGAGGAGCAGCCTAGTGTCTTCACGCATACTAGGTGTTGTTACTTTGAAAACTTTAGCATACAAAAAGTAACGTTCGGACACGTTATGTTTTGATATGGAAGCAACTAAAAACATGAAAATATACTTTTTTTTATAAATATACTGCTTTTCTGTATAATGTGCATGTTTTGTGCGTGTGTGTTTTGTGTGTAGTACATATACTCCTTACTGTTTGTTTCACACCAATTCCTTCCATCCTCCACATTACTATTCATTCATGAGCAATCGATTAATAAAAAAGAATCGAATATACGTTCCAAATTAGATTTACTTATTTTTGTTTTCTTTCTCTTTTGTTTTACTTTCATTTTCTCTTCCCTTGTTTCGTCTGTTTTCCCCATTCCCGATCCTTCTTCTTCCACCTTGCTTCATTTCCTTTTCAACCTTCCATCAATCCATGTTATTTGTTTTTTTTGGCACAATTTCAATGTTTGCAAAATAATGATCTGTGTGTTTTGTTTCGTTTGATTTTCCATTCCCGTTTTTTCTTCCATTTCTTGTACCTTGTCCTGTAATGATGCAAACACATCATAAACAAAAATCAAAAATAATGCTACCCTTTATCATCCGGCTCGCACTGTAAATTATTGAAACTGTTTGTGTTGTTTATCCTCCCTCCAAAATGAACTATTTTTTATGAACTTCGTGCAACCAATGCATAAAAATGTTTAAATTACGAAAAAAACACACGCACACACACCACTTAAACTTCGCCAACCAAATTGTTTTGCCGAAAATTTGTTTTCTCGCCCGCCGTAAATGGCCTTTCATTCATTGTCGTAACCATCTGCCTCACCTCCTGCTCACCACAATCACCTACATTGCATCAACCCATCAACGGGACGGATGCGCTCTTCGGTGCAACGAAAAAAAAAACAAACAAAACCCCCGAACAACAACCGCAACCCCTCCCTCGCAGGTCGCCGAATGGATGGGACGGAGAGAAGCCTGGTCAGCAGCGAATCGATCGACCGATTCCCGTACCAAGCCGACGCATTGGGAGTACCGAGGACGACGCGACATTGGCAAAGGCACACTAGCGGCGGCAACCGGGGAGGACGGGGGGGACGAGCGGGATGGCGGACCGGACCACCACGGGGATGATAGCGGCAACGATGGCAATGAGCGGAAGCGGGCAAACGATGGCGGGAAGCTAGAGAAGCATACGGTTAAAATTAGGTCAGTAATGGCGACCATTTTTTTTTGGGGCCATCTTTGTGTTTTTTTTTGTTTTTTTTTTTTGGTGTGGTCCAGATGAAGTTGGAAAGGCGGAAAACCTGGGAAGATAAGGACAGGAGGAGGTATAGAAGATTCCTTTCAAACAGATAAGGAATCAAATCGATAGACAGCGGAAGAGAGTGAGAAAGAAGAGAGAGAGAGAGAGAGGAAGAGATAAAAAAGGTAAAGAGAGAGAGAGAGAAAGAGAAAAAAGAGAAAGAAACAGAGAGAGAAATAGAGGGAGGGAGAGAGATAGAGAAAAAGAGAGAAAGATATAGCGTAAAAAGCAAGAAAGTAGAAGCATTCTTTCTGCCTTAAGTACAACTTGGAACAAGTACACGTTCAGTAGCTACCATAGTAGTTAGAGCACTTGTTCCTGGAGTGATCCTCCTCTAGGTCGCCGGAGATTCGCTTCTTGCAATGACATTCATATTTAGAGATCTGTAGTACAACTTAGAACGATGGCGTTAGTGTAGGAGATACTTAGTACAAGGAGCGTAATTGATTTTTCGCTTTCACTTGTCGGCTTTAAAGGACCTCCTACGACCATGCTTTCAAAATCCCCTTCTAGAGAGAAAGAGAGAGAGAGCGAGAGAGAGAGAGAGAGAGAGAGAGAATGGCAGAGAAGAGAAGAGATGAAGAATGTATTTAATAGTACTCGGAACTCTGCTCTTGGTAAACATGTATTGTGCTACTTTTTTGGCTTAGTATACTCCTTTTGCAACAAAAGAGTTCGTTAGATATCAAGTAATGCCGTGTAAAGTGCGCCTTTTCTTCCTTGCTTACGTCTTTAGTTTCTCCCTAACTGACACAAGATTGATTGGAGTTGCTCTTCTATTAATAAAGTTACTGTTAGCCTAGCTGGTGAAGTAGTGGTTCGTAGTGTAGAACTAGTGGTTGTAGAAAGGCCGATCCTATTGTATGTACCGGTAAAAGCAAACAAATGATATTCAATTTTCTTGTGCTCTAGAATAGAGCAGTTTATTTTCCGCTAAGCCTTTTGGCAGTGGAACGTTACCAGTGTCATTAATTGCGATGTTTTGTGGTGATGCTCTTTTTTGCAGAAGCGATATGAAGAATAAATCGACCAAGGACGACTCACACATGCACCGGTCGCGCACGAATCTGCTCAACGCCGATCGGGATATGTACGTGGAGGATGTGGATGAGCACGATCCGGAGTACCAGTCGCTGAAGCGCATCCACCATCATCACCACCACCATCACGGTGGGGCCGGTAATGGTGGTAAACCGGTGGGCGACGATGTTCTGCCAATCGACGACGACTCGATGCGCCGGCATGAGATGGATCGTGGCAGCGATCTCAATTACGAACGGCGCGGCAGCTTTAAGCGGCAAGGACACGCGGTAAGATAGATAGACCTCGATAGTTTCGGGGGAAGATGTACTCACGGTTCCATACTTGGACTTTTTAGGCTGCACCACAGCTCGTTGCACATGGTGACGACATAGAACCACGCGATCAGTACTTCATCAAGGATGGCAATGCGGAAATCTTGCGGTTAATAACGCGCGGACGGAATGAGGAGGAGAACATTTACGTGAATATACCGCAGCAACAGCAACAACTGCGGCCCGGTGCCACCAATCAGCCACAGTACATTATGGTGGATAACGGTGGCAAGGAGATACTGATGCGGCGCTACATCGAGGAGCAAGCGAACGGGAAGCAGATTATCCGGGAACATTACCAACTCCTGCCCGGCACCACATTCATACAGACCATCCCGAACGAGGTGCCGGCGCGGCGGGGTGAACATGTGACGGAGGTAAAGATCGGTGCCGCTCAGGCCGGTCGGAGTAAGATGGGTGAGCAGGGTGATAATGAGGACGGTGGACGGCTGAAACCGGCCGTATCGACGCATTCGTTGATGCACCAAGAGCTGGAACACTCGCTCAAGCAGCAAAACGCGCTACTCCGGCAGATACTGCTCGAGAAGGAGAAGCTCGAGGAGCGGTACAACCAGTACGAGCAGGCACTCGAAACGCAGAGCTTACCGTGCCAGTCGATGGCGGTAGTCGTAGCGGCTACCCAGACCGACTGCGATACCAGCACGCAGACGGATCCGGTGCGCGGTGGCCCCGGCAGTATTGGTGGGCTCGGTAGGCGACGGACCAAGAGCGAAAACGATGATTCCCTGTCGGAGGATGAGTACGAATACGTGCGGTACAGCCCACCGGACAGCCCGGACGGTGTGTACCTAATCAAACGTCGCCGACATCGCAAGAAGACGAAGCACCGGGGTTTTAAGGGTAGCTTCAGCGGCGAGTACAGTGGTGGTGAGTCGACCGGTGAGCGAAAGTCCAACCGACGTATCATTGTGGTGGAATCGGTAAAGCGTAAGATCCGCACACCGATCCAGGAAGAGGACGATGAGCTGCTACACCATGGGCAGTCGCATGGCCGTGATCACCATGGGCAGGGTGGTCATCGCCGCGGTGGACAAGAAACTCGTACCAGTATTCTACGCCGCAAGCGCAACGAAGAGTTGTCGCGTGGTGGCAATGGTAGTAACGGAGGGACCGGCAACGGAAAAGAACAACGGCTCAAGCGGGACGTGCTGATGGAGATTTCGGACTCACTGCACGGTGAACAGTCTCGTGGTGGTGGACGGCGCAATAATAATGGTGGCGTTGGTGGTGGTGGAGAAAACCGCCGCAAGAAGGTGTACCGCAAGAATGTGAAGTACTACGAAGATTCGGACGGTTCGGAGAAGGAAGTCGTTGTGCAGAAGAACTACTTCTCGGCGGACAGCCTGGACGAGATGGCGTCCGACGTGGAGGATTATCGGTACTCCGTGACGAAAACTTCGAAATCGGTAACCGTCTCACCGAAGGCAACCGTCGAGCAGCGTGTTTCACGCCGTGACGATAAAACGGAAACGACCACCACCCGCATCCGCCTCACAACGTCCGAGTCACCGAGCCGACGGCAGCCTACCGGTTCGACCGGACCGGCGCCACCACCACCGAAAGGGCCCGCTCCGAAACCACCGCGGATGAGTAAATCGCTCTCGAAGGAGGAAGGGCTCAATGAGCCACCGGCTGGTGGGGAACAGCACGCAGTCAATCCGAAGTACATGGACTGGTACTACAACCTTGGGAAGGATTCCGATTCGCTCGAAAAGCGCGAGGCGCGCAAGCGGCAGGATGCGCAACCGGCTGGTACAACAACGCTCACCACTACCACAACCAGCTCCACCACGACCATCACGACGGGTGGAAGCCGTAAGAAACCGGAGGCGGAAGCTGGTGGGAAGGGCAAACCGGAACCGGCCCCGCGTACCAGCCCACCGAAGGAGGCGCGACTGCTCAAGGAGGACATCCAGCATGCGCGCAAGGTCGCCCAGTCTCAGCAGCAGCAGCAGCAGCAGCAACATCCCGGCTCGGAAGCCGGAAACAGTCATCCACTGCTACAGCATTCCGAGCACCGGTTTGAGGCTGAGTACGGTGCGGGTGCGGTACCGCAGGTACCCGCACCACCGGACAAGCTGCCGCACTACCTCTATCCCGAAACGCCCCCCATCGTGAGCCGCGACAACAAGGTGCAGATCAAAATCGTCGATTCGTCCGCGGCACCGACCGGAGCACCGCCCCAAACTGCAGCGAAACCGGCCCCGGCTGGTAGCACCAAAGCGACCGGCACCGCGAACGCGAAAACGCTCAACGTGTCCACGCTGGAGGACGATCACGATTCGGGCATCGCAATGAACTCACTGCTGCACACGAAGGGCAAGCGGAATAAGATAGCGGACAAGAAGAGTATCTTTACCATCGCGTACGATGACGTGCGGATCCGGCAGATCCGGTCGGAGAGTGATACGCCACCGTTCTCCTAACGGCGGGCGGGCAGCCTCCGGCACCTATCCAGACAACGCCAGCGTACACCGTCGTGTGACGGACGACTACCGAAACGGAGCAGTGACTAGTGATCGGTGATAACCGGGATAGTTCTCCACCGGAGGCAGCAGCAATAGTGGTAACAGTAGTAGTGTAGCGATGTTAGCAGTAGTAGCAGTACAAAGCGCGGTGCCGTTTCCGGCCATGAAATACATACAGACACACCTTATCAACTGCCATATAGTGGTGTTCCGGCCCTCAGCAATCGATAGCAGCAGCAGTAACAGTAGCTAACCGTAGCGATAGTTTTAGTAGTAATGGCATGGCGCGAGCTGGTCGGAATGGAAGAGAAGGACATCCGCGTGGTTACGCCCCGTGCGCAATATTCTGTTTCGTTCACTAACCGGTGGTTTGATTGTTTGTTAGGTTAGCTGTTTTAGTCTCCGTCCCGGCCTGGTGTACCCGGTGACGCGCACCCGCATGCGTACAAAGTGCAGCATTCCCCCCAAGACGTACTTGAAACGGTTGAACTTCTGTTTACCGTCATCCAGACGGCTAGTGTATAGTCGAGAGAACCATGCCGTGATGGCTAATAATTTAAGCGTACGAAGCAAATTTTCATTCGTACCACTTCACAGACCGTCTTTCGCGCGTTCCTTATTGTAATCCTTACCTTGTAAAAATAGGGAATTTAATTGTGTACATTTGTTTGCTTTCAGTAGCATAAGTTACGTCAATGTACTGTTCCTTCGACAAATTTAGCATCGTTCGAAAGCTGCGCCTGATTAATATTGTGGGTAGGCGGGAAAATTGCCATAGGAAGTAATAGGCCGCATTTTCCGATGCCGTTTGCGCGCCTTCCCCCCGTCAAAACTGTAAATAGGCAGAGCGCACTTTCTGTGTGTGTTGTGCGCATGCGAGTGTGTGATATGCTTTGGTTGGTAGTTTAAAAAAACGGTATCCATTCGTGGTAGGCACTGTTAATTAGCAAAGAAGAAGAAAAAAAACAACTGTGGATTAACATTACAGCGAGCAGCTAAAAATGTATAGACCATATAATTCGTGGTTAGGGAAAATAATTAAGCACTTATGAACAGTTACTATTTTACATTTTGCAGTAAGCAGCAGGATGAGTGAGAAGGGCAGATGCAGTTCGCACCCCCGGGGGTGAGGAGTTGGGATGACAATGTTTCCGAATGTTCCAAACATGATTTCTTCCATCGGGTCGATTAAGCGGAGAAGATAATGAAGGATGGTACTCTAATTTAAGCAAACACCTTAGATAACAATAGCGACAAAAAGAAACACACACACACAAGGCGCCGTAGATACGTTTAAACTAGGCTACTACTGCCTCAGTTGATCAGCAAATGAAATGAAACCCTGGAGCTAATGACGGGCGGAATTAGTAAAGGTCTCTTGTGTGGGCTTGCGAGACACGGTATGACGAGGTATGAGCGGAATAAAACTAATTTTAATTGGGAGAGTTTGTAAGCAAGGCATAACCTAGGAAGAATGAATGCGTAAACTATGAATAAAGAGAACTCTCTATTTTTTACACAAACTACAATTACTAGAAAAGAAAATAAACCAATCGTTTTGGCGAGACTGCGACGCAAGAATTAAACCTGCGTTGTGTATGTCGTTTTACTGCAAACCAAGAAATTGTTCGATAGAATGTGAGCTTGAACTGTAGGATTTCTGTCCAACAATAGTCTATTGAACAATTTTCTAATTTATTTGAATGTGCAACTCACCTAGAACTCAATCGTATTACTGTATCTTACTATCTAATATTTCCCATTTTTTGGTAAAATATTAGAAGAAAATCTCAAAATATTATTTGTTTTTTATTCGATTTGACATCATTACAGTACCTCGATACTAAAGCATTCAATATATTTTTTAGCATTGCATTCTTCAGAAACCATACTAACGTTGTTTTCAACAATATCTTCAAAGTCGGCGAATCCTAATGTTGGCAGTGATTATTCAGGCATCGGTTTAGCTGCGGGATCATTCGTACCGCCTTTGGCTTTCTCCTGCTCCTTGTGCTTTGCGATCATGTCGCTGATTTTGTAGCATTTAAAATGGACAGTTTTAATTTTGTCCATTATCTGCTCCTGTTTTGGCTTTAACTCCTGCAGATCTTCGCCAGGCATTGGTAACGGTGCGGCCAAACCGTCTACAGCAATGGTAGCGCAAGATGCAACACCCGAAGAATCATCGTGGGACGCATAAGTTGCACCGAGCAAATCTTCCTTGGCTTTGGTCTGACTTTCCGTCTGAGTGTGCTGAAGGCCGGATGTTACAAACTCACCGGCGCTGGACAATGGTGGAGCACACGGCACCTTCATGTCCTTAGATTTCATTTTCAATCGCTGCGCTTCTATCCGCCACTTAAATGTTTCCTTGACCGCACCTTCATGCAATTCCATTGCCTCCCGTTGTTTAAATTGGTAGCTACGCAGCCGCGTTTGCAATTTATCCATTTCTTCTCTATAAAATACAACGTAAGACCAGAAAAATTATACAGAAGCTAAAAGAAAATATCAGTGGCGCCACAAGTGCCATACTGTAACGAGCAGATGAATATATCCCTGACAAATTATCCATTGGATTTCTTAGATTGATCAATCTTTTAAAATATATGAACATGTTTAAATTATTAATATAAATATTAGCTTAGTGGTACTCAGTACCAGTAAAATACAAGCGTCAATTAAAGCTTACCTGTTGTATACTATCAGTTTATTCACCCAATCGTCGCTTTTAGTGGCCAACTGATTTTCTAGGTACCTAATGCGACACTTTGTCTTTTCCACTTGTTCGTGCAAATCATTGTTCTGTGCCTGAAGTGTATTGAGATTGTAATGCTCTGCCGATTTAATCTGCGTGATGCATTCCTTGTAAAGGTTTTCCGAATGCTGCTGCATGTTGCGAAGCTCCCATATTTGACGCGGACAGTTCTCATGTTCTCTTTTAAGCTCGTAATAGCACGCCTTCATTTGCGTGATCTTTTTCATCATACTTTTGCGTTGATCGGCAACTTCAGCGAACAGAGAATTTCCTTTCTCTAGGTACAGCAAAAATAAAATGTTAATTATCGGTAAATGAGATGGGTTAGCCTGTGGAACTAGTCAGGTTATACTTACTTGCGTTGGATGGATCCGATCGGATTTCTGCAAGTTCGGCTGATAGCCTACCGTTCTGTTCCTGGGTCGATTCGAGGAGTTCTTGTAGCTCAGTGGCTTGTTGTGTTTTAAGCTGTAGATTGGCTTTCTGTGATACAAACCGTTCCTTCAGCAATTCTACTTCCTCACTCAGTTCCGAGATTTTCCATTGAGCTTGGGAAAAATCTTGCCCTATGGTGGCTAATTTTTCCTTCAATAAACTTATTTCTTCTAACTGCTGTGCTTCCTTCGCTTCCAAATCTTTCACAAGCGATGTATCCGCTTGTACAATGGTCGGCGCTTTCGGAACCGCCAGGATGGGTTGATTAATGATGTCATTCTTTTCCTCTATCTCTTCTCGCAGCTTTGCGATGGTGGTCTCGTACGATTTTATCTGATTTTCGCAGTGTTTGCGTACTTCATTTATTTCTTGAGAAAATCGGCCTTCTTGTTGCTCAATCTCGTTTGTTAAATCTGCGATGATCTTTTTCGCAATATCCAGCTTGCGAAGCGCGTCGTGTAACTCCTGAAGATGCAATTCGTTCTCCATCTTGAGCTGTAGCGTGCTGTCTATATAGGTGTAGTAGCATACACAGCGCTGTAAAAAGCAATAAAATACTATTGAACAGATTATTTCACATTATGAGCTGAAATAAATAACTACACCGAACCGAAGACCAAAACCAATGGGTTCTTTCCGTTGACTGTGGCTGGCTCGTGAAACCGTTGGTTGTTTTGCATTCACAGAATGCTAGATTGACAGCGCGTCGCTGACAGCTAAAGAAAGGCTAAAGAGCGCTTTACACGTAGCAGCGTCGAAAACATTCGATGCAAGAAAAAACTTAAACTTGGCTTTTATGTGAAGGAAATCAATGTACTTTGGCTGTTGAGTAATATATTAGGTAAAGGATTTTTGTAGTCCCCTCATTATAGGGTTTAAAGCTACCTTTGACACAATTTTGAACATCTTTTATCGCTTGTTGGTCCTAAAATCCTACCGCTAAAAGCACGCACAATACTTTTCAACTTGGTATAATTCCGTGTCGTGTTGATGTTTTTTATGCTAAAACTTAACAAAAACAAGTATTTATTCAAAAATTTTGGATTTTCGCAATATTTGTTTCCAAATTAATATAAATGCTGGAATAATTTATCACGATGGACACAAGATTAATCCGATTAATCTTTTTGACCAAAAAATACATTTGGCGAAACATATTAATCGTGTCTAACCGTGTGTCGTGTGTCAGATTAATCAATGATTAATTTTAATCGTGTAATGTCCTGTAGGATCATGACCGGTCGTATATCATTGTTCTGATCGCTAAACGTCAAAATGTAAATCCGTTAATTGGGCATGACAGCTTGCTGCGCAACTGTCATGCAGAAATATATTCTTTATTCGATCGTCGTTGAGAGAACATCTTCCGCCTTCCGTTCTTCCGTTCTTCCGTTCTTCCGTTTAATCTTTTCCGTTTGGTGCAACCATTGTAATTTCTGCTAGTGAAATTATTGATTTACGAGAGTGTAAAATAAAATCAGTGCATTACATCTCAGAAGTGGGATACCCCTCGTGCCTCCGCACCGTGCCGCCTTGGCTTCATCATCATTATCATCATGCCTACTCGTGACGAAATGCTTTGCGTCCTGTCGAACGCGGGGATTGTGGTTCCTCCTTCCGTCACCATCACCCAAATTCGGAAGCTGTTTTCCGAGGTAATGGGCATTAATACCTCTTCGTTGGGGGACGCGGAAGCATCCGTCGAAAAACCTGTTGCCGACGCTGATACCACGCGCTCGTCCGCCATTTTGGACGCTTCCATTGTTACGCTCACAAAGCGCGATGACGCCATTTTGGACGCTCAGACCGGCGCGTCTGCAACGTGCCTTTCTTCCATTCTTGCTGCCGCAACACATAATGGAAATGATCCCATGGCCAAAAGTGATCCCTCTATTGCTCCCGATGACGAAATTCGGCAACTTCAGCAACGAATCGAATTACTGGAATTGCGTCGCAAGATCCAGGCACTGGAACTCCAGACGGGCTGTGATTCACCACCGGTTGCTGACTTGAAGCTGGATAAAACCATCGAGCCCTTTACGGGCGATGATGAGAGATGCATCCTACAATGGCTGGATGACTTGGAATACACTTTTTCGCTGCATCGAGTCAAGGAGGCGGATAAATTCGTCCACACTCGCCGGCTGCTAAAAGGATCTGCGGCTATTGTTGCCCAATCCTCTCGTGCCTCTACTGTGGAACAGTTAAAGGAGGAACTTATCTCCACTTTAAGCGTACCGCCTTCTGTTGAAACCGTACTTCGACAGTTACGATCCCGTCGTCTCTCTACAAAGGAAACTGCTTTGCGTTACGTGCTGGATATGCAACGTATCGCCAGTCGCGCTCCTGTTCCGGAACCCGAATTGGTCGACATCATTCTCGACGGTCTGGGTAACCCATCTCTCACTGCCGGAATGCGGTTCATAGCAACAAATGTAGAAGATTTAAAGCCGATGTTGAAGAAGTTCGAAGCACTCCGGTCTCGAATAATCTTTAAACCAACCTCACCTTCTGTTCCGGAAAAAGCTCCTGTTTTGAACAGCCGAGGTATAACACCCAACATTAACCGATGTTATAACTGTTCGGAGTTTGGACATCACAAAAATAATTGCACTCGTCCCAACCGACCACCAGGGGCTTGCTTCAAGTGTTTCCAGATAGGACACACCCACAAAAATTGTCCTAAGACTGCTGCAAATGCTGCTGCCTATCCGGAAGCGACCAGCCATATTTCGGTAAATGATCCCGAAGTCTTGGCATTGGACGAATTGCAAGAAGTGAGTATTTCTTTTCTAAAATTAGGAAAGCCGGTTGTGATAGTTCAGGGAATCCAATCTTTAATTGATACAGGTAGCGCAGTAAGCTTTATTAATGAATCAATAGTGCCAGTAGGACTTCTAGCTGCACTGACGCCTTCCAGATATCGTGGCCTTGGGAATTCTCATCTTTATACCCGTGGTCAGGTTACATGTAGCATTAAATTCAGAGAAGTGATTCTCAATCATTCCTTCATTATATTACCTGAAAAATCAATGGCCTGGCCAATTATTATAGGTAGGGATTTACTTCCGTCGTTTAATATTTACCTTACGTACCTTAAGAATTCCATCCCTTTCATGAAGTCACCTCGAAATGAAATTATATTACCAAACCAGGATGCGCTAAGCGTAGCAGCCACTGAACTTTCTAATATTGATGTTTATGAAACAGAGCTCGAACTTGACATTGGTCCCTCATTACATTCAAAGGACGCCGCTCTTGTCTTATCAATTGTAAAAGAAAATTACCTGAACGATTCTATTCAGTGCACTAAGCTGATAGATTATAAAATGAAGATTAACCTCACTCACCAGACCCCCATTTTCACTAAACCTCGTAGACTCTCCTATGCGGAACGAAACCAAGTTAGGGAAATAGTTTCCAAATTATTAGATGAGCAGATCATAAGACCAAGTAATTCTCCCTATGCCTCCGCCCTGGTGCTCGTTCGGAAGAAGAGTGGAGAGATACGTATGTGCGTGGACTATCGACCAATCAATAAGATTACGGTAAGAGACAACTACCCCCTTCCATTGATTGAAACCTGTTTGGAACACCTTTGTAATAAGAAGTTTTTCAGTCTGTTAGATTTGAGAAGTGGATTTCATCAAGTGCAAATGGATGAATCTTCCATTCCCTACACCTCTTTTGTTACTCCCGATGGCCAATATGAATATACGAAAATGCCTTTTGGACTTAAGAATGCTCCGTCTGAATTTCAACGCTTTATTAATTCGATCCTTCGTGAATTTATTGCTGAAGAGAAAATAGTCGTCTATTTGGATGATATTATCATCGCTTCCGTTGACCTTCCGTCTCATTTAAAAACTTTAGAAGCTGTTCTACAAAGGATCAAGGAGTCTGGCCTTGAACTTCGCATTGATAAGTGCAAGTTTGCACATGAAGAGTTAGATTATTTAGGATACAAGGCAAATGCTTCCGGTATCCGACCAAGCGACAGGCATATTAGTGCTCTACGAAACTACCCGATGCCTTTAAATACAAAACAACTTAGACGATGCTTGGGATTATTCTCTTACTTCCGACGTTTTGTTCCATCATTTTCTTGCATAGCTAAACCTCTAACCAAACTCCTTCAGAAGGATGCTACCTTCAACTTTGATGTTAATTGCCGTGAGGCTTTTGAGGCTCTTCGTGAGAGGCTAATTCAATCTCCCGTCCTCGCCATTTTTGACCCAAAAAGGGAAACCGAGCTTCACTGTGATGCAAGTTCATTTGGGTTTGGAGCAGTTCTGTTACAAAAGCAAGACGATAATAAACTTCATCCGATTGCCTATTTCTCGAAAACTACTTCGAAAGAGGAAGCAAAGTTGCATAGCTACGAGCTAGAAACGCTTTCAGTAATTTACGCACTTAAAAGATTTCACACCTATGTCCATGGACTTCCGCTCAAGATCTTTACGGATTGTAACTCATTGGTTGAAACCTTAAAGAATCGTAATGGCTCTGCAAAAATTGCTCGATGGTCCCTATTCTTAGAAAACTATGATTATTCTATTCATTATCGTTCTGGAACTTCCATGGCTCATGTCGACGCCTTGAGCCGAACCGAAGCCATCGGTGCTATCAGTGAGTTAGATCTGGATTTCCAACTACAGATTGCACAATCTCGAGACCCTTCTATTGAATCCCTGAAGCGTAGACTTGAAACTGGTTCCGTTGAAGGATTTATCTTACAAGACGGTTTAGTATATCATCAATCTTCTGTCAATCCTCTTCAATTATATGTACCCTTTGAGATGGTGGATAATGTTATTCGACATAACCACGAAAAGATTGGCCATTTGGCCACTGTTAAGACCTTTGATTCTATTCGCCGACATTACTGGTTTCCTCAGATGAAAACCCGAATTGAGACTTTCATTAAAAATTGCATCAAATGCATCCTTTATTCAGCACCACCTCGAGTCAACGCTCGAAATCTATTCAGTATTCCGAAAGTACCCTTGCCGTTTGACACCCTGCATATTGATCATTTAGGTCCATTACCTAATACCGGTTCCCGTAAGAAATATCTTCTGGTTGTTATAGATGCTTTCACCAAATTTACAAAACTGTACGCTACTGCGACCACTAATACTCACGAGGTATGCGATATTCTTAATCAATATATGTCTTATTATAGTAGGCCAAGGCGCATTATAAGCGACCGTGCGACCTGTTTTACATCAACCCTTTTTAAGGAGTTCCTTGAATCTCACAATATTTCTCATATACTAAACGCTACAGCTTCTCCTCAAGCTAATGGTCAGGTCGAACGTGCTAATCGCGTGATTCGTCCCATATTAAGTAAATTATCTGATCTCGCCGATCATTCTGATTGGAACTTGCACTTACGCACTGCCGAGTATGCTCTTAATAATACTGTCCACAGTTCTACGAATTTTCTTCCATCTGTTCTTCTCTTCGGAACCGAGCAGCGGGGTGAGGTTGTAGATGAGTTACGCGAATTCCTTGAGTCTAAGATAGAAGATGGAGGAAAGGATATCAGTCATCTCCGTTCCGAGGCACAAACAAATATTAGAGCGTCACAAGACAGAAATGAACGATACGTTGCAGGAAAGACTAGACCAGCCCCTAATTTTAAGGAAGGAGAGTTAGTTGCCATTCGATATACAGACACGGCTAATGTTAGCAAAAAGCTTAACAAAAGGTTCCGCGGCCCTTACGTAATTCATAAAGTTCTTCCCCACGACAGGTACGTTGTTAGGGATGTCGAAGGATGTCAGAATACGCAGATGGCATATGATGGCGTTTTAGAAGCGGACAAGTTGAGGAAATGGGCTATCAGTGCTGAAACATAGGAGAACTTCTGTAGTAGTCAGAATTGAGGTCAATTCTAGGTCAGGACAGCCGAGCTGTAATGTCCTGTAGGATCATGACCGGTCGTATATCATTGTTCTGATCGCTAAACGTCAAAATGTAAATCCGTTAATTGGGCATGACAGCTTGCTGCGCAACTGTCATGCAGAAATATATTCTTTATTCGATCGTCGTTGAGAGAACATCTTCCGCCTTCCGTTCTTCCGTTCTTCCGTTCTTCCGTTTAATCTTTTCCGTTTGGTGCAACCATTGTAATTTCTGCTAGTGAAATTATTGATTTACGAGAGTGTAAAATAAAATCAGTGCATTACAATCGTTAAATTTAATAATATTAATCGTGTGCAAACGTTCGGTCATAAGTTTGCCCATAGTGATGGGACAAGTACCAAAATATGAACGCCGGTGTGACATACATGTTCAGACGGGACAAACTTGACAGTTCGAGCGTTCGACGAACTTTACTCAAATGCAGATTTATGAATGAAATTTCGATAGCTCGCTGTGTTCGCGAACTGGTTGTGTGTGAACGCTGCACGAACTGTACTTTGTACTAATTTAAACCGAATCCAATACTTGATTTCTACATGGTCCAATAAATTCAAAAATTGACGGTTGCACGTGCAAAATTAAACAAAGAATATGATTTTTCGTTAAGTCTTTATGTAAAATAAAAAAAAATATTTTGTTACATAATTCTGCAAGAACAGCATTAAAAATTGTTATTTGTATATATCATGATACATTTTAATTGGTTGATGGTGCACGGGCATTTTTTTTTGCTGTTTTTGTTGGTTTTTACTTGTGCTTGAGTTGTATCTATGAACAATCATTTCCTCATTCTAATTCGGAAAATTTTGTGTGGTTTGTAGCAGATTCACATTTTTTACAAGCGCAATATTCTATTAAACTTACTTTTGTTTGTTCGATAGCTCCAACGGTCACCGTTTGAATTTCAAAAAACTGTCAAAATTTACGATCTTTCCATGGAGTTCGAGTCTATTTCACGAAAATGAGTTCGTCGAACTAGCGAACTGTCAAGTTTGTTCCGTCTGAAAGCACAGTAACCTCTTGGTGAGTCTTGCTCTCTTGGTGTCAGAGATCGGAAAACGGATGGTTTGTATGGGATTTCGCATCAACAGACGGAGAGTTCTTCTTCTTCTTCTCTGCGAGGTAATTCTCCGGTATGACTGAGGAATCCAGCTTCCTGGGCCTTCCCTAGTTACTCCGTAGTTTTGAGTAGTCTCAAACTACCTCTTTTTTCTAAAGAGCCGGCAGCTAATGGCCGACGGAGAGTTCAAACATACATATATACACATAAACATATAAACAAACGCAAGCGATCGTGCTCATGAGCTTGACCGGTTTCTTTGGATAAATTTGTTTTCTTTCTTTGGCGATTGGGTAGAAATCATCCGTTGCAATCTGTAGTTGTCTCCATGGGTCGAGTGGAAAATGTATTGCAAACACAATTCTTCGCATCTGCGAATGGGAAATACGTGTGCTTGAACAAATTTCTGAAGAGGATGATAAGAGGAAGAGCAAAGGTAGCGTGTTGTTGAATTTGTAAAGATACCTATCGTCGTTAAACTACTAGGCGTTATTTTATGATGATACAATTCTTTTTCTTGCAGGAGCTCTCGAGAAGTTATTAGGCAATTGATGTACTTATCTAACAAGTGGTGTTAGAGCACCATCATCAGAAGTGGCCATCATCCTTCAAGATTATAATGAAGCGAATGTGGTCAACAATCATTCGACGTTTCCGAACCGTTGCGGTCGGAAGCGGAACATGCTCTAAGCATGATGACGCAGTACGATCCCCAAGCCTGTTGTTGGCGTGGACCTCATCGGCCTGCTGTACTCAACCCAGCTGCCAACCTGGGTCCGGTTCTGCTGAATATACTGGAGCGAACACCGAAGAAACCGGCGCAGGTGAACGGAGTCACGGGCTGCATGCTGACCTGTGATGATTTGCGTCGCCGATCGATACGGTTTGTCAAGTTCCTGATCGCTTCGGACTACCGGATGGGTGATGTGGTTGTGCTGATAGCGCGTAACTCCGACAATGTAGCACCGATCGTATTTGGGTGCTTTTTGGCCGGTGTAACGCTCAACACGCTCGATCCATCGTTTGGTTTGGAGGAGGTTGAGCATATACTGCGACTGACTCGTCCCCGAACCGTCATAGGTGACTGTGATGCTCTAGTCGTTGTGCGCGAAGCCGCATTCCGGATAGGGCTGTGTTTGGATAAATTTTGCTTTCTGCTGCACGAAATTAATGGGTGTGATTTCACGCCACCGGATAGTTGGATTTCTGTAGACGAGTTGGTGCAGAAACAGGTTGAAGGCGAGGATGGATTCGTACCAGCGTACCGGGGTGATTCGGACGAACTAATTGCCGCCATTGTCTGCTCATCTGGGACTACCGGATTGCCGAAGGCGGTACGCATTTCCCATGCACAGCTAATCCAGCCCTATCAGCGTGTCATCCAGCTGGACCAAAACGATACGATCCTGTGCTTTAGCACACTATACTGGATATCCGGTCTACAAATGCTGATGACTGGTGTACTCAATGGGATTCGGCGCATAATTACCACCCAGCCAGCGACCCCCGAACTCGCTATCCAGCTGTGCAAACGATATGACGTGACGCTATTGCTCGTTACGCCAACTATGGCAAGCGACATTATCCGAACTTTAGCGCCAACCGAACGGTTACCTTCGGTCAAGCTATTCGCTGTCGGAGGCAGTACAGTACCGAAGCGGTTGCGTGACGAAGTTAACCGGCGTGTGCTGGTGACCGGTCGTGGACGAATACTTGTTGGTTATGGAACCAGCGAGACCGGTAATATTGCTTACGAGCTTGTGCCGCGGGAAGATTCCGTTGGCTTTCTTCTGCCGGGTGTTTCAGCAAAGGTAATTCGAATGGAAGGGATTAATAATATCCTCTCTAACATATTTTCTTTCTTATCCTTATCTTATCCTTTTCTCAGATTGTAAACGAATACGGGCAGCCGTTGGGTTCGAACGAAACCGGTGAGTTGCTTGTTCGGCCCGTTCATCCTTTTCTGGGCTACCATGGCGATGAATTGGCAACCAAAGCGGCAAGAGCGAATGGTTCGGAAGGTTTCGTGCATACCGGCGACATTGCTAGGTTTGATTCGGACGGGTTCCTGTATCTCGTCGACCGGAAACGAGAAATCTTCAAGTACGATGGCTTCCAGATTGCACCGACCGAGCTAGAGGAACTGATCGCAGAGCTACCGGGTGTTCGATACGTAGTAGTTGTCGGACTGCCTGATTCCGACCATGGCTTCAATGATCTTGCTACTGCGCTGATTGTACGAGAAACGAACGATACCGCCTCCACAGGGAAAGCGCTTACCGAACAGATGGTAATAGACCATTGTGCCCGTACCGTGGATGGACGAGCACGACCGCAACAGAAATGGTTACGCGGTGGCGTTATATTCGTCGATGAGCTACCCATGACGGCAAGCGGTAAGGTAATGCGAAGTGCAGTCAAGCAACTCGCAAAACAAAGGCAATCGCTTCAATCAACCAACTCGTAAAGTGGAAAATATTATTATTCGTAACGGTTCGTTTAAATTGTGGTATAAACTGAATGACAGTTCGTCGTTGAACAACTGTCAAACTTAATTCGGATAATGAAAAAAAAAAACATGTAAACAAACAAGTAAGAGCTGCAGGAGAGCTAAAATGAAACATTCTTCTATTTTTAATACATTCAATAAAGTTCTACTGAAAGGTTAGTGCTAAATTTAAATTGTTATATCTTAAGACGCCAGTTAATTAAGTTTTATTGTATTTTTCAGCGTGAAAATAGTATATCAATCAATGCAGAACAGCATCAGGATTCACCAGCGGCGTTAAAGGTGATTTTGCTGTGCAGTGCAATGTTTCAGACTTCCTTTAAGTACTACAAATCGAAAAATCCACCACCTACGTTCGAGAATGTGCTCGTTATCGGCATGGATCATCCTAATCTACATGTATGAATTGTTAAACAACGTTTGATATTCGGGTTTTATTCTGATATTAGCAATAATCCGTGTTGATTTTTTTTCCACAATATCTACATAATGATTTTTTTAAGGAATCTGAGCCGCTACGCCACATCGATGGAAGCAATTGTTTAGGCTTAAAACCACCTAGAGAGTGGAAAGTATACGAACTGTCAACCAGACCGGGATTGCTCTTGCTGGCCAATCCATTCACCTGCGAAGGCCAGCGTCACTGGATGATGCGTAGCTTGGTGGATTATCCGATGTCACCCAATACCACCAACCAAAGCAACATAGCGCAATTGAACCAAGATGTGGGCGACTCCTGGTGGGAAACGCTACGAAGCATTCCGGATGTAACCGAACGACGGAAATTTGCCAAACAGCTACGATGGGTCACGCTAGGCTATCAGTACGATTGGACAAATAAGGTGTACGATGAAACACGCAAAGAAAGCTTCCCATCGGAGCTGGCCTCGCTGGTTCGGTACGTCGCTACCGTACTTCGGTACGAACGGTATTCACCGGAGGCAGCCATCGTTAATTACTATCCGATCGGATCGACGCTTGCCGGACATACGGATCATTCCGAGGACGATCAGATAGCACCTTTGTTTTCGTTCAGGTATTTAAAACGGCACCGTAAAGCATCGTGGAGCGGATCAGTCCAATTCTTTTCTAATGCTCATTTTAGCTTTGGACAGCCCGCAGTATTTTTGATCGGTGGCGCTACGCGCGAAGAACGACCCGACGCTGTTTTGCTGCGTAGTGGTGATATCGTTGTTATGACCGGCGCGAGTAGACAATGTTATCATGCGGTTCCGCGTGTGTTTACCGATTCGGAACTCGTTGAAGAAATGGGACACAGTGCCAAGCGCTGGAATGCAACCGATTCGCTGATGGTGCAACGTATAGATGAGACATGGCGCGAAGTTGAACAGTACATCCAGTACAGCCGCATCAACATAAATGTTAGGCAAGTGTTAAGAGAGAATCAATTGACGCTACAAGCGGCCAGTTGATGGGTTTAATGGGTTTTAGACCATGGAATTTGTACGGCAGAGATGTTAATGTTATTCTTCTGTATGCACATTCAGTGTAAATTTATCGTTCTTTCCCTAATATCACATACGAATAACTTCTGTACATTGAATAATAGTCCCTGGGCAAGAAATATGAGAAAGTATGTGGTTTTGATATTCTGTTCCGCTATTAATGCATTCTTTGAGCTTTTTTTCTGAATTATTTGTTCAGAAGAAAGTTTTTATTTGGCTCACAAAGAACTGCTAGACTGTATTGTTAGAAGAATCTTTTATTGCAAGCAAAAAATACTAATGGGAATAATACGTCGATGTAATATATTCTGTATAATTGTAACAACTAAATGAAATTGGATAGAGTAGTTTTCTAACGACAACTAATTATCTACGGAAATGTTAAAGTATTGTCTCTTTTAAAAGAGATAATAATAAAAATTGGAATTAGCGATTACTGTACGTAGTACAATATCTATCTGATTGGTCCAAAGGATCGAAGATAAATCGCATATACCCTTCTGATAATCCAGAGGGCGATGAAATGTACCGGCACGGGTGAAATATTAATTAAACCTCAAGCAAAATTGTATTGGCTGGTACCAATGATGAGATTATTGCTCGGGTTGAAATATTCATCCCGGGTCCCATGTAAAGCTAACCATTCAACAGTCATAGCCACATGAAAATGCGGTGTAGTTGGATATAGTAGGATAAAGTAGGGATTGGATGGTTGTTTTTTTTTGTGATTTGGCATTTAAATTTAAAAAAATAACGAAATAGAAGTTTGCATGGTTGCATATCTCAACCCATATTCGGGAAGTTTTCCTGCAGCATAGGCTATATTTCTTTATCTTCTCTCCATTTTGCAGACGGATCCCCCTCCCCCATCCTGAGAAGAGGTGTCCTGCGATTGGAGACTCTTTTGTACCAGCATCAATGTTACCTGGTGAGCTGCGGCTTGTGTAAGCTGCCCGCGATAAATTAGACAACGAGCCTTGCGAGGTGCACCTTCAATTAATGAATTATGAATGGTAATCCGATTACGGACCATCGGCAAAAGCAGCAGCGTATCGCGCGCGCGAGTAGCAGTAGCGGTGAAACAATTTCGGTAGCGTTTGTCTGTTTATTGCCCGGGAGTGAGCAGCGCTTGGAAGCTTACACACCACTCTTTCATGCATTTCATGCCCCCAAACTCGCCGTATACTCGGGAAACAGATGTTTATGTATGAACGCGTCTTGACCGGTTTCGGGATTGGTAGCTCAGCTTTTAAGCAGCTTTAACGGCCGGTAAACGGGCGGGTAAAACGATGTTTTGATGTTTCGCTCACGCCGCATCGGTTACCCCGAATGAAGGATTTGCATAAGCACGAGCCACGTTAGTTTCGGTAAGTATGCGGTAATACGATTTTTTTTTTCAGCAAAATAAAAAATGCATATTAACCCGCAAGGGGCACACCGGCTAACGCTGCCGGTGCGTCAAAATATTGACGCATTCCAAAATGGTGGGCAATAAAACTCCTGATACGCGAAACGTTCAAACAGAACACCGTCCCAGGTTTAGTGTGCCGCATTGATTTATGCATAAATGGTGACCATCTGTCCGTGAGAGCACCGAGTAGAGCAACTGAATTGATCTTATTCTTTAAAAGTTTGCGCTTTATGTCGCATCACAATCTCACCTCCATTGGCCGTCCATTGCAGGGTTTTCGGGCATTTGGCTGTTGGGAAGCGAAAAGTTTGATTTATTGATCCTCGCTTTGTTAGGCTGAGGGCCGTTAAAAAATAGATTACTTCCTTCGAGTTTCCGGGGGTTGAGTAGCGCAGTAACTCGCAGAAAGCTACCACGAATTGGTACTACGGCGTGGTCCGATTAAGACCGCGCGGATCGTCTTAATCGGCCGTGCTCGCTAAGCGCGTTTCCCGATTTCGCCGCGATATGCTAATTGAGCGTGACTTCATATCGCGCCGACGGAAACGGGTCGATCGAGTCGTTAATGTTTGTTTTGTTTGCGTTTCTTCGGCGGCTGTCGTTAGTGTTTGTCTTTTTGAAAGGTTCGCCTACTGCGAGAAGAAGGTAGCCTTCGGGGGAAGATCATAACCGTCTAGGTGTGGTGCCCTGACCGAGATAAGCCACAGCTCGCCACAGGCTTTTATTCGAACCGCTGTGTCCGGGGCAGGGCTGCGAAGTTCGGGAACTCATTTATCATCACTAGTGGCGATTTATCAAACGGCATGCGGTAATCGATAACGGTTACATTTCTATTAACGCTGGACAGCTAGTGGACGCAGACAGCAAACGCCACGGAATATAATTACAGCCGAACGAACCGTGGACGACACATCAGCACATTGTTTTCTTTCCCCGTCAGGGATATTGAGGGTGTTTCTTTTGTTTTTGGTTAGAATTCATTGGACGGGTTGGAGGCCACAACTTGCCGGTTTATATCGTAGTTATAGTAGTAGTAGATTTCAAGAAGTTGTTTACGAAATTATCACGGTTTTGACATTTATTTCTTTTTCTCTTGCAGATACTACAAACCGACCGACACAAATACAAGGAATACCGTGTAGTTGTCCGAATGAGGAGCGAGCTGATCATGTGCATACAATATCCAAACGATAAGAAGGAAAACATGTTATTCGGAACAGCGGACCAAGATGGAGCAACGTTTGTGTGTGTTTGCTTGGAGTGCGATAGAAAATGTGAGAAATGAAGGGCCGCTCCGGGCACGTCCGAAATTCCACCGCGAGAGCGCAAAAAAAAAAACTAAATTGCGTGATCGGCAGTAATAATTGAATATCGCGAGCAAAACAGGGCAGCTACCGCTTCACGATTTCGATAATATCATCCTCGTCGTATTCATGCTCATCATCACCAACACACACCATCATCATCAGCATCATCATCATCATCGCCATGAGCTGTTGGGATAAAGTGTCGAAGCCAATCGGTGTACCGGCCGGCACCCGAAACCCTCTAATCTAATCATTTGCCAGGTTCATCACGGCGAACGGTGTATGCACTTATATAGCTGACGCGGATGGAGCGGGATGTAAGTGGTAGCGGGTGGAAACGAGTAAAAAGGGTCAGTTTTCGGCCGCTTGTATTATAATTAAATTGAAAGCTTCGTTCCGATTGATACCTACACTTAGTGTGTGCTCGCGTTCGGAGCGCGTTTGGAGGCTGTCCCAGGTGGCCGCCTTCAATCGGTTGGATTTGTACGCTCTTCTTTTTTTGTTTTTGTTTGCTGTTGCTGTATGCTAGTGCTTTTACTCTATCTTGCTGGCCTGTGAAAGGTTCCTCAAAATTAGCGCAATGGACGCAAAGCACGAAACGTTTATTAATTTGTGTAGATTTATCACAACACTGCCCTTTCGGTGAGCGAACACCGTGCGCGGAAACAGTGCCCAAGCCCGTACTGGTGATGATGACACGGGCGGGAGGGTAAGGTGGCACGTGGCAAAGGGTTTATTAGGCGTTTAATAGGATTTCACAGGGAAGCGTTTTGCGTCGAGCGTTACGGAATATGGATTAGAGTCGGCTAATTGCGGAGGCTTTGTTTATAGCGCGTTCGGTCGGGTGAGCAGTAACGCTGCTGTAATGTGGACCGTCCTTGATAGGATGCGCGGAACGTGTTGTGATTTAATGCTATGCTACTATCGCACGATAGGAAGATACTGTGTCCATCCAAGGTTAGTGTGTGGGACACGTGTGAAAAGCCGTTTGTAATTAACAGCACCGCTCACGAAAAAACAGTTCAACGGTAACGGTTTGGTTCTTAGGGCTCATTCAATTATTACGTAACGCTGATAGGGGGGGGAGGGGGTCAGTACCAGCGTTACGATTTGTTACTTAAGGGGAGAGGGGGTTTAACTTTTTGTTACGTAACATGCAATAAGATTATACTTAAATTCCCGCTCCATAGTACATGTATGAAAAATTAACTTATTTTAGGGATTTTTATACAAATTCCATGATATCTATCTACTTGTCAAGTCTCTTGGTATCTTCTGCTACCCATTCATTGACAACTTCTGGTGTCTACTCAGATGGTGATTTTGGAACCCTGTGTGTTGTAGTGGATCCAGTTTGCACCCATTGTCTCATAGCAAGCATCGTCGACTCTTAAAACTTACATTGAGCTTGAAGAGCTCTATTCAGACTCAGAATGATGCATCCAAGTTATCCACTATCGTAAAGAGCTTCATACAATCATACATCAATCATTAACCATACATGAGTTAATTATTCGACATCATTTAATGCTCGGAAACTGATTCAGGGTACAATGAATAACTTTCAACAACTATAACGTGCAACATCGTGCTCGGTGCTCGTATGGCAGTATTTGCTTACCATGCTTACCAATTCAATTTAACCTTTTTTTCTAACCAAATGCAGTTTTTCAATTGACATTCTAAATTAATGATGATCAACTCGGTGTTAAATGATAACAATGGGTTTGAGTTTTGAGTTTTCCAGCACTTCATGGTCTTGGCCTGCTGCAAGGGTCCTCTAAACCACCTGCGGACGAGCGCCTTCGTCAGCCAATCCATAATCCCGATATGTCTGTTGGACTCATCAACAGCATTCCTCTAACTTAATTTGAGCCTACCAAGCCTCCTCTGTCCATGAGGACGACCTAAACGGCTTTTTGGACAGGGTCGTCCGGTGTCATTCTCATGACGTGGCCAGCCTACCGGGGCCTAGTGGTCTAATCCGCTGTACGACTGTAGGTTCGCCGTACAACTCATAGGGCTCATCATTGTAGCGGCTCCATTGTCCTTCCACACATACGGGGCCAAAAAACCTTCTGAGCATCTTCCTCTCGAACGCGGCTAAGAGGGTTTCGTCAGTTTTGGACGAAGTCCATGTCTCACAGGCGTATGTAAGTACTAGAGCTATATAAGTTCTATATACTCCCAGCTTCGTTCAACTGAAAAAATATTCACTAAATCTAGTTTACCAAGAAATGTAATAGAAATACTTTCGCCAGTTTTTTAGATCCTTTAAATTTGTGTTTTATGAAAAAAAGTTAGTCAAAAAAGTAAATGAATAACGAGAATTAACAGAAGACAACTACGCTAATAAAAGGTTGCTAAATAAATAAGAAAGGAATAGTACTGATAAATAATTTACGTACGAATTCTTTTTCTTAAAAGATTACATCGATTCGCCATAGTACTATGTAATGTAAACTATCAAACGAGCTTCTTAAGCTTTTTTGAATGGACGATTAGCGAATGAATCCTTCGTTTGGGATCTGTGGTGTTGTATACTTATATACGGTCTTCCGGAAATTAATATCTTTATCCAAAACCTATCCAACCTTGGTTTAGTTAACTTGGTACATGCCAATGATACCAATTATATTGATGAAAAATACGGAGAGCCTGAACAAACATGGTTAATGAAGTATCGTACGCAGAATCATCGGTGTATAGATTGAAGTGGGTTCTAAAATCGTTTCAAATTATTAGTAACGATCAAGCATGTCAGCCTGGCGTGAGTAGTAAATTAATTAGTCAAAATGTTTGTTTCTTTTTGCATTACTCGAAATACGATGGCATTATTTAGATTTCTTAAGAAAATTTGTTTTTTTAAACATGGGGAGGGGGGTCATCCAAATGTTACGTAATTAATTGAGGGGGGTTGCGTCCAGTGTTACGTTTTGTTACAATAGGGGGGGAGGGGGTCGAAAATTGACAATTTTTGCGTTACGTAATAATTGAATGAGCCCTTATAAAACAGATCTGCATATTTAGTTTTCTGAAATTGATATTGATCTATTCATTGAAACTCAACTGAGTCAACTTGCCTTAAGTCATTTTTAATTTTTTAACGCTGCTAGGCTCGAGACTGGAAATAGTACAATAAAAATATGTTGATCTTCAACAATCACAAGTCTTCACGATAGTATCAGTTTGGAGACCTCTACTTCTGGTTTTCCAGGAAAGGAAGGTTACTGCTCTATTGTACACACCACGGTTCTTCCTTTTGATTTTAATTTCTATTTTTAAAAGGTCCATTCTGCTAATGAAGTTTAAATGACGAGTGTCTGTAAGGAGCAAACATGCCAACCAATTCATGACCGACGGACGTCGATGTTGTCGTTATGCCCACTCACAAGTTCGACGATAGGCCCAACAAATGGGTTCGGTTACAGGCAAAACGAGACAAATGTCACTCCAATGTCTGGCGAGCGCAATTACAATTTGTCCTACCGTATTTGGGTGCAATTTCTGGGGTGGAGGTGTGAACAAAATCGAACCGCATGGCAAAACAACGGGAGAACCCTATCCCGGCAAATGTGGGTGTGTGTGTGCTGGGGGATGCTAGCGACATGCTTCCGTTTGCTTGACTCCCGACATCCGTACTGAGTGGTTGTGTGACTAATTGGATTTGACGTACGCCTAACTTATTTTTTTGTTTGTTTGCCGGTATGTCTCACGAGGCCCGGTCTTAGCCGTAAAGGATGTTGCCCTTTCCGTATGTCCGGATATGCCTGGCGCCGGACTTGCTCGGTTACCCACACACTCCTGAAGCGTTTAATTTGGGCAAACTTTTCCAGTAATTCGTTCCAGAACCTCGATGGTTAGACACGATGTGGATGAACCACCGGACCACGGTTTGCATCTCTCGAGGGCACAAACATATCCGTTCGAACCGACCCATAACATAAACAAAATGTGGATGTAGGTCAGTTGGGCGATAAGCGGTAGCAATATGGGATCCAGCTCCAGGAGTATTTGTGTGTGGTCGGGTGTCGATGGGATCTTCAGGCCGGAATTTCGGGCGGGTACGGGCGTCGCACAAGGACCCGGAAAGGGAGTTGGCATTTTGTGGTTTTTGCCCGAAAACTCCCACGTTCGGGAACTGGTCCGGAATCGTACCAGACATCGATTTGGAACAGAGACGTATGGGCAGCGTCAGTTTGGTAGGGGTGGGGTTTTTTGTGCGAAATATTGAGTACATAAATATTGGTGTTAATGTTGAAACCCCGCAACCCCGACGGGGTTCTCGTTGTGGGTTTCGAGGATCGTTGATAACACTTGGGCTATTCATTACGGTGCACACTTTCCGTGTGTGTCCGGTGGTGCTTGTGCCCGTCGGTACCGGCGGACTACTGGATTTCGGGCATAAACTAATGGAGTTCCGGAATCGGTTTTTTTTGTAGGCCGTGTGCCGGAAGCGTATTTACTCTCGTTCTTGCCATCCATCCTTCGTCCCAACCCAACGAGGCTTTAAAACCGAACCTCACTGGACAGGCCGTGCCTAATTCTAGCCATAAACACTCGAACAAGGACGATATTTCGGGCACCATATCGTCAGCGGGCTTGGATGCAGTGGAGGATCTATCTCCGTGCTTTTATGTTGCCTAACTCTCGCAACCTCACGATCGCACACTAGAAACAAATTACTGTGTGACTATTCGCTATTTTCCTGCTGGTTTTCTTCTCTTGTTCGTCAAGGAACCAGCGGCGGATCAAACGGTAGGCGGAGAAGGCGGACACCAATGGTCTCGCCGTGTGGGGGGCCCCAAACGATTTATGGAAATTTACAGCAGAGTTATAGCACAAATTTGCTAGCACTTTGTTAACCCTCGTGGACCTGCACATATTAATGTGAATTTCGATCGTTCGCTTGATTTTCGCGTATTAAGTTTGATGCTCCAAGTTTAGGTCGGTTGTCCGTGCGTCAAGAAATCCCAGAATTTCTGGGCCGATCTCTTCGGTCATTGTGAAGACACTTGCGATCATTTCGTCACGTGTGACTATCCTACGGGTAAATAAATTTAAAAACGCCCGAAATGGTAAGTTGCAACATTCTGAGGAGATTGTGCCGATAAAGAAGAAAGAGTTTGAGTACACTGCATACTTCTCTTGCCTAACCGTGTAACCGGGCCGCTATAGCTAATCAAATAGAAACAATTGTTTTATATTGTAACGTTCAAAAGAACCGCACTGTTTTACGGTCGAACGACCAAAGAAGCGCTCCGGTTTATTACATTACTTATAACTTACAAACTAACTAACACTATGAAAACTTAACTTAAAGAAACTTAACTTAACGAAACTTATCGAGGCTTAGTGCGTGTCTACACTACACGCCCTTTCTTAACAAAAAAAAAAATAAAAACTCAACTTATCGAGGCTTAGTGCGTGTCTACAATACACCCCCATTCTTAAAAAAAAAAAATACAATACAGGCTACTTAAAACTATTCAAGAAGAAAGGAAAACTATTCGAAAAACTTTCTAACCCTATTTTTATGTACTATTTCGTTTTTTCTTCCTAAATTTATTACCACGTTTTCATTACAGTCCTTTACTATTTCGTAAGGTCCTGTATATTTATAATCCATGTTTTTCCTACTTCATTCCTTAACAAGATCTTATCCCCTATTTCAAATGCTTTTGTTTTCGTGTTTGTATCATAAATTCTCTTGTTAATTAGTTTTCTATTAGTTAATCTATTCTTAACAATATTATGAGCTACTCTTAATCTAGCTTTTATAAATTCTGTGTAATTATTCATGTCGTGAGATATGCGCTCGCTTGGCTCGTTCTTTAAATTCGATGGTACATTAGGATGTCGACCGTATAACAGAAAAAATGGAGTAAAATCGGTAGATATATGCACCATATTATTAAACGCAAATTCATAAAACCCAATCCAGTGTTTCCAAGCTAAAGTGTTTTTGTTGCAATAAATTTTTAAAAAAAGTCCTAACATTTTGTGTGAATTTTCTAATGATCCTATAGATTGATGATGATATGCCGTAGAGTTTAATTTTTGAATTTGTAATAATTTGCATATACTCGAGAATAGTTCTGACATAAACTCTTTTCCTCTATCTGTACAGATTGTTTCTGTTATACCGTAACGCAATATAATGTTTTCCGCAAGGGCTTTTGCTAGTTTCCGTTTTCTTGTTTCCCTCCGAATTAACTAGCGGTCCAACTAAATCCAGATATAGTTTTTGCATTGGTTTTGAGGCGGTTTCTGTTATTTTCATTGGTATTTTGGGGTTGTTTTGTTCTTTAAAATGTTGACAATGTGAGCAAGATTTTATCAGTTGTTTTGAATCTTCATCTATTCCTTTCCATGTATATTTTTGTTTTATTGTACGTAGCGTTTTTTGAATTCCCGCATGTCCAGCTGTTGGCAGTATATGATGGTTATTCATTATTAACTTCTTTTTTTCAAAATCCTCTTCATCTATTATCTTCACATTCTTGTTTATTTGAAATATTCTTGGTAACCCATTCATGTTTAAAATTTGCATTTCACTTATCAAATTTTTAATAGTTTTTTCGTTTTTATTCGTGATAAGACAATTTTTTTTTAATAATTTCCATGTTCCTTTATCTTCGTCATAACTCCTCGTAAGTGAGTTATGCTCGTAATAACAGGAAAAATGATTTTTTCATTTGAAATGATTAATTCTTTCGCAACAGGGTCAATTTTTAGTTCCAAATAGACTGTACGTGTGCTGAGATGGTCATTATCCATTTTGTTTTTCTTCATATCCTCTTGATAGGATTGGTTTTTAGCTTTCGACCGTGTTACCACTTGAAAAATGTTGTTCTTTAAAGTTTTCAGACCATCGCTAGTGAGCCTAGATAGAGCATCAGCAATTACGTTATCTTTGCCCTTTTTGTACGTAATTGTGAAATTGTATTCCTCTAGAGCTAATCGAAACTTTGTTAGTCGACTTGACGGGTCAGTCATAGAAAAAAGGAATACTAACGGTCTATGATCTGTGTATAGATTGAATGGTTTTCCGTATAGATATGGACGAAAATGTATTGTTGCCCAGACAATAGCTAACAGTTCTTTATCAATCGTCCCATAGTTCTGCTCGGCTTTATTTAATGCACGACTGGCATATGCAATTGGTCTTCCATTTTTGTTGTTTAAGACTGCACCAATAGCGTAACCCGACGCATCTGTATGTAACGTAAATTTGTTTTCGTCACTGAAATCCGGAAAATCCAAAACAGGAGGGTTTATAAATTTATCTTTGAGTGTATCAAACGCTCTCTGGCATTCATCTGACCATTCGAACTTTGTTCCTTTTCTAGTTAGTTCGTTCAAGGGAATACAAAGTCTGGCAAAATTAGGAATATGCTTCCTATAATAATTTGCAAAAGCTACAAAACGTTTTACTGCGTCTGCTGTTGATGGGACGATCCAATTTTTTATGCAATCTATTTTTGCCGGGTCCGGTTTAATGCCAAGGATATATAAAATCCAAGGATATTTTCGATATATCAAGGATATTTTCGATCAATTTTTTACCTATTTAATTAGATTTTGTGCTATAATTTAACTCAGCTGTAAAATTTCCAAAAATCGCACAATCGGCACAAATTGTTTGGGGCCCCCCAACACGGCGAGGCCCTAGGCGACCGCCTACTCCGTCTACCGTTTGATCCGCCGCTGCCAAATCCTGCCGGCGAACTCTCAACACAACTATTTTAATTCCCAAATTCTTGTGCACGCGTCAGAACCTCCCCCTCCCCCCCGTACTGCTCTGTACACCGAACACTGCGAACATAAATGTTTGGGACATCACAAGCAGATTTTTAAAACTGAAATGTTCAGCTAGTATCCCTGGGTATCCTTGGTGTGGGGTTTGTTTAAATACGATGTTATGCTACTAGATGTGAGTATAAAGAGTTAGAGCATTTCAGGGGATGGAAGCCAGCGTGAAATCTAGCTATATATAAGTATACTGGAAGTTGAATGAGTCAACCTTCGCTAGAATTATTGCCTGCTTTAGAAAAAAAAACTGTTAAACCAACCTTTTACTGTTTGGGTGATAATTAAAAACAGCTTAGAACGCAACGCCGTCTGGATGCATTCTGTCACGAATTAAGGAACATTTTAAATCCATCCACATGCCCATATGCACCCACACAAAGAGCGGGCAAAACTATAAAAAAGTGACCGGTTACAATCGATTTTCACCCCTGCTTGGATACGCACACGGAAATATTCGTGCGGAATGTTTCGCAGAAGTTTCGAATAGGGGTGCAGTAGCTAGGGGCACCACGGTTCGTGTCAAACGCTCACGACTTCCGGTGTAGTGCGAAATGACAGCCGAGCGACAGGATAATTTCATAATTTTTCAATTATAATTTGCACTTGCCCTATTCTACATTTCAATCGAACGCGCCTGTGAGTGGTTTTTGGGGTTTGAAGTAAGAACGCAACCCCCGAACCACGCACAACCGCCCGGTGGTGGGGTTTAAGAGGCACGCAATATGCAATGCTGCGATTGGGGAGTTATATGCTACACAAAGACGCGACAGTGAGCTGGAAAAGTTTTGCGGATTTTTTGTTTGCTTTAAATATTACAATATTGAACCAAGCTGCAATAAATACCAATTTGCTATAGTATACTTTTTATTTAAACTATTTTGGAGTCATTACCGGGTTATGGGAGAATTAAAATTTAAATAGTTGAATAGCTTTAGACTAGTGTTGGGTGAATATCATGCAAATGCATGAATTTCAATAAAGCTTTGAACTGAATCTTCAAAGATTAATGACTTTTGAAGAATGTTTAGCAATTCCTGAGTCGTCATCAATGCTTCCGTAGAAAATCTTGAATCTAGGAGGATCTAGAAATCTTCGAGGATTCATGCATCTTTTGGTAGGCGACTCCTCATTAGAAAATGCCTATGTATGATTCTTTGCAGAAGAATTAATATGCACCACACTGCTTTAGACACACATAGCTTAAAGTACCCTGTGCTTCAACTGGTGTACTTCTGATAGATTTGATCACACCTGTGAATTGATTTATAGTTCCTGAGGACCCACGTCTTCTGGGTATGTTATTAATGGTAAGGCTAATATTGATATGCTATTGTTTTGCTGTTATCAATGTGGACGAGTTAAACAGCTGCATCAAGCTGTCAAGGGTGAATCCAACAAAGTTTTATGAGTTCTTAATTTTTGAGGTCGTATATAAGTATAACTTTTTGAGGTCGTTGCTGTTCTTCGGAGTTGTTAAATGTATAGTAATAAACTTATTAATTAATAAGTTGTGTGAAAGCTGAAGTTCTGTGTAGTACTGTATGTATATATATATATATACGTCAGTTTTTGCGGGAGTTTTAGAAAGGGGTCAAACGGGTTCCAAAAGTGACTAATACTACCGATATAAAAGCATCAAACACATTTTTGATGATTGATTGATTTGCGCTATTCCTTACCAGGATGAATACGATCGGTAGTAGAGGTGTATCGATAACGATGTGTGTATACATATCGGTCCTAACAGTTGTACAGGCTTAGTCCATGTAAGATTTTGAATCCTCTCCCGAACACCATCGTCCACTATGGAAATACTAATTGCACAGATATGCTAATTCGCAATGCAAGTCCTGCATCGAGTGGATATCACTCTCGGATTGGAGTGAAACTGAGCTTTTCTGCAGTGCGAAGAGAAATATACGAACGCATTGTCTGGTATGTTGGTACATCTTGAAGAATGCTTCCAGCGTCTATGTTAGCGAACGTCTACCAGTCCAACCCCGTACCAAGCAGGGACTAGTTGCGGTAGCGTTATGAGTTGAGGCAATACCACTGCCCGGATAAGCTGGGCAAGTCGTCTGGCTCTTGCACGATTTACTTCCGATGAGCCGGTTCGAAATCGAAATGAAAAATAGGGTATTGCTTTCTGAAGCATCCTTCAGACATCGATGGAATGGATGATGTGGGAGATAGTTGATTGGTTGGGAGGTTATGGTTGCTCGGTGATCACTCTACTTGAGGAACAATCGCACATCCGGAATGTGGTGGAAGCGACGGGAAGGGGGTCGGGGGGGGGGGGGGGTTTACCTTGGGCTGTGGAAAAAAGCAAAAAAAACGTAATTAATCTAGCTTGGTCGGGAAACAGGACCCAACGCAAAGGTAGCACATCATAGCACACCTCATCATCATCAGCTTTCTTACCGTGCACTATGGTTGTATTCTATTTGTTCTAAGCTAAGATAAAAACAACACACCGCATCAGTTAAGGATATTGAAGAGGCTCATCAATTTAAGCTGCTTTACTTATCGCTTTGTTTGAGTTTTCTCCAAAAATTTGTTTATTGTGCGTCACCCTCGATGGGGGCGTTAGTTTTACTTGCCGCAACCATCCCATAGTCCTTGCCTTAACATCTTCAAGGGAACATCGATATCGGATGCACGTATTTTACGATGCAATTGGAATCGGTGTAGTAGCACTTAACTTCCATCCTACTGCAACCCGACCAACTTCAGCTACGGGAAGGGAGTCTAAAAATATCTGCCTGTATCCGGCACTCTCCGAATCAATGAGTTCCCCAGTCGTGCGTTAGAGTCGTATGACATCAAAGTTGGAAGGATGGCAGAATACCGGCACATCCATTAGTCTGCAGTGAAGGAGAATGGTAAAGTTTTTTTTTTGCAAAAGTATCTGCATGATAGACGAGTGTAAGATTGCCAGTGCAAATGTTTGCAAATGTAGCAAGCTAACCTCATTTCTCGAGCCGGCCGACAGCAAGATCTTACCGGAGCACGAAAATGTAAGCCAACAGTGAGCGCAAGTCGTGCAAGTTTTACAAGTGGATTATTAAATTTAGCAACCAGATAGCCAGCGCCGAGTGCCTTCGGATAAAGTTGTTTGGTATCAGTTTAGCCTTTCATCATGCCAACAGTCCTAGGATCGATGAAACTTTTAGGAAGGAGGGGGTGGGGGGGGGGGGAGGTGTGTAGGAGAGTGCGCACATGCCGCACAAGTTTTGTGTTGCCCTTTATCGGTTTTGCAAACCCTTCCCAAGACAAAATTCGTGAAGGATGGAGGTTATGCGTAACATAATATGCAGCCGGAGTTGTCTTACCATCATGCTGGTTTCACGCTGTGCACGGCAGAACGGCCGACCTGGCTAGAGCGAGCGTGGAAGTAGCTGATTTTTCGCGAAAAAGGATGCGAGCAACGTACCACGGGGACCTGAAAACGGGTGACACAAGAAAAGGTTAATTAGAAGAGTGTGGGTCCTCTGTTCTATCCCGCTACCCCTTTGCAACGGGTATGGGCACCATAGATTCCGTAAATTGGTGCCCCAAATGGTTGCCTTCGTTTAGCGCATCATTAGGAAGTTCGTCTAGCTGAGGTCGTTAATTAACGCAACCGCCTCGTGGTTTGTTTGGTTTTTGTGGGTGTCCTTGTGGATGCTTTGGTGCGATTGAGCTGTAGAGACGTAAACGAACATGCTAGTGTCTGTGGGTTTGTAAGTTGGGTTAAAGTTAGCATGACCAACCCAACACAAATTGATATCGATGGGCAATTATGTCCTTTGTTAATATAGTTATAACATAATCACAATTCACAATTTTAGATATAATTAAATAATTCAAATTTATTTATAAATAAAAATCACTTTGGCTCCAAAGCAAATGCCGGAAGTCATCGCGATGTTTTTGTTTGAGAAATCCTTCCTATTGATTGTCTCTTTCCTTTGTGGCAAGATTTCTTGAGATATCAAGAGTTCCTTATTTATCATAAGTTCGTCTTCTTTAAGGTGGCTTAAGATATAGAAAATGTAGGGATTCAACGTATATGAACCTAAGATCATAAGATCTAAATCCTATAGAAACGCACCAGAAAACTCAAACTAAAGCTTTGGTATTGGATATCCTTTTAGATATTTAGATACTCTTCTATTCACTATTCAGAAACTCTAATTTCGCATCAACAGATGATGCAGCTAACATAAGGCTTGGTTCATTTAGAAATGGGGCACCTTGCACAGCGGGTTTCTTTTATACCATTAATCCAATTGAAAAACTTTGTATGAATGAATTATAGGTTTCAGTATAATATATTTTTTTTTTAAATATGAAAAAAATACACTTCGATTTTACGAAGAAATTCTCGGACTTTTCTGTTTATACCGCCCATCAACCGCCGCACAGCTGCTTCAGTCACTGTCCTAGCCATTAAATTCCACCAATTCTTCATTTGTATTATATCCTTAGTTAATGCACCCTTTTTCGTTAGTTTTTGTTTCATTATTGCCCAATATCGCTCTATTGAACGGAATTGGGGGCAATTTGGTGGATTCAGCGTTTTTGGTATAAATCTCACACCATTATCGTTGTACCATTGCAGCACGTCCTTGCTATAAAGGCAGCTTGCTAGATCAGGCCAAAACATTACTGACCCATGATGAGACCTAATAAATGGCAAAATACGTTTCTTAAGACACTCATTCTTATACAAATCCGAATTCATGTTCTTATTTGTCACAAACACGTTGGTCTTCTTGCCACATGAACAGATTCCTAGCCAAATCATAATTTTTTTAGCAAATTTATCGGCAAAAACAAATTTGAATCTCTTGGGGACGTTGCCGCGAGCATAAGCCTTATAAAATTTAACACCCGGGATTTGTTTAAAATCGGCTTTCACGTAGGTTTCATCGTCCATCAAAATACAACCATGCGATTTGGTCAGCACTTGATCGTACAGCTTCCGAGCTCGGTTTCTGGCCATTGTTTGTTGTTTCATGTTTCGATTTGTGATGTTTACTTGCTCGAAAACATTTAAAACCTTCTCGGAGTCGGATTCGCCGAACAGTAGAGCGGTCGGTGTTAAGATTTTTGGCCAAGTCGTAGTCGGAGATGTTTGCGTTAGCCTTGATTTTCCGAATGACTCTCAATCGCAGTTCGCGATTCACGGTTCCACTCCGTCGCTTAGTTTGCACCTTACAAACAATCGTCTATGTCTCCTTGTACTTTTTAATCACTCGCGCAACAGTCGATTTAGGCAAACTTAACTGTTTTGCCAGCTCCCGAGATGACACAGCTGGATTTTGCAGAGATAGTTGTGCACTATTAGTTTTCGCTTCTCCTCTTGCATGTCGAATATCTTGGAGCAGGGAAAACAAAATTGCGTGAAGTTTTCACAAAGCGAAATGTTTACTATTGTCTACAAAACGCTGTCGAAAGTTTCCATTTTTGCCCACGGGGGGCGCCACTATAAATCAATCCAAGTGCCCAATTTCTAAATGAACCAAGCCTTAGTAAAATGTATGAAAATCTTTCTGCATACTGACAGAGTATTTCAAAAGTGGGCTTCAATTGCTGGTAGCTTTTTTTTGTTTAAATCGACTACCCAACATCGTACCCATCAGTTTATTACACACAACCCCATAAAACTCACCACCAGCATCGCACATTGGTGTAACGTTGTACATTCCGATTATTTTTTCCTGTTTGTTATTGTGGTGGTGATGTATGTATGCATTCCGGTTTTTATTACCCATCATCAAAATCGTATTACGATTCGCATGATACTGCTTGGGTGGGTGGGAGTGTGACAATTTCAAATGAGCCCGGAAATGTCACCCCGCTACAATGCAGGATAGGTGCAGTTTTGCAGCGTTTATTAAAGTCACTTATTACGCTTTTTTAATGCACATGCGGCATGTATGAAGGAGACATAAAAAAAAACACTCTCGCGTTTGCACAAACTGGGGAAATTGGCGAATCCTTAATCGCATTTCAATGCATTTCCGCCCGCGTGGCTCCCGGTTGACAGATAGATGGAGTTTTTTTTGTCTCCTTCCGCACTGTGTTGTTTGCTGGTTATCGCACGCAAATGCGTTGTTTCGCTGTCGCTTCTTTTGCTGTAATGCTGAGGCCGTTTCGCTGCACCATTTCTCGGTTTTTTGGTTGCCTTTCCGAAATATATTAAATGTATTTTATGCATGACACTGTCACGGTGTTTGTGCTATTCTTCCCATAGCGTTCGCACTGCATACGCGAGTATTGGCGTTTGTCTTTTTTTTTATGCGTTATTTTTGTTTCCGCTCTGCCACCCTTCATGGACAACCCACTTTACTCTACTGAATGAAATGTTGATCGCACTTTATATGTTTTATCATTTTTAATTAAATTCTCTCGGTCGTGTGAGTGTTGTTTTTGTTGTTGCTTGTTAGTCACAATATTTTTTGTTGCTCTTTGTTGCGCCTTCCATTTGCTGAAGTGTTTTATTGCGAATGTTTTAAATCGCGGGTTGTAGGAGTTTTGTTGTTGTTGCGTTGTTCAGTTTGATACATTCCGCTAGTTCTCACTTTGCACGCTTCATTCCCGCGTGACACTTCATTTGCACGTCGCACTGCTTTAGCGCACCGGTAGCCATTATTGGATCTGCCAATCGTTCCATGTTAATACTTCCTATTTTTTATTATGTTCTACCGACGCGTCGTTTGCAATCATTTTGTGCGGGTTTGCATCATGAGTAAGGGTAAGCGTAGAGCGTTTTTTTTAATAGACTCTGCATGAAGTGCAATCGAAATTTGTACATTTTTCATTCAAATAGAAATATATCTATAAAGATGAAATTAATTATCCCAGTTTCGTTTGCCATGGTAAGTTTAAGTCAGTAATGGACACTTATTATCGCAATACATCACGTTTTGTTTGATGTCTAAGACTCGCCTCGTAACTAGTTAAATTAAACGAAGTTTATTAAAAAAATCCTTGAAGATTTGATATACATCAAATACATGCTGCTAATATCTGTTGTTCTCAACTTATTTTCAGCTGTACATTGCAGTGATGGGAAAAATCACTCCCATGTGGGATTCAATCCGACCGATCCGGATCCGCCTTGGGATCGATCCTCCAAATCCGATCCGAATCCTACTAGATTTTATTATGACCACAAAAAAAAATCTTTGCTTTGTAAACAAAGAAAATGCATAGTGGATATGCTAATACGACATTTTTTTCTTGAAATAAAAAAGTGGGTTCACAATTGAGCTATTGTTAAACAAAAAAAAAGGAAAATTAAATTTATTTATTGTTATTCATTATTTAAAAATTCATATTTTATAATTCATTATTTTCAGTATCGATTTCAGTATTACTCAACATTCATGAGACTATCATTTTTCAGTATCAGCAGATTATGAGCATATCACAATTTTATCAAAAATAAAAAATTATCCAATTATTTCTATGTCTTCCTCGTTTAAATTATGCTTTAGAATTAATATTTCATTCATTTTTTGGGGAGTAGCCTATTTCTTCTGTCCGTGTAAATTTGTCCTGCCTTAGAGAAAATACGTTCACATGGAACAGAATAAAAAGGCAATAAATCACAAAATATCCGCATTCGAAAACAATCCCTACCACAATCCCACATTCCAATCATGACAGATCCGGATCCGGGATCTGGACTCTTGTTTTGGATTTCGATCCCGGATTCTCGTATTGACGAATCCGGATCCTGAAGGATCCGAATGCGGACTCTTGTTTTGGATTTCGATCCCGGATTCCGGTCATAACAGATCCGGATCGAAAAGGATTGTTTGGGATGCCAATCCAGAGGATCCTGGATTTAGGATCGAATCGGGATTGATCCAATGAAGGATCCAATCCCAGAATCCGAACTGATCCGATCCGCCCAACACTAGTACATTGTTCAAGTCGATAGCCTCAGAAATTGGACAAAGTGCGGCAGGACCGGGAAAAAGCGTTGAGACAAAAAGAAGATAATAACACCTTCTATTCCAATTCTATTCTCCACCTTGTGGGTAGTTTTGTTTTGGATGTCTCGGCGGGGGGTTTTTTTTGCAACGTTTGAGATGTAACACAAAGATTCACACCACTTACCTAATTTCCCCGGTTGGCACGGTTGGCTCCAACTCTGAAGCTGCCTGTCCGGCATCTGCTAATTACTTGCAGTGCTGGAGGGTGGTGAGCACATGACGATGACGTGTGAATTTGTAGATTCTACATTGAAGTTACAGCACCGTCGGGGAAACACCTGACAAAAAAAAAGAACCGGACCGTTGTAGATAGAATTACGCCAAAGAGGATATGATGTGTTAGTATTTTGCGTGCTAGTAGACTGTTTCGTTCGTAGGTGTTGAAGGATATTTGTGTGAGTGTGTGTGTGTGTAAGTGTATGGGGTTCCTTTTGTTGTTGTTCTTCTTGTTTCGTCCTTGTTTGACAACTCACCACACTGGCCGCTTGGTGCTGGTTTTGCTGTACTTTATTGCCTCAGTTATTGCCCATAACAGGCAGCAGTGTCCATAACACTCCGCTGGTCATTTAGGGCACATCCATTTCCGGCCGGTGTTCCAATTTCCGTTTCTCGTTGGGTGCAATGTGGTGGAAGATTATGATCCGAACCTCGGTTTGTGTGTGTGTGTGTATGTATTCAGTATTCTGTTCCGGAAATGCTTACACTAGCATGCACGCGTATGGATGAGTATCATACTGCCAGCGCCTACCGGATAGCCGAACAGGACTGTAATGAATTGTGTCCGGGTGATTCTTTTCCATGGGAGCGGTTAGATCGCCCACACCGCAGCGACTAGACTGGGCCAGTTTCCCAGCGACGTTCACGCCATTGCCCGGCTGTGCTAACTTCGACTACGGTGTACCGTGCCGCGGCCTATCAGATACAATTCAAGCCACTCAGTGCTCAGTGGTGGTGTTATGATATGATGGGCAGGATTTCCGCAGGCGAGTGCACTGGCAGCGAACGGCAATCACATTGGCATTGTCTGGTGCTGACTCCCGATGCAGGAATGATAATGCCCGGACAGATAACGCCTGTGTACGGGCCATAACTTTTTCTCGTCCGCACGCAGAAGAAGCCACCGCTCGCATCCTCATCAGGCAGGAAAGCTTCAAGTTAATTAATTTATAATTTACACAATAAATTCAAATAAACGAATCCCAAACGCTCTGGTTTATCCGGGGAACTGCTATTGCGGCAAAGGAATGTATTTTATTGGTAGCAAAAGTAATATATCCCTTAAATTCAGTCGCAGTAAAAAAGAGGCCGAGATAAGATAAGTAAAACGGAACCGGACATTGTAACACTGCCAAGCTCAAGGGGGACCAAATACCGTCCTGGATGCCTTATTCCACCCATTATTCGTTTGAAGCGGTCCCCTTCGTGGTTCCTGCCTGCAGTGCCGTCTTATCCTGCGTACATTTTCCAGCCCCAGACATTGTTACGCTTACGGTATTGCGGGGAGATTTCCCAGTCACATCCGTACCCGGGTTGCCGGTTTGCAACCATTTCGCTATCATTTTTAATGCTTTCTTTTTAATGCTTCCAGCCGAACTCCGAACTGCCCGCACAATCGGCTAGCAATCGGGCGCAACGATCTGGAGACGGAGTCGTAGAGCGATAACGTTAATTAAGAAGTTTGTTCCCCACTCCACGCCCGCTGGAATTGGGGCTTGGTTCTGTTTGTCGGGCAGGAATGCACGGCATGCCGTTCCACCTTTGGCAGTTTTTCCCAGTTACAAGCCCGAGGAATGCTGGAATGTTGAAAATATGAATTTAACTGCCACCACATCAAAGCGATCCGCGCGGGTAGATGCTCCTGCGTAGGATGGGCAGCTCTGTTGGAGGAATGTTTGTTTCTTCACCCCCGCACGTTGGTGAAGTTGTTGTGTTTCGAATGCTTTTGTCACTAGCCAGAGCATCTCTGTGGCGAACATTACAGCGTTCGGCAGTGTTTGGCGCAGTGTTCGATTAGAGCAAATATAGAGATATTCGTTCGGTTCGTTCGTTTCCCATAATTTTCATGCTGTTTCAAAACTCCCAAAACACTGCGACAACTCTTGCGTGAAGTGGAACCAATTGCATCTCAAGTGTGATCAAGTGTGTATGTTTGCAGTGTCTTTACTTTTTGGTGCTTTTGTTGCGTAGCATGTACCAGTTGGCACCCGGGGCAAGGAGTCGTCTTGATTGGACAAGATGTTGAAATAGTGATAACAAAACGCAACAACAAAAGGACACAAATCCCGAACCCGACACTTGAACATGAGCACGTTACAGCAAAAGGGAAACCACTCGCCGAAAACCTTGCGTCTCAGTTGGCTTTAAGTTTTTTGGGTCGAAAAGGTGAAGTGGTTTGGGAAATTTGAAACCTGCTGCCTACTTTTCTGTTAAAACATTCCTTTTCACTTAGCGGACTATTTCGAGATACAGTTCTGTTGAGGTTTTTGTTGTTTCGTTCCAAAATTGTGTCAGCAACAGTTTTTCCTTGCGAGTGAGAACAGACCACTCACATCGCTTGATGGGAACGATCTCCTGGAAATGAACCAGCAGCGAGGAATTGCAATTTTTGTCGATGGGTCAAGACAAAACGTGCCTCAAAATTTAGGGTATTGCGTTAGGTATTGCATCTCAGTTTAGCGACAGTTGGTCGGATGGTCAAATCTCAGATCTCAGATGTCCTCTTGTGGATCCATTGGTCACATTAATGCTTGCACTGGTACCTCCCGTCGAGTTGCTTCGTGGCGTCTGCCTCTCTGCAGGACACCATCATCATGTAACCCGGAGGATTCACTGGACCTGCGGCCCATATACCTTGGTAAAGTCGCCCTGAAGGCAGCGGTGGATCAAACGGTAGGCGGAGTAGGCGGTCGCCTAGGGCCTCGCCATGTTGGGGGCCTCAAACAACTTGTGCCGATTGTGCGATTTTTGGAAATTTTACAGCTGAGTTAAATTATAGCACAAAATCTAATTAAAAAGGTAGAAAACTGGTTATCCTTGGTTAGATAATTTTTTTTTATTTGATTAGCTATATCGGCCCAGTTACATGGCTACGCAAGAGAAGTATGCAGATTCTGCAAGTTTGCAAGCCGGTAATGATGTTATAATTGACACAATCTGTCAGTGTACTACGACATAGCTAGCATTGTCATAGATTATGAATAAAATCATATTGCAATCATTAGAACTCTCTTTTCCGTTTGATATTTCATACCTCATGGTTCTTGGAATACCTTTTCTGTCTTTCTTGATTATTACTTAATCGAAGCTGGATTGTAGGTCCAGCTTATGTCCACCCATCCCAAACTGTCCAAACACTTCATCATATCCCCGTGTAGAATACTGTTCAAACTACATTGTTGTAATCTCGGTAACATTTGCATCGTTGTTAGACTGAAATTGTTCTAAAATTTCCAATTCTAAATCCATACGGTTGGAGATCATCTTCGCGAAATCGTTGATCTAAATTAAAAAAAGAACACGAAAAAAGATACTTGAAGAAATCAAGTATGCATTGATATAATAACGATGTATTCAGTGAAGAACCTATCATAATAGTCTTGCTAAAACATTGTCGTGCGTGCTGAAAGCGATCTCGTTTTTTTGCATTGAAAACTCAGTTTGTTTGAGAAAAATTAGTGAGTGTTTTGTGGTGTTGTATCCCTATAATTTGCTACTGACTATCAAATTGTGCCTGAGGAGCACGTAGTCTGTTTCATACTGATGTAAATGTGCAGGTGTAAATGTGACGAAATGATCGCAAGTGTCTTCACAATGAGCGAAGAGATCGGCTTAGAAATTCTTGGATTTCTTGACGCACGGACAACCGACCTGAAATTGGAGCATCAAACTTCATACGCAAAAATCAAGCGAACGATCGAAATTCACATTAATGTATGCAGGGCCACGAGAGTTGATAAATTTGTCCAATGACCAAATCAACTGGTCAACTGTAAAAACCACTATACCGTTGCCGCGCACACAACTGTTTTCAGATTTCCGATACCAGGAGAGCATGTTTTTCCAGAGGTGACATCTGCAGCTTGGGACAAATTTGCCCATCACAATTGCTATTGCATACTATCAAACACGTGAGAACGATCGCTAATAAGTAATATCAATAAAATGGAAAGCATCCTTCATCTCGCTCAAACTTCCCGTCGGTTGGTAAGAAATTCCATACAAAACCAGCTGGTTTCCGATTTCCGATACCAGGAAAGCATCCACGGAAGTGGTACAGCAATTTTGGTCGAAAACCGCCGAAATTTATGCAATATTTAAACACTAACTTTCCCGTTGGTCGTGAAAAATTTCTTCGAAAACTACCAATTTTTGAATGTATAGTACCAGGAGAGCATCCACGGAAGAGGTAGCTCCTGGTGCTGCGCCGGAAGGTATGCAATCAACTTGCAATACAATGCGCCGTAAGGTATGCAATGTTTATACACTAACTTTGCAACCAATTTTCCGCCGTAAGGTATGCAATATTTATACACTAACTTTGCAACCAATTTCCCGCCGTAAGGTATGCAATGTTTATACACTAGCTTTTCATACAAACCAGCTGTTTTCAGATTTTCGATACCAGGAGAGCATGTACTTCAAGAAGTGACATCTTCCATCCCCCTCCTCCCTTCCCCCGGCAAGATGGCGGACAAGATGGCGGCCAAGATGGCGGACAAGATGGCGGCCAAGATGGTGGCAAAGATGGCGAACAAGATGGCGGCAAAGATGGTGGACAAGATGGCGGACAAGATGGCGGCAAAGATGGCGGACACAAAATGGTGGCCAAGATGGCGGACAAGATGGCGCGCAAGATGGCGGCCAAGATGGCGGACAAGATGGCGGACATGATGGCGGACAAGATGGCGGCCAATATGGTGGTATAGTGGTTTTCATAGTTGACCAATTGATTTGGCCATGGGACAAATTTGTCAGCATTTTGGCAACCCTCGTGGCCCTGCACCTAATGGATCAAAGAATGCTATAAAACATGATCAATTGTTGAAAAAGTTCAGTAAGTAGGAGCTCACCACAGAAATCAACCGTTAATTTTTGTTCATCGCCTAAAACATCTACATGAGCGGAACAGGTTGCTAAGAAATTTCGCTGATTGTTACCGAAAAAGTAAACCAATAGGAAACTGTACCTTGGGCGAAAAAATCGTAGATGGCGTTGGACTAATCAGGAATCATAAGTGTACGTAAATTGTAGAAAATGTGATCCAAGTAGTGGCGTTATGGTTCTCCTTAGCTCATACAAACGTTTATATATAGACTAGCTTAACGGCCCGGTTTCAGGGCTACGCAATAGAACTCTGAGTTGTACGCAAGTGAACTTTGCTGATGTTTATTTGATCATGGAGGTAGTCTTTCAACACAAAAACTTGACTTGATTTTAGTTTTCAAATGCTAAAAGCTATGCAAATCTAACCGGCTGTGCATAACACAAATTACTATCATTATTAAATAAAATTTGCGTTGTTTGCTTAATGGGATACACAATGTTAAACAATCCACTAAATAACAAATAAATAAAAGAATCGAAATTCACAACTTAGTAACTCGTTCATTCTGTATTGCAAATCGTACTGGACTATATTCCTGTTATCAAGACTCGGATTACAAGTCACGGTGATGAACAGATCTGGTTTACCCAAAAGCACAAACAATGATCATTGAATTTGGATACTGTGCCCTCATGTATCCGCTGCAACTGAGTGTTGCATGGCGAATATCACGGAAGCACTGCGAGCGAACCAATTCGATGGCAAAGTGCTCCTTGGATGCTGTAGTTGTAAATTCCACCACGTGCTGCTTCTCGAAATTGGCGCACGTATGATTGTAGCTCCATTTAGAAGAGTACATATACAGTGGTAACTGGTGTTGGTGGTGATATAGCCGGTTCCGTTATTGTATTCGAAGATGGTGATGGCCCTGGCGGACCATTTGAAGAAGATGATTAGGGGTGGCCCAGGGGCGGATCAAACGGTAGGCGGAGTAGGCCCTTTCTTACTGCGCTTTTCGCCTTGTCTCATTCCCCTCAATGTTCTCCTTCCCTCCTGCATCGTTTTTAAAATTAGAGGCCCCAACTATAATTCCGCCCTGGGCCTCCAAGGGGATTGATCCTCCACTACCTGAAGGATTACTAATTTTGCACCATTCTTATCTTTGCTGGGACATCAACAGGTTGTTCCAAATCAGGGTATTGGCGATAGCCATTGTCGTCTAAAAGAATGGTCCTGTTGAAATGACGAATAATGCTTACCGTCTGTTGAGAGCTTACCCTGACTCCTACCTGGCAAGCATGTGCAGCGTGTGGGCGTAACTGCAAGATTTGAACAACTGTCACCTGGTACCTTTCTTGACCCGTTGGGTGACCGGCCAGCAGGTGGCACAAAATTTGAACTTACAGCTATTTTGCAGAAACAGGCTGTGATGAACAGGTGAGCTAAATGTAAACACACCTTGGTGTGCGACCTCGTTTGACACACCATCCCGACTTGTTCATAATGAGATTGTTATCAAATGTAGCCTAGATTTTCGAACGAGTTTACACTCGACGCACACACAATGGGCCTGCCGGCGTGGCAGCGTCTTTTGCCATCCATGGCCTTGTGTACAGCAAGCCAGTACCGCAACCACTGCTATCGCCACACGGTCAAGTTGATGTTTTTTTATGCTGCTGTACTCTCTTAACCGTTCTTATCGCTGGGCAAAACTTTTGTTGTGTGTCGGGTGATTAAGCGTGGCAAAACTTTGCAAAAGTGCCTCCGTTTACGCTCATCCTTCGGGTTAGAACGAGCGGTTGTGCTTGTACTACTGGCTGCTGCTGCTACTACTACTACTACTACTACTACACCCGCAAGGAGTTGCCCGTTTGCACCAAGCGCTGAGCTGCTGATCGGCTGGACGGATAAGCCGCACCCGGTTGATGAGATTTCTCTTTGGCGAGATGATGGGATATTGTTTCTTATTCATGGTAAGGTTGTTTTCTTTTCAGCCCCGTCAATGCCTGCCTTTTTTGTTGTTGTTGCTGTTGCTGTAGTACTTCCGAGGTCTTTCCGCGTTGGCTTAAAGATTCTAAAATCCTTTTTTTCTTCCTGATGAGCTGCCGCACTTGTGTTTCCGGTAAAGAAGTCGAGTTTGTATTCTTCCACGCTGAGAAGGTATATAATCTGGGTCATGGATGATTGTTATCTGGATAAGGGCGTTTAATTTTTTTTTCTTTCTTTCCTTTCCGGATGTTTGCGAAGAGTTCTTGCCTGTTTCCGTTAGCCGTTTTTTATATACGAACTTATCATCGCATTTCATTGAAAAGCATTGCGAAATGTCTTACTGAGAAAAATCACTACATGTCTATTTGCACGGTTACGCTAAATATAGCACGGGTTGAATTTTGTCCAGCAGCAGCTGATGCATCGTTCCGCACAAGAGCTCAGGATCTCCCGGCGACAACTGCAGCCTTGCGCTGCACATCGCCATAGTCCAATTTAATAATCATCAACCCATTGCCCATCGTTGTTGACTTCTCCGCTTCCGCTCCTGCCACGGCAAAGGTAACCTTTTTCCTCTAATTACCAACAGTGCGCTTAATTAGTGTGGTAACTCTGTGCTGAATCTCTTCATTAGATCGGTGCGTTTTGCTGTGACTTGAGCATCATCTCCTTCAGAACAGAACTATCGTACCCTTGCCCATCTATTTCTCAATGCCCGAAGAAGTACCCAACGAATTCGTTCATCAGTTTCACGGTGGCGAACGGAAATGAATGAATCCTTCGAACAGAACCGCTGTCACGGTTGCTTTTGTCGCGCGTGGTTCGTCTTTCGTCGCGATAGCGTTTGGGTGTGTGTTTTTTTTTATGTTCTCGCTGTTACTTCCTTTCCCTTCCAAGAAACAAGAGAACAGTTGTTGTTGGTCTGGGGAGGTGTATTCTTCTTAGCCGTGGTGGATTTGGTTTTTTGGAGATATATTTATGCTCAATCCCTTGCTGTGTCTTTGCGTTCCTCTTCTCTATTGCCGACGTTGGCTGTAATAGATGAAGGTGTGGACGTAACAGGAGATGCTGTTGCAGTACCAAGAACCCTTCCCGTTGTCGTTCGTGTGGTGGAGAAAATGTCAAAGATCATGCGTGACGCTGCGTGGCTTGCAAGTACAAGACGTTGGGTGTCTTGACGCGTTTGTGCCTGTAATCGTTCGAACATAAATGGGCCCAGGCGCTGTCTATTCGGTTATCTTCACATTTCAGCATGCAACGTCCAACGAATATTTGTTTCACCGGTGTAGCCATTTATAATTGGAGCATTTGTTTTATGTTTGTTATGCAGTGGAACATTTCAAACAAGTGATGTGTACATGACGCATAGAAAGAGGTAAACAATACATTTAAAACATGCAGAATGAGTAGAAAAGATATAGTTAAAAGATATATAGTAAGAAAATTTTTAAAGGTATAATAAAGGTACAACTAACCAGAAAAAAAGAAATAATAAACACAATAAAAAGGTTAAGTTTATAAAAAAACATGTTACGGGATTGAAATAATTAAAGCAAAATTTTAAATATTAAAGACTAATAGATAATGAATGAAAATATATATAAATATAATAGTGTCTAATAATTGAAAAGGAAGGAGAATAATCAAATGAACGTAGGAACAAACTAGAAGAAAGTTAAAAATTTTAATTACAAAAAACCAAACAATTGTTGATAAAAAAGAAAATGCAGCTGAAAAAAATATGAAGGAAGAATAATAACAGTTTCTGTCTTAATGAATCAAAAACTAGTTTAAATAGCGAATAATTTGAGTTCAATTTGAGTATGAAAAGTATCACAAGGTGTAACTAAGAGGAGGGAATGAATTATACGAATAGACATAATGAGAAAGACTGCAAAATAAAACAATTAAAAATACCGAATATTAAACTATTCGTAACCACCTGAATCGTATGAAATAGAATATTAGACAAAAGAATAAGTAATAAAATAAAATAACACACTGGTTAATTTTGGCAGAAAACAAAAACAAATTCAACAACTGCACCGTGTAGTGTGGTTCTGCGTGCATAATCATATTAGGCGCATAATCAAAATTCTTAACTTGTCGCATTGCATTCCCGGATTTCCAATCGCGGGACTTGCAGCAAGAATAAATAAAAACACTCACACACACACACAAAAGTGAAAATGTGAGACGCAATCGTCTTACCGAACGCATGTTGAAAATCAGTTGAAGTTGACTTGAAGCCAGCACGATGCGCAACGATCACCGCATGATGGACAGAGCGGTAACAGCAGCACCGGCAGCAAAAAAGAGGATGCCTGCCATGCTCGCTATAAATACGTTGCATAAATAGAGAATCTTGAAATTAATTTCATGTTTCGAATTCTCTACCGCCACGAAGAGGTGCACGGGCTGCTTTAATGGCCATGTAATCGGTAGGCAGCCTAGCAGGCAGCGTGTGAAAAGGGTTGGAAAGGGCGAGAAGCGAGAATGAGGAAGAGCCAAACAAACAAAAAAAAAACGAAAAAAGAAAAACAACCACGCAAGTGGAAAAGAATTTCCACTGAATGAATTTAATTTAATGAATTGAAATGCGAACGCAGTACGGTATGTTGCCCGTTTTTCGCGAGCAAATGTTTTTCTAAATTTATACCACCGTGCGTGGCCGTTTGTTTTGCTTTTCGCTACAATTCGCAAAACCAGCGCTACCAGAATGTATGATTTGCTTTCGATGTTTTGTGCATTTTGTTTTTGTCGTTTTTTTTTTTTGGCTCCCTTATTCATCTCGCACACCACATGCGATCTTTTGCGCGAGTCAGCGCTGTGTTTATTCTAGAGTGTGTTAATTTGCTTGCCAAGACCTTTTACAGACGGGATGAAATGTTTAGCCGCCGGGTGCATTGGCAGCCGGGAACATGGGTTTTCGTTCATGTTTTTCTTGCCCGGAGGGGCACATGCAAGAACGGGGCAGGTTTTTGGGAGAAGGGGAGGAATGGTAAAGGGGTCATTTTAGATGTCGTTTCAATGATTTACTGCACAACTAGTCTGCCGGTAGTTTGGGTTGGATTTTTATACCGGTGATTGGCGAATGTTTTATTATTGATATAAACAGAACATGTTTTTAATGGCCCAATGATGTCCTTTGCATTGCGATGAGCATAAACAATGCAAATAAATATTATGATCTGACAGGGTGTTTACGAAGGCGCATTCTATTGAGACTTTTGAAACTGCATTAAATTTTCCAATGAGTTCACCACATTGGTCTCACCGGCACATTCAAGATGATGATCGGATCGGATTCTTCACTTTCTTAACTCTTTGGTTTGTTTTTTTTTTGCAAAAGGGAAATTGTGTTTTCGTGGAATGCACTGTAGGAAACACCCATCCGGCACGAGAAAAACAACAAAACGCTCCAAACCCCAATCATTGGAAAGCTGCGGGAGGTCACGCGGACGATCTGCTTGTAGGAGATTGAAGGCATCCCATAACAGGCAGACACAAATCGAACGCTAAGAACTTTGACATCGTGCCTTTTGTTCATCTGGTGTAGGGATTCACACAAATTCAGAAAGGGCGAACTGCGAAATCGGCTCGGTTCACCCTTGTATGTAGGTGCGGCAGTTTCAATGCTCGGCGGCTCGATCGTAACCGACCGGTGAAGGCGTTCCGGGACTGATCACGGTTATGCGACACCTCCTGCGGAGCGATGGGGGGATATTCGAAAAAACATAAATGCTGGATGCGTGGGATGGGATGAATCGATCGTTAAAATGGGATTGAATGATGGGCAGGGTGCTCTGGGAGGTTCGTTTGAAGCGATCCGTGAGGGAACGCTGGTTTAGAGGTAAGCACTACATTGGATGAAAACAATAGCCAAAGATTGCTAATACCCCCGGGTCTTTTATTGAGAGATAAATTACGTTTGTTAAAGCTGTAAGTATACAAGTATATTTAATAGATTCATTGCACCTATCATTTATTTTTAGGATTTGAAGTTCCTACAGATCCATCAAGATTCAATAGATTTGGCCGTTGTGAATAGTAAAATTGATTTAATTCGGCAAAGTTCTTAATTCAGGTGTAAAATATTCAAATTCGAAAGCCTCTCGTCTAGATTGCCATTACGGTGTGAGGTATCTCTATTCCGACTAGATCTACTCACGTATCTCATCGTGCGCGAGAGCCGTCATCATGGAATAAATAAAAATATCTCATCGTGTATATAACAAATTAAAGAACTCTGCATCCAGTAACGTTTTAGTAATTTAAATACCATAGACGAATTATAACAGCAAAATGATGAACTATTATAGGTTTTGTTTTTTTTCCAAAAAATAGCATTCCAACCGTTAGCAGAAAAAAAAATCGATAAAGTTGGATTAATGCAAACAGAGTCAATACACTCTGTACCTTATACATAAAGGAAAAAGATGCTTTTGGTACAAAAAGTATAAAATATATATATATATATATAAATTCTGAAAAGTGGCGCACTGGGGAAATTCTTTAAATAAAACATGAAATCAAGCGAATGCAAAGACAGCGTAACGATTTTTCTTTCTCTCACTCACTCGCGGTAGCCTTCCGTTAATCAGAAACATGACTGCAAAAAAAAAAAAAACATAGATCCAGGCACCGGCCGGGCACAATCAGCTAGTTATAAATATTTAAACAACCGAGAAGCTCAAGTGTTCCATCAACAGTTTGCGGGTGCTGCGGGAGGCGAAACACCGGAAGCCTTCCGAACGATTTGAGCCGCGAGCTGCAAATGCTGAAAATAAACCGAATGAAAACGTTCGCCCACAGCTGATCCTTGCAAATCCGCCCACCAACCACCCCTAGCCCCTCTTTTCGCCTCCCCCCCCCCCCCACTCTCCCTTGCCCTTCATTTTTCGTCCACAAATTGCATCATTTCGAATCTGCTCCGCGGCACAAGCCCAACCTGCTCTGCTCCAGTTACGATTATCTGCCAGTGCAATGAGGTGCCGCGATCTGACGCTGTTTTTCGAATAATTTACACGTGCTGCGGTTTAACGGCGGGTACCCCTGTCTCGACAAATATAAAATCAAACGCCGAGGCGAAACATGGCTTTGGGGAATCGTATAAAGGGTATGTATGTGTGAGGGAGGGCGGTGCGGAGAAGGGAAGGGGAAAGGCGCGAGAGTGGGGTGCGGGGGAAGTAAAAACGGGGTGGGAGTTACGAATACGTGAGATATTCAAATTTACATAAACGTCACGGTGGCTTAAAATTTATGCTTTATGAACAGACCATAAAATAAAGTGATGGTCGCACAACCCCTACCCCATCTTCCCACCTCCTACCACAGTCCTGCCTCATCCCTTTTGTCAAACCTCCCTGTTACCGGTGTCGATGCTATTAAATAATGCAGTCGCGTGAGGAATGCATTTGAACATAAGCATAGTGTCGCGGGAGAGCGAAAGGGAAGATGAGCAATAAAAGGAAAAAAAACAAACAAAAAAAAAGGTAACACACTTGGTGCGTTAATAAAAACGCATCTCAACACACACACACTCACACGTTGAGTAATACATGTATGCGGTTGAAAATTTAAAAATTCTATCGGTGTAAAAAATGGGAATACAGCACGGAAGAGAAAGTGTGGCCGGAGAAAATGGTTGTCAAACGTGCAGTATTTTCACTGCAGTGTGTATAAATAACTATGGAAAGAGGAGAAAGAAGGTATTACTGAAAAGAAGCGTGTGGCACTTTAATATTTATGATGTGTTTTTTTGTTGGGCCAGGAAAAAATTGTGTTGAAATTTATATCTGCTTAATTGTATTCATTATTAATACTATATGAATTGTGTTTTTTTAAACAAATGCAGTATATATGTATTTGAAAATTAAAATCATTCATCTTCTGCATCAAATAACAAATCTCAAAATAAATTTAACAATTTGAAGTTTTTTATACCCGATTTGTAAAATGGTAAAGTTATAAATATACTTAAAGGCTTTTTTCAACTATTTAAAAATTATTTATACATTTGTAGCTTGTTACTGATATCGTTGCCCGTACCGGACGTGGATGCATTTATGAATTTTGTTGAACAGTTTGACACTTTCGGTTACCGTTACGGCCTTTTCGACAAGTTTCTGTTCCAAAGTCGTTCGTCTGCCTCAAAACCCCAAAGTCTCAGTAAATCGTTTACCGAAAAATATAGGATTAATCCTTTCGTACCGTTTCGTTCCCCTTTCATCAAGACCTGTGTGGTACAATAAGCGTCGAGTAGGTCCGATTATAGAACGGTCCGTTCCGTACCGAAATCGAAAATTGGGCATAATTGATGCAATTTTCAGTCACTTCAGGCATCTAGGCGCCTCGCCGTTGGCTGCACTATTGTGGATGATGCTTTTGTTTCGCACCCTCAAAACACCGTAAACGGTTCTCGGCCGGTTAGAATCGGGGTCGGGTTTTGGCGCGAAAATTGGCCGTAAAGCTTCATTTTTTTTTTGGAGAAAACGATTTAATCATTAGCCCTGCCCCTGACGGATGATGATCTAGAGATGCTTTCCAGCTTCTTGGTAGGATGACTTTGGAAAACAGGGTTTAGCAGATTGTTGATGAGTATACGGCCTAAAAACTGAATGATGATCTGATGCATTTTAAACAAAGTTCCTTAAAATTATTTTGAAACTTACGGAATGGTGAAAAATTATTGTTTATGTACTTATTTTAGATTTTGGAACAAAACAACCAATGATGCTTCTAGAACCCGGCAATATCTCAAATGATTTTCGCAATGCCTCACAGATATTATTGTGCCTTAAAACGTTCAGGCGGTATTAGGTTATGGATCTTTGGTACGACACACGCAACTCGTTTAGCAGCGTATCGATTTGGGAAGGAAACATAGTATGGTAGCATAATTTCAACGTCAGATGGTTTCGCCCCAACACACGATTGATGAGTTGGTTTTTTCGACAAGTTTCGTAGAATATCGGTATGAGACGCGATTTTTTTGTGTGTGCTTCCACTCTGTCAGTTTTTTGCTGCATCCTCGAAAGGGTCTTAGAATATTCCTGTTTTTATTGCAAGTTCGTTTGTCTAATGATAGCGAGCTGCATGTCTGCATGATTGATTTATTTCCAACGGACCACCGTTTGGACCGTTGTTTTCCGGTCAATTTTTGAGGGCGCTTTTGTTATTTTCTATCGCTAATAATCACATATCGGGGCCAAGGCCTTTCGGTGGGACTTTTGTGGTGTTCGCAGAATTTGAAGAGATTGGTTGGCTTTGGTTGGCCTTATTTTAATGGAAAATACTTCGCGGAACAAATGCAAGGTTCCTTAGTGATGAAATTGATCATTATTGTTGTAGATAACACATTCTTGAAACCATCACACACACATACATACTTTACAACACATCACCCACACCTACACCTAACCCGCTAAGCAAACTCAATCAAAATGGTTGCTGTGCTTGAGCTTGGCTTGTGAAAGAAAAAAGCTTACCGGTAATGAGTTTCCCTTTGTCGAACTAATTCGGTGTCCGGTGAAATTATTGACATTATTTCTCACACCATTTTAACTCTGCTAGCACCAACTACCCCCTTTCACCATCCCTGCGCGATTCCATCATTTACACGGCTACCATCTTCAAGCAAATAAAAGCTTCTGTTCGCGCCGAATGAGCTGCAACTTCCGGCCGCGCACTGATCGACACGTTTCCCCAGCCGAAAATGTGTGCCGAGCGCCAATTTAGCTTTAATTGGACGTTATTCGAACGATTTATTCGACGAATCACGTTTGCCCATTCCGTCGCGATGGCAAATGGGGCCCCCGGTGCTTAGAAGCGGTTAGATTCTATTTCTGGACGTGCGCACCATTTCCCATGCCCCTGGTCGCGTTTTGGTTCCCGCGATCCCAGCCCGGAAAGGGGCTCGTAATCGATTCGGAATTGAGTCAGGTGATGGCGATGCCCAAGCGAAACGATGGCGACCGCGTTGGATTAATTATGATCGCGCTCGCAGGGGTCTTGTTGTTCTTCCTACCCCGGTTGTGTCGCCGTACCGTCACCGTACCTCGCCGTGTAAGCAGTGGCGCTTGTAATGACGATGCGCCGCAGAACTCAACCGTTCGGCCGGGAACCATTTTCGCCGAGCGGTCGCCTCCAGCGTTGACAGGAAGTCAGATCTTCCCTGCTGGACGCGCGGGAGCATCTTATCCGCGAGCAATAGCAACCACCCTTAATTGCAATATAATGGTACGTTGTGAGGTGTCGGCTGCTGGAAGGATTAGGGCAACGCGGGTCCATCTAATTGGTCACTGGTCGTTGGCATTCGCTTTGTTTCGCTGCCACCGGACACCGGCCGGAGCGCTTGTTTGCTCACCTTGATGCCGGTCCGGTGGGTACGGAAGAACTTGCGATGCTTTAAAATGCACTTCAACGCGCCCGTGGATCGTGATTCGGAACAGCCTGATTATGATGTTGCACACCTGCAATTGTACATTTCCGCCAGCAACACACACACACTTGGGGCAGATTTATTTATCGATGTTTATATCGAGATCGAGAGGGAGAGAGATAGAGAGAAACTATGATGATGGACAACGGAAAGTGTTTAACGAGTGCAGGATTGGAGATATAACTGGAAGTAATAAAGAAACTTCGTTATATAAATAAACAAATTATTTGTTTGAATTATAGTATTTTCTTCTTTATACGAAATTAAAGTTATAACTTATTTGTAGCAATTTACAAAAGAAATAAACTGAACTGAAATGACTGATTTAATACAAGTGCACCAAATTTAAAGTCAAGCGAGTCACGCAATTTCAACATATAACAGATTTTCTTCTTGATTTGAAGGTATTAAGTCTGATATAGGTTTTGTGAATTCACGAATTGCTGATGCTATTGTACTGTACTATGAATGATGTACTATGAAATTACTATGTCCAATTTCTCCAAGGAATTCGCCTGCCGGAATTACCTTCAATTCCTCTTACATTATCGTGGCCTAGCGGTGTACTACATCAAGAATGCTTTATTATAATATACGGGAACTATAATACTCGTGTAACTTTAAAAGTTAACGATTTTTAATTAGATTAATTAAAACATAAAACATTAATTTTAAAATGCTTTAAAAAAATAAAGCAAAAAGTGATAACATATTATTTCAATAATGGATATTAAAGATCTTTACCCATTTTATGTATTAATTTTTAGGAGCTATAACCTGTTTTGAAGTTTCTTTTAGAATAAAGTAGCAAAAACGGCTAGAAATATTGATTTCGCATGAATATGCGTAAAACTTATACATCACGCACTTTTATCACACCCCTTGAACGCCAGAACGCCCTACTTCATCACATTGACAATGTCTTCCTAGTACCGTCCGATCGCCGTTAACTTCTTCACTTGGTTTTGGTGCGCATGTTGTACTTTGCTGCTTCTTCCATTCCCCGAGCGCGCCCGATCGAAGCGCGACCAATCGAATCCAATCGAGCATTAAGTCTAATTATAGTCGATGCTGAGAAGCAAACCTCGAAGGCGGCACTCTCAAGTAAAAAGAAGAAAAAAAAACGAAATCGGCCACGGTTTCGCTTTTTTTTTCACCCTCCGTTGCCCGTTACTGGTAGCAGCAGAAGTAACTGGCCGAACCTTTGGGGCGGAAATTGAGAAATTAGCCTTCCCAGCACGATAATAGCCAGTCAGTTAGCACTTTTCGAATTGAGAGTGGAGTTAGAGTAGTGCACGGTATTTCGACTTCGTCTAGAATTGTCCAGCTTTGTTCAGTGCCTTCGGTGAACCGGATGAACGATTTGTGTGTTCTTGCTTACAGGTGAATTGGTATTAAAAAAAAAACAATTAATACAGTGACTCGGGGGGATAATATTCCCATCCTTCCTGTTCTCCCCTCCACACACATCTTGCAAGCAGTTTACGAACAAGTTTTTCTATCGAAAAAACAAAAAAAAAACAGTCGTGCCCGGTATCTGAACAGCTACGCTTCTCACCGGTCGGCAGCGGCAAACTGCTTCCGAAAGGCAAATGTTATTTGTCTAATAAAACCAACTCATAACCATAAAACATAACCGCCCGCACGTCACCGACCCGTGGTCCGTTGCCGTTTCTGGCGCCACCGTCGGGATTTTGGAGCGAAGATTTAAATCCAATCGGGACGACCTGTTCCACAGTTCCACGCTTCGACCGTGATCTTCAGAGGCGAAGTACACGCACAACGTAGGGAAAAAAGCAACATAGGAAAAAAACAACGATGTAGACAGAAAGAGAGAGAATGAGAGAGAGAGAGAGAGAGAGAGAGAGAGAGAGAGAGAGAGAGAGAGAGAGAGAAAGCATAGGAATAATGTAGGAATGGTTTGTTTTTCGAAACCTCGGCGACTCCTGCCGGTTTGGTTGCCCCGGATCGTCGATGGGCGATCAGAGTTCGAAATCCCGGGCGCCGCCGATGTTTGCTCTGGAAGGATCATCATTTACTCGCCACCTGACAGCCCAGAGCCAGGGGTTTAAGTTTTATAGCCCCGTCTTCGGCCGTCTGAAGCAGGTTTTGGCTCGGGAAAAGGAGATGTTCACCTGGCCCTTTGAGTGCGTTTGTTTTAACTTCAGGGTTTTGGTGGATGCAATCGATTTTAGAATTTAAGTTCCTTACAGCATGGTTCGTTTTGTGCGATGGTTTTAAATACCTTCAATCGCACTTGATGACGACTCTATTCGTTGCTAAAACAAATGGCAAGAATTAATTATAATTTACAACCCTGTGTAAAGTTGATCGATATTCTGAAGATGGAGATGGAGTGCAGACACGTCTACCAACCTTCAACTTGATTTTAACATATGATATATCAATACCAATATGAGTAAGAAGTCTGAATAATGCAATCCAAAAATTATAAAAGTGTATAGACAATTAATAATTTTTAGATACTCAAGTAAATAAATAAATAAATAAATAAATAAAAAAATAAATAAATAAATAAATAAATAGATAAATCAATTTAAAAAAGAAACAAATAAATAATTCCATAAATTAAAACGAACAATCCAAAGACAGAACGAAAAATTAAACACTTGCTATATAATACATTCCTTTCAAACATTCATCACACCTTCCATGTAACGGAAGTGTTAAGTTTTTCTTTACTCTTCAGCAGATTCTTTACTTTTCCTTTATAACTGTCATTATTGTGGCACAATAAAAAAAACAGTTTACACCGTAAGCATATGTACGATAGCAGCAAAACGTTGTTCGCTTGCTGTTTTTCGGCATCAAACGAAAGCAACGAGAAAAACCGACATTTTTCGGTAGTTATGTTGCCCCGGTCCCGGTATCATAAATAAGGCGCCCTTAACGCGGGGCAGATTTAGGAGGCAGTCAAGAATTTATGTCGTCATCGTGGCCATCGTCAAATGGTACCCTTGCACCCTTGTTTCTCGATATCCCTTTATCGCAGTGTCACTTTGAGTTCATTTTTCGAATTAAATTCTTTCGACCTGAGTTTGTTGGTTGTTGTATCATTCGCTTTCCCTCTTTCCATCCATCTTCGTTCGACAGCTGGTGGAGAACTCGCAGCGAAAGAATGGTGATACCGTTCCGGGAAGCCGGTAAGCGAAGGACTGAAGGTGATAAGGAAAAACCCCGAACAGTCGTACCTTTACCGCTACCGAATGCCAAGTGCAGCAAGAACAGAAAAGGACACTCGAAAGGATACACCGGGAGTGGTGTACCCGTACCAAGGGTTCTGTGTTGTTTTTAGTGGTGCTTTAAGGTCCCGGGACCAGTCCCAGTTGATTCTGGGTCCTTTTTTGTGCGGGGGCGGGAAATTTATCGCCAACAGACGCCGAACGTAGCCGTTCGAAAGGATCGAATCCCACGAAGGAACGAAGAAGAGAAAAAGGTAGCCTAAATGGTACGCTTAGCGTAATTATAGTTCGTTCGATAGTTTGTTGACGCAGCTAAACCGAAGAAAACAGAGAAGAAGGAAAAAAGGTCTCGCAGTATCAAGTGCATCAAAACTGCATCGTGTACCTGTCGAGGGTTGGGCCCGTGTTCCCAGGATTCTATTTTCGAAGAAAACCGTATTGCATCTCGCGCCAATTTGGAAGGACGACTTTGACCTTATGGTGTCTAAGGCAACAGGGGGTGTTACTTCCATCCCTTGTCAATCCGCTAGCAGTCGGTTGATGGAGGGGTGGTCCCGATGACGAATCATTTATCGGAAACCTTTTGCCAAATAACGTGCAACAGCATCTTGACGAATCGGCAATTGATGGTACGGGAAACAGATGCGGCACAGACGGCAGACAGACAATGTTCTGCACAGTCCTTTAGCATTCCCTTGTAAGTCTTACAAAGATTAGAAGTCTCAAAAAGAATGGAAAATTTTTCAGAAACATTGCGAGTTACAATTTGAATATTATGAAATAGAAAATTCATGAAGATTATTAAATAGATACATAATATATAATAAAAACGAGAGATGTGAGATGAGAGTTTTTTTGTTATTTCTTCAAGAACCGCCAGGCCGTATTGCTTATGGCATAAATAACATGGCGTGGGGTAATCATAAATCGCCCCCATCCACCCAGTGTCCCGAGTCTTATCATCTCGCATTCAGCTAGGACCGCAACCTAACCACGCACTACGGTGTTAAAAATGGGCATCCAGTAAGGTTCGCATGGAAGCGATACGTCCCTGCCTGATCCTTGCACAAGGGTCGTGATCGGCCTGGGAAATGACTCATGCTCGGGCTGGGCAAATATTGCGCGCAACCGTACCAATTGCTACAGCGAATCTAGGCCACAGGCACAGTTTTACCGGCATTAAATCGTGTGTGTGTGTGTGTGTGTGTGTGTGTGTGTGTGTGTGTGTGTGTGTGTGTGTGTGTGTGTGTGTGTGTGTTCCGGGCAAACGCGCAAGGACACGCAGCCCCAACCGGACAGCCTGTCAACTCGTTTATCAACTTGCACCGTTTGTTGGTTGTTGTTGATGTTTGTTGGTCGCCCCGCGCCTTCCCATCGGGAATGCACCGGGAATGCACGCGGGGCACAAACAGCCCGGGGGGGTGGGGTGAGTCGGTGTTTGTTACACGCGTGTTTGTTTTAGCATAAAAGTGTAACTATAAAAGAAGGCCACTGGTGCAGATCCTTTTTGCCCCGGGAAGTGGTTCGATGCGAAAAACCCCCACAAATGCAGGATGAAATGCGAGGGGAGGGGGAGGTGGATGGAGCGGGAAGCATCCAAGTCATGCCCGGCATTTTCTACCGCTGCTGCATTCTAATTGCACCGACGGTGTGCATGTGTGTGTGTGTGTGTGTGTGCGCGCGCGCGCGAGCCTTTTTGTGTCGTTTTTCTTTAAGGCCAAAGGCCAAACAGGCACGTTGCTCACTTGCATCCCATTTTCGCATTGGCGTTGTGGGGGTGGGGGAGGGTTGCGTGTGTGTGTGTGTGTGTGCTTTTTTTATTTCCTTTTATTTGTTTGGTCTCCATTCGACCCGAGGTAAGTGCATTCGCGCGCTGCATTCGCGATTCCAAACACGCAACTAACCGCAAATAAATGGTGCTTTTTTAGTTCGTTTCTCGTTTTGTTTTCGGTCTGCTCGCTGTGGAATGTTCTTCACCCCGTGTGGCGTATGGAGAGGGTGGCAAACATACACACACACACACACATACTAAAATAGTGATACCACTCACAACTAACAACTGGGTCGTAAATAAAGCTGAAAAAGGGAATCGTTTAGGTTAGGGTAGCGATTGAAGTTGGCGACATCCTTTTTAGTGTGTGAAGAGGTTGTAAGGTTGAACTGAAGGGAAACAGTTCAAAATGACACAGAAATGTTGTCAAGGATGTATAGCTTCTTACCGCTTTATAGCGGTATGAAATAAACAAGACCAGCGATTGGTGGATTAACAACGTTTATGCAGAAGGGTTGATGAATTTAAATTTAAAAAAATCATCACACATCCCACAGCACAACTTTTTAAAGTATTTAAGTAGCTAAATTTAATAAAAATAGAATCTCCAGTAATATAACCTCGAAATACAAATAAACATTAACAACAAGATAGAGAAAATACACAGAAAGATGTTGCACAATATGTAAATAGAGGACGAAATAAAGGTAAAAACAGAGAATAAAAATTATTCACATTATGCAAAGTAATATAATCGCTCCCTATATCTGATCAGTGCATCAGTGCTATTGAAACAGAAATTTATTTGACATAAGCACCAATTAACATGTCATGAGCGGATCGTTTTCAATTGTGTTATTCATAAAAAGCCGCTTTATTTTTAGTTTTTATTTACTGGTCTGCATTACAATACCACTCACATAGCGTAGCGAGGAGTCGCAAGAACTTCAGTTCCGCCCTCTGCCGCTAGTTAAGCAGTTCAACGTTCTAACTTCTTAAGCACCTGAATCCGACACGATGCTCTTAATTGACACGATTAGAAGACACCGTCCACCGATCCATCACTCCGAAGGGCAGGTGGAACCCCCAAGGTTTCCTAGCTAAAGCAGCGACATTTGTTTGTCCATTCTGTTCCAGCTCGGGTGGCGTTTAATGAGGAGGAAGCAAAAAAAAAGGAACTCAACAAAAAAAATCAATTAAAATCGTAATCAACCAAGGCCACCCCGGGAGTGAGGGTTTCGTATTTTGATAACGATATGCTTGCGTCCGTTTTCCGTCCAGTTTCAAGCGCAACCGAGCACCAAGCAGCGGGAGAACATCGCGCGTGTCTCGTTTCGTGAGCGTCGGGCCTGGTGCTGGTGTATCGTACAGTCCAAAAAACAGTGTGCCGGACCACACAGCAACGGTGTCCGTAAAGCAACAAACTAACATTTAAATTGTTTTCAACCCCGTGCCGTTCGCCGAGTTTATCTCTCGTCGGAGTTTCAGTTTCGTACCGTCGCAGTGACAACGGTAGCCGTGGTGGTTGTGAGAACAAGTATTGGAAACAGCAAGATGTTCTTCTCTTCTAGCTGTTAGCTCGATAGCACGGCAGGCAAATGATACATTTTTGTACGGGGAAAAAGAATTTCAAGCCCCAGAAAAATAAAAACCCGGTCATTGGAAGATTGATGAGGTTAAGCGATTAGAGGACGGGTTACATCAAGCGATAAGCACAAAGATGCAGCAGGTCTTTTACGTTCAGCCCAGAAGAATGTCGAACTTGTCAAAGCAACTGACAAGGTTGGTATTTTTTCGTTACAGGCACGGGAGAAAGATATGGGTTCATAAGGGACGCGATTCTAGGTAGCTTCGCTGGAATATCCGACAAATTTTGCTTCGTTATTCGAGAATGCTATGTTAATGTAACAGAAACATGGTATCGTGAACTAATTATACATTGGAAGGAGGTGTAAAGTTCGGTAAAGTATTCACCAAATTTCCAGTGCATGCTCATTTCATCAGAGTTCTTAGAAACTATTGAAGTACATTGATCAACTTTACAGAATAAGTAATTTGGATGGGATCCTCAGAGATCTAAGGCCATGAAGAATAAAACAGTAGAGTAGCTTGGAAATTATAGACCAGAGATGATGTGGACGAGTCCTCCGTAATATCTCAGAATTTCTCTCAACCTGAGCAATGATGTAAACATCATTTCTAATGCTATCCTCTGCCTTTCCGATGCATTCTTAGCAAGCTCAGAATGCGCTCACGTTCGATTCGGTTGCATGCACCTTACTCGTACAACACCGGGAGCTGCTTGAAACTCCCAGCAATGGAAGCTCCATCCAGCATTATAACTTCGTGCCGCATAAAATCCACTCGCTCCACAACAATGAAAAGCGTTACGCAGTGACGCAGCGGCAACTGACGGCTCGGGTCTGGTCAGCAATGGTAACAGATAATTAATGAACCATCGTCGACCGGCAAGTGCCCAGGGCCGCTGGATAAAATTCCCATTCCCGGTGACCGTGGGGGCATTGGAGGAGGTTTGGAAAATGAAACTAATCCATCAACCATCGAGATAAGATGAAACGGTGCCGAAAGCATCCGCCAACCGGACAGTTGATGTCTATCATGTTTTGCTCTTGATGAGCTTTTTTTTTTGTTTTGGTTAATGCTGGTGCCATTGCCGAATACGATGGCTCCCTCACAGCCCAGCGGTTTCAAGCATTCCGTGAGATGGAGTTAGTGGTTGGGCTTTGTTTCCGGAATTTAACCAACCGAATCCAGAGCTGAGCGTCCACGTAGGTGAAGATGCTTCCGTGAGGAAAGTGAGGTGAGGTGGTGAAGAAATAATAAATTTAGCTAATGGAAAGAAAGCCTGGTGAAGGGGCGGTGGTAGAAGAAGATTATTCCCCCCCCTCAAAGTCGTGGCGGAAGGCTATCCTGCGGGAATGGAGTTCTTCGGTGTAGACACCTGGTGATGGATGAAGCAAAACGTTTCGCTGGACGTCAACCGTTTGGAGCGTTTCGGGCGTAATTGAAGCTATGGTCAATCTATCGGACCAAGACTGACCGAGTCGGGGTGAGTTCCTTCATGGCGTTCGCGGATTTTTCCGCGTGGGTGAGATGGAAAGCCAATGGCCAAAGGTTTTTCTGCAGACTTCGTTGGAGATCCTCGAAGGGGCATGAACATTGGCGTCGTGGTTGTTCGTGATCTCGCCAGCCGACCGATGCGGGCCGGCAGGTGGGCTTTGGTGGCGATAGAACAACCAAACCAAGACAAGCAACTATTAATAACAAAACAACAACGAAAACAACACACACACACACACACACACAAAAAACGCACCACGCACCTAAAACTGTGCACAAGGCCCATCAATCATCCCAAAACGCAAACGCCGGCAAGGATCGTTTGTGAGCTTTACGAATGCTTGGACGTGCTCAAGTGGGCAAAGTTGCGTTTTTTCTATGCTTTTCCATTTGCTGGTACGCAGCACTCATCTTCCACGCGGGTGTGACGTCCATCCGGGGACGGGGAAGCAATGATAATATGCATAATTACCACCAATCGCTCGAAAGTCACGTACGGTCGACATCGAGACGCACTCTCGACGACCACACCGGGCAAACATGGCGTCCTACTCGATCTCGCACCAAGCTTTCCCGTGGTAAGCAATGAGTAATGTTTACTCGTGCTTAACTGATCTGTTTGCGAACAGTTTAAAGAAGGAGAACTCATCAGGTTCGGAGTTCCACAACTGGGAAGAATAACGGCTAGGGATACATCGAGTTAAATCGAGACTTTTTTCTTTTGGTAATCGAACGCTAGACACGATCAACATGAATTCGGTAAGCTACGCTAATGATGATTTAATGGTCGATGCGTTTATCATCAAACATTAAATTCTTGAAGATTCACAACGAAAAGGTATTTTGCTCAACAGGCCGCTGCTCCATCGCGAGCATCGTGAGAGTGCGTGTGGAAGTGCAATTAGACAGGCTTCATCGTGTTTAGCACCCGCACCCGCGTCCCAAACATCCCGGACGCGCAGCTCGATCAAAAGGTCCGGTTGATTGGATTATGAACGCCCTCGCCCATTCAGAATCGGTGTACGCTCGGTGTGGAATAATAGTCCAATTAATGTGAACCCGCAGGAACCCGGGCTCGATAATGATTGAGATTCATTAGAGGCCAACGCGTCCGAGATTAGGATGTCTATTTTCCTTGTCCATTCCAATTACGCGCCCGTGTGTTGCCTACCGTATTGCACTGGCAGTAAGCCAAACGGGGATGTGTAAAAGCTGACCCAAGCGGTGGTGAATTCGCAGGCAAATCTCGCACAGGGATGACATATGTTTGGTGAAGTAATGCTGGTACGGCGATTGAGAGCAATATGCTAGACGACAGAAGGATTGCAATTTTGTGCTAAAAGAATAGTTACACTGTCGTCACAGAAGATAACAAAATACCCTCCATCTCAAGATGGCAAAAACAAGATGGATGCCGCAAAGGGTAAAATAGACTCCAAATAGCAACAAACAGAAGAAAAGAAAACAACTTTCCACTTGCACCTCGAGGCATCTTCATTTGACTGATGCATCGCCGTATCGCATTTGCAAAATTAGTTTTCCCGGTGTACGATAAACAGGGCTATGGGGCAGTGCAAGGCCTCGCACTGTATGCAGCACGCTGCGGCCAATGTTGTCGCATTGTTGTTACCTCACCTGAAGGAGCAAACGAGCGTAGGTTGTGGAGTTGAACAAGAAACCCCGTATTTGTGTTGTGTGTTTCCGCAATCTACTTAGCAAACGGCGAAGGTTCACGGGTAAGAAAATGCGGTCCATGACATCTCGCTGCACCCGCGGTTGATGCTAAGCATCCTTTCGCGAGTTCTTGAGCTCGAAGCAATTCCGCGATTGCTCCCGTTTGCTTTTGCAGTAAATGGGTTGGAGTTGATTTCTTTTTTTGTAAATTCATCTTGAAAATTAACCGCACCATTTTGCCCTTCCCTTCGCGTAGGGTAAGTCGTACGCTTGGGTAGATTGGGTGATGAGAGTTAAAAGACTCCCGTGGGAATGAAGGCTTTTATTTATACAATTTACCGACGGAATGGGTTGTCCAGCTGGATATATTGTTTTAACATATTTCTAGACGTTTAATTTGGCTAGAAAAGTTTAGCATGGTTGCATGTTTTATGGTTGTTAATGAATATTGCTCTCGCAAAGTGACATATGCTTTAGTTGAATCAATTAATTTAAAGAAAGGAAGCTACAGAGTAAGAAGAGAGCAGATGCTGGAGTGTTATAGTCATTTACGATGTTCTGATTACAGAATACTTTAAGATGCTCTCGGTAAGTCTGGTTCAATATTGTTTGATGTTCTATAAGATATTCCGAAGAGTGATACAGCATAGTGAGTAAAGTGCTGTTTATTTAGAATTCGGTCAGACAATTTTACGTATAGTAGCGCCACCAGTGGTGCTATATAGAACTTTTTGACATTTTTGTGTAGGTATTGGAGCACTCATTCCAGTAGTGCAATAGGTTGGCAAGTCCGTGCAAATTTACAGTTGTGGTTAACCATGGAATTGGAACGTCGTAAATTAATTGTGCACAACCACTGCAGAAAATCCAACTTGATCAGGGAGAAAAATTGCCAAATTCATGAAAATCGCCGCTTCTTCAGTTGGATGTGTATTAGAACGGTTTTGGGAGTGTCAAAGTAATACTAGAAAGGTTCAACAAAATCGTTGATCAAAAACAGTGGATCGTAAACTGAACGGGAAGGTGTTGAAGACGCTGAAAGCTAACCCTGGATTTTCCGATGGGAAAGATGCAAAAAAATCGGTGCCAAAGAACAGTGTCTGGAACAGTGTGGTTTGCCTTTCATCAAGGCTCACAAAGGCCCAGTAAGGTTCTGGCCAGATTTGGCATGCTGTCACTACAGTCGGGATGTAGTACAATGGTACACCAATAACAACGTGGACGTCATCAGCAAGCATTTGAACCCACCAAACTGTCCAGAATTCCGGCCGATAGATCAATATTGGGCGATAATGAAAAGAAAATTGAAAAAGACATGCAAAACCACCAAAACAACCTCAAAACTGGCATATTATTGGAAAAAAATAACTGCTAATGTTGCTAAATCGGTTGTGCGGCAGCTGATGGGAAGCATCAAAAGAAAAGTCCGAGTTTTCATCCGTTCATCAAAATTATAATTTTTTGCTTATTTTAGTAAAAAAGCAAATAAAAAAACCTTTCATTTCATGTGAAAATTATACTTGTATGTTAAAAAATGGCCCATTTACAGCTTGTGACGGGTGACCGAATTCTAAATGAACAGCACTTTAGCAGTACAACAACTCTTAGAACTACGTCGAGAAATTTTTGTCATCTACGATATTCTGATTGTATAATTCTTGAAGATGCTCTTGGTCAGTCTGGTTCAACGTACTCTCATATTCTAAGAGATATTCGGAAGAGTGAAAACAACTCATAGAACCATGAATAAGTGTTCTAGTTCTGGCGAATAATTTGATTCGACTAATGCCTCTTACATATTCATGGCTTTTATTGTTTTTTGTTTTGTAATAGTAGTTAAATTTACTTTTTCCACAAAGGCATTAAAGTCTTTCTGGAGTTTAACGTAAAGTGAGGTAATAAATTGTATGTTCAGGGATTTATTTAGCAGGGCCTTCTCTAGAGAGTTTTAATAGAAGCAAGAAGAAAAGTTTAATGTCAAAAAAAGACCGTTTCCAATAGAACTAATCAAGCGTCAAAGTGGCTCGATTATTCTACTTTCAATGAAAGGATTCCTCATAAGTAAAAGAAAAAAACGATGGAGCAACAGCATCAACAGGATTGGTGGTGGTGGTGGTGGAAATCGAGTAGGATCACGTTACCAAACGGTATGACGTTGCCTTGAGTGCCGGATAAAGGGCCGCACAGAAACCACGCACGCGTGCTCTCGGAAGGGCCACGAAAAGGGTCCTCGGTAAGTCCACTTACGGTGGGCTCGGGATGCACGCTAGTGGGCATGTATGCAAGGCGCCGTACCGTGCATTGTCGCCATCATTATCCTGATTGGCTTGTTCGCAAAAGTGAGCTCCAGGCAGTTGCAGCAACTCGCCCCGTTTCATCGCACCGTTCCCGGAGATGCATTTGTCAATGTTTCTCACTCTTTCGCTTTTAAAAATGTATTTGTGTGTGTGTGTGTGTGTGTGTGAGCTTTTTTTTCTTCTTCTCCTGCTGAAGCAGTACCCTAAACAACCACGGCTCGTCTCTGGAGAGCGTTTATAGGCTTTGCTGCGGGGTTGTGCACGTGTTGCATCCGTTGCATCCCAGCAGACTGCACTCGAAAGTGCAACCCACTGTAATGGAGAACCAAACAAAGCCTATCCAACCCCCTTTTGTCCCATAGGCAATATACGCTCGGTGTGGTAAGGCGCCAGGATATCGTAATACAATACTGTCTACCCCTTCACTAAGCTTGCTTGCATTCCCAGAAAGCGAACCCGGGGAATGTGCATAAGCAGGCCAACAAATGCATCTCCACATCCTGCATGCCCGTAGTGCGTCAGTTCCGCAAATGGCGACCGACAGCGATCCGTTCACGTGCACCATCCGCATCAGTGCATCCTGTTGATGCTTTGCCCCATTGTTTGTTACGGTCCCCTTGCGTTTTTTTGTGTTTGTATGGCTGACGCCATACTGTTTTTTTGTTTCGCCTTCGGTGCAGCTTCATCTATTGCTCGGCAGGCCTTAGCCAGGTTTTGCAATCAAAAAAACGGAAGCGAAAGAAGGGACATAATTTGCATCCTTGTAAGCCATTCGCAATCTAACGGCTGCTTGAATGCAGTTTCGATATCCTTTGCGTGTCCTTGCCGCGTATCCTGAACAACAATGGGGGGGGTTTTTAACGCAAACTCCGCCTTTCGGAGTGCATGTTTGGTGTAGTGTGTAGTCGTGTGTTCTCATTTGCGCAACTGAAGTTTGGGCGGCATTTTCCTTGTGTTCTACAATTTCTTAATAAAATCTTCATGCTTGTGTTGTTTCTATTTTTTTTGTTGTTGGTATTTTTATTGCTCTCATTTAGCTCTTTGTTTTGTATCCCGTGCGGCTATTATTCGCGTTACAGTGTGTGAGCATTTGAATTTTTAATGCTACGTCCATTGTTTAGCGCGAACACGATGCGCGCTCGCTACTGAACTGTAGTTCGATTATGATGAGTTCCTGCTGCTACCCGCTGATGCTAGGATGATCCGCATCTCCTTCCGACACACTGTTTCATTAACGTGTTTTTTTTTTACGTCAACAGGAAGACTGTAATAGAAAAAACGTCTCTCTCACACACACACATGACCAAAGAAACCATTTTTGTGATGGAGACGCGATTTCGGGTGATGAGGTCTTTTAATTTATCATCTCCACCACCACTGCTCCTGTCTGCTGAGCCCACTGCCCACCGCCTTACGTACGTAACACGAGGTCGCCATTGCCGTTCGCTTCTGCACCGAGGGGTTTTCCTCCTTTGATGTCGGCGTACTGTGGGAAGTAAAGAGGACAAAACCAGAACGAAAAGGAAGCAACGCTTATGTTGCCGTATCACACACACGTGGTCGTTTACCGATCTATTACCGATGCTAATTTATTCGAATGAGTCGTAATCCCATTGTGTGCGCGATGTTTCTCGTGAGCTTTGCCTCCATGTTTTGTTTTTTTTACTCGTTTGTTCATTGTTTTGTTCTCGTGTTCTGCTTTCCATTTGTTCGGCCAGTTTAGACATCATGGTTTGCCAATTTCCCAGGTACATTGCAGGGAAAGTTGCCTGGGAAGGGTGGTTGGGATTTTGGTTAGAATTTTCGGCAACTTTTACTCTAACCTAAGATCTATAATTTTCAAGATTTTGTGCACATCTCCAAAAATACCCTAAAAGTCTTGAAAACCCCTCCCCACCCGTCCAAAGCAATTGATTCTTAATTAGCTCTCGTTGAGATCATAAATCTACAAGTCTAAAGCATCGCTGCCCAAGGGTCATCAGCACTGTTCAAGCCACTTAACCGTGAGAAAGCCTGTAAAAGCCGTCCAATAATTGTAATTTATGATGTAAAACAACAACAAAAAATGGCTACCCCCCCCCCCCCACCCCCCCTCCCTGCCTTACGGAATGTGCAAACGCTTAAAGTTTTTAAATCAACACGTTGAAAGCTTTTAAATGGTGTTTTATTACCTTAGCGTCACAAAAAGCAAGTGAAATGCGGTAGCAGCGGTCGCATCGCGATGCTCTCGGTTTCAAACAAGCGGAGTGTGGCGTCGTACTATTAAAAATGAATATAGAATTCCACCTCCAGTTGAACCTTTTGCCTTTTCTTTATTTTTTTTTTTTGGTGGCAAAGTTAAAACAAAGAACTAAGAACTGGCTGTTGACACCTGTCAGCTGGTCGGTATGTCAAGTGGAAGCCCCATCGAGGTCAGGTTAAGTATTCTCTCCATTCGCAGTAAGCTCCACTCTTGAGAATCTCTCGATTGTGGCTGTGTGTGTTTGCAGAACTTAACTTACCCCGAAGGACATCCAGTTTCATTGTCTTTTGTGGAATGTCTTCCGACGCTGCGCTTGACATTCTGCACCTGATTGGTGTTGGGATGTCTCCGAGAAGGACACCGCTACTGACAAGGAGGACAAATAAATTGGAAATTTAAATTAAACAACCCGGTTGGATTCGGGTAGTTGCGTTGCGTAGCTGGTGCTGGTGTAATCTATACGAAACGAACGCAACGGATGGGAAACTGTTGGGAAGTTTTAATGAAATCGTAATCTCGCATGAGTGACTTGACTGGATTTGTCGACGATTTTGATTAAATCTTCACTCGATTGGTAGAATTTGTGGAATTCGTTCGACTTTGCTTGGGTTGCGGATTGATACTGGCTACTGGTGCAAGTTATTGATAGTGTTGCATATAGGTAACGATGTGTTATAGTCAGAATTCTGGTCAGGGCTATTTAAGGGCTTTCTAACCTCGAAAAGCGTACAATAGTTTCAATTTCTTGCCCACTTTTCTTTCCAGCCTCCCCTCCAGCCGGACACCAAAATGCAAAGTGCAGAGTTTTGAGGTTAGTTTTTACGACTCATTCAACTCGCCGGAACACGGAGCGGGGAAAGCTCGCTAGCATTTGAGCAATCGAACGGTAACGGTAGCGATGCATTTGCATACGGGTGCTGTTACAACTCACTGCCAAGTTCACGCCACCGGGCGGAAGTCGCAAAACTGTCAGCCAATTGTATGTAAATTGCACTGCACGAAGCAAATGCCCTGTGCATGTGCTAGGAAGTCAGCCAGTGACCCACAAAATGGTTCGTTGGGCCGTGCGAAGTGGAATGATGCGGTGTACGCAACGCCATCCACAGTGCACTTGGTCGTCCAAAAATTGGAATCCGTTACGTAGTACGTCCGCACGGCAAACATCCTACGCCGGATGCGGGGATTCGCGCGTCGGGCCAGAGGACGGCAACGCTAGCATTAATTAATATTCATTTGGCGTTTATGAATGCGCCCAGTTCAGTGTTCGGAGGCCGCTCCAGAGCTAAGGCTCATCTCGTTCCGCTGAAATATGGTGGAGCCATTTGTAAACGCTAATGATGGTGCCATTTGTAAACTAAAGCAAGAAGGTAGAAGACTCCGCGGTACTTTGCTGGTTGGGTTCTTACATTTGTGCCCGACCTGTTCCATTCCGTTGTCACCTCCTCCATCGACTCATCCGTAAAACAGCGGAGTCGGGTATAACACTGGGAATCGGGCACACTAGATGGTTTTGTATGCTGCAAATAGGAGGTGCAGCTAGAGTGTGCTGATTGATCGACTAGCAGGGCAGCTTCCAAACACCGTTTCACGCACATTATCAGAGATGCGCACTGCTGCAAAAGTTTCTTTCTTTTGCAGTTTTTGCAAAGCAAACCAAAGGTACAAGTCTATTAAGTCAAGCAACCGGGTGGGCAGCGTGTCAATTAGCAGTAATTATTGCTTCGTACTGTGCAAAGGCAAAGGCACGCGCAAGTTGCATTCGCCTTCAATATTTTAGCGCACTGTTTGCTAGTTAAATTTGACGCTTTTGTGACGGTCAGAAATCCGGGCGTCCAAACGGTTGAATACCTTCAAACTAGACCTTATGACCTTATGACAGGCATATAAAATAGGCCCATAAGTAGGAAGAATATTGGGACGCAAAATTTATAAAAAGAATAAAACGATTTGGATTGAGGACACTGACTTGGAGAACTCCGGAGAATCTTCATTTAACAGAATAGTCAAGTTTGCCTAATTTTTCTATTAGTAGCAAGATGTACAGCCGAAGCAATGCCGTGTAACGACTTGTGTGGCGTTTTGTGAGCATTGCATGCGAACACTTTTCTGTGCTGTTCACGTTCTTCAACCAATTACAAACTGGTTTAAACGAAACATACGAAACACGAACAACACTGCAGGTTCGGGTTCTGCGTCGATAAATCGAACGTAATTGGAGTAATTTGCTTCTAAAAGCTGCTCCGGTAATTTCGTTCAACATCATCACTTTCACCGTGGGAGCGGTGAGCGTCCCATTGCTGGTGAAGCGATGTGTTTGTGTGCCTTTCCTTTGGTGTTCTTATTTAAGCTCCCGAAATTTTGACTGCACTCGATCGAACCAAACCGTGGTTGTGATTTGTTTGTTTAGCTTAGTGAGTGTGTATTTGTGTTTTGTTTTTTTTTTTTATGTTGTGTCTTCATCCTCTTGGTTGGTGTTTCGAATTTGCTGCTATTATTGAGTTAAATTCGATTAATTATAACCAACGTAACGTTATCGAATGGATTAGAGCAATCAGTTCTGCTTCGAACAGTCGTGTTTGTGTTTTCGTGACTGCGTTTTTGCAGTTTGGGTCGTCTTTTTATTTTGTATATCTTTGTGATATTCACTATCCTCATGCAAATCTAGCCGAAAATCTTCGGCAAGGTCGTTCGGCCGTCCCCGTCAAGCATAAAAAAAATCACCCAACAACACGGCCACTACGCCAATTTTAGTTGAAATTGAAACGAATGTGAGGAAAAAGGGGTAAAAGGGAGCGAGAGGAAGGGAAAGGATGAAATAAAACACTCTGTGGGAGCTAGAACACCACGAGAACCAAAAAGTCAGGCGCGAGCTACACAAAACAAGTTGAAAACTTATCGAGATTCAATCATTTACATAATTTATTACAATTTTATTCAATTATTATTTGATTGTTTTCCTCCTGCCTGCTGTTTACCACTATTTCCCCTGGTTACTTCTTCACTCTCTCTCTCTCTCTCTCTCTTACCCCATTCCGTTCGTTCCCTCGTCAATCCTTCTCGCTTCCAAAGCAAAACAAATAATAGCAAAGCAAGAAACTGCTACTAATGCTTTTGCTACAATTATCTTTCCATTTCTCTCGTTCGCTCGTGCTCGGTCAGCTCAGCAGGTTTATCTTTCGTTTGCTGTGGTTTTTTGCTGTTGTCTTTATTCGTTGCTGTTTTAATTTAGCTGTTGCTGGGACTAACACGGCAACGATATGCTGAACTATCAATCGGTTGATTACTGCTACTGCTGGCAGGCAAATGGCCGGAGACTCTCTTTTGCTTGCATAAGGAACTGATTAGGTTTTCCGGCCCTGTGTTTGTGGCTTTTCTTTTTATTTTGCCTTTCCTGCACAAGAGGAGGTTAATTTATGTTTCTTTGTGTGTGTGTTTTTTTAATGCTATTTTATTTTTTTTATATTTCGCTATGTTGAGAGTTGCTTTTTGTTAAAATCTAATAAGACGGAAAAGGGGATACACTCTCATCGGCATTACGATACGTCATCTGTATATTATAGTTGGCACAATATTCTAGCTTTTTGTTGTAACTTTAGAAACAAAGCTTTAGAAAAAAATCTTCATTGCCCTATTCTAATATATAGATCTCTTTCTTTATCTTACGTAAAATCTTACGAATAATCTTAGCTTGGCAACAATTTTTAATGCACATATTTACATAATCGCGCAGCAAGCGTTAAGGATGGAAAAAAATGCTTCTCGATATTTAAAAATGATGTTTGTTTGTTGTCGTCTTTCTACAGCCATTTTTAATGCTACGCCAAAATGTATTACCACCTTCGCTAAAATAGGCCCGTTTCCTTTCTGCGCTTTTTGGCATTGAAATTTTCACTAATTCATCTTCGTTGATAATGTTTTGTACTGAACGGATACGTTGTGTGAAACATTTACGAAGCAAGTATTATGCCTTTATGCTTACAGCCAATTCACACCACCGTCGAGCGCTATAATTTGAGTAATTTTCCTGATAATGTTTCGTATTATCCACTCCCGAAACTTGGGCACACACTGGTTTGCGAGACAATTATTTCCAATTAGCTTTCGTTCGCGCTCATCGGTTCTGGTCGTCTACTAGGAGTCCGTTAACGGTCCAATTAAGCGTAGGCGAGGAAGAAGTTGTAGAACAGACATATACACACAGATTTAATTCATAGTGCGTCGGTGTTTTTTTGTTTGTTTGTTTTGTATTGGGTGTTTGCGAAACGACATCCCTAAAGAACAGTGGTGTTTTGCATTTTAAAAATCTAATGAGAGGCATTTATCTACAAATGATGCAATCAATGGAGGCAAAGCGAAGGATTGGAGTCGTGGAGTGTAGAGTTGAAATTTCAGCGTCATTTGTTTGTGCTAAGAATAGAAGCAAACGCCAACGGAAAATAAACGGGAGTTTTGCTGTTCGTTTGTTTCATGGCGTGTGAGATTAGTTTTTGTTGTTTTTTTTTCGTCCGCTTTGTTACGGCAGCCTTAGACAACAATTCTAGCTAGATTAATTCGTTGGTTTTTGTTTGCTCACCCCATTCACTAGCGAAGGGAGACTTGACCAAAGTGTGTTTGCTGCATGTGTTTCATTTAGCTAATCCGATCGCCCGCACCAAGGGCAGCAGGTTAGGTTGCGATCGTTGAATATTTACACTCACCCGCTGTGCTTCTAGACGTGCAGGATCTCAACCATAACGTCGTTCTCCACCAGTACAGCTTTCTCGTGCCGGTCGGGCTCACCGGGGGCGGGCCGCCACTTGACCAGTATCACGATCGTTAGCAGGACGAGCAGAAAGAGCAGCATCGCGACAAACAATGCCAGGATAGCGATCTCACTCTCGCTTTCACGTGCGATTGGCCAGGGATGGAGACGACCCGGTGGTCGCCTACGGTGCCCATCCCGGTCGAGGTCTTCGGAGGAGTCGAGTTCGCGCGCCAGTGCCTCATCGTCATCACCTTCGGCAATTTCGCTTAGCAGCTGTACCGTGGAAGCCGTCACATCCGGCAGCGGCGTCTTCCGATGTGCCTCCTGCGTGGTGCTGGCACCGGCGGTACTCAGAACAAGCGGTGCCGACCGGATCAGGGAGCTCGAATGCTGTGGAATGGTTAAGTGAAAGAAATAGGGCATATATGAGGCATCACAGTTGGAGGAAGGCTCCATTCTAAATGATAGCTTACCTTACTGCGGCATGTAACCTGCACGCGGTAGTTTGTGTCGGACCAGAGCGATAGCTGCACGCTGGTGGACTCAGTCAGCAGGTTACCCATCAGCCCACCGCCGGACACTTCCCACGTGACGAGACATTGGTTGGAACCGGGAAGTCCGAAGCTGGTACCACTGCAGATGTCGGACTGGGTTGCCGACCAGCTGACATCCGCCGTGACGAGAGACTCGTTGCGTACCATCCGTTGCACGGTGAGCAGTAACTGACATCGGGGCAGAGTGGTTCTACCGGATGGCGGTGTTGGTGGTAGAACGCCCGGATTTGTACAGCTGCTCCAACACTGTATAGATGAACCACAAGAGAATGTTTGGTATGGTTTAACAAAAATCTCTTTAGAATATCTTTCGATGACGTCAAGGTTTTTGGTGTGTATCTCAAGACGCGGTAATAGCTCGATTTCTTTCATTGAGAGCCTGAGAGTAGTCATTAAAAGAGTCCCCCTTTAATCGTTCCCCAACTCCAGAATACCGCTTAGTTGTCGGGCATTAATACTCATCAGGGTATACAACCCTGTCAGAAACTCATTCGCCGTCGCTCATAAGGAAAGGAAAATCGTGAAATCATCTTCAGAGCATCTGCACCCATCATGACAATGTTGAAGCAATCGGAATGTTATTTCAACCTTCACCAAAGAAACGATGTCTGCTGCGGGAATAATCATTGCAAAACATGATCGAACCATCGAGTAGGCGCAGGATCACTACACTCTGCTGGAGCAATTTATGTGACCATTGTTTCAGATAAAGAGTCATCCTCATTATCATGGAGCCTGCCCTTTATTACTGTTATTATCGTAATCATTATCATCATCATCATCATCATCATCATCGTTGTTATTATCGGGGTCATCGTGATTGTTTACAGAGCGGTTTTGCAGAATCGATGTGCAGTGGTTTCGCGTCCGAACCCCTTTGATTGCACCGGATGGTGGAATGGTACTTCGCGAGCACAATGAACCTTCCCGTACGGTACCGGTGTCTTTCTTACACTTTAGTGTAATCGAACGAGATCATCACGAATCACAATGCTCGGTGTAAGTGGGAAATGGGAGCAATTAGTACTGTCTGCAAGCAGCGACATAAACCGTCAACAGCAATTGTGTTATGAAAGGTTCAAAATACGAACGATATAATAATTGACGTAAATAATTATTATCAAAATTTGTGAATGTCAACAGTGGAGTGGCATGAAACAATATTTTCGGTAATGTACCTAAAGCTAAAAAAACTTTGTTTTCTACGGAATTTTTGCTTAAATCGGGTTCGTCGCCTAAAAATTGTGTTGTAGTCTTTTGTTTTTTAAAATACTTGTTTTATTCAAACCTTTTTCAATTGAAGCATTCAACAATTATTCTCAATTTGTTATTCATATAGAATAAATAAAAAAATCCAACAACTATTCAGAGCGGAACGAAAACGTTAACAAAAAAACAAATAACTCTTGCGAAATACGGAATTTTTGCTTAAATCGGGTTCGTCGCTTAAAAATTGTGTTGTAGTCTTTTGATTTTTAATTGTTTTTGTTTTATTCAAACCTTTTTCAATTGAAGCATTCAACAATTATTCTCAATTTGTTAATCATATAGAATCAATAAAAATCCAACAACTATTCAGAGCGGAACGAAAACGTTAACAAAAAAGCAAATAACTCATGCGAAATACGGAATTTTTGCTTAAATCGGGTTCGTCGCTTAAAAATTGAGTTGTAGTCTTTTGATTTTTAATTTTTTTGTTTTAATCAAACCTTTTTCAATTGAAGCATTTAACAATTATTCTCAATTTGTTAACCATATAGAATCAATAAAAAATCCAACAAATATTCAGAGCGGAACGAAAACGTTAACAAAAAAGTAAATAACTCATGCGACATTTATCCATACCAAAAGATTCATTCACATTCGCCTCCCACTTAATCGCCGAATCGAAAGCGTGGCCCACCCCTTCGTTTGATTATATTTGAACCTTTTTCTTTGCACCCAGCATGCATTAAATGGAATAAAACCTTAATGCTGCCAACGTTCAACATGAAACACCAGCGCAGGATTTTAGCCACGAAGAAGGACGCCACGGTAAATGATGCGCGGTAAATAATAGCCCACGTAATTAGACCAAATAAACATTATGAATTATGGCAACAGTGCACGAAACTGTGAGCACCGTTTGCCCATCGAATAGCGCGGGGACGATGTTTCAAACGGGCAACGGGTACGCCGCTCTGCCGCGAATGACAAATTTCATCCATTTCTCAAAACGTGCGGACATCATTATGCAATGGCACATGTGCATAAGTCAGTTGCACATATGCACTGTTGCGCAACCGATACCGTTTGGGGTGAAGGTTCGTCCCAGCCGTACGGTACGAAATCGAAAGCCACATCGCAACTGGAAACCCACACACGGGGGGAGCACGAAGCCAAACCAAGATGGAATTGGCACTCGGAGAGACGGTTTTCTTACCATGCCTACTGCTGTTTTGCCTGCCATGAGCGTGCGTTTATCGTTTTCCGTTTATTTTGCACGACGGTTCGACCTTCCCTGTTTCGCTCTAGGTGAGCGGGTAAAAGGTTTACACAGCGGGTTTTGATTTGCCTCCAACGACTTTAGGTACATGGTTTAACGTTTTAGGCGGTGGTAAATGACTTTCGGTTTTATGGTTAGTGTGCGACAAGAAGTGACTCTCCAAAAGGTAGTGATGTGAAACAATGAAATGATTCGAGTACGTTAGAAACTTTGTTCTGGTTAAACCCTGTCTATGGTTTACAACTATAAAAAACAACTTCTATAAAATTAAAAAACTCTAAAGGAATTATTAGTCGATCATCCAAACAACAGACTTTATTATAAGCAACGAGCTTCAAATTATTTGTTATTTTGTTTCTTTTTTGATTAAAATTTGTCATAGTTATTGTATGCCAAATATCAATTGGTATTTTGTAACATAAATGTGTAAAAACAGTAAAACAGAAGTTCATAATATGTTCCTTAAATTAAAGAAACAAAACTGAACTGATTAAACGATTAACGATCTTCCAAACAAAAGACTTCAATAAAAGCGACGAACCTCGTTTGTGTTTGTATTGAAAGATTCCATTCAAAAAAATTTCACCCACTAATACTTTATTGTTTTGAGAAACGTTTTGAAAGTATTTTAATTTTTCAAATCACGTTATTCTTGGTATGTCAAAAATTTGCTGCTAAATTAAAATACCGTGAATATTTAACACTTCTCTAAGTATGCATTCATCAAAAGCAAACTGTTTTATTACCTTTTTTGTGGTCATTACAATTCGCTTAAGCTGCGGTTGGAACAGTAACAAAAAAGCAAGAACTTTGGAACGAACAGCAAAGGAAAGAAATTTAATTTATTATTCGCTTCGTACCAAAGCCATTGCTACGAAACGGTGAAACCTTGCGGCGTCATGTGGAATTCTGTTCTTTAAGAAACCTGCACAATACACCTTTCGAGCAGTGCTATCTAGCAGGTGAAGTAATGTATGAGTGCGCCTGCTTTCATGAATTGTTTTTCATTTCCTCGAGAGGTGAGCTCCCTTTTCCCGGTGGGTTATACGTTAGCAGGCCGGTTTTTTTTCTTCCATTCTTCGACAGTGTACATACGTACGTAATAAATTAGCATTTTTTGAAACATCGCCAAAACACAAAAAAAAACGAAACGAACTAAACACAATGCGTCGCAGCCAGCTTACCGGCGAGCAGGAACAGGGCGGAAAAGATTTTGGGTATTGTGAATTGTTTGCGGTTTGCGTTGCTGCGATAGAATATGAACCCTCTTTGCCTCACTAGCGCGAAGGAAAGAATCGGCAAGCTAAAACATAGCGATGATGAAGATGGTCAGATGGACGCAGGGAGTAAACGCACACGGTGGTGAACGGTTGACCCGTTTCGCTCGGTGCACGGTTGGTGCACGGAATGTTTATTACCGCCCGAGATGCACTTCGTAATCGATATGATGGTTTTGTTCGAGCATTTGCCATCGTTTGGTCGTTCTCTCGGCACCAACCCCAAACCAAGAAATGAAGAGCTTAGAGCGGCAAAACGCTTGCAATAAGAAAGTCAACATTCGCGGAAAGCAAGCTGGGTCAAGTGGTAAGGAAAAACAAAAAGCGAAAAGTTTGCTTAGGGATGATGCTGCACGGCATTCCATCGTTTAATCACTTTTTTACATTCAGCACATTTTTACAATGGTGGTAGGAAGTGAGGCTTTCAAACAGAAGTGTGCAATGCAGGGTTTGCTGAATATTTTCGTCGTAGTTTGTAGCACGAGATTACGCTTGAATCTTTTACGTAAAATTGATGGGGCTTCCACGCAAGGCAATTATTGAATTAAGTTAAAAGTATGTTTAGTCTTGTTTTTTTTGTCGAATAATCAAAGGAATAATGAATAATTGTTTTTGTATTATTTTAATTTTACAACACATAGAATGAAAATTTCCTCTCATCATTTTAGTATTTTTGAGTTAAGTGTCCTAATTGTTCTTTCCTAATTAATGCAAACAACATTGCACACAATATTACATCTTTACAATGGACAACCCTGTACAAAATATTAATAATGCGAGGAGTAAACAAAACACAAAAACCAATCCACGAATATACAATGTTGGTAACGTGGGAAGAATGTATCTCTCAAGACACATATTCCATATCAAAAGGACACTAAGTTTTCCGACCCGTAAAACTTACTATAAAAAAGACACTCGCACACATGAGAAAGGAGACAAAGCAACCAATGCATAAAAAAATACAACGATGATAAATGAGTGGCGTAACGGCGTAAGTAATAAATCGAGAAGCGAGGTTTGTGAAGCCAACGCGGTAGATACGTGGTGAAGTGAAGGGTGCGTTATAATTATGAATAATGATTAAATTTTTCTTCCGATCTGTGGCCACTGATAAGCGAATCCGTTCGATTATGTGCTGCCCCTAACGAACGATTGAGCGGGACAGGTCTGGAAGAACGGCGAAGAAAGATGAATTTTTTATAGAAAGAAGAAATACACACAGCGCTGAAGATTAGCTTTTTTTGTGAAGCTCGATCGATGTAACATAAGACGAACCAGTTAGATCGTTGTTGTTGTTGTTGTGTGAATTGCAAATCGATTAAGTTTTCATGGTTGGCCATAATGGCGGAATGATTAGCTTAACGCTATGCAAAGGGGCCTCAGCTACCTCCAATCCAAATCGTTTAAGTGGTGGAATTGACTTCTTATTAACTCATCACCATCGTACCGGAACAGCGATCCACGAAAAAAAAAATGCTGGATGCTCTCAGTAACTCCTTCATCTGCGTGTCTAATCCAATACGGAGTTGATTAGATGCAGATTATAATCATGCTCCGGAAACGATTAATATTGACAGCGATGTTTCTGGCTGTTGTTGTGATTTTTTTTCTTCTAATTCGTGAGGTATCCTAAAATCCTCACCAGCAGGTGAGCAGAAGCGGTGCCAATAAATAATCACTTTTTCCACTCCCGTTCCCTGCCTATTCAGGACAACCTCATCCAACCTTTGGAGGCTGTTGGGCTATTTTGGGAGCGAAGCAAACATTAAACTCTCTCGAGAAGTGGCCGAGATCTAAGCCAGGTGCCGCCGGAAAGTTCAGCGAATTCGTCAGATGTGTCGTCCGAAAATCCACCCAGGCGCGGTATCGCGGGTGTGGACGAACGGAAGAAGCCTCAGGCTAATGTGTCGGTTAGGCTCAAAGTGACCGGCAGCCATCATCATCATCAGCAGCAGCAGCAGTAATCGTTGTCGGGCGTGCGCGGACCCCAGAAGCTCGCGGGAAAGAACCTGTTCGACCTGGTTCTCCCCAAAGCGCTGCCGGCGTTTCTGGCTTCTTTGCATGGTTTACACATGGCCAGGTGGGCATGTGATCTTTGACGCGAGTTGAAAGATCTCCACGACCTGGGCGGCCTCAGGTGGATGGATGGATCGGTTTTGAAAGGTTCAAGCCCCAAAACGTTTTCGAACGAATGACATTTATGAGCAGCGTCGAGCCGAGGGATGGGAAAACACGAGCTAAATATCCGTCATTTAAGGTGGTATTTGTGCTAATGGGATATTAAAGTTGAAGTTTTCTTTTCTAATTTGCCTGTTTCCTGTTTTGCTTTTGCAGCTTGGTGTTGTTAACTGAGGTTTTTTTCATTATGTAATTTCTACAACATTCTGTATTTTTTTGCTTCAATTATTTAAATAATTTAATTGTAAATCAGGTATTTGTTTATATTTCTTATTTCATTGATTTAATTTATAAGTTTGTGTTAAAATGATTTTCAGTACAGCTATCACTGTTGTTGCTTTTTAGTTTTTTCTTAAATTTGTTACTCTATTTTTATTTTTTTTTTTCACTGCCTTAATATTTTCATAAAATTCTATTTATTTTAAGGTTTTTTTATGCTTGTCTTTTCAAAATGTTGTTGTAAATTATTTATTGATACTTGTCAATCCTTTTTCTAACATTAGCTTATAATTTGCTGCTAGATAAGGCAAACAAATGAAAACAGAAACAATTTTTTTGGGTCACGTTCGCTTCGACCTTCGACCCGAATTGATTGGTTCGCAACATTTATCATCATGCACGGTCGAAGGTCTATGGAGTATCGGGTGGAAAAGTAAATAAATCTTCAATTGCGGCATGTTGTAAGTGTTAAGTGTTGTAGCATGTTTTGAGGGATGAATAATGGCAGCAAAGGGTGACGAGAGATGAACCGGCTTCATTCATTCCCTGTGACGAACCATCGCAACATACCATTCCACTTGTTGTTTGGTCGGATAAGCTGATGAGATGAAGCTCGCATGAGTAGCAGCTTTCGAACAGAGTGGAGAATATCTTACAGAGGGTTTTTATTTTTCGCTCCCGTACCTTAATACTTATGCAGAGAAGGAACGAATTTTCGACTCCGTTTCCCTGTTTTTTTTCTGTATTTCGTGCGTTGTTTTGCTTCCGATGCGCTACCGAAGCTGAGAGATAAGGCTTTGTTGAACTCCGACGGACCGCGTGGAGTCGAACCGACATTCACCGGCGTGCGGAAAATGAGAATGGAAAGAAAAAAGAAGCGGAAACTGTTGATCCCACCGATGCAATGCAATCCTTTGCGGTAGAAATCGGTACGTTTGATCCACTTTCCGATGCCGAAATGCCGCCACCAGGCGACCGATGAGACGCATTGAAGAGCACTAGTATTTTTCCAAGTGGCTTTTCGGGTTGTGGAATGTGCTCTAAATATGCTTAATATACGCAAGTACAAAGCAGGACAAGGAATGAAAAGGGCTGACAAAACGAAGAACGAAAAAAAAGGAGAGAGCGAGAGGTAAATGGGAAGAAACGCGCCAAAGACCGAATTGTAAGATGAATCAAGAAAGGAAATAAAAAAAACATACACACATACACAAACCTCCCCTACATACACACTCTTGCTGTCATCGGAACGTTGGCGATAAGTTAAGCCGGCAAAAGGTTCGTTTGTTTTAGCTTCCATGCGCTTCCATTTCCACGGCCCGATCCCGGCCAATGGCGTAGCATCAGCCGGAGAAGCGGCAGACGGGTGTTGATGTGAAAATGAGGGCGCGGCGGGAATAGATTATTAAAATGAAACGCTCCTCACCCATTGCCCATGCATTATAATTTAAGTCAATTTAGATAGGATGTATCTAAACTATTCCTTTGATTTTTTCCCGCCATCTCATCTCATTTGGTTTTTTTTTTTATTTGTTCCATGGCTCTTTCGGCTTGGACCGAAGAAGCTGACCGGCTAGCGCTGCCTACCCTTTCCGGAACCTGTCTTCACGTGGCAAAACATTTGGGAATGATTAATTAAAAGGTGTGCACGACTGCATACGATTTACTAGATCACTCTCAAGGCTACTGTAGGCAAACGCTATTTATTTTAAATTTTAAAGACGTATCAAGATTTTGTTGAAGAATATCACGAATGTGGAAGTAGTTTCATCAAAACCCAAGGATCAGGCTTTGTTATGGAGTTTTTATATAATATAACCCATTTAAAGCTTTTATGCTTCCTTTTCTTCTTCTTCTTCTTTTTCTTCAAATCTTCTTCTTGTAATAATGACTTAATGATAGTATCGGTCATAGCAGGCGTCAAGAAGCTGGAAATACAAGGCGATCCAAGTTAGACTTGTGATTACAACTCTACTACAGCTTCCCGATCAACGCCTCAATAATGGCTCATCAAACTTATTTTCATTTCAATTTATGGTAGTTAAATTATGGTAATATTATTAAAGTTATGGAAGTCATAAAAGTTATACGCTGGAAGTCATCTCAGCCATGATGAGGTTTGATAAAATATTCCAGGAACTCCTATTGATGTCTTTCAAGTACAGTTGGTCCGAATATGTACCATTATGCACTGAAGAAAGGATCTTCTAAATAGCAATAACTACCGATATGAATAATCAACTAGCTACACGATTAAACATCTAATTTTTTGTCATTCATCACATGTGTCTAATGCTTCATATTGAAACGTACTAGTACCTCCTACGGATACCAGCACATCAGTTGCCACACATACCCTCCAGGCCAAGCCATCACTTATCACGGTAGGGTCGTGCTCCCGAGGCGAAGTGAAACGATGTATGGGAACATGTGTCCCGCACCGTGCCCGGGAACTTCCAGGAACTCCCAGGATCTACCGCTGATGATAGAGTAGCGGAGAGCTTCTACGATAACTTGTCGCTGCGACTAACCTCAACCCCATGCACGAGCATGCACGGGTATATCTTGCGGGGTTTCGGATGGGAAGCCATAATACCTGGGATCGGGTCGCGGGATCGACCGCCACCACCAAGGTTGGAAGGCTAAAAGGAAAAAAAAAACAAACCCACACCGCATGCAATAATAAAATTATCATCCACCATTACACGGCAAAGTATCTGCAAACATGGCCACGAGATAAACGCACCGGCAGCATCGTTGCCGGAGGTCTCGAAGGTGGGAGGGGGGGGGGGGGTAGGGGAAAAATACAAAAAAAGTGGACACCACCAAACGGAACTGCAATCTACCACCCGAACACGAGCACGGTGCGCGGTTTCGAAGTCGCCGCAGCTAATAGAGATGCACGGCCGTGCGGCGATAGCGTGACTGGTCGAGCCGGAGTATTATTATGCATGCGAAACATTTTACGCATCGGCTTAAAAGGTACACCGATGCATGCAGATGTGTATGTGTGTGTGTGTTGTGCTGGACCGAATGGAGCGAAGAAGTGCCAGCCTCTGGCGGTGGTGACGAGCGCAAAGATTTACATATCGAGCACTGCGATCGAATCGAGCCGATGATGGATGATGGGAAGGCTTTTCGTTCTACCCGGTGTTTGGTTGCTCTGGTTGGGGGTTTTGAGTGCAGCGAGTGACAAATACTACCAGCGCACGGGATGCAGTTGCACTACGTCCACCGCTCAGATCCTCGCACGTACCGGGAAGATCTCGACGTGCGATAATCGAATGCGTAAATCGACAAGATAAGCAAGCAAAACGTAAACCCCATGGACAAAGGTCCACCAAATCTTCGCACACGGGACGCTGTTGTGCTGCGGTGACACATCCTTTACCTCTTACCTCCCAACGGTCTCTTTTCTGCCACCGTCAGGTGGAGAGGGAGACTGCAATACTGCAGGTAAACTGGAGCTATAAAGCGTATAAATCGTTCCGTCTTGTGTTCTGTGTTCTCCGCTTCTTGCTGTTCTGCGCTAGCTAACGCAGCAATAGGCAGTCGTCGCAACACTGTCACGATCAGTCGATCGCCTTCGGAGGACTTCCGAGGGCCGAAGGTAATTGCAAAGCAGGGGTGGAAAAACAGCAAGGCAAACGTGCAAAAGTGCTGGACAAGCACCCGGACGAGCTTACAAGCAACGCGAAACGGTGAGCTGAAACCACAAACGTGTGGTGCTTGACACGGGGACCGAGATCATGTCGGAGTCTTGATAACTGACGCTACCACCGACTGCACGGACTTTTTTCGGTAGCAAACAACGCAAAATGTTCCCGTTGCATGGGAGTTTTTTTTTCTTCATTCTGCGCTTGCGATGTATTTCTCCTGAGAAGTAGTAGGGGAGTAATGGGAAATGCTAACACTATGGAGTGTTTGGTGGACTAAAAGTGATCCGCATCATTTTTTAGCATCTAGAAAAGATGTCCAAGTATTCATGTCACTAGAGTGACACCGGATAAACCTCGTCTAGTGCATGGAACTCATGCGCCGCGTTTCATTTATAAACATTCTGAGATCATTTTGGGCAGTTCTTGAGTAAAGCGAACTCTATTGGCATTCTGAGTTTGGTTCAGAGTTTTGTCAGAGGTTTAGTTGGACACTAGTGTTGTTCTTATTATTATTGTATTAAACTTACTTAATTTAATTAATTATTTTTACTTATTCGAAAGAGATTTTCCCGAATATGTTCCAAAAATCAATTCAGTAAATTTACAATTATAGACCCAAAAAAAAAAAGAATAACCATCATATCTTGTGTAATGTGACAAAGTCTCGGCAACCCATAGTGTGCAGTGCCATTTTGTGGAAGTGAAGTGCGCATGGTTCACCTCGAGAGCGAATGAAAAAAAGAAAAACAGTACGAACCGCTCAGATGCAGTGAGGAGAAAAGCAATTTAATTAATTATTTAAATTTAAGCATACATTTTAGGCTAATAAACGATCGCATGAGCATGTAATCGTGAATTCATTAGCGGTCGACTGCTGCAACTGAACCAGCACGCAGCAGACGTCTTTAATGCGCGCACAAGTGTGTATGTGTTCCAAGGATGTTTGGTGCGGAGCTGATAATGATTCCTGCCTGCCGTTGGGAGCACCCCCGGATGGGGTCGTTCGTGCGGCAACAAACAAACGTATGTGGGGAGCGAATGGAAGTTGGTGTAACAAGTTATAAACAAAATAACGACGACAACACTCTGCAATTGCCATGTTCTGTTCGATTTTGTGCTGTCGTTATTTTACTTTACTCTCTCTCTCTCTCTTTCTCTCTCTCTCTCTTTCTTTCTCTCTCTTTCTTTCTCTCTCTTTTTTTTGTTTGAGACAAAATCGCTGCATGTCGCCTAATGGCGTAACGTACGTAACGTCAGTGGGCAAACGCATAATTTTTACGATTGCGTCATTTATCTGCGCCAAGCGCCTAAAGGGCCCCAGAACACATAGAAAATGTGCTCACGCACGCGGCGTAGAGCGCGTTGCGTTAAATGGGCTTTAGTTTTAAAACGGAGGCAACAAATATAATGCACTGCCACTAAGGACGACTCCGGTGCCCGTAGCCCAGCAGCATCCTTTGCTGCTTCACTTCGCTTTAAGGTACCGCAGCGTTATACGGACACGCACCCGTTCCGTTTCGTTCGTTTTTGGGGGGTAATAATCTTCATTGCATCTTCGCAGCGAAGGAATAAGGGTGGAGAAGGGGGAACGGAACAAAACCGGAAAGGAACGCCCTGGAACGGAACATAAGGGAACTAGCGAAAATTAGCAAAATTCCTTCTGATTAGTGCGCGCTGATTGCAATTCGCCGGAAAAATGGATTGATTTTTCGTCCGTGTGTTTTTTTTTAAGTGCGGTTGTTTGTTTGAACAGATATGAAAGCGAAACAAAAAATGAGATGGTACCAGGGTGGCAGGGTTGGAGGTGGGAAGGTGAAAGAAAAGAATGTAAGAAGTAAGTATCGCGATTATCCATACATTGTGTGCGGAAGGTTACGGTCCCTTCGGCCACAAAATCATTACGCGAAACGGCTAATTACTTGCACAGCTTCCGTTAGAGCTTCCCGTTCAGGTGTTCAACGCCACGTGGAATGACACGATGCGGTGTTGGTTAATAGTTTGAGAAATGAAAAAAAAAACGCTTTTGTAACAAATAACTAATTTTTTAACACATTCTTTGAATAAATCCGAACTGATAGACCTGTGGAAGCTAATAGAAATTCTAGTTTAGGAGCTAGCTAAGTGAGTACAGTTGAGTTTGTAAATATTACAAAGAACCCAACTACTCAGTAAAAGAAGAATTAATGTTACACCAGATGGTAGAAATCCTGTGCTATGAATTGCCAAGCGAACAAAGTTGTACTTGTTTATATTTTAAGATGAGTTGCAATTTCCAATGTAAAAGATTGCGTTTTTATGAAAATATTTTTGTGGTGGGTCTAGATAGAAATTGTGTATTATGAGTAGACTTAGTAATTACAGTTGAGCTCGTAAAGATGTTCCCAACAAAGGAATAATTTATATTGCACTTGTTGGGACCAGACAGAATATTTATACCATGAGTTTTTAAAGTGGATAGAGTTGAATTGATTAATATCTATTGATAAATCTTCAGTAATCTAGCAAAAAGTAACAATAATTGTATACTTGGTGGGACCATACAAAAATCATTTATTAGGAGTTGCCGTAATGAGTTTGAATTTAAGTACTCTTTTACAGAATTTAAATCAATCAGACTTGAAGGTACGTGCAAACCCCGAAAAATCTGACAAAATACTGGTGAAAATGTTATTTTTTGAATAATAATCTGGTAGTCAGACTCGCGACACATGCCTTCATTTTGGACCGAAAAAGGTCAACCGAAACCAACACCGAAACTCACCGCTGTTTGTCTCGCTCGGATTGTCACTTCTAATCAGATCTGCCACGTTAAGCTATGTTCGGCTGCTGTTGTGTGTCGAGAACTTTTCACCACGTCCAACCGTGCGCGACTAAGCCGTTGTCTAACAGACGGCCAACCGACCGCCTTTGGCCACCGATAAATACCATTAGCGGTCGAGTGGGAACGCGCCCCGGGTGCTGAAAACCGATACGCCAAAGCCAATCGGATTACCATTTAGAACCGGGCGTGCGTGCATTAGGCTGCGGTATAATTGATTTATTAGCGGGTTGCTTTCTTTTCGGCACGGTGCTAAGGGCATTGTCACCTATGAGGGGGCGCGGTTGGGGCACGCGTTGCGGGGGGGGGGTTTGCTTTTCATGGAGGCAACGTCAAGAAGTGACAGTTTGTTACAATCGCAAGCGCGTGCAACAATGATTCGGGTTGTGCTAGAGCTGAAGAGCTTAAGGATTAAGATAGTTGTGGTAATGCGTAGAAAGAAGCGGTGTTAATTACTTGTTTATTGCTTTACTACCATATTCACTAAACATAAAAAAATCTTCTATAGTTCTGAGAACCCATGAAGATTCTTCCCTTCAGGCTAACAAATGCTTGCAGATTCTCAATTTCTCATTCCCCAACATATTTGAGCAGCACAGATATGCTTATCTCACACGGTCCGGATCTTTAATGCACCTCGAAAAATGTTCTCAACATATTCTCAATCGCATCCTTCACGAGGGAATGACTCCGGTACGGCCCTGCGCCTACCAAACGGATCGGGACCACACAGCGACGACCTAGACGACAATGCGATACCGGATCGGTGAGACAGGGACACAAAAGCACCAAGGTTTGCGCACACAAAAAAAAAATCAACCCAACGGTTCGGCTCGGGGTGCCGGCTCATCCCAAAAAATTCGAACAAACAGAACAAAACGATTCGCCAACGACATGAAAAAGAAACTGAATACGGAAAAAGGTAGTTGCTCCACCATTCGAGCTTAAGACGGTGCAGCTTCCTTCCGTGTGCCCATGGGAAGAATGGCCGCTGGCCGCTGTCTGGGCGAAAAAACCCATTGTTCGTCTGCTTTATGGAGCGCAAAAAAAAAGGGATGAAATTGTATACTCGGCTCGGTGGGTTGGAATTTTGTGTGTGTGTGTGAGTGTGTGTATTATTTTCGGAGATTTCTTTCACTCCCCTCCGTTTGTCTTTGCGTTTTCTGCTGTTCGTTCTTACGGTGCGCGTCTTAAATGCTTTTTGCGGATGCGGACCATAGTTACCTCAGCGAAATCTTCCCCGTGACATACGGTTAAGGCATACGATGCGAGTGACATGGAAATGAAGGACTCGGCGAAGGACAGCACGCGAGCCTGGTGTATGCAGAATGTTTGCAAGAAAACATGAAACCCACAGACCATCCAGCAGACGGTCCCGTTTGCAAGAGAGACATCAAGTGCGCCAGGGAGGCACAAGATCGCACAAGATGTGATCCGGAATTGCAGGCGCAACGGGAAGCAAATCGCCCTTGCACCAGGGGATGAAGGGAGCGGTCGGAACATGACAAAAAACAATCTCCCAAGAATACACATATACGTATGAGCGATGGTATTGTTTTTTTTTCTTTCTTCCTTCTTTGCCGGTCTGTGAGCCTGTTTTCATCCGGATACGGTTCCTGCACGTGGTTGGGAGGGAAGGAGCGTGGGGCAAAATTTAAAATTGGGCAGAACAGAACAAAAAACAACCCCAACCACTCACCCATACACACGCAACACGTATGCGCAATAGCGCAAAGCGTGCTGCTTCGAAAGCACAGCGAAAAGAGAACGATAAAGTCACTTTGACAAATTTATGCTTTGCGAAATGGATTTGAACCGTCTGCAATGGATGCGAGACGCAACGGTGAGGGTGCCAGCGCCAGCAAACTGAAATGAAATCTTTGGAACGTGTGCACCGAAACCGGCATCAGCCCGAAGGTAAACCATCCGAAGGCCATCCGTACCGCCGGTACTAACATCCATTTTCAAAATAAAGCAAAACCCAACCAAAACACACGCAAAAAAAAAACGAGATTTGTAAGAAGAATTGAAAGAGATGCCTGACGGGATGTTGCGTTTCTTTTGTTGGGACAGTTCGGTGGTGAGGTTGGGTATGGTTGGCAGGAGCAGCGCTCATCACCCGTTTAATAAAGGAGGTGCAGGAGTCTCGGGACGTGAACCAGGGAGTCCCGGAGTTGCGATGCGAAATATGCGAGCAAGAGAGTGATAAAGACTCGAAACCAAAGCCCACAGCGGCCAGGCTGGACGATGACAAATTGCCGAAGGTCTTGATGCATGAAATTGGCCAGGATCTCCGAACTGTTCCGGTGCCCCGACTATGTCACCGACACGGACGTGCGGGTTTCATTGTTCCATAGACTTTGTGGAGAGCTTTTTTTTTGTAGTCGAACAGCGGGACCGTACATGCGGACTTTACATGGTGGCATTACTAAACAGTGATCAACATGCTTGGGGTGTGTTTTGATTTGTGTTGATGGTGTTTCGGTGCATCAGGTCAGACGAAATAGCATTCTTCAATCATGTCTGGGTTTGAAATCTCATAGTGAAATTACGGGCGCTCCAATATCCGCAATTTATCTAAAATTATTTGAGGTCACAGAGAGATAGCTGTTTAGGGAGATGTCAGACTCCAGTATGAAGAATGCCATAAAGAGACTCTATACATTGAGTTGCTCTGTTTATTGTCTTCAAACTTCATCGAAGGCCATCAAATGAAGATACCCATCTGATGGTTGATTGAGTTAATATCTTCGCTTGAAGTAGACGACAATCTTCATCCACTATCTTAACTAATTCGAATTTACAAAGCATCTAAATACTAGGAAGCTCAGGTCCAAAAAGGTAGTTCCTGATTGGTTTCTGGTGACTCTCTTAATGTCCGAGCGAGAGTAGAAGGTTTGTATCAAAGTATGACATGAAGTAGTAATCTCGTAGAATGATCACTACTGGCGTCTCTCCTGAACTCATCAGCTGGGAAGTTTTTAATCAACAAGTGTGATCGTTATTGCTGGTTGAAAAAGAAGAAAGGTGGTGAAGATGCATCTATGTCCACCTGAATAACGTCCTAGAAGTGACTAGATCACACCAATACGTCCCAAGGCGTATTCGTTCTATAAATTAGCCCTCCCAAGTATCGTCCTATTATCACCTCAGGGAAAAGCTATTTCATCCTGTGCAGACATCGGGTATTGGGTGAACTTGAATGTGTTCTTCACACAGCGCCGATCACTATCTGCGGGCAATTTGTCAACTACTCCCACCGATAGGCAGATGACAGATGAGCACAGAGTCCCCGGTATGGTGCCTCGGAACAAAAAAACCTTGAACTTGAAACTGCATCCTGTGCAAAAGGAAGATAAAGTTCACCGCACAAAGACGAATACCCACAACTAAATCAAAAACGCAATACCACGAAACCACAACCGCAGCTGATAATGAAACTAGCATGCGATGCAAAGTTTGTTTTTGTTTTGTTTGTCTCACCAGCGCGCACTGGAACTGGGTGACTGGATGGCAAATTTTTCGACGATAACAGCGCGTACGAGTGCGCGACTAGTGATTAATGGAGTGGCTGATAAATTGCTATCGCGTGTCCGGTGGGGGTTTGTGTACAGGCTTTTTTTCACGGGAAGGATCCGTTCGGTTCGTTCTGTCTGGGTGAGATTCCTTTTCCGCTGTGTTTTTGGGTTCGTCGCAACATCTCAGTCACTGGAAGGGACGTGCGTTTTGCTATCAATCAACCGGTCCGGTACGGAGGGCGACAATTTCGACCAGCTGTCCCAGAGTTTTGGGGGGTGACCCGTGGGGCAGTTCAGGTGGCATCTTGATCTGCTCTGGGATCATATGCCACCGAACTGAAGAGTTCCCTCCCGTGAAGGAGGAGCGCCATTTTATCGTTTTGCCAGTGAATAGACCAACTTCCGGCAAAGAACTCCCGGGCGGGCTATCAAGTTATCAATCATTTTTTAATAGGATCCCGAACTGTCCGAAGGTATTGCGCGGTTTGATTGTGCTCTGTTTGGTTTGGGCGAAGTTGTTCGGGTGCGCGGTGGCTGATGATTGCTTGCCTGACCATTTTTTTGGCCAAACGTATTGACAGATGATTTATGATGTTCGCAAAACGCTATGGAGGAAAATATTCTAGGATGTCATCTTCTAGGATGTCTACATACAAGATGGAAAATGGAGTTTAAAAACCAGGAGTTGTCTCGTGTCGTCTACTGCACCTGTTCCGGTGCAGAATAAAACTCTCTTCGTCTCGTTTTAATTGATTCGTCAGTGAAGTTGCCTTGGAGCAACCGCATCTTCATAGCACTAACATCGGAACCTGCTGCGACATCCACATGTACCTTGGGTCATTATACGGACGCACGTTTTAGACATCGCAGCGGTATGTCCCTGGAACCCACGGAGCATTTGTTCCGTTGTAAAACATGACTTTTTTGCCGAACCGGACATCACACCTACGTTTTCCGTGGAAGCAGGGTCCCAGTGTGGTTGAAACATTGTACACCCAAAAACGAGCTGACTACTTCATCTGCACGCTAGTAGCGTAGCTCTTGGGACGTTCTTCAAGCGTCCAACAACTTGTTACCTCGCAGCGGGAGTTCCACCGGTCACTGGGAATAACTTTGTAAACAGCTACTCAAAAGACTGCTTAAAATCCTCCCTAATGGACAACCGGAAAGCAGGTAAAACATGAAGGTCGGTCTTGCGTGTCGGTATGCAGTGCTGGTGGAACATATAAGTTGCAACATTGTTGCAGACACGCAGTCACTCCCCCGGGGGTGGCTGAGCTCCACACAATAAAGGGGGCAGGGGGTGGATTCTTATTGGAAACTTTTTGAGAGAAAGAGTATGACCACATGCTCCACACGGATCCCCATGCCGGAAGCAACCCAATTGACCGCATCCACCTGGCAAACGCTCAATGCGGCGGAATAGCATTTTGGAAAACAATCATGAACATGTTTTTTTTGCATTTGAAGACAATGCAAATGGGTCGATTCCGAGTCTTGGTCGCTGGTATCATATTATTTCTACTGTTATCTTTCTCTCATTTACTGCCCGCACGTGGGCATACCTTCCGGTTAATGCATTCAAAACTCCTTCGCCAACCGTTTCACCGAGGCAGAGGCAACGATCGTACGGATACATGAACACATCCTAGCTGCTTTGGGAAATGATTTCATAACTGTTTTTTTTTTCGTCCCGCTTTTGCTCGGCGCTCGGCTTATTTTAGGGGGTGGTGGGATGGGAAAAGCTGCTTTCCAATGAGTTTGTTTCGTGGGGTATGTTTTTTTTTTTTGTTCGTCGACGTGTTTTTTTTTCGGTCTTCTCTCCACTTTCTTTCGGTCATGAATACACAATTTTCCCAGCACCAGTGCAGTTTCCACATCGACGGAAAAATGCCGTAGAGTAGCGCTCCTGGACGCTTGTGCCGTTGGTGCACAAAAGAAAAACAGGCCACAACAGCAACAACAGCAGTGAAAGAAAACCCTTCGGGAAGGGGTTTCCATTCTCTGTTTGGCAAAAGCGGTTGGAAAAACCTTTCGATTCGGCGATAAGATTAAGTCCCAACGGTACACTTCATTCTTTTCTGTCCGATGAAGGCGGGAGCGTAAAAGATGTTGAAAGTGTTGCTTCTTTTTCGTGATCTTAAAGTGTGGCGTGTGGAGGATTTTTTATTTGTTTGTTTGGACACCCGTTTTTCCTTAAGATACCCATCGACGATAGGACGGTACGGTGCAATGTCAACTGTCAAGCGTTTATAAACGCTAACGATTAATCAAATGTCTGTGGTGTTTCGTGGTATGATAAGGGTCAAGCTATCAAACAGTAATAGGAAGTGAGTAACGCAAATCAAGGAGTTTTTTTTAAATAAATTTATGTTTTGAGGAAACTCTCATAAAAAAAACATTAACAATATATCCTGTTTTTGTTTTGCGAAAATTTAAAGATAAACTTTAACATTATTTACGTAACGCTTAATTTATGAACACCCAAAAGCTCTAAAACAATGTATCATAATTAAAATAATATTTAGAATATTTTTTGAAGAATAATAAAAACTGCTCTCATGTATCGGCACCAAATGCTTCCCCGCGTAAGCTGCCTGTGACGATGAGGAAAAGAAAGTTTTCGTCATTTTTAAATATAGTAATGCAAGAAAAAATAACCGACTCTCCTAATATCCTTCACCCCCTTTTTTGACAGGCTGATAAAAAGAGGGGAGGTCCGCAAACGGGATGAGTTGAGATGAAAATGTTTTCCCCTTTGCTGCGGTATGCCAATCGCCCAAATCAAGCACGAAAACGGTGGATGAAACAAACGCACCATCATGGATGCTCAGGTGGCGTGAGAATTCAAACCAACCACAGCGGCGTACCGTGCCGGGCTTTAGCAGCGCTTTGCTTTGCTTTGTTGCCACCAGAAAGCAACGCATCCGGGTGGAAGGATGGCCCAGTGCCACGTGTGTGCCACGCACGGTCCGAATGGTTTTTGTTTTTTTGTTCCTGTTCGGAGGAACTGTATGTTTGTTGCGGATGTTCATGGGGATTTGACATACCCACGAGTTTGGTTATCACCCACTCTACTCCCATCGTCAACCCCTCCCCATTCCTCCCCCCTACAGCAAATCTTTTTAAGGGATGGAATGTGGGCTGTGCATTCATTCGTAAAACACTTGCTCCGTGTTGGGGAGGGGTGGATGGAGTTTAGGAGTTTTGGAGATATCCCGGCAAAGGTCCTTCTCGTTGCGGGAAGAAGCAACAATCCCAGTATATGTATGTGTGTGTGTGTTTTTTTATGTGTAAAAAGGTGATGAGATGGGTGGAAATAACTGGTGGGTGAGGGTAGAATAATACATGAAACAATATTAAGCCGACAGATGAAATGTGCTTCGGCTGGGGTGGGGGGATGCTTTGCGATGAGTTTTATACCACCCTTTGCACACTAACGTATGTATGCGCGTGAGTGTATGTGTGCATAGGTACAAGAAAGGAAGGCATTAACATCGACCAAAACAAAAGCAAAATAAAAAAAAAACAACGAACACCAACCGAACAATAAAACGTTGAAAACAACGCGTATCTAACGTGTGTCTCGGTTAAAAGGGATGCTGAAATGCGCACAAAAAAGAGAAAAACAACCGCTAGAGCATAAACATAAATAAATAAACTCGAAAATTCCGCTCGTTCCGGATACCGGGAAGGTATAGCGGAATCTACCAGCTATCAGCTTTTGCCCCCACTTCTACCAACGCCCCTTCACCCCGAACCGATGCTCATCTTTATCATCCGTCTGATCTCGCCATTGCGCCACGGCGAAACGATTGTTTGCTTTTATTTTCATTGGGGAGTTGTGTTTTGCTTTTGTTTGCTATTTCGCCCTCCCCTGCCCGAACGCAACGCAATCCAGTACAAGCAATAAAGGACTCCTGGGGGTTTATTTTGTGCCGTGCTGGATTGTTGGGCAGGATGGTCTCGTCCCCAAGAGTCCCGTTTTGCAAAACAAAAAAAAAAAAGAAACAAAAACAGCCAGGATATCAGCGCCAGAGTCCGTTTGTGAGAGCTTTTTGAACCGAGTAAGGGATTGCAAATAGGGACGGTGTGGAAGGGTGGTAGGATTTTAAGCGGAAGGAGCTTGCGAGGGTGGAGGGGAGGGGAGGGGAGTGGGAGAAAGTGGGACGCGTGAAGGCACATCCCGTAAGGATATGGGCCCGCGTGATGGCAGCAGAAAAGCTCGAAAGAAATCCAAACCCAATCTATTAAATGGCCTCGCCGAGGGGGTAAGGGGGTTGAAAGGTGAAACCCACCCTTACGAAAGGGGAGCGGTAACGAGATTTATAAAGAAGAAGTAGACACAAACTCCCCACAAACAAACACCAAAACGAAACAGTGGTACGCACACGCAAACACAACCTCACGAAAGTGTGGTTTTGCTAAAAGACGAGAGCGCAAACACAACTCCCTTTGAGGGCTTGGGGGATGAAGACGATTTTGGTGGAGAGGGAGAAGTGAGGGGTTTGTTGGGGAAGAAATCCGAAAGACAAAGACCCGCACCGGCCAATGCGGTGCCCAGGTGCGGACGGTTTTACGATAATGGAAGACGATTTATGGAAGACAATTGCTTAAGGATTCGCCGTGGTTTTTCCAGCTGTTTTGTATCGTTTTTTTTGTTGTTTTTTTTTTGGTTTTCGGCATGTTGGGTTGCCTCGCTCTATTTGGGCTCGCTCCTATACAAACACATTGTATCGCGTAACGTGCCACACGTGTAGCCACACGGATTGTTAAATTCTTTTTCTCCCCTTTCCTTTCGCGTTCGGTGTCGTAGAAACGGGAAGTGATGGCAGGAAGCTATCGTCACCAGAAAAGGGATCCTGAAGTCCTTTCCATTTTCTTTCTTTAGTAAGCAGGTTGGATGGGGGGCTTGATAGCTGGTGGAGGAGCAGAGTAAGGGTTTATGCCTTGTTACATGCCTACCATGATCCTCCCATTCATTTTGTTTTGTCTGGTGTTCGAACCCCTCGCTAGAAGTATGATTGGGGATTAGTTGGGCAAAATATTATTACCATAAAGAGATCCGCTTCGGATGGTTTTTCTTTTATGGTTGTGTGTGTGTGTGTATTTTTTCCAACTTCTCTTCGTAAGGCTGGAGCTTAAGCAGGAAGCTAGAATAAATAAATTAAACCGATTTGGCCCTGTTTCTGTGATGTAAACTAAAAAAAATCGACTCCATCCTGGTGAATTTTTCCCAAAATCGGTACCTTCCAGGGTGTACCGGAAGCGGGAAAGATTAGCCTTTTGTTGACACGCTCATTTCTCTTGTTTCCGTTTGTTGTGCGGTGTTCCACCAATTGGAATGCGAACGCTAATCTGCCGGCCGACATCCGGCAGCTCCAGCGGGAAAATAGGGTCACTCATCATCAGGCATGCTGATGTTTGAACCCTCAAATAGCGCAGGTGGGAAATGGAAATGTGGCACACAGACGAATGGTTGAGACTTGTGTCGTTTGACTGACAAAACATAAATACAAATCAAATGTCAATCGTGCGCCAATGAGCGGTACCGGATTATCCGAGCTAAGGCTGACACGAAGCGATGACAGGTGTTGATAAACACTGCTGTTATTTGTTTCCTGAATTGATAGAGCACGTATTATTGGGGCATGCGGGGCATCTTGGAAAATGTAATTCTTACGTTAGGATATCAGGATCTTCAAAGATACGAAGGAGAATTGTTGAAGGAGAAGGAGAATTTATATTGGAAATGCCTACGGGTTTGACCCACAATTATAAAACTCCTCACGAGATATGTGTTCTGGACTAGAAGAAGGCAGTGACGGTTGGTGCACTCTATTATAGGCATTCGAAGAGTACGATTATCTTCTGGGACTTCTCGTCCTAATGTTCAAAAACATAGCCAGTTAAAGCTATGACGGATGTACGCAATTGGATCTTGTGAAGAATTTTTCAAGAGCTCTTCAATGGACTTTAAACTTATTTAACATGAAGTGTGCTGTTTTACACCATGAAAGGCACCAACCAGAAATAGGTGTACAATTTTATTACTTGCACAAAATAGAAGTTTGCTTCACTTGAAGAGTACTGAAAAGTGTGAGCGTGAAATAAATGTATGCATGCACTTCAAAATTCATAGATCTCTACCAGGTCTTCATTCATTCCAACAGTCAGTTCCACCCGACAGCTACCCAAACCTCATGTAGCTGTCATTTGCACACAGTCTCTCGCAGGAGGTTAGCTGCACTAGCTATTAATATAACTTTTATTTTACAACCGTTCCAACACAGCACCTAGAGCGTGCCAGAGCTAGTCGTTGGGGTTCCAAGTTTTGCAGGTACTTGTGTCGCACCGTGTGTCTTCTCTTTCTCTCCTACTCAGCAAATGTTGATATCGCAAAAATTATGACTGCAGTAGCACGGCACAACCCTCCTCCTACTGTTCATTTTCATTCTCCACATTCGCACCAGCAATAAATCATGGTTGAGCTACAACCTCTTTTTAATTCTTCCAAACTTTCCAAGCAAAGGGGAGGTTAAAATTAGCATTAATAATCGACCGGCAAAAGACCCATTTGGATTAAAAAAAAAACAACAAAAATTCCACCAGAAATTCGGCCCATTGCGCGGGTCTATCGTGCCGGTGGATAGAGATACTGAGACAGAAACAGGCAACTTTACCATTAACTTAGCCGAAGTAGGGTGGAGTTCCACATTTAATCCCGAATGAATCAAGCGCATCTTCACTACAAATTGACAGTACTTCATTGGGTAAGTTGACACCATTACCTTGTTATTTCATCTGAGCTTTTTTGTGCGTAATTCTCGTCTGAAAAAAACGCCTCCTCTGTCATTAGCTACTTAGGCTCCGGTTCTTAATGGTACTGCCTGAGTAGGGCAGTATGTGATCTCAAGAGGACACACATGTTCTAGCCGGCGTAATAGGACACTGTTTACATGCGTCGGTGTTGCATTTCAGGCACGATGTGAGGATTTGTTTCCGTCCCCGAAAGCATCGGCATATCCCTAGAGTGCCTCTAAAACACGCTCGCCCAAATAGAGCGCTTCCCCATTCTCTTTCTCGAAGTTTCTCCCTCTCCCTCTGTGTCATGGACTGGTAAGAGCCTTGAGTGTTAAAAGTGTAGCTGCATCATTAGAGCCGAAATTGTTCATTAGACTCTCCGGTCGACAAAGTTTGAAGGATCCTCGGTACATTAAGTGATGTCCCTGGAACGCGCAACGGGAGTGGAAAGATCCGAAAACAATAAAGGAAACATCAGTGCCGGTCTAAGCACCCTACCAACGGGACAAGATATCTCTGACAACTGCCTCAAACATCCGGCCCGCAATAGGTCTCGTAAATATTTACAGCCCTCTTCCGGTTTTTCTTTCCTCCGCACGGAGGTCACGTCAATGACGACATCAGCCAGTGACACGACGTCCGCAGGGGACGTCTTACCAGCAGCATGCTTAGGGTCCGCCAGCCCGGGACCAGCTGTGTGCAGGAAGATCCCTGGCAAAACGGCAACACCCCCGATGAGGTCAAACGACACAAATGTGCAGCCGACGCAGGACGGAAGTTGACGGTTTGGTGAATGCTATTTAGGAACCATTTAGCATAAATTGCAATCGTGCTGCGGGTAAGGCAAAACTAGGCAACTCAGGGCCCTGCACCAACATCCTACCCGGTCGGACAATAGAGTTGCCGGAAGAGTGTTTCATAAAAATAAAGATCCACCATTCGGGCAACTGGGTCCTCTGGCAATGCTTCAAAGAAGAATGCAAAACAAAACCAATAAAAGATCGTAAATTATCGCCACTTTCCCTTTTCTGCTGGTCCTTCCGTACCGGAGTGCTGTCTGTGCTGTGTGCTGAAGGTATTCTGCGTTCTAGGAGAAAGAGCGCAGGCCGCGGCACCGAACACGCTACAAGAAGCGTTAAAGGCAAATGTTTGATTTCCTCACCTTGCGAGGAGGTCGGCCGGAATGGTTCGGTATTTTTTTTTTCAGCCTTTCGTTTGGTTAGGACACCTTTCCGTGCCATCGGTGAACTTCCCGTTCGCCGGGCAGGATGGTATCCCAATAGAACGTGATTTATTGTACCGGATGGCGGAAACGTTTCTTCTTTCTGTGTTACCATTCTCGGTGCAGTTCCTCTCGGTAAATTCTTTGCATCGGCTAAACGCTTTTTTTTTTGTGTTAAGCATTTGGTGTTCGCTCTATTTCAGCTATCAGGTATTTCAGGTGCATGTAGACCTTTTTATTGTACCTCGGTGTCTTCCGAGTTGACTGTCGGTGTTTTTGTTGCGCGCCTTGGTTCCATTTCCGGCCCACGTTCGGTGCTGTGAACCAATATATTCTCGCCCAAGGTGACGAGAGGATTTGCCGAGAGGTAATCTCCTGGGAGCGCCCTTCCAGAAATGTCCAACGAACTCTTAGAGGTTAGGGAGAGAGTACACTCCACATGCGGTCCGGATGTCAATGAGTGGTAAAAAATACACCCAAAAACAGAGGTCAGTTTTACACACCCGGTACAATGTGGTCCATGTTCAAAGAAAACTTGGAGAGAAAATTGTCACCTGCAGCTATTCGGTTCCAGATGATTCCAGTTATTGGATCGCTATGTAAACTATATGCCAAGTCTACTGATATGCCTCACGCAGCCACCCTAGAAACGTGTGTCACTCAAAGTCATTTACTTTCCGGTGGTTACATTGAGATAAATTCTTCCTGAGTGACCAGAGATCCTGGAGGAGTGACCCGCAGCAGTAAAGTACACAATTCCAGACCAATTGAAAGACAGACGACACCGGGTGCAACTGTCACGTAGTCAGACGGACAGCGGCTCCAACCGTGTGGTACCCGGTTGTCGGTTGCTGCGGCTCCTAAAACACGTTCGCCCGTTCGGTTAGGATGTAAACAAATAAGATATATTACATTCCATAAACAGCGAACGACCGGAGCTAACGCCGACGACTCCACTGCACCGGGGGGATGGTATATGCAGCAGCAGGGGTGGTCCACACATGTGCGTTTGCTGGGGAGTGTACCGTACGGCCGCCAGCTGCGGCAATGTTATTTCTAGGTTTTCTGTTTGCACGCTGCCTTCCCTGTGCGGTGCACACATTGCGCCCAATTCGGGGGACATCCTCCGGGCCGGGTCTCGGGTCGCGTCGGTGCATGTTGGAAAGTTCAGGGCAACGCGGTGGACGTGGTTAAAACAACGCGCTGCAGATGCAAGTGTGCACACCGGCCATTGTAGCAAAGTCGTCGCCAGGTCTCGACACTACCTGTACCCCGGCGCAATATCTGCTCCACCTTCAATCGGATCGGACACCATCGAGTGCACACATACACACACACACACACACTGGTGGAGGTCATGGTAGCAACCGTTGCTCGTACTTGAACGGTGCAGAAGTGAATGCTCATTTTATGGATGAAGTTGTTTGTTTTTCTTACGCTATAGATTGCTGTGAGTGTTTTGTATCGCTTTTTTGGTTTTGTTGCTTGTTATTCTTTCTCCTCGTATCGATACCGGTCAGCAACAGGGATCAACGGTAGGGAGGGCGGGAGACACACACACACACACACACACACAAACGCCACTAGTCGGCGACAACGCAAGCAAAGGCATGTTGGTCTGCTCCACTCCGGTCTGATAGCTGTTGCTTCTGGGGCAGCTCGTTTCAGAAAATATCCCTCAAGGCGTTGAACTTACCGGCAAAGTGTTCGCAAAACTGCAAATTCCACCATCACCTGCCCTGCCCCATTCTTGTACACACCATTTAATTGCGTCCCCGGCAACTAGCCCCGCTAGACAGTGCCCTGCGTTACGCAGGTTCGTAGGCATTCGGCACATTGCGTCCGATACCGAAGAGGTCCCAAGTGACGGCACTCGTGAAGTCAAGTAGATGGCAACAAAAAAAAAACGATGAAAAGAATCGTATTTCTAACAGAGAACAGGCAGAGTTTGAGCCACTTGTTTTTCACCGCCCATTCAGCGTGGCGGGACAGAAAAACACACCCCTCTCGAGTGTTGTGCGAACTGTAATTTAACGTACCAGTTGAAGCTGGCGCGGCCTGATTGGAGTAGAGCAGCAGCAGCGTTAGAAGCCGAACCAAACCACTTACTTCTGGTACGGTACGGGGGTTGGCGGTTACTTGCCAAGCCAATCATTCCCAGGTGACCATTGGTGTTTTGGGAAGGATGTTTTTTTGCGTCCCCCGTGATGGAGGTTTTTGAGAATTAGCTAAGCATCGTAACGAGCATCATTTATGCTAATGTAGTACGGACGGCCTGGCAGTGAAAGCAAAGCAAAGCTAATGCTGCCCTTTAATGTCATAAAGCTGACAAAACACTTGAAAGGCTCTTGGATCACGATGGCAAACAATGCGTGAACAGTTAGTAAGTAGCTGGTGGCGGCCTGCGATTCGCCAAGAGCTGTGGTCTACGGGAGATGGAGTAGGCAATTGATCACGCTGGTTTAGTACGCCTTTTTAGTTAATTATTGAGAGAATTCCGTAGAATTCTTCCAAGTCTGAGTTGCAACATGTTAAAACCGTATCAAAGACTTTGAGAGTTCTCCAACATCAAGATGTTCTATCCTCCAGGACTTGTGGTGGTTTGGGATAGCGTCAGTTAAACTGCATTATTTTGGCAAAATCGTCCCAAAACTTTAAGACTCGCCTCGATCTAAAGTGTCACGAGTCCTTTTAACTATGTTTGAAGTTGAATTCTACCTGACATAAGTTGAACCAACTAGAATGGTTCAAATGCATACATTTCTTTAAGGGTATTTTACTGTGAGGATATATTGAAAAACATTAAAATATCCTAAACGAAAAAGCGGAAAGGTACTCATTTGGTGTAGTGCTTTGTTTGCGTGCACAAACGTAAACCGAACCCACGGCCGCCATTGTGTGCTGCCCGATCGGTACCGGTACGTGCATAACGATCAGTTTCAATAATTACCGAAACAGTCCGACAAACAGTGGAAACAACTTGACTCGACCCGTTGTGATTGGTTAAGCGCCCAGCCGCTCTTACCTTCGTTATTTACTTTGGGATGTTTTTGTTGTGTTTTTTTTTCTACTTTGTTCACCTTTTTTGAGGTTCAAGTTTGAACATGTGCATGGACGTAGACTAAAAACGTAGGGACCAATGTGTGTCCCCATGGTGAGAGCCGCGTATGGCCGACAGGTTAAAATATGTACAAACACCGTCAACGACAAAAAGAAAAACTGTGGTGTAATGGTTTAGGTGCGAGAATGGTAAATAGAAAACAAGTCAGTCTGACAAATATTAGCAACAAAGCTGAGAAAAACAATCACTGAGGAGGTGAGGAGAAGGAGCCAGAGTAGAGAAGACATCCTAACCGACAACTTTAAAACGTACATCTGTGTAAATGGAGGTGTTTGTGAAAAAGCAAAAGCAAAAGAAAAGGTAAACAAACGTAATAAAAGATATGTTTCACAGTGCAAAGAAGCACATAAGAAATAGAAATAAAATCGTCACATTATTTACGATAACAAAAAAAAAGACTAGTAAAATAAAGAAAGTTAGTAAGTGTTAAAAAGCGATTGACAGAAATTAATAAAGAAAACAAACGCAAAAAGGGCGTTAAATAGCATCGGCGTGTTGGTTTTGCGATCGTCGCCATTTGCCGTGCAAAACCAAGCGAAACGATCTCCGACGGGCACGATCGTGGTACGAAACGGCCAAGAACCAGACACGGACGTTGGGCCAGAACAAACGTAGCAACGGTGCAGTCCGTACGTATGGGAGTTGCGTGTGTGCTCAAGTGCAAACAGAGTGTGCTGCCGTTGCCGTGCCATGGCTGAAGGGACCGTTAGTAAGGTAGATAGGAAGCCTTCTTTTCCTTCGGCTCCGTTTCCATTAAGATATTACTACGTGCATTTGCGAGGGCCCGGTACGTGCGTCCGCAGCAGCCGAGGCTATGGGGCGAGGTCAACGTGGAAAAAAAAACACAGGGAGTTTGCAGCGGCTTGGGAGATGCTTAAGTATAAAGAGATGACACGTTTCATGGCGAAGGAGGGATGTGCTTCATGGTCCATGTGAGGGGGGAAAAGGGACAAGATTCAAATTAAATAATGAAAGCCGTAAATACTGTTTGCGCTAGTAATTGATATCTTTGCCGTTTGCACCTTCTGCGGGTCCCGTCCGCCTTTCGGTCAATGGTGAATATGGCAATGGTCCGCTCGATGTTGGATGGAGCAGTGTTCTGTTGTTAGGCGGTTTCGAATGCGTTTCTGGTAATAGCGGAACAGTAGCTTAACGCTGTTGGTACAACAGCTTAAAAAAGGGCATTTTAAATGGTTATTGAGATGCAGAGAGATTAAGTTTCTTAAGGACTTAAGGATTAACATATTTGTGTGATCAGTTAGTTAACCCCTCTCATGAACTTCGAGATTAACTTTACAAGAGTTCCATGCTGTTTGTATTTTTTATTACCACGTCCAATCATCAATGATCCCATTCCTAAAAGTCCAATTGCCCAGGTTTTAATCACAGAGGCTCGTTGTATCGCTTCATGTATAGTCTCATGGAACAATCTTGGTTGTTGAGGTGTCTAACGAGGCACTGAGACACTGACCCAGTGAAATTCCGTCGATTTTCTATAAGTTGTTATAAAAGATTTACTTACACCACAAAGGACTACAAATGGAGGAAAAGGTAATTCTTCAAATTACCAGTAATTTAAAGGTAATGTAATATAATTTCTTTGTAGTAACTAGTTTATATAAAAAAGGACATCAATTAACCGAGATCCGTGAAGTTAAATTAGTGTAAAATAAGTATGAAGCTATATTAGTTAATATGACATAAGTCATATAAAATATGTAAGTTATTGGTAAATAATATAAGTTAAATTTGATAATTTTTTAAAACTTATTATTACATAAACTTTGATGATCTCGTGTACCAAAACATACGATATGATTTGCTTACGAGAGAATTTCAATAGTTGGGAAAGCAATATTCATACAGCAAAACATTCTTCCCCAACGAACAAAACAGTTATTTCCAATCACACAACGTTCGATCGTCGTTAAAATTACTAAAAAAGCATCCACACCCATGCTTCTGAATAAATTAATTTTTGAATTGTATTTCGTTTTTATAGGCAGGAACGATCGGATCGTTGTTAGTTGCAATAAAAAGAAAATGTTATTTTTCATCCAATATACATTCGTCGGAAAACCAGCATCCCCTTTTTGAACGACAATACCCAGAATTCGTTGTTGTTTGTATCGAATTGGAGTGTGCACCAAAACAAAAAAAACGGCCAAACAACCATTCCATCATAAGCCCACCTGCACACATAGGCCGCATTGAACGCCACCCCAACATACACTTCCTGACACCCCATCCCATCCCATCCCGCGCGCCTATCCCACAGCCTTGCAGGAGGTTTGGAATGCTTTTAAGCGGTGATCGGGCAGCGAATGTTTGCGCAGCTCATTCGCACCATCACACCTCTTGGGCGTGTTTTGTATACGTTTGGGGTGCGTTCTCAATGTTTGTGCTTTCGCTGTGCCGGTTAGCTCATCAACGCCTAGCATTTTATCGAGCGTGGGGATTTTTGTTGTTGCTGCTGCCGTAACCGTTGTTGCTGTTGCTGTAAGGTCGTGGCGAGATGCTGTGCCGGGCCGGTACTTACCGTAGAGCAGGCTCGCGTTTGGCTGCACGCCATGTCGGGTACGGCATGCTGGAAGTAGAAAACAGAGAAGCGAGCGGTGAGTCGGAGGGGCTGTAGAAAATCAAACCGGAAACCGTGTAATGTAGCGTAAGGTGGCCGTGTTTGCGAGGTGAGAAATGTTAATTTTCGTTTAATGTGCCAATCGTTGTTAGCACACGGTTCTGGAGTAGCAAAAAAAAAAGCACACACTTACACAATCAATGTGCGAAAACGATGGCACGTGGAAAGGATGCTTGCGCTGATCGCTATCTTCACTTTATTCATTTTAATTCAATTTGAACAAAATAAAACGAAATACCTTAGCTTGATTCGGCTACAACCGGATGAATTGTAAAGCATTGAAATGTATAACCTCGAAAGCACACTTTAAAAAATGAAGCACAAAATTACAGCTCGTCGTACGCCTCTTCGTAATCATCTCAAAGTAACCCGATTTCCATCTCACGCCACTGCTCCGTACGGAAACGGTGGAAAAATGTAAATAAAATTGCGGCTTCCTCGCCAGTGCACGATGGAGCGATTTCAATTTTCAAAAAGCAAAAAAATAAAGAAAACCGTCGAATGTTGCTGCTGTTGATGATGTTTATCTTGCGGGTTTCGTTTGATTCCCTTCCGTTGCGAAGTGCGCTCGGTGGCGTAACGGGTGGCGAAAACTAATTTACACTTCAGGCAATAGACATTTCTTGCGGAATCGATTTCTTTTAACCATTGCCGTTGGTGAGAGATTTGATTCGTAATACCGCAATTCGGATCTTTTTTCAACTGGTACGAAAAAGACACGCATATATTATGTTTTCAAATATTTTTAATCCTGTTGAAGAAAATATTGCAACATTTTTAATTTAAATACCAGCATTACAGCTTTTGCTGTATTAAGTTTGATTTTGTGTTAGTAAATTATTTTGTTTTGATAAATTTATGTAGGTAACACTGTTTCTAAGCCGTTAGCAAACACTTCACTGGGCTTCAGGTTGATGTGTTCTTAACTCAGAAATAACTTAAGAAATTACATTAAACTGCAACTACAGGGTTTTCCACTCCAAGTGACAAAGTTGACCTAAATCCAGAAGCCTTTTCAAGTTGAATTGGAATGTGTCGACGTAGTTTCTGTAATCCCTTTTGATAATTGGATCAGTTGTCAAGAAGAGACCGATTTTGTTTAATGCTTTCTTGAATATGAAATGCTTTCAGTTTGTCTTTCGAGTAAGCGTTGAACAGAAATTAACATTAGATTGCAAAGCACCAGGATTGAAAAATTCATAATTTATTTCCCCTCACTCCAGTTCAACTTAAACAGAGTTCAATAATGGTTTTAAATAAGCGTAGTTAGCCTAAAAACCCCTGTACTGTTGTACTTGATTTGTGAGTACTTAACTTGTTGGGTGCCTGAGTTTCGATGATAATAAAAAATAATGAGCGAATTTTATTGAACAGAATGAGTTGTAAGTTAGTTTAACAACCAACAAATGAAGCTTTTAGGCCTGAACAAAAGCCCATTAAATCCCATGCGCGACAAGAAAAGTCCAATGTTTGCCGTCAATTAGCAGCTCAACGATCCCAATCAAGCGTTGGCCATTAATTGAAGGGAAAAGTTTTCCAGCCTCAATCCAAATCGGCTTGAATCGTGGCCCATTGCTTAACCTTCCCTCGACGTCATCTGTCATACGTGTGGGTGACTGAGGGTGACGAGTTTGGTACGAGTTGGAACCCTTCGCTAATGGAGCTCAGGTGGGTAGAATAGTTGGGGGTTTCAAAACTTTACTCGGTGCAAATTTGTTTTTTTTTCCTGATTAATGCTTGCAATCTTGCTTCTAAACACTGCATTCATCAGGTTGGAACTCAGATTTGATGTGATTTAAAAATCTCGTCCTGCTAAGAAAAGTTCCCGCTCAGCAACATTAATGCTACCTTTACCCCGTTCAAGGGTGCATTAGCGTAGCACTTTATTTTAATCGATCTCTCCAACCATCTTCGACGAAGACTGCCAGCACCAGTATCGCCTCCGCCGAAATACAACACTTCGCAACACTCGCAATCGATAAGCCTCGATGGTAGCGCATGGGATTATGGCTGCCGTGGGTCGGCAGGTGGGCCGCCGGTACGATGAAAGCTTGACTCCCAAGGTCCTTGGCCTTTCGGGTGCCACACCACGGCTAACGAGGGTAATTCTCAAAGGGTGGCTGATGATGGGCGATGATGATGATGATGATGATGGTGGCTACATCTTGTGTGTTCCAGCGGGTTTTCGGAGCAGCAGCTGCAACTGTTGGAGCGTTTAACTCAAGTGTGCCGGTATGGTTGCCACGGCGAATTGGCGAACGCTCGGTAGGTGGTCGGGAAGGAGCAACGGGAAAATGGTGAAAAATCAGTCGAGAGAAACTCGTTTAGCCGATGGCAAAGTTGACTGACCGGGGAGTTAAGGCAAGCTCCCAACTCTCGAAGCAAGAATTTCCGAAATTTCATCACCCCTTCTCTGCCACATCACGTCACTCTCCTCTCGAACTCTTTCTATTTGCCGTACTTTTTTTTCTCTCTTTTGCATCTTAAATCCCAATCTGGCTTTCGGTTTCTTGCTTTTCTCTTTGTGCTTTGTGCTTGGTTTCTTTCACTCGGGTTCATTTCCATTTTCCACAGCGCACCGATAGCGCTCCGGTCTGGGCAAGGAGGAATGACAATCCGTTGTGTGAACGTGGGACACGCTTGGCGACGTGTCAGCGGGCGAGGTTTGCGGAGAAGCATGAGAAGCTGCGAAGTGAGCATCCTGCAGGCGGGTGAAAATAAATTTTCGTACAAGCTGCCACACCAAGACGCATCGGTTGTTTTCCGTCCATCCGGGATCTTAACCCGCAGGGTTGGTGTAGTTGAGCAAACTTTTCGATTTTTATCCCCCGTTTTTGCCTGTGCCGCACTCTCTTTTCTTAGTTTTACCTCACACTGGGTGGCACGTTTCGCACGGGAGCAAACATGGGAGCTGCGCGAGACGAATTATCGATTCGTTCCGAAACGAATGGAAGCAGCCCAATATCGTCAACGTAAGCATATGAATGGAACTGTTAATACACCACTCAAGCTGCAAATAATGACATGACAAAGCCGTCCGGCATGGTGATGTTGGTGAACAAATGGAGGCGCCCAGTACCGTGTAAACTACCAAGTACTAGGCGTCGCCATAATTTCACCATGTACCAGGCGTCTCCATCGCACTTTTAATAATTTTATTTCACAAAACATTTAAATTAAAATTGGGATTGCATAATTTCATTTAAAATTCGCTTTCTACAGGACGTGCAGATAAATGAAAAAAAAACGAAGCAGAAAACACACACTTTATGGAAACTGTTGCACCGTACAGAGCGTAAGGAAGAGCTTACATACGTGCTGCACACTAATCCACCGACACTTGCAATGCCACTGCAACAGTGCAGTAGGCACAAACCTGACCGCGGTACATTCGCTCCCTTTTAAGCCGATACCGCAATCCTTCGTGGTGAAATGTGTCGTGTCGATAACTCATGCCCAAAACTGCGGCCCCTAGGAAACAATAGGATGGTGGAGAAGGGTAAAAAAAAAACTGCAAGAAAATGCACAAAACGGTGAAATGAAAATCGGCTACCGGACGGTTAAATGCCGCAGCGTTTAAGCGTTTAGGGAAACAGTGTGCAACAAAAAAAAGGGTGGCGAAACAAATAGACAAAAAGTGCCACCGGCCATGGAAGGACTTTACGATGGTGGTGCGGAAGGGCACTCAACTTGATACGGTGTGGCAATCGGTTTGCATAGCTTCCGCTGCGAAAAGGGATATGGATAAAATTCAAATTTTTGTTTCTTTTTTTTACTGTTGAGCTAAAAAACAAGAAAGAAATGTTCCAGAAAAGCTACACGTATGAACACACATTTAAAGTGAAGCGTAACACAGAATGGAATACCAAATAGGGAAAAACCATGGTGAACGAACCAAGGCGTACCGCACAAAACGTTGATAGTAAATGAAAAAATTGACAAAAAAAGGCAAAGAAAAGAAAGGAAGATGCGGGAAAAATCGTTCATCTTTCTAAAACGGGCTAGTTTTTCTCTTCCTCTACTAAACGACCATGTAAAATGTGCCTCGTTTTGCTTGTGCACTGGTACGGTCTGGTGCGTGTACGAGGAAAATCACAATGAGCTGGAAAAAAATGCAATGAAAGGTACCAAACGTGATGGCAAAAGTGTAACAAACGCTTTCTCGCGTTTGCCGGATCGAACGGCTCAGCTGTTCACGTTGTTGAAGGTACCAACCATTGGAATTTTTCTGCCTAGGAAATGGTAAAAAGGGTTTCCAACCCCAAAAAAACCGTACACACGCACACCGACCCCCTGCTAAGGGATGAATCACCCTATGCACTCTCCTTTTAACGGTGCTGAACGAAAAAAAAACAATGAAAACCGCGGAATGTGTAAACGGTTTTAGCTTTTTCATGCAACGCAGTCCACCACCATCATCATCATCATCATCATCATGGCCGGTCATTGTTGCCGCTTCGCACGGTAGTAAATCCTACGAAAGAAAAGTTAGCTCCTGCACCAAGCAAAGCAGGTTCGGGCCAAATGATCCGTGCACTATCCGTGTCCCAGGTCCCATCCGCTGGCACAGGTCAGTACAATGCGCGAGAAAAAAAAAAATGAATGATGATTTCCATTCCAGATGTACAACGAATGGGTGGTCGGTGTTTTTTTGTCTGTATTTATTTCCCTTTTCCCCCTCTTTCTCTCTCTCTTTCTCCCATCCTCCTTTTCCCACGCAACGTGAGCTTATGCAAATGTACAAGCAAGCAAACTGGGATCAATTGGATAGGGCCAAGTGTAAGTTGTGCACTTGTGCCCATTGTTTACCACCGACCTACAGAGGTCGGTTTGTGCAAGTGAAAGGAAATGGAAATGTAAGATAGAGCGAAAAAAGACCGGGACACATTGAAAGGATTGCAACGAAAGTGGGGGCGTAGTGGCGGTGGCGATGGCAATGCTGTGTCACGGAGGGATTATAAATTTATTCATTTATATGTTGAACCGTGCAACAATAATAAATTGCTTTAATTTGTACCACCGTTGTGCGGTGGAGGATTTGAAAAATAGTGTGCACTTACTACAGTTTGTGTATTTAATTCATCGTGCAAATGTTTTATTAATTTCAAATGCTAAAGTGTTTAATTGCGGACAAAATGTGTACATTGGAGGCATGATCAGGCAGAAGGCAGGTATTAATTTTGTTATTAAATGAAACATTAAAACATTGATGAATAGTTGGATAATTTCTTTACCTAGAAGTTACGTCGTTCAAGGAAATCTTTCATCCCCGTTTCATCAATTCGTCGAAGATTTGGGTTTCACCTCCAGACCCGAAAGACGTGTTTGTTTGTTCACTGACCAACTACAAAGTGTAGAAAGGAATATTATCCTCATCATCGTGCCGTCCCGTCGTTGGCCGGGCGGCGTACTTTCCCTACTTGTTTCATTGCCTCTTCCGGCTTTGATTTTCTTCTGACCCCACCTCACCCCACGCATTCTACTGTTTCCGCTGCTTGCCACTCAACCGAATTCCACTGTTGCACACAACACGCAAACGGCCAACTCTGCCATAAATAAACAAACAAAACAAAAAAGGCTTCCAAAACCAAAACCAACCGAGCCGAAGGACACGTAGAAAAATTGGTTTTGCATCGGCGGGGTGGCGATGTACACCCGAAGGTAAGAGCGTACAACGCGGAGAGGTGTGTGGCGAAGAAAAGAAGCTTATATTTTATTCATGTTGATGTGTTGCTGAAAAACAGTTTCATTTTCGAGCGGGTCTTCCGGGTGGAGGTATTTTTTCTTGCGCGTTACCGAGAACGATGACGTCTGGACAGGTGTGCCACCAGCGGAAAGGAGAGGGAGCACGGTAAGGGGGGGGGGGGGAGGGAAAAGGGATGTAAAAGAAAATCGCTTTTTCGGAAAGTGTCCGACTAAGTTGTGCAAGAGGATTGTTTACATCAAAGCACAGTTCCATTCCGTGCAAGGCAATATAAAAAACGACGTCTTTCTGGTAATTTTGAAGTACCTGCCGAGAGGGGAGTCGACGCCCACGGGTACTTGTAACGGTGCCGCAATGGTGATGATGGTCGCCCAAGTGGACTTTCCGGTCGAAGGGAAGGATGCGTATTAGAAGGTGCTAAAAAAAGCAAGAATACTTGACGTTCTTGTCAGCTTTACACGTACGCGCCATTAAGATATTGAGGTTTTTTCAAGTAACTGAAGAGACTTAGAATATTGAAGATACTCCTAAACACTTGACAGATATTTCCTCCATTTCTAACATCTAAGCGGGTTTCATATAAAAAACAAAGATCTTATAAACTCGTTACTTTCTTACAAGTCTTTTCCCCAAAACTCCTGCACCACATCCTGTCCTCAACAGAACGGTTAATTACACTTTCAACACCATCACCTCCGGTCGCTTCTGGACCATTATGGTTCGTGTTCCAATTTTATTTGTGCTCAAGCTTTTTTTTTTGTTATTCCTCCCCGTGAAATAAAACGAAAAATCTTCTGTCTAACATCTCACGTACCTTCGCGTTCCTATTCCGCACCAATTTATCATGCACAACGCAGTGCTGCCGTAATCATTTTTCGCGCATTTTCCACAAGCAAAAGAAACTCCCGGGAAGGAAAACCGACATCAGTTTGCTCAGAACAAAGCGCACAAACTGGGAGGCAAAACCTTAAGAAAAACTGCCCCTTCCCTTCATCAGGGGGAAAAAAAACACGCCTGATAAGAAGTTTCTGCCGACCGTTTCATTGTTCCAACGATGGGTATGAATGCGTATTGGAGCGCATCGGATGAAAATGAGTGCTAAAGTTGGCTGGCCGCTTTTCGTTGTTTGTTTCCTTTATCCCCTCCTTGCAACACACATAAAGCCATGGTTTTTGCCTGTTGTTGGAGAAGTTTTTGCGGAGGTAAGGCACACAGCAACAGCACAGCAACAAAAACAACAAAGAACGCATTATTTTCGGGTGGCGAAACGTGCCAAAATTCTTTTAGCCCAACCGAGCCGTACCCGGTGAAAAACAAGGACGCTAACAGGCGGTTCCTGCTGCGTAAGAATGTATCTCTTGCAATGCCGGACTTGAACCGGCTTTGGGACGTTGTTTGGCCCGGTACCGAATGGCCGTCGGCCAAACTTACCGATGGTGCTACGTCGAGCGGAAAACTCTCCACACACTATGGGACGGGAAAACAAAATGAAAAAAATCGGATGAATAATCGAAAGTACATCCGTACGTGCACCGGCCCAGGTTGCGTACCGTCCGTTGCGGTTTTATTCGTTCTGGAAATTAGCTTCGATGCCGAAAATGCCTTCGTTGCAGATTCCGTAACGGAAAAGCTGGGGACGGGATGGGTACCATGTCAATCAAGGAGTTCGGCACCCAGACACAAACGGAATACGAAATCAGGGTTGAATGTTTGGTGCCGAACATCAGAAGCCAGACAAAATGGTGTGTTGTTGGCACGCAAAAGATGATGGTTTTTTTTCCTACCACTCTCAACTACGTTCATTCTTCCAGGAAAACTCTTAATACTCACAATATTACACCAACTTTTAGGTGTTGACTGGGAATTCTGTTGTGTCTCGCTTGAAGCAATGAGCAATCAAAAAACAACCTATAGAATAACTACCGTTTTGTATAAAAACAACAAAAAACCTCCAATATAATCGCCTATTCGAAAGAGGGTGTTGAAGTATTCCCCACTGCTAAAAGATAGACATGATTAGTGCTAAAGAGATCCGGTCGTAATCACATTCTCCGATGATATATTCCGACCACATTCAGTCGTTCTTCTTCGGGGGTTAATATGCATATAAATTAGATTATGGATTCCGGGATCGGAAATACCGTAAGAACACCCCGGACAGTATACGCTAACCCAAACGGTGCAGTAGCGTGACTGGTGCCGTGACCAGGATAACGGTGACAGTAACGCACGCACGGAGCAGGAGCAAAATGCTTTGGAAGAATTGGGTGACGTTTCTCAGTAGAAGATACCAGATAACCCTAATGCGATAGTAAGGGTAGGAGGCTTACCCCGAAATGTGGACCAAACGCCATGCTATGAAGGGTCGGGAAAGAGCGAATTTTGATTTGGAACATCTATCAAACTCGGTCGTGGATGGTTTCCCAAAATTGCGTCCCACATGCTGAAAAGTGGAGGCAAAATTTTCCAATGTGAGTTGTGAGTTTTCTCCCCCCGCCAAGCGGATCTGGTTCGCATGTAGTTGGGATTGGGCGAGCAAAAACTTTCCCTTAAAAACCACACACATTAGACAACCCGAGTTGGTGCTCGGTTTTCACAAGATGCTGGTGTGTTTCTGCTCATAAATCTGACCGGAAACGTGTGTCCTTTTGCCTCGGTGCTCCTTGCTGTTTCTCGCTCCACTTTACGGAAATTATTCTCGGGAGCTCGGGTTGGGCTCTTCGTAGCATTCCAATTGTACAGACATTCCAAAAATCCTTCACTGCTATCTTCGATCGGATTGTTGGTTTTATCCACGCTTCCCACTCCACCCGCAGCTTCTCTTCCATTCCTATGGTTGCGTATAGGAAGGGTTTGCTAATTAATTAGATTAATTATTCACTTCTGTAAACACAACACCCATGAAATCGGTGTAAAATTTGTTCGATTTACGCCTCACCGCTCCCGAGGTGGAGCTAGGCATAGCTCCATGCACGGTGTTACGGCACCAATACAGCGGTGCAGCAACATTATCAGTGCGCACCCCGCATGCTATGTGTTCGGATTCCGTTGTATCCTTTCACGACGCGTTGGAGTTCCCCAGAGCGGTAACTGGTAAGGGTTGCGAAAGGGTACGCGAGGTGTAATTTAATTATGTTGCCTATTGTGAACCTTTACCTTCATCTCGTTTTAGCTGTGCGTGCAGATGTACGTGTTTATGTGAGCCCTTTCACTGTGTGTTCCATTATCCTGCCGATCCTTTTGTGGCGCGCAATGCAGCTTCAAGTTATTTATGACGGCGCGGAGCTCTATTTGGGGGAAAGCTTTACCAGGTTAGTGGGAAAAAGGGGAGAGAGAGTAGCTGGCGGAACGGTAATATCGCAACCCGCACCCTCGCAACAGTCACAGTTGCAACGCTGTTAAGTGAGCAAAAATCTCGATAAAGCGTACGAACTTATCTCACCTCCTATCTCGTTCGGACGATCGGCACTGTAACGTTACCGTGGTATAAGGGCTAGCTTAGTAAACCATCACCTCCTGGACTGGACGATGAAATATCACACCCACTCTGCATGCTGCCTACACCGCATTCAAGGTTGAGTTTAAGGCATCCCACCATCATGAGTAGTTGTTCCGGGAGCGAGCGAGACAACAGGGGTGAAACACCTGAGTAGTGTCGAATCTAATGCCAGTTGCCTACCGGCCGGTCAGTGTGGAATGCACGTCACACGGTTTGCCACTTCGTTCGGAAGGCCAGCAAGGAATTTAAGCCAAAACCTTAAGCAATGCCAAATACCGTGCATGTAACGTTTCGAAAGGGGCTAATTGATGCTTAAGGTGGAGCGTACAGGCAGGTTGGACATTTGGTAATGGAGTCTCGCAGTGGCATGCCGATTGCTATTCATATACACCAATAAATTAAAACAACTTTCAAGCTGTTGCCATACTGGGGATGGAAACCTGTAGTACTCCGCATTTCGTGAGGGAGTTGCTGGACTTTAGCAGACGTAGAGTTCTTAGAGCCAAATGAAAAGAATTCATGCACTTGAATGTTTGTTCACAAATAATTCTTGTGTTTGCTCAATGTCCATTACCAGAACTCAGGTCTGAACAGGTAACTATGACGACTGAGTTGTTAAATCTGAATCTGATATACTTAATAATCCTAAATTAACTACTTTGAGCTTGGATCACTTTGGTATGTGATCAATAATTGAAGAAATATTGAAAATTGCTTCAGAATCTTATAAATTCCGATTCTCTAACCCGTACATAATGGATATCTTGTAGCCCTCATAAGCTAAAGTAGCACATCACAACGAAAATGCTATCTAAAATCAACTATTCCTCACTTCGGAAAGTCTACCGTGACATACGAAAGGCCATCGGAGATCAGGTCTAGAATCGTGACGTGGCGTAGAAGTGAGCAAACAGAAAGAATATCCGCGCTGCAGTAAGAAATGAAGGAAACTGGAATCGATTGATCGGAAGCATGACCGGAAGTCGAAGGTTAATCACCACCTTCATCTGATGGAGGTCATCCGGTTTGCTTCACATTCGCCAGAAGCGCCAGAAATACTTTCACTTTCACGGAATATTGTTGCTAGTGGAAGGTAGGCGACATATGATGTTCTTTTTTAATGGGTTACACTTTCTCCCGGGGGAAAGATAGAGTTCTGAACGACAACTGGATCTGGAATACGTTCTCACCTACGTCACACGTTCCCGCAAACAAAGGTTTCACTAAATTAGCGAAAGAAAATGTTCCAATTTGTCGGTTGGCGATATTTGGGGGGAGAGAAACAAAGCAAACAGCACCAATTTCTCCAATTATGCTACACTCCATTCTTCGACTATTCCCGCACTATTCAGGCTCGGGATCAACGCGGCCCAGCAGCACCAACTCCAATTGCACGTCAAACGCCTCTCAAACGATCAACCGCTGCCGGTCGTCCATCACATGCACACACACACACACACTGAATGATAGAAGCGTTCCGCCAGCCAGTAACTTAAGCTGACGGCATGTCTCGCGCCATACGAAAGAAAAATGGCGTCGGCAGTTTGACAGCTCAAAGCGAGGAAATAAAAATAAAGAACAAGATATACGAAGCGACCGGAAAATGTATTATTCCACTGTGCCCGGCTTGCCCCTTACCCATTACCGGCCTTCCCCATCCACCTACCGCTCCACGGTTATGGTCCGGGTGGTTACTTCACAGTGCCCGAGGTCTCTCTGTAAGCGGAGACTAATCACAAAACGAAACTGAAGCGCCTATTTCGAAGCGTCTAGTGTTCGTTTTGAATGAGACATTTTCTCATTCGGGGGTTGTGTTTCGTCTCGGTGTAATTTTTTGTTTTTTTTTTTTCGTCATCCCGCTCTTGCTGCTGTTCTGATTCCTTCATTGAATTCGTTGCGCTGGCGTAGCGTAGCGATTGAGCATTTTTACGCCTCCACCAATGCCATGGCCCCGGGTAACTTCGCTTGGGTGTAGATTTCTTCCTGCTTTATTTTTCGTTTGTATGTGTGTGTGTGTGTGTGTGTGGGGGGGGAGGGTGCTTTTTGTCTTCTTTTTGGCAGCATGGCATGGTTTTAGGCGCTGGCAGTTTAGCCGCTAAATTATTACGCTCATTTCTATAATGAAGCTATCGCTTCCCATTAGCTCAATTGAATACGTAATAAATTCTGCTACTATTTCTCCCTCCCCCAAAAAATATGTTGTCCCCTGGGTTGGGCAATCGGGCAATCAGGAAAGGAAAGAGCCATTTTCAAACGTCAAAAAACGTAGCAGATGAAGAGAGACCGAGTGAGAGAAGGAAAAAATGTGGAATAAAATTCGAATTCGAAGCAAACCGAAAAATTGCGCGTTGCTGTCATCAAATGTCTCTTGTATACCATAACCATCTCTTTGATTCTCTCTCTCTCTCTTTACCCTCTCTCTATATCTCTTTTCCTTTGTTTTCCATAGTCGACCATCATCATAGTGGACGCGTTCGGTAGTGAGCAACGATTTACTCCACAGCTCAATAAAACCGGGGACCACCACCTCCATCGCCGAAACACGGCGGGCAATCGTGAGTCGTTAAAAGATGTCGTTAAATCCATCCATAAACATTCATCGCTGTATAATTATGCAATTTGGAAACGTTCGCCCGATAGCTGATGGAGGATAATATTGCACGGCAGCTACAAAATAAACGATCGTTTGCTAGTTGATGGAACCCCTCTTTCGCACACACACACACACACGCATATACACATACCTGACAGATGAGACTGAGGGTCGCGGATAAATAGCTATTCGTCTCGGAATGGTGAATGTATCACCGAGACACTAACTGCTAGTACGAAGCGTCGTAGAATGCAAGTCACCCAAGATGGGGTAGGAATTTCACTGCTAGCAGAAAGAATTATGTCCCGTATTGGGGACAGATCAACAACCTCACGCGAACCTTCCCCAGCGTACCATATGTCAGGAACGATCGCATACGGCGGGTCGCTCCACACGATAGCCAACTGTCAAATAAGTCTTCCCCATACGGAAGGTTAAGCCTACGTTCCTCTGACCCGGCAATTACTCACCGGGAGCAACCGACCGTGTAACGCTGTACGGCCAAGGGGCGCGGATCGTTTCCCTCCTTCTCAGATCGCGGCCAGAGAATAAAGATTAATGGCAGCCAAGTGAAAGTCATCATCGTCATCGCCACGTCGTGAATTTAGGCAGTTTTCGGCACTGCCAAGCAATAGAGCATACCAGATCGCAGCATGTGTAATATCTTCGCTCCAAAGGCGAACACGATCATTCGATAACTGGCGCGTTGGGATGCGGAAGCCACCCACCTATCTGTCCAGAGGCCACATCCGCCACATACCATCACGTACACGCATCTTAATCGTATGGTACTGTTGCAGCTAATCATCCCCAATTCGAGTGAGAGCCACTTTTCCCTCAATTGACATTTTCCAGCCAACACATTGCGGCCCACCCGAAACAAATGGGTTCTGAGCGCTGTTTCCGGATGTCTGATCGGTGGATGAGGTGACAGCGAAATTAGAAAATAGTTTCTCCAACGCTTGCTCGAACGAATTGGTCCGTGTTCTGGTTTGGTGCCCACGCACCGCTCCCGAGATCGCTTGTTTTTCTTCTCGGGTTGTGTTTTTTTTTTTTTGGCAGCTGGTGTAACATATTCCACAGTGTGATCGAGAGACCTGCGTGTTGTTGTGACCTCGGTGAGTCGTGTAAAAAACAGGGGGAAAGGAGTAAAAACAAAAACATTGAACCCAGTGGCTGGCCCGAGGTGAGAAGAGTCAACAGAGCAGGTTGTTTGAAATACGCCATGGTCCGGCAGATCTTGCGTGACTTTAACACCCCGGGCCACGAGCGACTCCGATGCGGAGCGTTGGATGCTAATTGGAGAAACAAACGCCAGAACATTATTGCCTGCACGCATCACCGGTTCTGATGATCGCCGATGGTGGTCTATTAAGATCTTGCGTTACTTTCGTTTGTTGTGATGGATGCTTCTGATTGCAGCATGAAAGCGAATCATATTTATAAATATCCAGTAATAACTCGACAATTTCCAGATATCGGAAGCATATTACGACTTAAGTTTGCCAAAGACATAAGACATCAAATCTTCAAAATTAAACAATTCTCCGGAAAGCTAATGATACATTGTAGTTACGAATGTAAATGAAGTATGGTAGAACCACCATTCCGACCTTAGCTAGCCACCTTGCTCGGTGTGCAATTAGCATTTTGTTCAGCCTCCCCACTTCTAAATTGATTCGCAGATCGCAGTTCGCCTATTGGTTTTGTCCCGTGCCGGGTTACATCTGTTTTGTTTGCGTTTTAATTTCATGTTGTGGCCAACTGCTAGAGGGCGTGGTTGAACGGTTTTAAGTGCGTCCCAGGTGGGTGTTTACCATTCGTACACACCAATTTCACATTCGCACCGGTGCGAACATGTCGTGCTGGGTACCGTTGCGCATGACACGAAGACTTGACTGAAATAACTGCGAAGTGCGTTTATTTGCGTCGAAGCAAGCGCGGGTACGTGCTTAAAATAAATCCTCAACTAGCGTTCGTCTGGTTTTATCTGGTGAACCATTGCAAATCGGTTTGGTTGGTTGACATTAACGTTGAATTTATGATGACATTTCGAAGGGATGGTTGCTGTTTTTGGGAGAATGGCAAAGGTTTGAAGAAGAGTATTCATAAACTTTAAATGTTTATGCGATGAAGAATTGGAATTGAAGTATGAAATAAAGTTAGTTTTCCTTCTACCTTAAGAACAGGTAGTTACCAAGTTTGTAAGAATTTCAGAATATTCTACTAAAATCCTTGAGGATGTCCTAGAGAAAGAGTCTTCAAAATACTCCAAACTACACAAAGAGAGCTGATTGCAAAGACCCTCAGAGCACTGAAACATTAGTCTTAGACATTAGACCACCAAGTCATCAAGCACGTGCAATGGTGGAATAAGAAGAAAAAGCAACTGACGCACCTTCAGCGTTCCATCCTAGACATATTGTTGGTAGGCTTTTGGGAACAAATTCCGTATGGAGCGTTCATTCGTGCAAACATGGGCAGTCACAAAGATAACAAACATTTCTAGTCATGTTTTAGGCGCTCATCATTCTCACCTCAAGGTGTGCCCACACGGAGTGCAAGCTCCAGCCGTTTGGCACCGGAAGAACATTTGGACAAGCGTTTTCGAAATCAATTTCCAAACACGTCCACGTTTCTAAACGGCACCGACAGACAGCTAACCTGACAGTTGGCGCAAAACTTCCGACTGCTTCCGTAGATAGCGGAGGGACCGTAGGCGATGGAGGGAATTGAGAATGTTCGCCTTGCTGATGGAGTGATGGTTTTGTTCGCGCTGGAAGCTCTTCACATTGCTTGGGAGATGGAAATCGGAGTTACACTTTTCCATTGCATGTGGAGCAGTTTTGCATCAGGCGTTTTTATTTTGTTCGCTTTCTAAGCGCAAAGTCATTTTTAACACGTTGAGGATAGCTTATATTTTGTGTGTAAGCATGCCTATAAAGTTGTGAGAATACATCAGTATAACTAATTGAAAGGTTTCTAAAGAAGTACCGGAAATGAATCAACATAACGTTTTCTCACTATTAAGGGTTTTTATTTCAACAACCGCAACTTGCCTCGGAAGGGTCGAATAGATAGTCGTGAGCATGCTTTCACACTTAATCGGGAACATGTAAAATAAACACACACAAAGAAGAGCAAAAATCCCCCGGTACGGCATTCGTTCTAAACCTTCTCCAGCTGCTGTTAGCAGTCCAGCCGCACCAGAATTTCCCCGATGAAAGTAGAGTGGAGTACAGAGCGATAAGAGCGGGTGGTGCGGGAGGGAAGCTTAACAACTTCACGCTGTTTGAGTAATGAAGAAGTCGGCCGTGCCGGTAGCCGGATTATCGTGCGCATAGGAGAAAGCGCAACGAGCGTTTGGCGGTCGTGCCCGCGATAGCGTAACAAATTCGAATGCCCATTGTCATCGTCATGTTGTGTCTGGATGGATCGTGCTAGCGTCAGGGATGGGTAGCTGTACTTTTTCGTTGGACCAAGCATTGCCCTTTGTGCTATAAAATTTTCTACAATATTTACGCTTGAAGTTGCCAGAGCTAGTGCGGCATATGATAAGAGAATTGTGCCAGATGATAAGATAACACAGAGAGAGAGAGAGAGAAAGAAAAGATATTTACCCTGTTGGTACACGTTGTAATATTTTTTTTAAGACCGTGACTTGTCCCCTTCGCAACAAACTGTTAACCAAAAATATAGTTTTGTATCATCATCTGCTTCGTTTGCCTTAATTGCTGACACTTTTTTACAATTAAATCAAACAGTCTGTTTTTTTTTCTTAGCATGATTTTTTTATGTTTTTAATGTTAATAAGCTACAATACACGTTAAGCTTGTTCACAAAAGAGGATTCTTTAAAAAATAAATCCCTAAAATAAAATAAAAATAAATAAATAAATTAACTAAATCCCTTTTCATTCGGTTGCCAACCCCTGGATGTACATCCCGCGGAGCACGGAGCCACGTAGATCACGCCCAGAGTAAGTAGGTTTAATCAGATAATTATAATTGATCATAAAACTCGCCTTCTGCGCGCGCGATTCTCGAGCGAGCGTAACCGATCGGTAGCGGGATCGGTGTGCCCCCAGTCCCGGGCTGTACGAGAATACTTTCTGGAGCGGCTCGAAATGCTCCAACCGTGCCTGTCTGTTAGTCGCTTGTGAGGCGACCCTATGCTCCCGGGTTTTCTCGTCTTTCTCCTACACCATCTCTATGTGACACGTTCGTTTCGTTTTTGCCCCTTGGCGCCTTTTTCGCCTAGTTGCCCAACATGTTCCAATTATGTTTGAACCCGCAAAGCGCCGTCTCGGGTGGCACATGTTCGCGACCAGTAAAATGCTTTGCTTTGTTTTGTCGTCAAAAAGGGCACACAAAAAAAGAAGACAGCGGAGCCACAGACAAAAATACATGACGTACCGCTTCAGTCATCGGGGTTTTTTTTTTTTTTTTGGAGCGGAGTGTTAATGAATGTATCGCGCTCGGGCTAATCGCGTGAGAAATCGGCATGCATGACGAGCGCAGGAAATGGAGAACCATGCCACGGTCCAAAACGGGGGTTGAGATCTTAATGCCGGTCGACCTCCTGCTGTGTGGTTTTGGACGCGCTTGTGCTTCCTAACCCGCCAACACATCCTTACACCGCGATTTGTTCCGCTAGCGTTCGGTGAGTGTTAAAGATTTTAAATGTATTTATGTTACTTTAAACACGTCACATGGTAGCTTTGGTAGGTTTTTTAAGTCAACTTTCATACTTTAACCGTTAAGCGTTTAACTGCACCCGGCGTCAATTTTATTGAACGTCAATTTTATAATAATTCGAAAAAAATATGCCACAATAAAGTAAATGGCAAGCAACATGATAATGCACCGCATGAAAGTAGGGGAAATGATTTGATTGCAATTGCATCCGACGCTTCCGTGTAATGGCGTTTGAAACCGAGCACGCAATTAAAACAGCAGCATTACAGAGAAACAATAATGTAACAAACTGGCGATTGCCTTTCAAAAGAAACGTCCCTGAAATCGATCAATAAATTGATGCATGTTTATTGGACAGCATCATTTATTTACGAGTGATGGAATCGAGTTGCGATGTACGCATCATGTCAACTAAAAAGCAATTCGTTGCTATATTTGCTTAATGCCTGGAAGCTATTGATTACTTTATTTTTTGTTTCATTTCGAATGTACATTTGCAAGAATGAACAGTTTTGTTCATTTTTTACTAACTGCTGTTAAGTTCAGTTAAGTATTTTAACCCAATCTTTTACTTAACTATTCATGCATCTGAATGAAAAACAAAATGGAGATTTTCACAGCTATTACCAGTCCATAACTTAATGCAATTCCCACCAATAGATGACCTCATTCGATAATTTATTTTTTACCGTGTTTTGAAGCGAACCAGCTAGTCAGAAAACCAGGCTGCCCTCATTTTCGGTACATTTTTTTCAATTTTCTACTTTTGCGCTATTTTTTGTTGTTGAAAAATGCACGTGACTTTTCTTGTTCTTTAATCTTTAGCGCACCATATATCAACATCCGATGACAGTCTTGTGCGGAAAACTGTGACTTTTCGTTTAGCGAGTGGTTTACACAGGAGGTCTTGCAGCTTCCGCGACTAGGTCATAAATAGTAGAAAATATAAACATTATCCATCCTTAACACATTGTGATGTTTCCCTCTTCCAGAAGGAGATGAAAGAGAATCGAACAAACAAAAACCCCGACTAAATTTCATTCATCAATTTCAGCGATAGCAACTCAGTGTCTGGCTGCCGGTAGAAAACAGTTTTCCACACACCATTTTCCCAAAAACAGTGGTCGGCCGTGTTGGTAGCGGGAAAATTTGTGGGAAATAAATCGGTACTTGGGCGAGTAGGAGCGATTGTGCGTGTGATGTGTGTTGAAGAGAGAGAGAGAGAGAGAGAGAGAGAGAGAGAAAGAGAGAGAGAGAGAGAGAGAGGGAGAGAGAGAAAGAGGAAGTAAGACGGAAACGGCCCTAACCAAACAAACAAATAAATGCACGGAAACAAACATCGACCACCCATCCCATGAAACAAACCACCTTCTGACGTACACTTTTCGTGGAAAATGAAGCCATGATGTGTTTTTTTTTTCACTAGGACCGCACAAGCGTGTATCGGAATTTTGCCGCACTTTTCCAGATGGTGGTGCTTTCTCTCCCTTCCGTGCACTTTTTGCTGCTTTTTGTAGGTAATATTTTCGATAAAAATATGAACCAGATCACAGAAGAAACCGGAAGCGGAACGAGTTCAAAATTAATTTCATTTGAAATCATAATTTTATTGCTTCACGCTCGCTTACGGGACAAAGCAGGAGGGGGGGGGGGGGGGGGGGGGGGGGGGTGTAACAGTGGCGAATGGCGAAACCCACTTCAAACATCACCCGGGTTCTCAAACCCTTTTACGAGCTGCCTCTTCCTAGAAGCTTACTACGATGCGCTACGAAACGAAAAAAAAAACCCAATTTCAATCACCTCTTCCGGCGGGCTTTGTTCGATTTCGTTGCTTTTCTTTGATTTTTCTCATCACCTCCCAGTCCGTATCGGAGCTGGGTGAGGCTGGAACCGTTTCTTTGACTTAAGCCGCACCATTGAACCGTACCGAGGCATGAAATTGTGTGTACCGCGCCAAGGAAAGATGGCCGCACCACAGCGCAACGGGCCCCGGGGCGCTCGGGAACGCGACCGAACTTCCGACCGAATGACTTCTGCGCTTTCATGTAGCGACATAAGGGCGGGAGGTTTGCTTCGTTTTCTTTTTACTTTTGCGAAGACCATCCGGATCGTTTGTGCAATATTTTCCTCGCATAATCTAATCAGTGTCATCGCGCACCCACAATGCGGCAATCGTAGGCAATGGCGGCTTTTGTGCGGAGACATCTTTTCCTGATTTTCCACGCGGGTTCCAGACGCGGAGCGAAGGATGTTAGGGCCCAGTGGGTGGAGACACTTCATCATCAACCACCGTCAAACGGGTCGTCGTACTTTACCGTAGGCACGCTAAACTGAGGCAACCCAACGCAATGTCACTTTGTCTGCGTCTTGTTGGTTCGTTTTAGTAGTTGCTTTTATTGATGTTTTTTTTTAAACTTCTCGGTACGCGTGTGTCTTTGTAATGTCTATTGCCCTAGGTTTTAATCAGATCGGATTCGGATGGCGGTTTAGGCCGGCGTTGGATCTGCCCGGTTGGAACGACAGCCATGCGAATGGTGACCCGATACGCCTCCGGTCACAGCGAGGCGGCAACTTAATCGCTTTCGGCTGCGTGTGGCTTGCGCGTGCAACACCAAGACGCATCGGATGCACCGGAAAATGCATCTTGCAAAGCACCGACAAACGATCCGACTTAGTTACGGTCGAACGGCTGCACGCGCCACTCATCAAACACTTTGTTGTGGAAGGTTGTGTTAGTATTCATTTCAGAAGAATCATTCGCGTTCAGCTTCAGTGCAGAGTTATTCCAATCATGAATCAACTCTTGGAAGATTCATAAATCTTTTACTTTATTTTTTGAAGACACGATTTATTTTTTGAGATTCGTCGAGATTTTCTAAGAGTCGAGTTAAACAAAACATTCAAGACATCCCGAAGAATACGAGAGCTGGAATTGTTAATCGATTTGTGATGTTTGAATTGTTTTATGTTTGAACAAATCCTTGGAGAAATTGATCCCCAATGCATAATAATGAATGGTTTGTGCATCTTCATAACATAGCTTTAGAGTAATTTATTTGACATTTAGTTTCAAATATCGCCGAAGATCAACACTGTGGAGTATGAAATGAGATTTAAATAATAGCTTTTTTAAATTTATTAGTAAGAAAAGTACTTCATATCAGGAAGATAATTGCAAATTGAAACAAAATAAACATCACACACATCTTAACCGTGCCGCAAGCAGAGAGTGTCACGCAGTTATTCTATCGTAACGTTCAGCTTGCTGTTGAAAACTCTTTTCCTAATCGTTTTTCCCCGCTCTCAGCCTGTCGAGCCACTGCGCACGGACTTAGGCGTGTCCGGTCGGATTACTACCGTTTCGCGCAAGTGCACCGTGCCATAAGTTCTGCTTGGATCTGCAACCAAGCCGCACAGAGAGGCAACGCCACACTGGCCACAGTGATTTATGAGCCAGTGCCGGAGCGCGTTATTAATATATAGCGTTTTTGTGTTTTGTTTCTGTCCCTTCGACGGCCCTTCGCCCGCCTGGAGGTTTCTTTGGCAAATGGTTTTGAAAGGTATGTGTGTGTTAGGAGGTGATTTTTTTTTGCAGTCCAAACAAACCCAATACCAGTGGTAGTGTTGGGAGAAGAATTTTCCCCGGGTGCCACAACCTGGCACCGCAAACGTTAACGACGCGCGTCCGGAAGATGTCAAGTTACTTACATGCGGTAAACTTGAAGTGCGAAACGTGAGCCTTCAGCTGATCTTGAACACTGTCGCGAGGTGAAGGGAACAAGGAAGAGGAGGGAGGCGAGGAGTATACAAAAGAAAAGGGGGAAGGAGAATTATAGACTACAGTGGAGCGCGTTCGATTGTCCAGGTCCACATTCCGAGTGGAAACATTAGTGCGGCATCCATCCATCCATCCAACCATCCATCCATCAGGCAAGAGGTAACATTAATCCAGTGCTAGTGATTCTGGCTGGACGCGCATCGAGTGCAGCCGGGGCTATACTCAAGGATGCGCATCGCAGTGTCGTCTGCCATTAGGCTCAAAAGGAGGACGCTTTTGTACAGCTACCGGACCGGGTAACATCAAACGGTGGGATAAATACTGGACATTGGCTTCATTGCATGCGGTTATTTTATTTTAACTCTTGCAGAAACTATTCCTTAAGGTGTTCTAGCGGCTGGAATAAGTTGTCATGGTATTTTACATAACTTGCATGAATAACATCATTACTCATATAAAGAATAAAACAATTATTTATGTGGTTCATAAAATAAAAATCAATCCAAAAGTTCGTCACAAATTATTCTTGAATTGAGTTGTTTTTTTTTACTTTAAAATATTATAATTTACAAATAGTTGTAATGCAGGGCACCAACCTACTTTGGACCAACTGTGCGCATGTGATACCGTCGCAGCCACCGAAATGTGCGTCCAGCTGCTCCATTTCTTGCCCATTCCGTGACGTCATTCGTACGCTCGTCCACCAGTCCGACCACATTCCGGCACGTCTCATGGGCTAATCATTGTAATTACTGCAACAATATCTAATTCGCACCTTCCGCCGCGTGTCGATGGGCGACGACCAACAAACATGCACGGACGCCACTAGCCGCTAGCCTGTAATTACCTTCCCTTTCCTCTCCGTTCGTGCATACCGATCTTCCCAGCATTAACCCCGGGTATGGCTCTGGTGGTTGATAAGCTATTTCCCAAATGGAGGATCAGTATTTCTTTACAGTTTTTGTTGCTGTTGCTTCTGCGCTGATGATCTACTCGATCTCCGAACCGGAGCGGTCGGAAAACGGCCCCCAGTACATCGGGGCCGATGAACCTATGAATGCATCACCCTTTGAATGGGCGCGTCACAACGCGACGAGACACAACTCATCGTGCGTAGCAGCGCGCAGCCGGCGCGGACACTGGACGTGTCGCGACCGGTACCACGAAACATATGCACACACAGTGGATGCCATTGTTTCGTGGCACAGAAAGGGTCAGCTTAACGAGCGTATGGCTAGACGTGCGTGGCAAAGCAAAAAAAAAATAACACATCGCCTCATCAGTCGCCAATGCTGCGCGGGTATCGATTCGGCAGACCACTGAGTCATCAGCGGAAAACCGTGCAGATAGCTCTGGTAGGCCAGCTGAAGCGATAAAATATGGTCCTGTCGTGGATCCGGCGCGACAAAGCGATTAGACGCCGATTGTTTTGGAAGCCATACTGTGAAGCGATAAAATGCGCAGCGTGTAGAGTGAGTCTTTCAAGTATAATTAGCTTCCGCTTTGCAGCACAATCAATGCAAACATATGACAAGATGTACAGATGTGTGTGTCCAGAGCAGATTACATGTGTACGCTCATATCTCGAAATAGAAAATGACATCAGATGTGAGTAATTTTGTGTGCTATATTATCTCACATTTGCAAACAAAAGTCGATCATTGCAACTCAAACGGGGCAATTTTATTTTTTCCAAGAATTCCCCAGAATTCGACAGAGTTCATCGGATGTACTTGTTTGATGTGCTAGAAACACCTATTCAGATTATTGCAGTTATTGATGACTTCTTCTGTCTATTCCGCTACTCCGTTAACAATCGAACAACTTTCAGAGTATTTGGGATTTCTCGTTCCCTTCATTTTAGACCATGTAACTACTATAATTGCTCGCTCCATTTTTCTTTCTTCCGCAAAATACCTGTCAAGTAGCAATCCCCAGAAGTAGCACAAAATACCACACCAAGGTAGAATTATCGCAAACAACAATAACAAACAATCAACAGGGAATACAAAAAAATCGAAGGAAATGTCCCAGTTGCCACCGAAAAAAAAAAAAACGGCAGAAACGGAAGTACAGCCATTTCCACGGCCCGTCTTAGCATTTAGACATTGAGGCAATGGTAGGGAGCATCATCGATGTCTGAACCACCGTCTGAACCCCGCTAAGGCGCGACTGTTTTCTTCTTGTAGTTCATTCTGCACGGGAAGGCCAGAAAAACCAAACAAAACAACAGAAGGCCAAGAAGTGGAAACTCTCCAGAATTCCCGCGCTCCTCCATCTCCCCTCCCCCCCCCCCCCCCCCTCCTCCTCCTCCACCTAAACCCTGACCGGGCGGCAACGGTCGCTTTGTCAATCTTCTTCGCGTTCTTAATTGCTTCTAGTGTCGCGATTTAATTGATTATCTGATCGTAATGATGTACCGGTTGAAACGAAAAATTTAATAATGGGATCAAGCGGGGATGCCTTTTTCGCTTTTATTCTGCGCTTCGGCGTTCGCCGGTTTCGGGGGCCGCTCCTAGCCCGGCCGAACCGGTCGCGCGGTTCTTGTTTGGTTTTCTTTTTTCTTCTCTCCGACCCTCTCTCGTTTTTCGTGTCGTTTGCTAAGTGTATGGCGCAGTCGAGGGCACTCCAGCTCCAATACTCCGGGCAGTTCTGACGCGACTTCGGAAGTTGCTGGCCGGAATGAAGTGGTGGTTTTTTGTTGTGATTGTTGTTGTTGTTTTCTTTCCGCTGCACAACAAAACGGAGAAAACTCATCAAAACAATGCTTGAGGCGTACCGCTGTGAGTCGGTCCCCGAGTCGAGAGCCCTCCTTCGCGCTGTGGTTGAAAGAACGAAAGTCGACAGCCAACGATTTTGTCCAGTAGTTTGGGTAGGGAGGCAGCAGATGAAGAGCACACACCCAACAACAACCACAAAAAAGGCACTGGAGAAGGCACACGAGATAAAACAACAATCGAAATGATAGACAGCATCTTGATTGAATCAGAAAACTAGTTAATCACGGTGAATCATGTCCGGCAAGTTCTGGTCTCCAGCAAGGCCACTCCAAAACGGTCTCCCTCCCAGCTGGGAATTGAGCAAACAAACACACATACCCATGCATAGAGCCCTGGAAGATGTTGAAATGATGGAAGCAGCAAGCTGATCGAACGAAGGAAAAAAAAAACAAGCTCAACAGATCCTTAAACAGCATCTCGCTTCCAATCGATTGCGGTTCTTGTTGGAGTTTTTGTTTCTTCTTTCTTTTAACGTGGCGGAAACTTCGGGGACATCAATTCTCGACATCACTGCCCCGGTTTGATGGATGCCTCGCCGGCATCTAATGATAGCTACCGAGATCTGGCCGATGTCCCACGGAAGTATCGGTACGCTCTGGTACAGATCACGTACGATCGAGCTGCGCTGAGTTGACAGCGCAACAGGCCCCACCCCCCACCCATGGCTGCGCGGTACGGCCGCAAAACGTTCGGAGGGCGCGAATGCCTAGTTCGGCTATAATTTAATGAGATTATAATTACCTTTGTCAGGCAGGCTTCGCGACAGCGGTTGATAGTAGCGGCGGTTGAGGTTGATGAAGTTGATGTTGACACCGTCTCCATTGCGGACGCTGTCGATGCGCTGCTGCTGCTGCTGCTGCCACCGCTCCCCGTCAATCGGTAGCTGTCAGTTGGCTCTGTCGCTTCCACCCCCAGACCCACCAGTACCGCCAGGGTTAGTAATGTCACCCCGAACCCTAACCACCGCGTGTCACGTACTGGCGCCATTTCTTTTCCGTTGCCTTCCTGTAGCGGGACTTCCAGACTAGAAGTCCTGAACTTATAGACTAGAGCACTTGAATTCTAGGCTCTACGTCTTCGTTACCTTATATTTAGTGTTTTGAACTACACTGGAAGAATGGAAGAACATTCCCAATCTTGGTAAGTTGTCAATAGGTTTGCCTTTCACAAACTCCTTGAAAAAATGTTGGAAAAATGTTCTATGGAGAGATATAAAGATAGAATATAAAGTTACCCAATATTGAATAATTTCATGTGATTTAAATAGAATTAAATGGAAAAAGGTATTTGCCCTACTTTTTAACTATCCTGAATTGTCATAGCTCAATGGCCAAATACGAAAACAAACAAACCTTTAAAAACCATCCAAAATTCTGCTGATCAAGCGTACAGCGAACGGATAGCTTCCAGATTGGAATGTCCGTAATGCGACAAAAACAAACCACAAACACATGGTAACAGCAAACACAATTGCCACCGGCAACACACAGAAACACACAAAGGAGTTGGGAAAAAATACACATGAACGTAGCGAAGAAGGCGCAGACATATTTTGAAAGGCTGCTTAATTATTTAATTGCATCATTTTTCATCGAAACTCGCAAACGGGGCTGCACCGGTATGCGGGGAAGGTAAAAACGCAGCTATCGGGAAAACCCTGTGTGCGTCTGGGTTTGCCTGTGCAGATTCACTGCCTTCCCAACTAGCAAAAACAAAAAAGCGCGTGGCTGTATGAGAGAGTGAGATAAACATCGCAATGAAGAACCACTGATGAGGTGAATTATTCATTCGTTTTTGCTGTTGTTAGGTACATGTAATACATGCTATGTTTTACATGTTATTTTTGTTTGCATTATCTTACTTTAGTTTACTTTTAGTTTTGTTTACATTTTTACATTTTGCTTTTGATTTCTATATGAAAACACATTTTTGATGCTGGTTTCTTCACTTTAGAAATTCTAGATAAGTTATCCTCGCACGAAAAATCCTTAACCGCACCCGTATGGGTTTAGCTTTTTAAGGATCTCTGGCATTTTGTAAGTGTGTGTGAGTTTTCCTTTTTTTTTTTTGAACCCGAAAACAAAAGCCACCCCATATTGTGACGAATTCAACAGCGAGAGAGAGAGAGAGAGTTTGTGAGAGTTTCCGATTGTGTGCGTTTGTGTTTGAAGATGGGAAAGTAAGCGAAGAGAAAATTAAAGCAGCATGCTTCCATTCTCCTTCTAACGCTTGTGTAGTGGTTCTGTCTATCTCTATCGAGTACGTTCTCTATCGCTCTCTTCCTTTTGGTGCTACAGCTTAATCTCGTCTGATGGAAGCCGTGAGATGGTAGAGGCCAAAACAAAAACCTAAACCCCCAAAACATCCTCCAAAATAAGCCAAACAAAACGTGAAACTCACAAACACATTCGACAGCTTTAGCTCAATGCTCCTTTCGAAGGCTTTTGCTTGGGTGTGTGTGTACGTGTTTGTAATGTTGTAGGTTGCTAGGTACATTGTTGTGGTTCTGGGGGAAAATAGTGTGGACGTAAAAGGAATTTACCTTGAATTTACAATTCACAAACAGTTGTAAACTTATTTCACACTGTTTAGCTTAAACGATAGATGCACAAGAAGCAGAACAGCACCATACATGCAAAACACTCGCGTTCACCCTCACGATCACGGACGGAGGAGTTAAAAAAAATACACACACCCCTTTCGCCCGGAACAACGCGGCCTTTTACGAGTTTCACGAAAACGCGTCCGGAGCAACAAACCTTTCGGTCGGAACTGAGCGCACCTTCCGGCGTTCGATGTGTGTGCGGCGAGCGATTTTGCTCCCGACCTGTTTTTTTTTATTCGCTCTGTTTTTCGGCCACCCACCGTTTCCTCTTCTGACCCCCGTGCGAATCTCTCGCCATCCCCCTACCCCCCTATTCCTCTCGTTCTATGTGGAGCATGTTCCAAGTATGCCGAAAAAGAAAAGCGGAAGGACCCGCCACCGAAACGGAGGGAGCAAAGAAGGTGGTCGAACAGCATCGGCACAGAAAACAAACAGGGCACACACTCACCAGCCGAGATCGGATTGCTCCGGCTCTGGACGACGCATGACGCTCCCACACAGGCATGCAAATATCTGGTTTGCTGCGCGAAACGGGGTTGGATGCTGCAGGGGCGCTTTTAATGCTCTTGCTTGCTCGGTTCGAGGTGGCCATGGGGTTTTTTGCTCTGCCGTGTATTTTTGCTGGCCGCAAAAGGATGCAGACTCCGATTACAGCTGCACACGGCGCACGGAGAGCGAGTGATCGCGATGCTATACGGAGCTTCGCTCGCACGTGCTTCGCCACTCACTCTCATAGGCGTCACTCACTCTCCCGTTCCGTGCGCTCGTTGGGTCTCATTTTCTTTTCCGCTTTTATTCCGATTTCTTTAAACGAAAACGGATTAGCGAGAAAGAGAACAAAATTGCAAAAGTGAGAAACATAGAAAGAGAGGGAGTGCGGTGAAAGAAATGTATGGAACTCATTCGAGCAGTAACTGCTCGATTGCAGATTGTAGATTAATTTGAGCATTATGGCAAGAAGATGCTGAATACATTGGAGACTTTCAACATGATTACAAGCGTTTTATTAGCACAAATTCACGTCTTTCGTCCATTTCTTACTTTGGTGCTCCAAGAAGACCTGTCTTAACTTCAAGAAGTTGTGATATATTAACTTATTTATGAAAAAAAAACTCTGTGCTTTCCTGCAAAGATTTTATCCCAATTACCACCAACATCCTTAGAACTAATTGAATGTGTTTCTAAAGTTCTGGGCAATGGATTATCCGTATGTTTCTATTTCTATGCGACTTGCTAAGTTTTATTAGAAATGTCGTCTATAAACCAATATATTTTGTACACTGGCTAGTAGTTTTTCGAAAAATGACTGAAAGAATTTATTTTAAGCGAATTTCTTTGTACATTGTAAAACAGCGCCATAATAATAAATTGCTACATTGCATGTTGCAAAGTTGATGCAAAATTGAGGACAAATAGTTAAATGAAATGATTTAACAAAGAACTTCGAGTCTCTTGGTACATGTTTATAGAATACATTTTTATTTTAAACTGAAAGTTTTTTTCTATTTTTGGTGAAATTTGGATAAATGTACATTCAGTACCAATAGCAAATTGTTAAAATATTTCACAATGAATGTAGGAGAAATATGAAACAAGACATGATGCACCTTTAAAATATATTCAACTGAAGTGTTGAGCTTCCTTAGAAGACATTCCATTGGCTACATAAAAGAGCAGCAAGATGTTGCTACCATTGGCAAAGGAAACGACTGAGTAAAGAACAGAAGAAATTAATTAACAATAAGTAGCTTTCATTGTTATAACTCGCGCTTAGCACCGAGTCTTCATTCTGCTTCCTTCCACTGCCACAGCTCAGTACACGGAGCGTAGAAGAAACAAAAGTCTCCGCAGAACCTTCATCGGTACCGGTTGTTTTGCATTAGAAAGATTTTATTCTGGAATTTCTCATTTGCTCACTGTCTGTTTATATATGTGTGTGTGTATGTGTGTGTTCTCAACATTTCGGTGGATTGCGTTCCATGGGTTTCGAGCACCTTCGCGCAACCCGACGGTATGCACCGAACGGAATTGAGATGGCGACGGAAATCATGTTTCCCATTCCTCCCCTTCACCCCTACCGCACCCTGATTCGGAGCCACGCGAAGACATTCTTCGGAAGCTGTTTGTTGTTGGGTGGGTTTTGCTGTGTGTTGCCCGGTAAGTGGTGTGGTCGTTCGCGGATGTTCACGCTCACCTATGGCAAACGGTGTTGGGATGCTAGCGGTTTTGGGGTGGAATTGTCGCTTCCTGCTGGTGGCCATTAATGGTCGAAGCGCATCGGCGTACATGTAGCCATGGTAGGAATGTGGAGCTTGTTGCATAGCAGACGGTTTACCGAAAGACACCCAGTTTGAGGCCACCCGTACGACCAGTGTTTTGTTAGAGGATAAGCGAACTTATCGTTCGGTATCGGCACGAATTCGGTGTAGCTATCAAAATTCGAGTACCATCGTCATCATCGCGGGCCGAGGTGGGGAAGATGAAACTATCTGTACACCATCATCATACGGTGAGTAAATTCGATAGAGTTCACCATTAAAATGCACTGCTGGACGCATGCAAGGATGGTGCACTTATTTTTCCCTTTTTTTTTTCAAAGTGCGTTTGAAGCTATTGCCAATGCATCTTGCATGTACAAACAGAAGTGAGGAGTTGCCTTAGAATATCAAGATTTCGTACACATTCGCCTAGACATAGGTCCAGTTAGCTGATTGCAATCTCATCTACCTCATAACTAGCGTGCGGCAACTTGCTTCAAGTTGCAGTTCAGTATCCATGCCACATGGTTCAGCCCCGCAAAGGTCTGGCGTACATGTGCTAATGCACCCCGTCGGTCAGCAATTCGAAATACAGCGAAAGACAACCTGACCGACCGTGCCGGTGTATGCTGTAGCTGACGCACAGTCATCCGTACTGTCTCAACTGCACACATCCGGGGCCATTTTCCGGGGATTTCGTTTGTGATCAAATATTCTCTTTCATCACACCTAACCTAATCTTGTTGCACACCACCAAGGCACCCCAAGGGTTCAGGAGTGCCAGGATATCCGACGTCCGGGAAACTTTATCCCATTTCGGTCTGTGCCGCACATTAGCATAGCTAATGCCGGACCGGGTGTTCGCTACTGGTGATACGGTTTTGCCAGTGACGTGCAGCGGGCATGGGATTACCCATTTTTGTACTCAGCCCGGTTTGGGTTGAGTTCACCTTTCGGCAGCAGACAGGCGGAGCCGCATCGATGTGCGGGTTTTACGGTGAACTCGCGGCACGGTATCGCTTTGACAGCGGACGGAGAAGTGAACGAGATACTGAGCACTTCTGGAATAGTGGTCTCATTGAGAAGGACTTTAGCATGGGTACGATTAAACCGTTTCGTATTGCAACTGGATAGCTGGAATACGCAAGAATTAACAGATTTCTTACTGAGGTTGATGTAGTTTACTTGATGTTATGCAAAAATGCCATCAATTTATTGAGCTATAATTTCTTTGAACTTTGGAGAACCACACTTGTCGGAAAGGTTTCGGAAAGGAAACGCAGAATTTCAGTGATTTCAGAAGAATTTTAAATTGGAGACTTATCAAACACACGAAGGTGTTACTGATAATTCGCCCAGATATTCTCAAAATTTCCCAGATTTTATAGATTACAATTTCTCAGATTTTAATGACTGATTGAATTGTTGTAACAATCAAGAGATAAAGTTGTCCACTAGGTATATCTTGAAGAACTGTATTGTACTTCACAACTATAAACAGCGCAACCCAGAAAACAGAATCAATTTGTCTGTGTAAGTTTTGATGAGCATTCCCCTTCTTGCTGTATATGTAACGCATTCTAGACACATGGAGTCACAATATAGATTGGGCGTCTGCACCGTTGTCCCAATCCATCACCGCTCTTCCATCCGGCGCCGAAAAGACAAATGATCGATACTCCCAAAATATGCTGCATTTAAAAAAAAAAACAAAATCATTGAATTTCTAATGTATCTTCGTGGACTCCGCTACACGCTGCACGCTCACCGCACGCCAAGCTTCCACCCTCGATCAATTTGCGTGCCTTCGGTCGTGATTCATTAGCGATGGATGGGGCGATTGTTTCGCTTCCTAGTGGTCGAATAGTTGCCCGCCGATGGTGACCGCGAGCCATTTTCGCGGTAAGCGATGTTCCGTGACCGGCCCATTGGCGGACGACCGATCCGAGCAAAAACGGATGATGGATGGATGGCGTCGGGTGTTGAGTGTTGGCCATCATTAGCTGCGACTCGAGGTCACGAACGAAATCTCGGCGGGTCAGCCAATAGTACCGAAACCGAGGAAGAGCATCAGTTTATTTTTACCCGTAATGCTCAACTTTGTCCTTACGGATTATTTATTTAAAGAAACCGTTTCGTGCTTGCTTCCTTTTCTTGTGGCGGCAGGTTGACTTGGCAACGCATCGCATCGCCAACGCTGCCTGCTGAATGTCCTTCATCATTGGTTCGGATTGCGATTGAGCTTTTTTTTTGTAAATCATTCTAATCCTTCCTTTGTCTGGTTTGTAGTCTTGTTTTTCATGAATTCGGGCACCACTCCTTCCCGGAATCTACTATGCTCGGTGTCGCGAATTTCATCCTATTTGGGAGAGTTGTACGTTTTTGCGCTTCTTGCGAATTGTCCTTGATAGGAAGAATGTGCAATCTGACCTGGGTAAAGGTGTACAAAAAAATGAGTTGCTCCAAAATCCTCGGATCGCATAAAACCCACAAAGCACAAATAAAAAAAAACAGCTTGACCTTCGCTCGCCGGTCGCTTGAGGACCGGTCAGCTCCGCACTAGTTTATGATAAGGGTTTTTTAATGTTGTTGCTGTTGTCCTCCTTCAATTTCAACTTAATGCACCAAGAGGGATGTCGAACCATTCCGCCAGGACTTGGACATGGACCATGCTCCAACCGAAGTAATCGAAAGCCCGGAAGGGCGTTCTAATGTGGCAAAGGAAGCAAACTTCCGCTTAATTAGGTCGGGACTTGGTGCGGGCCACTGTCTCCCGTTGCTGACAGTGACGATGGGTTTTTGTGCGATTCTTTTGGGCACTTGAAGTGATTTGCTATGCAGATTTGTTTTTTTTGTCTGTGCTGCTGTGTTAACTCGTTCGCAGAAGGGTCGTGGGAAACGAAATGATTTAGCAAGTGTTGCTGTTTTCTTTTCACCTTGGGGATTGGGTTAAAGAAGCGGTTAAAATATTCAGCAATTTTAAAAGAATAAAACCCTTTCCGGGAGTCTACAAACTGATTTTTTTTCCGACGTAATGGTAAAGGTTGGTGGATAGCCAGCGTCAAATATGCTGTGAAGTTGGAGCTCCCAAGATGGAAGATGCGAAATTCCAGAGATACTCGGTGCATTGAATGTATGGAGAGATAGTCTTATACAAGTATTAACGTCGCAAAGGAAAGTTATAAGAAGACTGATAAATAAAAAAGGAGAAAGCTTCACTATCTCGTATCTTAAGTTCCCGAGCATACTGTAAATAAAATGTCTTTCTGTATGGCAATTGAAGGAATATCTTCCAAACTATTAAAATAAATAAATAAATAAGATTTTTTATAGACGAATGGCTCACAATCTTCCAGAGTTCCAGAGGTCTATGAGAACAACACTTTCCCGGCATTAAGAAACTGAAGCCTTCAAGGCTCTTCTGCAAAGATGCATTGAATCTCATCGTTCCATCTGATGCTTCCATAAGAAAAAATCTACCCAAGATGTTGTTATTCAAATTATTCACAAACTTTCTTCTTTTCCCTCCCTGTCCAAATTTCCCTTCAAATTTCTTTTTAACAAAGCTTGAAAGACTTCAAAATCAAATCGATTCCTGATGTGTTACTAATAGACATTTCATTTGTATTTGTTATGAATATAAAAAAAATAAAGTTCATTCTTCATTTGCTTAGGAAAATAGAATAATGTAGTAAGTTATATAAAAGCATTTACCTTCAAATGCAACGGAAGCCACCTTTAGCTGGTGTACAAGAGCTAACTGATCGTGCTAAAGTTTACCACTTTCCCGGAATTAATTTACATACCCAAACAAACTGATCACCATGCCCTCCTCCAACATCCCCAACGAGCTCGAGGAACGAGGAAGAGCTCAAGCAAAGAAATGGGCACATAAGCGACGAACCCACGATTGATGATGGTTTTGGGATAGAACATCGCCCGCAAACAGGAACGAACTAATATATGGGTATGTGTGTATGTTGGCAGCTTTTGTGGCGATTTTCGATGCCGGTGTACAACGTGTGCGCTCATGCCGTCCATCCGCAGTCATTAATGTTGGTAGCGCATGCAAGCGTACCATTCACGCGAAAATATACGAAAAAGAAGGGGCAAGACATCCACCTAGTAGACCATATTTATTTGAATGCGGTTTTAAGTAACAAAACCGAAAGGGTGGCAGCAAAGGGCGTTAAGTGCCACAGAACAATTCACCTTGCCGCGCCACACCCCCTCGACCTGTTGCCAATCGATTTGCTTGTGCCCAGCACAGTGTCGCGTGTCGTCCGCGGAATACCTTAACCTTGCCGGTCCAGCTTCACGGTTTGGGCGAGAAGTTACAAAACGAGTAGCGTTTACTCTTTTGTATTTCTTCTTTTGTTGGATTAATAGCCATCCATTTGCTTTGCTCTTACCCTCCTGCTTCCATGCGCCGCCTGCGAACCGAACGCAGTTTCGGGCAGCAAATGGAGACGCACGGTTGCCGATTTGTGCGGGTGCTTAAGGTTATCGATGTGCAGCGTTTGCGGGTGTTTTTCTACCACTCTGTTTCCCATGTGCCGTATTTAAATCTTTCTCACTGTCCCTACCGTCCGCCCGGGTTCGCTTTAATTATGTACAAATTTGAGTGCATTTTGTTTGCGCGAAGAAATCTTCCCCCGCTGGATGGGGTGTACGCGATCGTGTCCGCCGATCTTGATCTTCACCCGCACGTTCGCGAAATGTGCATTCGTTGCTGTTGTGTGATTCGTGAGTGTGGGGTTTTTTTGTTTCAATTTTTTGGTGCGAAAAAGTACATGCCGTGTGCGAGCAGCGTCGGAGCCGACCGCCGGGTTAGGAGTCCGAACCAATTGCCATTTTGTTTTGTTTTTTTGTAAAATTTTTTTAACATTATATTTTAAATTTTGAAATATACAGGTATATTGTTTTAATAACCAAACCAGCAAAAATCACAATTGCATAACGAGCATAGAAATGTGAAAGAACGCAGAACCGTTTCACATCACAAACGGCGAGCAATATCGGCGGCCATTGTACCCGTACGCTGGCTGCTGGCCGTATGCGGGCGTCGCGCGTTGTTGCAAATGAATTGCACCGTACTTATCGAGATTTAAATTTTTCTCAACACTTGCTTACCTCGTTTTTCCAGCTCGCCCAGCCCCTCCCCCCCTCCCCTCCCCCTCCTCCGGGATACCTCATCCAACGCCCACTCAACTCCTCATTATCGCTTGCATTGCCTTTTGGTTTGGGTGAGAGTGTGCATATGCATGTTGCACGAGTGCATGGACACGAGTGCATTAAAATCTTTCACCCTCAACTTCCTCCCGCAACCCCGCCCCCCCTCCCACTTCACTCCACCAACCATTCCACTCTGCCTTTTTTATGATGTTTGTACCCGATTTCCCTTTTTACTTGCCTTTCTTCCACCCTTCGGTGCCTGTTTTATGTTTCGAAAGCTCCCGAACAGGAAAAAAAAATCCCCTGGAAACGCTTTGCAGGAGTTTCAATTAAAAACACCAAATTACCTTCCATGGTCATGGGTGGTGTTGTGCTTTTCTGTGCTATGGTTTTTTTTTTTTTGCATTGCACCAAGCTAATTCGTGGACTCGACTCCACGCTTTTGGACGAGCCGGGCCCGGGCCGGGATAGTGTTTTGGCACGATGCACGAGAGGCCGGCAAACGGAAAACATCCCCCGCCCAAGAATTGATGCATCAATGCATCCCGATCGCATGCAATGCCTCCCCTGCACTCCGTGCGGTCTCCTGCACTCCTGCACACGTTTTCCCCCGGCAGTGCGCGCTACAAATCGTTTGAGTGTTAATTTAATTGTGCTGCTAAAGATTCGTTCACCTTGCGGGGTGGGTGTGGGGGTGTGGAAAAAGGGGTTTGCAGCCTGTTGCCAGCGTTAATGCAAAATGGGTGCGTTTGAACGCCATTGCCGGGAGCGTACAAGCGCGATAGGGATGGCAACAACAACAACGGCGAAAAGCATTAAAATAAAACAACATTATGGGAAAAAGCCCCGGTTAGTGCGGCTATTGCGAAAGGGAATCCTCTCGGTTGTTCGGTTTGCTGTGGTTTTGTCTCAGATTGTCGCTATGCACCAAAGAGGAGTTTGTGCCGCTGATGTAATGCACGGATGGTGGAAGCTGAAGGTGAACTAGCTCTTTAATTTTATCCCATTACCAGCATTCAGCGGGAAGATCGCTGCCTTCTCGGTTGCTTGGGCCACTATAAAGCGCGAGGTGTTAATTGTCGTGAAATGGACCCATTGGCGAAGGGTCACGAGCGGGACACCGCTGATGAGAAGCAACAACAAGCGCAGCGCGAAAAAACGTGACACAAGCCCTGCAAGACGACAAAATGCGGCATTCCGAAGGTTTTTGTTTTTTGCTTTCTCGAGATGAAACTATGAGCCCTTTCATGCAATAATTGGGATGCATCTTGGCCGGTTAGAAGCGAGCGGCGCGCCAGCCAAAACGAACGGTACGGTTTCGATTGACTCTAACCGCCCACGACCAGACCGTCCTCGTAGGGGGAAGGTTTACGCTTTAATGGCGGGAAAAGCAATTACAATGATCATCGTTGGTAACCGTGTTGGTGTGAGATGATTTTTTTTGCTCTGGTGTAGGAATATGAGCGCATGATAAGAGCGGATGCACGAGGCAAGTCAATCAGTTCCTGGCTAACGCTTCCTGTCAATAAGCCAGCTTAGCAGCGCATGACGAATGATTCTTATAGCTGTATTTTTGTGGTTTCTCCTTTTATTAGAAGACTGCAAGCGGGAATTTAAATTTGCCCCCTTATAGGAAAGTTTAACATATTTGGCATAACGCCAAGACTCACAGTGGAAATACAAGGGACTGAAAATAACAGGTTGGCTGATAAGTCCCCGGTCTAACAAAGAAAAACACATTTTTTTGTCAAAATTCGTTTTTATTATTCAACATAGTTCCCTTCAAGAGCGATACAACGATTATAACGACCTTCCAATTTTTTGATACCATTTTGGTAGTACTCCTTCGGTTTTGCCACAAAATAGGCCTCAGTTTCGGCGACCACCTCTTCATTGCAGCCAATTTTTTTCCCTGCGAGCATCCTTTTGAGGTCTGAGAACAAGAAAAAGTCGCCGGGGGCCAGATCTGGAGAATACGGTGGGTGGGGAAGCAATTCGAAGCCCAATTCATGAATTTTTGCCATCGTTCTCAATGACTTGTGGCACGGTGCGTTGTCTTGGTGGAACAACACTTTTTTCTTCTTCATATGGGGCCGTTTTGCCGCGATTTCGACCTTCAAATGCTCCAATAACGCCATATAATAGTCACTGTTGATGGTTTTTCCCTTCTCAAGATAATCGATAAAAATTATTCCATGCGCATCCCAAAAAACAGAGGCCATTACTTTGCCAGCGGCACTTTTGAGTCTTTCCACGCTTCGGAGCCGGTTCACCGGTCGCTGTCCACTGAGCCGACTGTCGATTGGACTCAGGAGTGTAGTGATGGAGCCATGTTTCATCCATTGTCACATATCGACGCAAAAACTCAGGTGTATTACGAGTTAACAGCTGCAAACACCGCTCAGAATCATCAGCACGTTGGTGTTTTTGGTCAAATGTGAGCTCGCGCGGCACCCATTTTGCACAGAGCTTCCGCATATCCAAATATTGATGAATGATATGACCAACACGTTCCTTTGATATCTTTAAGGCCTCTGCTATCTCGATCAACTTCATTTTACGGTCATTCATAATCATTTTGTGGATTTTTTTGATGTTTTCGTCGGTAACCACCTCTTTCGGGCGTCCACTACCTTCACCGTCCTCCGTGCTCATTTCACCACGCTTGAATTTTGCATACCAATAAATTATTGTTGATTTCCCTGGGGCAGAGTCCGGAAACTCATTATCAAGCCTAGTTTTTGCTTCCACTGTATTTTTTCCCTTCAGAAAACAGTATTTTATCAAAGCACGAAATTCCTTTTTTTTCATTTTTTTCACAATAACAAAAGTTGCTTGACAAAAGACGCTCTGTCTCACAAACTAATTGACACACAGACGTCAAATTTTGACACGAATCATTTGAAGGTTGGTGCTATATAAAAATAATATGCATTTAATACTAGCGACGCCTTCTATGTGTCAGACCGGGGACTTATCAGCCAACCTGTTAGAATCAAGAAATGTTTGGCGTTCGAGAAGTTTGGACATACGGGAAGAGGTATTCTACTTAAACTCAATACACCAGCAGACATTCAACCAGATAACGCCATACTCATGGTGAAGGAACAAGAAGTTGAATGCAGAAATATAGACCATTTGATCTTCCAGAAATCCCGCAAATGTCCCAAACCGTTTGAGGAAGAACTGCTAAACTCTGGATTGTACGAAATTCAGGGTTCCGTCCTTGGATAACCCATAATTCTCTGAGCATCCCGGCGGAATGTATTAAATCAGATGCAGTGAAACCTTAACGTTGTGTAGTCAAACTACTGAATACGTGAGGTCGAAGGCGTCAAAGAAGTAAAGCTGTGGCACGGTTGTAGAGTGAAATGTTGAATTCGACATTCTCTGGATGTGTGTGGAGCGTAGGCAACTAAGAACTCATCCCAGTCCTGATGAGGTCGGTTACGGGTTCTTGTGCGATTTGAAACGGCGGCGGACTCGTCCGATCATTGGGACAGTGAACTCCACCTGGAACACAATTGCGGTTCTCGTTCTCAAGCTACCCCTAATCCTTCTCCACCCATTCGAGGCGCGATTTTTGTGCGAATCTTCTGACTGTCCCCTTAGTTTGGAGCCTATTAGACGACTTGCGAATAAGTAGACATATAAACACACACACTCACCCAATATGTGACGGTTCCAGCCCAACACAATTCAATGAGCATTTTCTCGTATCCCTTCTTATAGTCTGTTCCGTTCGTTTTTTTTCTCTCTTGCTGCTGTTTGTTGTTTCTTTGCACCCATGCTTCTTTTACTCCGGTTTTCTTGGTGTCTGCCCAATCCCGGTACGGACATAATTCGTTCACCCAAATGGGCCGACCTCACGCTGACAGTACGCGGAAAAGTGCGCTCAGCTTTCCCGCGGGTGGTTACCCACTATCCGGACTCCTTCGCCGTCACAACCGAGAGGTATGTCGTCCACGGCTCATTGTATCCGGTAAGCGCGATGACCCGGGGCCGCCCCGGAGCGCGGGAAGTGTGGGCCGGTGTGTTTATGTGTTGCTTGCCGCCTGTCGCCCGGCGAGGAGAAGGTGACGATGGTGGCGGTACGTGTGCCCGTGTGTACGTAACAATGTACTATAAATTATTATTTGATTTTGATTGTTGAATTCCCAGGCCCGGACGCAAGACCGCGCTCCAATCGAAGGGTGGGGCCGATCTCCGAAATAGGAGACCCCCGAGCAGCTGGGGCGGGAGACGGTGTGCCAAAGGTATAGATGAACTGGATCGCTCTGTACCGATGTGTTGCTTCCCGCCACTCGACATCCAGGTAGGTCGCATCGCGTTAGAGTTGCAACAAAAACAAGGGGGCTTATTGCCGGATTGCAAACCGTGGAGTGAAAGAGATCCGATGCCGAGTTTGGGAAAAGCTCTAGGACCACGCGGAAACATCGTGTAAACAATCCGTACCGCGCGCTTTTGCTCCGAAAAGCCAGCAACGCTTCAGGGCCCTCGTTTCTGGTGGGGTCAACTAGCGGAAGAGCAGGAGAGTTATGGATGGAAACGGATGGAGGGTAGGGTGAGTTTGATACAACCCAGCGGGCGGTGCAACATCGGACCCGCGAGATGAAGTTTCGATGTGTGTAGCTGATTGTGTACCGCGTGTGGGTGTGGTGACGTGGGTTTCGCCCTTGCTCGGGAGGTTCCTTGCCTGGCCCCCATGTCGTGGTATCGTGTGCCCTTCTTACATCCCTCTTCCCCGTTCCCTTGTGTTCGCCTACATCACCGTACATCTCTGAAAACCCGCTGGAGGTATTCTTGGTGGTTGATTATGGTTACGAAAGACAAAAAGTCTAACCTCGCCCTGACGGTGACGAGGTCATACATTGTCTTCGAGCTTTAGGGCACCATCGCGGATAAGACGAAGAAAGCCGAAAGACAAATGCCAAAGAAGGAGCGCGAAGTACGGATTCACACAGCACGAATGAGAGTGTGCGACAGATCGAACATCTATTTTGAAGCGCGTATGTTACGATTCCGAGTTTTACTGAAAAAGAAACCAGTGGAGGTACTCAGTTGTCAGCGAATTCCTTGGAATCTGTCACAAATTGAGCCAATTAGCAATATTAACCTTCACTTGGGATCCAACTGAAGTTGTTGCGATAGCTTCAGATATATTTAGAATCAGTGCAGAGGTCATCAGCTATTGATCAATTTCACCGATGTACACTACACCAATGAAATATTAGAAAATGATGGATGTGAATCTAGAGTTCTTTGATAGTACAGGATCACTTTATGAAGAATTGCTGACTGTGACTGGATCCCGATCTTGATAGACTCTAGACTTTAAAGATGACTTTTGTGATAAGAAGACTAGAGAATAGTTGATAATAGCAAACAAAAACACGAAACTTGAAGTTCAAGAAAACTAATTTGACTAATACAGGCAGATTATTAAGAAGATTACTGGAGGACGCTATTCAAAGCAGATTAAAATTTGTCCGGAAGGTAGACATCATGATTTAAGATCGGCAGACGATGATAAAATCTTTCGTCGAGTTGTAAGTTCTACGACTGACCGTTCCAATATTTCGAGCAGCTCCAGAAGTAATAAAAAAACACAGTTCCATCATCGTCACCCTGCTCTGGCTAAGATGGGCAGTAGAAGGTTTTAAATCAATTCTTTCACTGCAAATGGAACTGACCGTGTTAAGGATGCAAACTGCGCACGGTCTGCGCAATAGAAGACGGTTTCCGTGCACACGTGCCCGCTTTTATCACACCAGATGACTCACAGTCTACGATGCGCACGGACGCTTCGAAGCAACAATTTCAAGCCGGATTACTGACGACCCCGCAGTCATTGATTTATGGGGACTTTGCGCCTTAAAGCGAATACATTAAAATGCTTTCGGCAAGCGTTTGGAACACCCCATTGTACCCGGCTCATTCCCATTCGCATTCCCGCTTGTGTGTCTGTGTGTGTGTGTGTTTTAAAATATTTCACACAAACGCAACGTTTCACTGCTTGCTTTTTTTATGGTCGCAAGCATCATACACGGACTGTCTGGGTTCGGAGCCTGAACGTTTGATGGCGGTTGTTTTGTGGAGATTTAATTGGAGAACTCAACCAGAAAATTGATCCGAAACCAGCATCAATCGAACCCGCCTTATTCCGCTTGATGACTTCATCCGTGCGTCAATGTGTTATGATAGATCATGGTTAGAACTTTGAGAATAGTCCATAATAATGCCTCATCTCCCTGTCCCAATAAAAAAAAAAACATCTATCACCAAACCCGTCCGTCCAACTGCAACTGGTGCAGCATCGTCCTCAATTCTTCATTCTATTTTCATTCCACTGCCACAACATCAAATTGTCACCCTTCACGTTTTACAGCCATTCCAACGCATCTCCCAAGAAATCATAGCGCAATAAAAATGGAAATCTCTCCACCACGCGCATACACATTCCCCATCGCGATGGCACAATACCGCGCTCCCGATTATGATCTGGGCTTCTTTCTATTTTCCATTGCTTTGCGTGTGTGTTACGAGATGATTGTTGGGTTTTTTTTTAATTAGTACCCCTTTTTCTAGCCAAACCATCAGGACACAACGGGACGAGCTACCATGGAACGAGGGCGCTACGGTACGGCATTCTGTCTAATCCGCTTTCTGGTGACGGTGGACGGTCCGGATGGGGACGCAGGATACGGTTTATGAGTTTGTTATGCTGTTTGCGCTGTGATTGCTGCCGTTTGTGGTTCGGTTTTGATTTCCATGCTGTTGGAAAGCCATAAAACTAAATCTCCATGCCAGTCGGCGACCGTGACTGGCGCAAGTGGATGGGAAAAGCTGGGAGACGCTATGAAACGATACTTGACTGTGATGCTAATCGACAGTTTCAAGAAGTGTACCGTGGACTTGCTGCATATTTTCCCAGACGAGCTTAAGAGTCGATTGAAAACAATGAGCTAAAGACATCATCATGAACTACTGCTGTAGATATAACAAAAAATATAAGCGGAATTTAAATATGGCTGATTAAGCATTTAAGTGAGCGTTTCTTTATTAATTCGATGTTTGTTTGGCAAGTTAAAAAAGGATAAAAGTTTGGCATTTTGTTGAGTGTCTTTAATTTATTTTTAATACGTCGACATCTTTCACAAACGGTTAAATAATCCGATTGGCAATGTCTAATCACTTCAAGGATTTATATCAAAACACTGATCAAATCCTGCATGATATTTATACCACCTAGCCACCTAGTTAGAATAGCCATTATATCAGTGGAAGTGATAAAAGAGTTGAAGGATATAGCCTTCTTCAACTGTCCACATTACCCTATCGATCAGTCTCTTGATCAATCCCACGGATGGAGATATAGCTTCATGGAGAAGAAATGAAGAAATGCCCCGTGGTCTGCAGAATCTTGGAATAAACAACCGAAGATTTTATTAAAATGAAAGAAAAGTCCTATATGATGTGTCTGGAGTTTTATACTTTACGGAAAATAAAGAGTCAAACTGGATGGTATTTGAATTTCGTATTCCTGTTAAGAAGAGGACACCTCCATTTTAATAACCTTTGCCCGGGAGATCTTAAACTTTCCAGACATTGGCATTGGTTTGGCGCCCACTTGGAGAAAGAAATCGACACACATACCCGACAAGCTGCAACTCCACGGTACGAGGTAACATGTTTCGTTTTTCTCTTAACCTCCCCACCCCCCACCCCTCCTTTTTGCCGACATCTTTTGCCCACTTTCAAATGCTGTCCCCCAGGGTTTGAGGGATTTTTACGACTCCGTCTCCTTATACGCCGTGCCGTCGACGCGCACCTTCACGGTTTGCCACCCGCAAACCGAACCACCGAACCAACTACCAGCGAATCCAATGTCGCTCGTTATGCGTCAATTGTTTTATGGTTCGGTTTATGAGTTTCCATGCATCAATGCACGATGGAACCGGGTGGTGAGTGTGTGTCCCGTGTATAGTAACCAGACAGATAAAAAAAAAACAACGTAAACCCAAAACGCATGTGACAGTGGGTCGCGGTGACCTCAGAATTTCTCCGGATGCGTTTCTTGCGACTTTTACGTGCGTTTTGTAGGTATGGAGCTTTTATTTGTGAAACAACTGCCAGCAGAGTTTCGTCATCGTCGTAAACTGCAGCAATAAATGAAACTGTGTGATTTTTGGAACGTACACGTTGCCCAAACATAGCATGAAAGTTCGTAGAAGTTATGGCGCTTAATGCCTTTCAAAAATCGGAAAACATGTCGAGCTCCGTAATGGAAGTCGGAAGGGAAATAGTTCCCCAATGCTCTCCATATAGCAGGCATATAACTGGAGCTGCTGAACTATGACATCTGGGTGATCGTCTTTATTTAAGCTTCTCGCTTCTATTTAATGTATTACCTAACCTTAGAAGCCCCATAAAACTCAGCATGCCGAATTTCGCGAATGCCGGATCTTATCAGGGGGACGTAATTCGGTTATAGAAACCAGTCGCCGGATGCCAATTTTTGCGCTCGAGACCACGTCTTTCCTTCTCCATCCGTTTTCTCGCCTTTCTACCCATTCAAATTACCCATCCAAATGATGCATTGGTGTGATTTCTGCTCTGCTTCAGCGAGTGTTGGGGAGTAGCAGAAGAAGCAAAAAAAAAAAGATAAACTTTCGCTACTAAAACGCTCGCGGGAATATTTTTCTTCGCTTCGCTTTACTCCTTTAGTCGGAATTTTTGGTACCAATGGTGCCCTACTTACTTTCCTGCTTTTGCACCAAAACCCACGGTCTCATCCTTGATTCCCGGCATCGAAGGATCACATTCGAATCAGCTTTGCTGGAGCCGCATCTGGAGGCCCCTTTAGAACAACCACTCGCGCCCCGTCACCAATCTCAGCGCTGAAAGTGATACGAACGACTCGAATTCGATTCGGTCTCCGTTTTCAATTTTTCCCTGGTGACTTTTCTACCGAGAGGCTACGGATGCACAGGCATACACGCAATCATACCTAACCTTGCCAGCTTAGCGAAGGGGAACGATTGATTGAAATGAAAATAATTGAATATCAAGTACATTCTTTGCGCTCGTAGGCGAAAAGGATGGGATCAGTAAACGACCGTACTTCGTACACCATTCACGCAAGAGGCAGCACAGAAGGGCAATGGTTTAGTATTTCTTCTGCTTATTCTACTTCTTCCTCTTCTTCTTTTTTTTCGGCGAGAAGGACCTGCCACTGTCAGGATCCGTTTTCAGCTCGGTTTACGGCCAAGTGTACCGCGTGCCCACCGTACGAAGGAAGCTGAAGCTGGTTTTGAATTGCAGCAATCGCGTTTCGAGTCTTGTTTACCGTTCAGGATCAGGTGCTTGATTCGTATGAAGTGTGCTCTGAAAGGGATTCTTGTACGATGGAGGTGCTGTGCTATCTATAGTGAGTTTGGGATGTGACTAAGTTATGTCATTTTCACACCCATCACAAGATGCGTTCCTGTGCCTGAGCAATGCCTTTCGGGGGTAATTTAAAGGTTTTTATATCGAATGACGCTTTTTATTGCATTCAAATTTAATGAAAGGTGAAAATATTATATAAAAACATTTCAAAAAATTACCGAAGAATACCAATTGATCAATAGATTTGATAAAAATTTTGCAAAAAAAACCTGGAAAATACCTTCAAAGGAAAAGAGCCAACGCTATATCGAACAATTGTTTAAAACAAAATTGAAGATAACACATCAGACTGGCAAGCCATCCAAACCTCTAAACACGATGACACTAGAGCTTTGCCGGATGGTAAATGCGAGAATAACGTAGCCCTCGTCAGTGCTGAGTGTTAATATGTTTTGTTCAAGAAGAAATGTGTGTCTTGTCCATCCGGTCGAGTACGTTTGGTACTTGCCGCGGTCGGAGTGGTTCCACTTGACGACACGCAGCAACACGTGTTGACGGTTCCACAGACCGGGAGCGCTAAATCTCTGGTCACAAAACCTTCCCCTCCGGAAGGGCAAGTGCGCGGTAATCCCCAGCGATGACGAGGACCTGTCACGGATGGGCCTTTAATTAAATCCAGTCTGACGCAGCTCCAAAAATCTTATGTTTGTGCGTGCAGTTCACTAATCAGCTTTGGTACAAGCGTTTTGGGGTAGAAAAACAAAAACCCCCAACCGTCCAAACATCTCAGTATCGCGGAAGGCTCTTTAGCTCTTCGCTGTAATCTTCATCATTATCAACGGCTCTAGCCAGCTGGTCGCACTTTCCACTCAAAACACCAGCGACATCAGGCACCGTAAACCGGAAGATGTAATCCTTACGAAATCTTCCAGTACTTCCCGCAGGCCTTCCGTGCCCAGGTTTATACCGCGTAGAATGAGGGGCCGTTCTTAGCATTTAGCCCGCCAGACTTACAGCCAAACGACATAATCCACCATCAGAGGGTGAGGTGTAACCAAAAACAAAAACAAAACACACACAAAAAAAATCACAATACAAAACAAAATTCCCATCTACTAGTGGAAGAATTTAATCGCGGCTTACAAGACATTCACAGGACCTGGGGAAATGTCTTCAGGTGGGGGTTACAGCGTGTAAGTTTTTTGTTTTGTTTCGTTTTTTGTTCAAGATTAATTCCAGCCTAGCTTACTGTGATTGAAGATGTGCATTGAGCTCTGAATGGCAATGAATGTTGCCACAAAGTTGTGGCACATGTCTAATTGTTAATTGTTACACTCAACATTATAACGTCCGTACTACTTCAGGTTATCCGGATCTCTATACAGACCGCCGACCTGTTTAGCGAATAAAGGTTCCTCGCTGATCATCTGTTACCCATTTAATCTTCTTTATTTCGAGCAAGAGGAAAGAATTAGAAGTCTAAACATAATCCGTCCACTGGTCGAGCGAATCCTCCACCGGACAAAACATCAACCAGTCGCCGCCTTCACATTCCTGGTGGAAATAATCAACCATCGAAAAGAGACACAAAAAACTCTTCGATGGAGTAGAAAGCCAAGATACAACAACAACAACAACAAGTCAGCTTACAACAATCCCCCATTCCATTATGAGAGGAAATCATACTTGTTCCACCGCAAGCAGAAGCCTTCTTCCTGCACCTTCTGCGCTTCAGCTGCGAGTGATAAATGTTTAAAGTTACGAGTCACGAACTTGCTGCCACTGTCGACACGGTCAAGGCGGCAAGAACGTTTCGTTTTCTAGTTGTCTATGTTTGGTTTCTTTTTTTCTTCACTCTTCCTGCACGTTGCTGTGGATAGTGTGTTATCCATTTTGAGAGATTATCTTATCGAGCCCACCGAGTGCGAGAAGCGGTGGCTTCTAGATTCCGAACAAAAAAATAGTGTCTGTGTGTGAAGTGTGATGTGCCCGAGATAAAAATCAAATCGTTTGCCCGGAACAGTCGCATGTTTACTTTTGCTACGTTTGTACTTGAGCGGTGTTTGCTGTCCGGTAGTGCGCATCCAGTAAGGTAACACCGATCCCGATAGCGTTTTGGTAAAGGGTTGTTGAGAGTGTCTGCTGGGCGTGCTGGCGAGCAACAGCCCCAGACCGGCCCGGCAACATTGGTCACAATATTGTCAGGCGAGGTCTAGCAGCTTTGCTGGAAGTGGTAGTCTTACCGGTAGAGCACTGGGCAAACCATACATCTTGAGTAACCTTCATCTCAATAGTTTTCGCGCGGTAACTCCCGCCACGCTCTGCCGGGACGGTGTTCCAGTTTTATCTGCGGCTTCCTGCAGGAAGCGAACTATGCGCCCAATGTCCAAATCTGACGTCCAGTCCCGTACCCATCAACCGTTGGCAGCTGCCAAGCTGGAGCCGCATTTCGAGAGATTGCGCCCTCAGGGGCCGTCCGGGATCCTGGAACACTTCGCTGAAGCACTCGGGCTGGGAGAGATAGATGAAGCAAAAATGGCCATCAACTCCGAACGGGTGTTACCCCCATTGTGCTAGCGGGGCCCCTCACTGTTTGTAGTTTGTAATCTTAATTCGAGCTTACGAGCGCGAGCAGATAGCGATCTGCACTCACACACCGACCCATTTCCCCATCCATCGCCCCACCCCACCCCTAAAAGATCTCTTTAGAACTTCCCGAGTTCCGTGGCCTGTGGAGTGGTACCGACGTTTATCGGCCGCTGGCAATCAGCCGTTCAGGCTGTCGAGGGTACTTCATCGCGCGGCATAGACGTGCCGTTTTTTTTTTTTTTTGGGGTGGCTCCGGTTGAACCAGCCAGAAGCCGGGGCCCCGAGAGTGCCGAAACCTCGAAATCATCTCGAGGCATCTTGTGGAATTGCCTACCTACTTTAGGGGTTCACCGAGAAATATCCAGACGAAACCAGGAGACACGGCAACACATTTGCCGCGTGTGGTTCCCGCTCGTTCGGAAGCGACTACTGGAGTGGGTCGTCGATGGATTTCTCGCTTTGCCTTTACTTTCCCCTCCGGAGAGCTTAAGTCAACAGCTCGGAGCAATGTTCCGAAGGCGCTCGTAGGTTCGCGCGTAGGTTTTGATGGACGCACTTCACGGCGCGGTACTGCGGCTCGAGTACCGATTAGCGCTTAATAGGCGTTTAACGGACGTGTTGTTGTCTTCTTCTTTTGGCTCCTTGCTCGCTTATTTCTCCCCCTTTCATACCGAGTAGTGGACATCACTGACCCGTGGTCCGGGGCGTGTAGGAGACCGAGGACGCTCAAAATTACTCACACCATAAATCACCACCGCCCGGAAATAATCACCCGAAAAGGTGTCCCACACACGTTCCAGTCGCCATAAACCATTGCAAGCGGGAAAATTTGTTTTTCCAACGGCCGTGCGAAAGCTAGCGCACCAAAATCGGTTACGTATAAATCCTGTGTGCATTGCGGGTAATAAATGACAGAAGCGACAAACCTTCTTTTTTATACGTCCTTCCCCCCCCCCAACATAAAAAAAGAACTGTTCCAAACGGACAAAACTCCCCGGGTACGCTTTATCCTTTGATTGGCTTTATGTTTCCATCCGCCATCGGGCTTGTGTCTAAGTGTGGTTTTTTGGTCCCCTTGTGGGGGTGTGTGTGTGTTTGTGCGTGTGCTAAAGGAAAATGGCCGGGAGGTAAGAAGATGGTTCCCTGCACCCAATTTTCCTAAGCCTGTCATCGGGCAAAGCAAACCACCGCAAGGCGACATTGAACATTCGGTGTACAATAAATTCGATCACTGCTCCACCGCTTCCGGCATGCTCGCTTACCAGCTCGGTATGCTGTATGACAAAACTGAGGTGTCCCCAACATTCACACACACACACACACACACACACACTCTCAGGGAAGAATATAAAATAGGGACACCGGGTTTTGGCATGAGTTATGCGCACGGCACGATTACCACTGCCGGTTGGAAATACGAGCCCGCGGTCAGGCGATAAAAATGAAGGATGTGCAGCCATAATCGAGGCCTTTCGACCTTCCTTGGTTTGGGGATTTTGTGTGTGTGTGTGTGTGTTGTTGGTTTCTTTGATTTAGTGCCTGCATGCATGCGTGTGTTGGAGGAAAAAAAAACACAGCCAAATAAGTGGCATAAATGCAGGGATGGTACGAAAGGTTCCGGTTAAGTAGGAATTGTTAGTCATTGCGGCAATTAGCCTTAACGCACTTTGGAGCGTTGATTCGTCATAGTGTACTTCGGATATTGAGAAATTACGTTGTGTATAGGGTAGGATGTCATGACATTAAAGTACTAAAATAAATCAAACTACGATTTCTGACGATCGTTTAACACATCAAGACTCTTTTATTCTTTGTGAATAGTGATGTGACAATTAAGAAATTGGATATTTGTTTCAAACATCAAATAGTCTCTTGTATATTGGAATGTTGGAACTACAGGATCTCTAGAGGGTCGTTGGAGAATACAATTCCTGCAAGTGAAAAATGTAACAAGACCTCCGGGGTCTAGAGCTCGCTTCTAGAAACCTCTGATTAGATCAGATATAGACTCGCATCAGATGAGAATAATTCACACTGCTTTGGTATAGAAGACAGCAGAAGTACCTTGCCTCTGGACACGCAATGTCTATATAAATAAGAATATTAATCTTTGGTGATATTCTACGATGTCGAGATTTTTGAAGAGGAACTCGTAGCATTCGATACATTTATTAGCAAAAAAACTGACCAAAACTACTTAGTTTCTACCAGAGTGGTAGAGTGTATGTAGGGCATCGAATTTCCAACTGCTGTTATGAATCGATAAATCATTGCAAACACACAAGGGTCCCCTGCGTGAGCCAGATTGTGACGTGCGATAAAGATTACTTCATCTTATCTCGCGATCATGGGAACTTGGCCGCTCCCACCCAACATCGTTGTCCGCACATCGTAGACAAACCGTGGCAATCTCGGAACTAACATTTCACCCCGTGAAGGTGGGGAAATCACACACACACACACTCACACACCGAATCTAAATCCGGGACATTGAAACCGCGGGTGTTCCGGCATGGTCCCGCGAACTCGTTCCCATCCCGGGGGTTTCGGTCCAGATCGGTTTTGCCACGAGCTTTTCCCGCATCACAAACCGTATCCAGCGCAGCCAAGCAGCAGCAGCAGCAGCAGCGGTCAAAAGAAGCGGGAAAAAGCAAAACGCCGCAACATTACATTCCATCAATCCCCGGTTTGCCCCGGGAATCGAACAACCCCAGCAGGAGCGTAACGGGTTCGCTTTCTCGGCGAGACGGGCTATGAAAATTATGAACTGTCAGTTACCCGGGCCTTGTCGAGACCGATGGGGGCGTAAGGGGGCTTGCTTGCTCGAGCGCGGGATGTCACTAAGGAGAGAAAGCGACGCCCCGATGCGAACGCCGGTAATTGATTAACATCGCACCGTGATTGATTTGATAGTTGAAATAATTTGAACTTAAGCTTGTAATTAATTTACATCTATTTGTTTGTACGCCGGCGGTGGTCACCGACGGATTTTGCAGCCCCGGTTCGGATCGTGTCGCCGTGCCCGCCATGTTCACCATGATGCGCCATTTATCCAATTACAGCGACGCGAGCAGTGACCGAGTGACACATCAGGGTGGATCGGATGGATGGATCGATCGTGGGAGGGGGAGGATTTGCGGTTTTGCCACACTCCACCACCCATTTCGCTTCGGCCCTCATTTATGTTTGCGTTGGTTTAGCTTGACGAAGCGTTTAGTTTGTCGGTTTGTTGCAACCAGGAAATTAATAGCCTCGGTTGTGGACTTATCGGAATCAACATGTAAACTGCCGGTTGGAAGATAAATATCGCCATTCGGATTGAGTCAAGTATGGTATGCATATTGGTTTTACATGCATCTCAAATCAGTAAATCCTTTAAGAGATCAATTTGTTTTTTATTACTGCAACGTTATTATATCAAAATTAAATCGGTTAATTGACAATTCTTAAAATAAATAACGTAAATAAATGGATTCATTTTCATATCATTAAGCGTCCAATTTGTCCAGTTCTGTCTAGTCTAGCGCAGGAAAAGTAGCTGAGTAAATGTCTAATTGTTTGAGGTCTGCTCATATATGAAGTTTATGACCAAATCAAGAGGCTACTATGGGTCTGAACAAATCGGTAAGAATAGGGAGATGCGGTACTTCTATTAACGTTTGAATGGAAAAATCTAGCGACTCACAATAAACAATCTCCAAAATATTCCCACAACATAGCAATGAGTTTTGATTTCCTGAGGCACTTAGTTGGTTCTACCATATATAGCAGGGGTCTCCAAACTACGTCCCGCAAACCACAAGTAGCCCTCTGGAGCCTTTAGCCTCTGTGTAAATAGCCTGCAAGTTAATGTTTTAGTGACTAAAAGGTTTGGAAATCTCTGATCTATAGGTTTTCTGATCGAAAATGATATACTCATAGCTTACTTATGTACTCTACTCTGTTGCTCCTTAAGTTTACTATGATCGAATATTTATCGAACAGCTCACAATGAACATTCTCCAAGATATGCCCACCAAATATGTTCGTTTATTATTAAATTTACATTTTTTAAACCGCCTCAAGTAGTAACATTTAACAGTTTAAAGTAACTGTTTTAACGTTTAAACAGTTTAAAAAATTAACTTTAGTATAAGTTGATTAAGAAATTAAAACTCTATGCCCAAGCAGGTTTAGTTCACAAAGCAAAACATAAAACAAAAATGCTCCAGCTCGATCGTGTTTCCTAATGCACTCCTTTGCACAGATTTGACGGCCGGTAAATCGTTCCCCTATGTGACTGAAACCGAAACGATCGATCGGCCGCAACCACCACCGGCTAATCATTCGCTTCATTCGCATGTACGGTCGATCGACCAGAAAAGCCGCACGCTCGTTTGACAGCTAACAAGCGCTAGGCGGACGGATGATTCGATTGCCGCTTGCGGATGGCACCAATGTATTCCAAAGCCATTTGAATAATTCAGCGACCAGACGATATGCGTCTCGAATCAATCGTCACACGGTGTAAAGCAGCGCGCGAAAGATCAGAACCCCCCATCATCCCATGATCTAATAATGATGACCATGAAGGGAAGGAAAAATTTATTATAAAAACCACCCTCACCCGTCCGGGCGGGCGAGCATGAGTGGTGTGGCGCTGCGTCAAACGGATTCTTCGTAGTTCGGATGCATTAATAATCATTTGCTTGCACCCGCGTTTCGCCGGGTGGCTTCTTTTTTTTTTTGCGAGTGGCTTAAGTGCCGACCGTCCGACGTCCACTTAGATAATTGTTCGGATGCGGCGAATCGAGCCGATGGAAGAGTCGCCCACCAACGAACAACGAACCCCGCGGGGGTTTCAATCGCCCTGCACACTTCGCAGCAGCGACTTAACCGTTGTGGCAGCATTGCAGCCGACTGATGAGGTCGCATTTAGCGCATGCTCCCGCCGGGGCCCGAGGCCAGGTGGGGGTTCGTTCGTCTTACGATCTCTAATCCTTACGGGAAATCCATAATGCAACGAGTCCCTCCGGCACGTAGCAAATGCGATTACGTCCTGGACGGTCCGAGCGAGCGACAGTGCATGATATCTTGCAATCAAGCTGCAGTTCCGTCGGTTGTCAAATGGCAACGAGAATTCCTCAATCTGATGCAGGGTTTCTTGTACATTGGCGCGAGAAAGAATTACTAAATTAAAGATATTACTAAACTAATCACTTATCTCCTACCCAAACGTTTGCAATATCTTGTGCGAATAAATAAAATAAATTACAATCTAAAAACATGTTATCCAAACTAGATTAAAGTTAAATAAAAGTATAGCAACCGTTATGGACGGTTCCCTAAACCAAACCCTGCAAAACGGACGTGAAACAACGTAAAGGTATTTCTCATGAACGATTAACGCTGCCGCTGCACCTGATCCGACCCAGGCGAAACTGAACCGAAAGGGCGATCTGTGCGTCATTCGATATGTTTTATGTAATAGATATCCCGTACCGTGGAGCATCTGTAAGTTGAAAATTAATACAAAGAGGCAACCAAAACACACGAACAATGCGCACAGCGATTGACTTGACGGCTGCGGACGACGGCACACACATACGAGCGACGAACCAAACGCAAACCCAAGGATGTTCTTTCAGCCATTTCGTCTTGACATGTTATCGGTTCCGTTTCGCTGCTCGCCAGCCGTTTCTCACCATTTCGGGGTGGTAAAGTTTTTCTTCTTGATCAGCTTTTCCACCCGGATACCCGGGTTAGCATGGCAGAGGCAGGGCGAACATCCTGATTGGTAGGAGTTGGGGTAGGAAATAAATTAAATTTTCAATTGCGAAAAGTCGAACTCACTGGCTCGTCGCCGGCATCGTGTTCTTCGTCAACCGGCAGTGAAAAGATTGCCGTTGGTTGCTTAGAAAAATGTGTTACTTAGCGTGTGGTGGCCAATTTTTAGAGAAAATATTTGTGACGCTTCAAACCATTTCGAAATACAGGAAGAACATATTGAAAATTGTGTAATTTTCGGCTGGAGCATATTACGGGCTTAGTGCAAGTTGTAATATTATTTTACAAAAATAATAATAAAACACTTTCAAAACAACCCAATATCAAGTTTCGTTCTTCTTCGATTTCACATCAATTCTCTTCCCTCTCTAGAGAACAGGAGGAATATCCGTTTCGCTTGCCCAATACGTACAGATTTCACTTCCTGCATTTCGCTCCCCAAAGCCACCGACTGTTACACATTGTAAGTCACCATTCCCTATGGGATGTGCGACTTGTCCTGCGAGGAACACCTTTTCTAAAAAAAAAACGAACCCGTCAGCAATGAGTTTTGATTACGTGAAGCGGTTAGATGGTTCTATCCGTGCATCATCTCGATCGATTACCCGAACTGCTGGAAGGGTTACCATTGTCTGTTGGACATGTCAATGGAAGATTTTTATCTAAGTACAAAAATAGTCACAACAGTACGAAAAACCCACAAGCCCGCAAGAAACACATTTGCTCGCTAAAAGTGTCGTGTGTATTTACTTCCCCAGTACCATTTTGCACCATCGCAAGGAAGGCGAAAAGGGATTAAAAAACCCTCTGCAGCAGCGCATATCTCAGCACCGTACCGTACACGTTCGGTTGGAGAAATTTTGATGTAAAAACCGTAAAGGAGTGTGCATAATTTCCGCCCCCGGGCCACCGGTGCCCGTGCAGGTGAAATATTAATTAGCATAAATTAGCCCCGTCTCGAAGGCACCCCCCCGGTCGGTTTTGCCTCACAACCTGTGTGGGTTGTGCTGACGTATTTTCTCATTTCTAATTCATCAATCGGATATTGGGTGCTCTCTTTGCCCGGCTGCTCGAGCAGTGCGATGGGAAATGATGTGGGTTCGGTGCTTCCGGTGCCGGATGTTGGTACGATGCATGAACGGCCAACACCGTTGCCACTGGGCGCTGAGGGGAACGCGCAAAGGTACGGAGTTGGATCGGTGCAACCAGGGATTTACTGTGAGCAACCGGAAGGAATGGGAAGGGACAGGATGTTGAAAAGAACATTTCACTGCTAATAGCATTTTGACGAAAGCCGTCTGTTCATCGGTGGCGAATAATACCCACGAGTAAACGGAAAGCATTTTTGAAGAAATTGTTTTAATTATCACGAAAATTTACTTGGTATCCCCGAAGAACAGCAATTCAATTAGGTTATGGAGAATTAAATGATGCAATGTAAATGCTGCAGAGAGTCTGAACCTCTCGAGGAGTAACAAAAGGGACTCAATCAACTAGATTGTACACAGCAATTTTTTCATGATCTTCACAAACAAATCCGGAAATTTATCTTCTCAACATTTCCCTAATAGACTAGAACGTCTGGAACAGAACAGGTAAAGATCAAACTGATTCTAATCAGTCAAAACAAAATAATTTAAAGGCGAACAAATCATTACAAAAAACTAAATAAACGATCTAAACTATATCTAAAACATCGAATTTCGCTCATAAAACCATGCGGCATGAATATTGGCTAGTTCAGGTTTTATGAGCACTATTTTCCACCCACACCGTGCGACACCGTGAGACTTGCTGGCGCACCCGCATCTCCCATAACCTTCGAAACAAGACCAGAATCAGATCGCCTGCTGAGTCAATTTGTCCGGTTCGATCAATAAAACGAGGCCCGATCGTCTCCCCTGTGGCCCGATCTAATCAGCCCCATCGTGGGCGCTCGCAGACCTCGCGCTCATCAATCGAACGTATCGCGGTGCCGGGAGTGTGCGTAGTCCTCTACCCCAAAACAAGAAAAACATTGTCACCGTTGTTTTTGAGCGATTTTGGTGAATGTTGGCTGTGCATTGCGAGATGTTTATCATCACCCACCCGGAAAGACATCCCGGCCACCGAGGAAGGGTGTGCTTTTGGTTCGTAAATTTTGGAAAGACGATAGCGAATACTTATGACAAAATAAAAATAACATAAAACCAGCAAGACGCCCGAACCGCCATCGTTGATGGGGGCAGCGCATTTTAATTGCTAGTCAATCACTTTTGGTTTTGGTTTTCTATTCCGTTTTGAGCTTTTTTTTTTCCTGCCGTTGCTGTTGTTCCTTTTTCACGGTTTTGTTTCTTTCTAACCTGTTTATTTTTCGAGTAGCGAACAGTGTATCTACGCCGCTCAGGTGGAATTTCTTCGCAAACGAAACAGCGGAGACATCGCCCCGTGGCTCCCATAATCGAAGCATGAGTTATGGGAAAACCTTCAACCCCTTTTTTCTCCACATGTCCGGGTTAGGGTGCGGTGCGGTTTGGGAGTTGGTTTTTGTTTTCCTGGTACGGTTTTATTAGGATTTTTATGACGCCATTTTTCTCCCACAAAACAAAACTGGACGCTCATATCGGGTCCCCGCGGGAAGGATGCAGTGCAGTAACTCCCGAAAACAAAAAGCAAAGGCGACGGGTGACCCCGTCGCCGGGAATCTCAACATGCCCCGTGCACTATGCTCCATTGCTGCTTTATGCTTGGAAAATGCCAACCGGGAAGAAGGGAAGAAAAATACACACACACTGCCCCCAACAGTGCCTCAACCTCTTCCCCAGGGACGAGAAATCGTCTCCACAGTGAGACAGTTTTATTGCATTTATTTTTATTTTATTACCTCCCGTGTGCGTGCGTTAGGTTGGTGGGGGAAGTTTCGGGAACAGCGCAGGGAACTCCTGCTGCTGCTGACGGGAAGTTTAGCTCGCGCAAGGTTAAGATTAAATCACGACCGGCACACGGCGGTTACGTGATCGTTATCGTCTCGCGAGTGATGGAATACCCCACGAGAAGTGGAGGAACACGGATGCGAGGGCTGGAAGCACGAAGCTGGCAGAGAAAATATGGTTAGATTGTCCAAAAACGTCGATGACGAGTTTTTAATGCCGATTTGTCGTACCACGCGCGCGTGGTTCATTCGGCGCAGTTCCTTTGCTGGTGGGGGCAAGGTATTGTATTAAGTATTGAAAAACACTCTTGAAACATTGGACCTTGGACGAAGATATAAACACAGGAAGAGCTGGTTGGATTTCATCGCTGTGGCTTCTTTAGGGAGATTTAGGATTTCTGGAGGTATCTCCAGAAGATTTGATCTGGGCATCCGCGATGAGATGGGAGGAAATTAGACTAAATGACTGCATAAACTACCCATTGGATGCGTTACTGGTAATCGATACGATCAGAAAAACACAACCGAAGGTGTCAGGAGGCAGTTTGGGAGGGCCTATATTTAAGCTGGACTGAGACTCATCAAGACTACATAATGGTGGATGCTGCTCAAGAATGGTGTGCTTATATTTAAAGTTTTATTGAGAAATGGTGACATTTATGGAACAAATCGAACTCTTTTCCTCGATAGAATAGCTTAAGCTTGGTTATAATAAAATCACAATATCGGGAAGATCTTCCTACCTTCAAGGTGCATGTCAGGAAAAAAAAATTCCTCGTCTACCATCAGACTACATCCAACACTGGTTTCGAGTTTCCTGTGACATGGGCACGAAATTGTGAACAACCCTAGGAAGACACACTCCGGACAATGTCAGTTAGGTGGATGAGCACGGCTAGACACTTGTTATCACCTGTCAAAATATTGCTTCCAGCCCGTTTCATCCACAAAGGAGCAGCGGGTATTCTTTTGGGAGTTATTGAAACCCGTCAACAGGTTGCTGTACAACTTGTTACCCGTACGAGCTAAAGATTCCCTTTCCGGATGGTGCCGATCGATCGATGTCAAGTTGGGTACGCTTTAAGCTACACGCACATTGATTACATCTTCCCCGGGTTTCTGGAACGATGCGTTCGGTATTCCGTCATCGTGAATCGTGTCCCGAAATCGATACGTTTTTTTTTTTTTGTCTTCGACTAACCCCCTTTCGACCTCCCCCCTCCCAATTCCACCCATCACACCAACCGAGTGGAAAGGTTTACTTGTGTGTAAGCATGCAGCAGTGCAGCCAACCACCAGTAGGTGGAAAGGTTCGCCCCGGTTATGCTTTAACACCGGTTTGGTCCAGTTCCACGGTCGACCTGCGAGTCCATCGGTACGTGAAGTAATTGGATATTCCGCTATCGAAGCACCGATGTCGAGGATGATCCGGTCGAAAGGAGTCCGCTTCCGTTACGCTACGCTGGACGGCTCGACCAGGCTGCAACCTGCCCGATTGACCCAATTCCATCGCATTGCCCGAACTCCTGAAACCGTCCATTAGAGTCGGGGCTCCCGGGACGCAACACAATCACCGTCGTCGTGCGCGTCACATTCTCGAGCAGTCCCGGATTTAGCATCGAAATTGCTTGAATGCTTCTCGCTCTCATTGCGGTGGAAGAGACCTGGATACTCGACAATTTATGGAAATTCCAGAGAAACCGGCGCAATAACAGAGGTGCAAAAGTGGTAGAATAATTCTTGAAAGTCTTTCAGAAGCCGTTGAGTTGTTCGGTTTCCGTTGTCCAAGAGTTCCTAACGTCCGTTGTTCGAGAGTTCCTAAGACTACGTACCATATGAAGATCATATTCGTTTGTTGCTACATCCACCTTAATTGCAACTTTTTTGAGGATGCAATGAATCTCGGATCTCAAAGTCCTGTTAACGATACAGTCTGGCACGCTTTCCCATCCCAACATTATTGAATGTCTTCACTCGTCTCTTTCGATGACTCTCCCCATACCTTTGCTGTCACCAAGTGACACCATCTGCACAACGGCATGTAAATTGTTTAAATTAATCTTTCAGATCAGACAGAGTAGTCACCCTCTAAACACAGGGTAAAAATCCAGAAAATTGTTACGAAATATCCAGCATGTTATGTTCTGCGTACTTTCCATGTATTTCTTCTCGCCGTTGTCAACTTCCGACGTTGATATTGTTAACCCGTTTATCTTATCGCGTGTGGTCCGATTCAAGAGTTTTTTTTTCTCTTTCTATCGCAATGTGCTCGTCGCCTGTTCACGACTTCTTCCTTCGCATTCAACATGTTTATTAATAGGTGACATTAATGAGGTTTTTCACACTTTGCTTATTAAAATGCAAATGAGTGGTGTTTATTAAAAGGTTTTTTTTAATTTACTTTTACCGTACGCTCTCCTCTTTCGGCTTTTCGGACGTGTAGCGAGCTCAGCTCTGTAACGGAGTTTCAAGGTGTGTGAGTGAGTGTTGAAAAAACGGAGGACAAATATGAATTTTAAATGGGACTTCTAAGGAGTACATAAGACTTGTGTTCATTATGCAATAAAATTAATGTAGAGGCAAAGATAAGCTATTAATAAGCCACAAATAAGCTAAAAGTTATACTAATGAATTTTAAACATTATTGTGCCTTATAAGACAACACACCAGAATTCCTCTCCAAACGAAGAGTCTCTGCAACAGGATATTGCAATGAGCTTCACAATGTCCAAGCTCGATTCAAACGCTTAAGCCTATCCGGGCACTTCCCGTCCAAGTGTTGTGAAGTTGAAATTACAATCAATTACACGCTCTCGAAGCCTCAGCGATGATCCACCTGTCCCCGGGAGGATTAGCTTACAGTTTCTCCGCCCAAGCCGTGTAGACCACGAGCGAACAACACTGTAATTCTATTCTGACCCATTTCTCAAGAATGGAATTCTTGAAGAAGCATGAAGAAGATCTATCGATCCATCAACGAAACTGACGGGGATTTTGCAGGACTTAACATTTCTTTCGCTTTTGCTTCTCCTTTTCAATCTTGTCTTTTTTTCTCTCCACTGCAAAAATCTTACCTCGTGCTGCTTTGATTTAAGGATATGCGCGGTATGTAGTTTTTTTTGCAGACCGTTGTTCCGGGTGTTCTGAGGAGTTTCTTTTTTCCCGTCACTATTCAATTAGCAAAATTAGCTCTTCTTTGTCCTTTTTTTTTTGTTGGTGTTACTCTTCTGATGGTTGGATCTGCGTTTCATATTCGCGACCTGCTCCGGTAACGAGATACGTGCAGGTACGAACGTTGTGCTGGGGTTTGGGACTTTTTTTTCCACAGTACAGCGCATTGTGATCGATACGATGGTGAAATCTGTTTTTTTTGTTGCCCTCCATTTTTCTTAATGTTTTGTTCTGGTTTGCTTTCGTTGGCTTGTATCTTGTCGGCTTTTTTTCCTGGTGGATCCTTTAACAAACCGGCCATGTGCAGGGATGCCGTCACGAAAGGATGGGTTTGTTTGCTAAGCCTCTAAGCTTACCCGAAGGATCCTTACGTTGCTCTGGATCCATTTTATAAACGGAAAAAAACTTACCCACACACACACACACATGTGCACACAAAATTTCCACAAAACCTATCACCATTGACGAAACCCAAATCAAACGCATTAGCCTTCACAAAAGAGCACAGAATGGATGGAAATATAAAACAACCAACAGGAGAGGATGGAAATAAAACAGGCACACAAACATGAAGGATGCGAGTAAGCTTTGAATCAGGGCCTATCCAACAAAACCCTTGCATCAAAAGTTTTGCTACACACTGATTTGCTATTCCACACCGGAGCGTGTGTACCGAAACCGTGCGCACCCGTAACGACGGAACCGGATGCGGATGTGAAAACGCAAACCTGCTACCTGGCCGTAAGATCAAACGATGGTCGCAAAGTCTTGGCTTTGGTGCGAACAATGAGGCTAAGGCTAATAAAAGCGAACGGAAGAAGCGTTCGGAATCGCTACGAGCAGAACATAAATACAAACACTCCCATACGCCACGAACGCACCGTACACAAGCCGGGAAAGGCATAGATCAATGCGTTTGATGCGCCGTAGCTGCGGTGTGCAAATGCTAAATTCCGGAAGCGAGTTTAGAGTAAACCAATAAAATCGCAACGAGTTTCCATCTGATGAGTTTGGTCTGCTGATAAACAAGCAGGGGATGGTTTGTCGAAAGCGGATAATCGTAAAAGTTTTTTAGGTTTTTAGTGTTGTCGTTGTCTTTTGTAATTCATTTTCAGCATGGTGTAGCGTGGTTAAAGAATGGTTTGTTTGGAAGTTTGTATTTCTGTTTCACTTCCACAGTATTTTACTGTCAATTTCGATTGTTTTGTTTTTGTTTCAATGGAGGATAATGTGTATTTTCAATTATTAGTTCAGTATTTTATTTGTTAGCTAACTTTGTAATTATTTCCATTACCTATTTTTTTCTATTTGACATTAAATATAGAACCTTTTTTATTGCTTTTCTAGTTAAGTTGTGAATGTTTTTTTTACGCGTGTTTTCATTTACCGTTATACTATTTAACTCAAATATACTTGTTTGAACGTTATTATACTTTTTTGTTAAGCTTTTATCCTAATCTTAAGCATTTTTTTATTATTATCCTTTATCATTAATGTTCACTTGAAAATGTTTTATTTTTTTCATTTATGATTCGTTTTTTAAACACTTTTGTTTATTCTAATATAAAACATACCACTATAACAACTTATAGATTTCATGTCAACATGACGGGAGAAACCAAGTGTTTTTTTAGATAAATGTTAAATTAAGAAATCCTAAGTTAGCCATATTGAAGTCACACAGTACATAAAAATTGCTCAATAAAGCGTAAAATATATTACACTAACGAATCGCATTTCGTCTGTGGTACTGGCTATTCTTTTTCTATTTGACATTAAATATAGAACCTTTTTTATTGCTTTTCTAGTTAAGTTGTGAATGTTTTTTTTTTGACGCGTGTTTTCATTAACCGTTTTACTATTTAACTCAAATATACTTGTTTGAACGTTATTATACTTTTTTTAAGCTTTTATCCTATCCTTAAGCTTTTATTTTTTTATTATTATCCTTTATCATTAATGTTCACTTGAAAATGTTTTATTTTTTTCATTTATGATTCGTTTTTTAAACACTTTTGTTTATTCTAATATAAAACATTGACAACTTATAGATTTCATGACAACATGACGGGAGAAACCCAGTGTTTATTTTTTTGATGAATATTAAATTTAGAAATCCTAAGTTAGCCATATTGAAGTCACACAGTACACAAAAATTGCTCAATAAAGCGTAAAATATATTACACTAACGAATCGCATTTCGTTTGTGGTACTGGCACCAAATCATGTCTCATCGCCATCGACTGTGGCTGATTTTATGATTCTTAAACTCAACCCAACTGGAAGACCACTTCCGAGAGCCGTTCGTTACCGAGACGTGCGACCGGCTGTCAGCGACCAAGTAGAAGGTACCGCTGCAATCGGCCAACTTGTCGGCATTATTGTTCTCAAATTGACTGTAAACTTTTGTCACTTGGAAGGAAAATGTGCTCTTACTGCTAGAGCGAAAAACCTTCCAATGCTGATAGCAATTGACTTTCCGCACCCCAAAGAACGGCAACGGAAGATTGTGTGTTCGGCAACCATCCCGTCCAACCGGGTCCAACGTTTGCAATTCGCTTATTTACAGTTCACGATTTTTCCTCTCCCGATGGTGGCAGTGGGAAACTTACCGTCCCATACCTACCGGGCGGGGTAATCAATTTCAAGTGAGGAAATTTTTATCAGCAAAGTTCACGCATCCAACCAACCGGCCGAGTGCTCCGAGTGCGGCCAATAATTTGACAAATGCGTTTCGTAGCCAACGGTGATGAAACCAACATGGGAAAGGAAAGGCGCGGATGGTGGTTGGGGGAGGGTGAGAGAGAGAGGGAGAAGGGGGAAGCAGAAATGCTGGCTGTGCTGTTAGCTGCTCGCAGCCAATCGAACCATCCTTTTCGGTGTCGCAAATATTTTATCGGACCAACACGGACGATAAAACCGTAGTGGGGCGCCCCAAACAGTTCCGTTGCGGTTGCTCAACACAATGGCTCGTTGGGTGGGAAATCGGGTGGAAAATGCTTTACTTCGATGTTGCTTAGCGAATGGCGCAACAGCAATCCCGGACGAGAACCGTCGCTTCCGCTTTCGCATGCGACAATTGATGTGCTTTTTCACGTGAATGGCGAGACGGAATGGAAAGGATTGAAGTGCTGTTTAATAATTTGTTACTTGCTTCAGTCAAAAGGTTTTACACGAAACTGCCGATATGCGAGCAAAAGTAAAACTCAGCGACAAATAATATTCAAAACGAATAATATTTTTGCAAAACTTGTGCAACAGAAGCATTGAAGAACTGAAATCAATTGCCACCATTGAATTGGGCAAACTTAAGATATATGACGTCACGAATAACAAATTGATCAAATAAGAACTAAAGCAGGATAGCTAAAATATTAATTTATAAACAAATGCGTCGAATTTATATGTACAATGCTTTAAGAGACAGCATAAAGTAAGCAAAACAACGTGAATAAAGTACATTGCGAAAAACAGGATTCTCTTTGCATATTCCATTTTGCCAACATTAGAACAACATTTCGAGTAGAATTGTTTCGGGCTGTCGTAAACATAAAGCGTATCCAGTCGCAGTTCTTTTCATTTGATTGCCCTCTGAGGTTTTTTTGTTCACGAAAGGGTACTTATTTCAATTTAAAATGACCTCGATATACGTAATCAAATAGGTCAAGAACGCTGGCTAGCGCTTTGAAATGGTTACTTGCAGTACCAGAAAAAAAGAATATGGAAAAAAATCCTTTCCCATCACCCAAAAGCCTTGGTGTTTGGTTCTTTTTTTCTTACAAATGACCCCCCTCCTCCATTTTCCTTTTACTACTACTATCAAGGACGAGGAAAAAAACAATTCCGTCCAGTAGCACACAGTTCAACTCGATGCGCCGAATGTCTGGACAGCAAACCGACTAAGATAAGATAGGAAACGGTGCGAAAGAACAAGTAAGAGCGCGCGTGAGGGAATGGGGAAAAAAAGCAAAAGAAATGGTAGCGAAACGAAACGAAAGACCGGCAAGATAATCTTATTAAATTGGTCATAAAATTAAATTGAAGATGAAAATGAGAGAAAACTTCTGCCACCGTCCGACGAACGACCCCAGCCAGCCCCCATCCGAGCACGGAGGAAAACGTTCTGTACGTGCGGTCCGGTTCGGTTTCGTTTCGACTTTTACGTTTATGATGTTTTTCTCACCCGTCCACTGCGCTCGATGGGGTCCGTGAACCAAGCTATTTTTTTTTTTGTCGGCCACCAGACTGCTACTTCCACTTCTCGTCCGGCTTGCGGTTGACGCTGGACGCCCGTGAAACAATTGTTATCTCACCGGTGTGGTACGGAACGGGAAGGGGTCGGGTTCGGTCGGGTGGGTGGGTTTTCCCTAAGCAGCTTATACAATCTCAACCCCACGCAAAAAGCAGGGACCGCTCTGGCTGACGGCTTATTTCGACATCAGTGCACGATTTTTCGTCGCTGTTGTCGCATTAGTAAAAACCAGGAGAAAAAAGAAACGAAACGAAGCGCACAATTGAGTGAGCGAATTCCCGCATTCGAACCGTATCGGTACGGGCAGGCGGACCGTTGGGACACGCGGGTGCACTACACTACTGAGTCATCGATCGCGATGTACTGCTACGCTGACAGTTGCTTTCGTCCAAGTCGCTTAAACAGCTTCACAAGTTCAGTACCACCGCATCAATCTATTATCGTACGGCTATTACACAAAATGAACACCATTTACCGTAGGTTATGGTTTTCCGAGCGACATGCAGCAAAGAAATAAATGAAAATATATTACCCTTTTTGATCGGTTTTGTTTAGTGGAGGTAGTTTTTACAGGCTATTTCTAAATAATTTAATTAAATTATTGGCATCGAACGGGCGAAAAAAACCAACCGAACACAATCATTTTTTTAATGTCAATTAGGTGTGCAAAAAAGTTTCAATGGAACAAATAAATATAAAAAAAAATTGTAGCAATGAAAGAGTATTAACGGATGCTTAGCCCCCTGGAAAATTCAGTGTTTTGGGATTTTCTTTTGAATTTTTTTTTTCGAAAAATAATTTATTATTAATAGTCCCTTTCCGAAACATTTTTAATCGGTTTAGAGTAGTACTTTTTTTTTGCAAAACTATTTTTACCTTTAATTTTGCTTTAAAACCACGCACCTGTTTAGCAACACCCAATATCTAATATCAAGCGTGAGAGCATCTTCCCGATGAAGGGCTTGCTCCACATTCCCTTCGGCATGCCATTGCATGCCATCTCCTAGTTCTTTTTTTTATAAATTCCACACGTGAACTCTTTACCGCTTTGATTTCATTTTCCCTCTCTCTCTCTTTCTCTCTACTGCTTCTATCTTATTTTCATCCCCCTCCACCCCCCCCCCCCAACCCACACACACACAGACCACATTCGGCTTCGTCGAGGCGCTGCACGGACGGCTGCTGCAGTCATCCATCCATCATTCGCACGGACCCAAACTGCAGCTCCCTGCAATTACGCGCATAACAATAAACATAAAAGATCCACCTGCTGCACCACCCCAAACCCTTCCATATATACACACACACATACACACACATATCCATAAAAGGAGCATAAAAACGCGCCGGAATGCAAGCAGAATCGAGCAAAAGCATCGGGAGCGGATGGATCCGTGCCGAGATGCACTTGCACAGCGAACGGTTCGCCATGCATTCCAACCTAACACCTCACTGGCCCTGGTATACCCTGCCCCCCCCCCCCCTCCCCCCTTCCCTCCAACCCTCTTTCCCACGATATCTTCCACTTCCCTTTCCGAAATGCTACCAAGCGCTAGAAAAGAGGGAACCGTTTAGGGAGAAAACCGCTTATGAGTTTTGTGTAGCTGTATTTTACCATCGTTCTTTTTTTTCTCCTTTCTTTATTCGCTCTCCTTGATTGCAACTGTATCCCAATCACTTACCTCAGCGCACGCTGTCTTGCTTTCGCTGCGGTGCAATTTGTATGACCCCATCACTTTTATCTGTGCTACCCTTTTTTTTTGTGCCAACCACCCCAAAGCTGGGCGCGGGGCACGCAAATGTGGAGAAAAGTGTGTGTATTTTGCGTGTAGTTTCCTTTTTTTTTGTGCTGCCCTCCCATCCCCAGTACAGACGAGTTGGCAGCAGCAAACGCGCCGTTTTGCGGAACGGTTCGGAAAGAGGAGCATGGAGGGGCATCGAAAAAAAAACAAAAAGAAATACAACTACCCCCAAACATCAATGAATAGTGGGATGAGAAGGGGACAAGGGGTGAGAGAGCGAGAAGGGGAATGGAGGGGGAGGGGGGGGGTGTATGTAGTGCATGTGGGGTGCAGCAGTGCTATCATTTCGCGCGATGCACCATTATGCATGCAAATGTGATTAAATATTCATTAATATAAAATATAGCAGCAGTATTTATGCCTCTATACATTATCTTCTGCTGCCCTTCTTCGGTTCAGCGCGGCAGCAAATGCAACACTCATTCGGTGTGGTTTGTTGTGATGAGGGAAAGGGTGGGGAGGTTTTTTTTTGCGAACGCCGTGAGTGGGGGGGGGGGGAGAAAACAGGGCAGAGCCTTGATTAAGAATGCCGCCTGGGTGCCTGGCACGTTACGGTGAACCCGCCAACGACATTTCTGGTACCCGTACGGCACCTTCAGCATAGTTTATATTATTTATTTATTTATTTCATTCATACGTGTGTGTGTGTTGGGTTGTTATTGTTTTTGTATGGTCGATGCTGTGCTGCGCGTTTGCTACGAATTTGGCTAGAAATGGTTCTGGCAACTGGAATGGAATAGTATGTTTTGTTTCACTATCACAATGATCTCCTCTTGATGTGTTTGAATAAATTATGTTCAACTATTGAAAATGAAAGTATTTATTCTTACATCTTATAAAATTAAGAATAATTTTAAATTATCTACAAAACATAATTGACCAAACTTATCATTTTTTTTTCCTTTCGAAAGAAGCCTGTTTTTTAACGACAAATTTAGTCAATCTTACGCTCCATCCATCCATCCCGTATCGAAACAAATATAAGCACTAGCAAAACTTCTCCAGCATCCACAGACCGCTGATGCAGCAATCGAAAATTTGCATATGCTCTCGTTAAAGAAAATAAAACCTCATACACGATATTTGTTCAGTTTCGACAGATTGCTTCGAGTTGGGCGAAACAGTCCATCCACACGCCCGCGCCACCGCTCAACCACCCCCCCCCCTCCCAAAAGGGATGGATAAGGTGCAACGAGAATGAAATAAAACTCATCCCCCCTTCAGAGTAACATGCAACATCGTGCCAGCGGACCCCACATGATATTGGATGGGTACGAGAGAAGGAAAATGTCTCCTTCTTCCCTGCAGCCCGTTTCTCCGCCGGGCGGCACCCGCACGCACACACGCTTTCCCCCTTTTACGGTACGGGAACAAATTTATGCAAATCGCTCGCACCAGCTGTCAAAGCCAGGCGAATTTGTGAGCTGAAACTCCGCTGTCCATCATTACCGATTGTCACTTCGTCCTCGCAAAGCGAACGGCACTCGGGGTGGGGGGAGCAAAGGCAACATCGCAAAACACGGGGCAACAGCACGAAGGAAGGCTGAATGATTTATTCACCCGGTGCGCGGTGGTTGCCTGTGTGTATGTGCTGTTAAGTTTGACTGGATCAAAATATGGTGAGATGTCACATAATTTTAACGTTGCATTTCAAACGTGTAACTGTCTGCTGATGAACGAAACATGCGCTAATGTAATCGCTTATTTTGCTTACTTATTTTAGTTTTTATTGCTTTTCATATTAAACTATAACTCACATTGAATTAAGTGCTTTGTTTTATTAAAACCCATCTCAATTTGATGTTTGTTTTGTTCCTAATTTTGTTTTTGTAATAGAAATGAGCTAATTTGCACATCTATTTGAGCGTAAAATTAACTTTTTTAATTTTAAAACGAAAGACTTCAAGCGACGAACCTAGAATTCCATTGCGATCGCCTGGCATTTGTTATTGTTTTTATTTTACGCCAATTTGGCCTGCATTTTTATCTTATTTTCACTTGCCCTACAGCATTTTCTCACACCACACAACCTTACTTTAGCTGCAAATTGAATCCACTCCAAATGTGCCACAATCTTCCCGGACCCGGACTGCCTGCCTTGCGGCACGCTTGTTCGGCGGTAGAAGCAAACATTGCGTTTGATGTTTGTTTGAAGTGGGTTAGGGTTTTTTTTTGCAGAACGGCCAAATTCAAACGAGAGCTAAACGGGATCAACGGCAGCCTATTTCACGCACCAAAGCACTGACCTTTAGCGCAGCAGGACGGCAACAGGAAAGACAGTGTGATGCATTTTGTGCGTGCGTTTCCTTTTTTCTCGGCTTCTTTTTTTTATTTTTGCTCTCGCCTTACGGTGGGGGAGTATGAAAAATCGCTCCTCGCGATGGGACGCAACTCACGATGGGCTGTTTTCACAGCTGGAATTTGTTATTTGGATTTAAAGCACTAATAAGCCAAACCAATAATCCAACAGGACGCAATTTCATGGGTGATTTGTGCTGACAGCGGGCATTAATACTATTAGCATCCTGCCAGCAGGTGACTAGTTAGGATGATTGAAAATCGCGTTAGCCCCGAGTATGCGCTGGTTCATTGCCGTGCTTCACTTGAACCCGTTCAGAGTTCTGCATTGATATAACCGATTATTTTATCGCCTTCTTTCTGTCAACTTTCTGGGCAGGCAAAAGAGTTGCGCTAGGAAGCAAAAAAAAAAACGCGTGACGCGCGTTACACGCACCAAAAAAAAAGGGGTCCGATCAAATGTCCATTAGAAGTAAGGATAGTGGCCCTTCTTTTTGCGGTTCGTTAACGATGAGTTGGGAAATTAAATTCAATCACCATTCGTCTTCATGCTAAACGGGACGGAGCTGTTGAAGCTTAATTGAAAGGACGACCAAAAAGGTTCTGCAGGAACACATTTTGTAAGAAAGGATACAAAAAAACCCCGGTTAGATAAAAAAAACCTTAGCTTAATTGTGCTTAATGTTTGTTCACATTTTATTTTCCTTTATGAGTTTTTATTTGCTTCCGTCATGGTTCAAAGATGTCATGTTTTATACCGATAGGTAATGAATGTGGTCTGTGGAGTATTTTTCCCACGGACAACTTATTTCAGTGCGAACGAAAACCAAGTAATATTTGAGAGATTATTTTTAAAATTTCCAACCAATTCCAATTCCAACCAAGTATTTAACACATTGAAAGCAATTTTACGTGTCATCTTTTTATTTGATGCAACCTAAATTTACCAACAAAACACACATAACCCAAGAGCCGGTAAATACCTCTACCAGCTACAGGACGTTTCCGCTGCTGGCATTTCGCTCTCACTTGATCGTTTCATTCACTATTAATTAAATGAATTTTCCAACTCATTTTACCCCATGCCTCACCGTCGCGTTTGCGTAGCGGCTTATCGTTCTCCAAAAGCGAGAATCCTTCTGCGTTAGCGCAACCAACAAAAACTACACACAATTTAAATTGAGCTTGAAAATTCACCCCTTTCACGAGATCTAATTTCTCTATCCGCTTTCCCAGCTTTTTCCCTACGTGCCAGGAAAGATGAAAAGCAAACGAAATATCTCTTCTCTAGCTTTCCTCCCAACGAAAAAAAAAAATGAATAAATAAAAAAACAAAACCGATGCCATCCTTATCGTACGGTCGTTGTACGTTGTGCAGCAGTGTTGCAAAAGCCCGGAACCTGATTCGCGACGAAAGTACCCCACATCCGGGTTCCATTCGCTTCCGTTTCGGGCTGGTTGGTAGAACGTGTTAAAAAGGGCTAATTAGCCGCAAAGTTGAAACATCCCGACAGTCGGAACTGTAAACTAAAATTGTTTAACCCTTTCTGCACGCTGCATGTTGGTGTGTGTCGGGATTTTTCTTTTTTGACACTTTTTTACTCGCCCTGTACTCTAGTGCGGGTCGGTAGAAACAGTGGGAAGAGAAACACGAATCCTTCCTATTTCCTTAATATTATAGTAGCGTAGCGGGTCGCTTGTCTGTATGACGCCCCATTCTTGCTTGGAGAGAGCCTTTTCTTACCGCAATTGGAATCGGTTTTTTTCAACGATTTTTTTTATTTCTTCCTTCAATTGTTTTCCATATATTGTTTTGTAAACGGTACCTTCATTTTAATGCCGTTGCCATTGTTAACAATGTTCTGCCTAGCTGTGTGACTAGGAGCTTTTGATAATATATTTTAAATAAAACTAGGAGTTAGGTGAGTTTAATTAAGCTTCAAAGACATTGAAAGAATCTTCGCACGAAATGAATGATTCCGAATATCCTGTGTGAAGTTGAAGGTCGTTTAACTGAGATTTTCTTGTTCTGAGATACTCAAGTGCAGAAATTATTATTATCATTCCTACCATTATTTGCTTTTCAATGTTTTGTTAAGGACTCATTTTAAGAACTGTAGGTTAAACGTTACATCATCAGGAGACATCAGGTATTACTAATTCTCCAACATTCTCCCACCCTACCCGCAAACTTCTATCATATCCCAAAGCCCACTTTTATCACTGTATAGATTATTAAGATTAGGTCTAGGTTTCAATCTTTTTTATTTCTCTTCTTTCTTTGTAAGCTATTGTCTTTCTAAAAATAATAATATATATAATTTTTTTTTTCTTGTCCTGAGGTGGGTTTTGCAATATTTTCCCACCCGAATTCCAGTCTCCTCTAAAGGAAAATATAAAATCTGTTCAGCAAAGCTTAGTAGAATACAAAATTCCAATATAATGAGGAAAGCGTTGGCGAACCCATTGTAAACTTATCAACTAATTTCAATGTATACTGATATCTCTATTCAATAAAGAAAACTACTACTACTACTACTACTCAGGAGACATCAGGAATTTATTAATTCTTTAATAACCGTGACTGTTTCGAAAGTCGTGAAGTCTTCGATATTCGAGAATTAGGTATTTTTCAAACCTTATTAAATGTTACATATTTAATGATTAAAATGTGATGTATATGCTTGACTTTTTTTAGATTTATGTATCTTTGTAGATTCAAAAACTTCCATATATCATTTGTGAGTTGACGTTTTAAATGATTGAAAAGAGGCATTAAGTCACAATCAAATCATTGGTGTTATAACTGGGTTATAACTTAAGACAAAATGGTTCGTTTTACGTTATACTGTTATAAAGCAATTTTACAGCTATGATTGAGTCACTCACCCCAGTTGAACAAAGCACTCTGGAGAAAAAAAACAATTCAGCATTAGAAGAATTCGAAGATTCTATAAGAGTATCAACTTTTTCTAAAAGACTAGAACTCTTAGGACAATTTTTAATTAAAATTCTACCAAGTTGAAATCAATCCAACAGATGAAATCCCTTCCAACCTTCCCTTTTTGCAAAATGAGATTGCACCACCTACAGAAACCACGCACCCAGCACGATACTTTAAAGGTTTGCCGCGTGCCGTGCCCGCTGTTGCTGTTCCGTCCGTCGTACGGTGCTGTCAGTCGGCAAAATGCCCTTAGAAGACGACCAACGGTCAGCCGCGGATGGTCGCGTGCATACGCAATTGCGATTATGCGCTTAATCAAGTACACGGCCTAGCTAGGTGGAACCGGTGATGCGGATGCGTGCACAAGGGAAGAGTTGCACCGTGCACGAGAAACAAAACGCTCGGTTCCGTTCTTTTTTCTCTGCTTTTCTTCGTCTGTCTAGCCGGGGGATGGGATCGCATCGGAAAGTCAAAGGGAAAATGCGCTCTGGAAAGGATGCGAAAACGAAACCGCGTCCGGTAGCGGTGGAGAAGTCCCGGCCTCCCGGCCTCAACGGAACGGTCTTTTCAATATGAGTGGTTGGAAAAGCAGGGGTGGTGCGGGTTGGGGTAACTATTCAATTGATATGAGATTTATTTATTTGTTTGCACAAGATGCTAGCCATTCATGCGTCAATCATTCTCAATATGCATATAATTATAATTCAAGCTGCTGCGGCCATTTCTTTCCGTTGTTGTCGGTACCGGTACCGGGCACTTGGGCATGGGCATCAACCGACGAAGTAGAACGAACGCACGGTACCTTAGCCATCCTTAGAACCTCGCGCAAAAGTTGTTCTCGTTTTACGCTCGTACCCCGAACTGCGCTTGCGGTGACATCCTTTTCGGCGGCATTCTGTATCCCACGTTTGCCCTTTTATTTCGCCCTCTTTCGCGGCCTGGCACCAGGCACCAAACCGCCGGCTTCGAACATCAAATCGAGGCCGACGGTTGTGGGTTTTGATCTGATGCCGACAGATGGCGGAAGCCGAAATTCAAACTCCAGTAAAGACGAACGAGCTGAAACATAACAAAACAGACCAGAAGAAGAAGGGCAAGAGAGGATGGAGCGGTTAGAGATGGAGGAGAGAGAGGGAGGGGGAAGGGGATGCGGTGATGTTGGTGTCCAGTTTTTACTCCACACTAATGAGCCGCCTGCGAACGAGATCCATCCCCATTCATACCATTTTCCCAATCTACGGAGGCGCCCAGATGCATTGTTTCAAGCTAAGAACACATGAGAAAGAGCTGGCGGAGCAACATGAAACGGCTCCATTTAAACCACAAACGCACACACACACACCTAAACGTACATCCACCGTACAGCTCGATCAGGGAAGTAGCTCCATTACAGAGATCTCCAACTCTTCCGGCCTCGTTACAGCTTATCAATATTTATGCTCCACTGCCTTCTGGACACTTGTTTACGAGCGCACCGTCACTGATACTTTGTAAAACACCATACGAAGGAAGGACATCATCGACTGTTGAGGATGCAACGAAGCGTGCAACAAAAAAAAAACACATACAAACACATACAGCTTTCTAACTAGAAGCGCAAACACACATACGCCACAGTTAATGAATTTCAACGACAAGCTGCTGCATCTAAATAAAAGACATTCGGATGCTAAAGGGCCAAGGTCCATTGATATTTATTGGTTGGGTGTATGAGTTAGTAGGGAGCATATAGAGTGTATTAATTTTAGATAAGCTTTTAGACATCCTAAAGCAAGTCACCAATAAAAGTAACTTAATTGGATTTAAAAATAAGAGTTGCAAATATCCCGGTGCTCTTTCAGACATTGGACATTGTAAGGGACAAAGCATAATGGCTATATGAAAGTTTTTGATCATATGTAGCGTGTTTCTGCATATCTGTTTGCCTTTCGATTTACGGATCTGTCAGTCTCCGCATAACGAACTTTGCTAGAAGACAACACGAGCTTCTAGCATCTGCTCTGTAGGTTGTCCGGACAAGGTTGTTCGATGAGTTCAATCAACAGTTCCACTTATGGAGATATCCAATAATAAACTCGTTTGTACGAACCTGCGCTACTCTGTTCCCGCAAAAGCTCACACCGAACAAACTCGACCTTTGGGAAGTTTTAGAGAAATATGTGAAGGACACTCCATACAACTGCATTTGAAAATTGTTTGGGCTACGGAATTACTTGATTATAAATTTCATGTAACTTTGAGTAAATGTTTAGTGTAGGTGGACATTGCTGAAGATGTATAAATCCTAAGAGCGTAATTTTCAGCAAACTCTCAGAAATACCCAACATTTCTATATCTTTGCCGCTCCGAGGAATACGCCCAAACCCTCCTTCATCTTTCAAAGCAGGAAACAAGCGTCCGACCAACAGCCCAACCGTACCAGCGCACTGCCGGTCAATTTTTCCGCATATTTTAATGAAAAGGAAACTTTCATCCACTGAATTTCACCGGCCTGGGGGAAGGAACAAGGAGCCCAAAAATTCTCCGAACACCCGTAAAACGCACTGTGGAAAATAAAATTGCTTCAAGTACACTGCTCGGGCATGATCTAAAGCTGCTGGTGAGGCGAATGTTTCCCCCCAAACTGAACCACCAACTCGAGAAAGTTGAACATATCGCATCACCCGATGAGCCCTGGGTCCGCATAGCCGTCCGGACATCGCTGGGATGGGTGTACGTCCGCGTTTCGGGATCGGAGCTAGACTTGGATGACTTGTTTATTTCCGGCCCGGTAAGCACGGAACAGCGAACCGACCGATGCACTCATACCCGTGTTTGGGGGGGCACTCAACGCACTTAAGGTGTATTCCCTGGATGCGTTCTCGGGCACCGCGGATAGCCGCCCCCGATGCATCTTGCGAAGAAATCCCCCAGCCGTGGCCGTCGCCTGAAGTAACGTACGTAATTTTGTAGCATCATTAAAATTTCAGATTTCACCATCGGTATTTTACCAACCGGTTTTCCGGAAAGCGGAAAACAGCGGACTGTTGCATGCTGGTTTCGAACGGCATACGGGCTTCCTGTGGGGCGAAACTTTACGTACAGAGCGTCCGGATGCAGGATCAGCCTGTAATGCATTCTTTGCAACAGGGGATCAAGAGCCCCGGAGTGCTTTTGCCCGGGTTCATAGATGGTGGAATTTGTTTGAGTAGTTGCGACAGTCAATGCTGGCATGAGTGTATATAATGCTGTCAGTTTCTATAGAAAACCATGACGGGAAAGGATGCTCCAACTCAATCAATTTATGTTACATTTCTAAAAGTCCTTGAAAGCCTTAAAGCGTTAAAGTACATTAGGCGAAAATGATGATATAGTGACATTCCAAGATTTTTAATGAAACAACATCAGTTTTGCATGCTTTAATATTAACATTAGTTACATTATTTGTTACGCATCCATACGCGGCCACATATTTTCGAGGAAGAAAATGGCTGCCGTCCCCTAAACGGTTAGCTCTAATTACAAAAAGCTTCTCGCTTCGCGGTGTTTACGGTGGTTAGATAAATCTTCTACTAACGAAATAGTGTCAATGATAACATTCCCCGAAACAAATGTTACACAAAATTGTCTAATAAATCACAACGCGTACCCCGAAGCACACACCCTGCAATATTCGCCCTTTCCCATAGCTGCATGTTGAATTGCACTTGGGCGAATCATCGTAAATGCATCACCCTATCAATAACATCACTTTGCAAAGCTGTAGCCCTGGAACGTTACGGATGAGCTCCTAATGCAGGCGGGAGTTCCTAATGCAGGAGTTATGCATGTAACCGCAGGGGTTGCGATGCAACATAAATATGGGTTCATTTAAAAACGAAGAATTCACTGTTAATAGGCTTATGCAGTAAAATATAATTTTACTTTAACAAACCTTAACGCAAGGGGCTTGGAGTATTTTTATTTTTGTTTAATTGATTCAGCAAGATCCAAAAGCAGCTTGATATGGTTTGATCGAGTGTCACGGGTTTTTTTTAATTTCTTCACGAGAAAAAAAAACACTTTCCTAACCCCTTTTCCCATAAGTGACTTTCAACGACCGCACCACGAAGCACGGGTGGAAAAAAAGGGGAAACCGAACACAATTTGTCATAACACGAGCTCCATTAACACCTTTTTGCTTCGGGGTTTCTTCTTTGCAAACGGCCGAAGCTGCGCAGTCAACCTCTCGGAGAATCTCGGTGCCAATTTCCCACACGCGGAAGCATACAAGTAGCAGGCAAACGTTCAACATTCAAACCCGTGACAAATGTGAGCTCATTTCGGGCGCACGTAAAACCACCCCTTCGGGCGAAGTAAATCGACCCATCGGCAACCATCGCGGCAACACCAGCTAATCAAAGCGCCCCGCACGATAAATCATTCCAATGCGGCACACGCGTCTCGTATCGAATGGGGTGGCGAAACCTGGTGCGATACACCGATACTGGGCCGCGGTGTCCTTGCGGTATCCTTCCGGGAGCTGATACTTTCCCGGTGTGCTTCTTGCACGTTTTTTTTTTATTGCTTTCTGCTGGCCGGCACACGTAGCGCTCGTTATCGGAAAGTGAGACATTCTGTTCGGTGTTGGTAATTTACGCAAGGAACTCTCTTTTTCGCTTACACTGATGGCTTCGAAGATGGATGGGTTTCGTTGGACGAGCAGCCAAGGTGCTATGTTAGGGAAAAGTGTAACGAACTCTAACGCACTGAATTGATGTCCATAACTCAAGCTCAACAGAAGTTTATCTAGCATTGAAGCATATCAGATTGACGGTTTAATACTTTGTTAAAAGAAATGAAACTTTGTTAAGATATTAAGGTATTTCTGTCTAATTTTTATTCCACATTGTTGATTGGTGAGCTCAAACAGTACAATCAGTATCTGATTTTTCTCTCCCATTAACTGACTGGTCTAAAATTGCTACTTTCCATCGTTGAAAACCCTCGCACGACCCTCGTTTCAAGCGCGCTTGACAATTGGCATAGATAAAATCCCTTGCCATCTGGCCGTATGCCTTCTTCAATAGCTATAAATCATGTGGATACACCTAGATTAAGTGTTGTCAGTCCGAAGTTGAGAGGTATATGAGGAGAGGTTGAGAGGACAGCCAACTGTTGGACTGACTCACTGTGCTATCAGTAGTTCGAGTGCAGTCGGAAAGCGGTTGAAAATGAAGCCAAGAAGAAATAAATATATTCTTTTAACGTTAAAGTAATGACGCTTGAGTACATTTTTTCAGAAGCGCCTGTACCAATGATTCTGATACTTCTCCGTACTAATTCCCGATTATTTAGACGTAGCTATAACGATTTCGCAAGAATTGAGGCTCTATTTTAGGAGTTAGGAACGTTTAACAACAACTGCGTACCTCCCAACTATAAGAGATGAACTTGATTTAAAGACATCTTCATCAACATCTTCACTCGACATCCTCCTCTTCAACTTCACGTTATTTGCTTTATAAACGGGTTTTTAACAATTAAAGCCTTGTATTTAATATATATGTTGTAATTCTTCAGAATTCAATCATCACGGGCAGGGGTATTAAATTAATACCATTACTATTATGCCACCTCAAAATTCCATTGAAAACATACCATCGGCTTGACGGGAATAGATTCTAGTCGCGTTTCGCCCGCGTATGGTACTGCGCACCTTGGTCCCATTTGGGAATAAATTGTGCATACGAGCAGACAGTGTAAACGACACCGTCCTTTACGTGTCCGATTGTCCTCCGACGCGCAACGGGACCCGGCACCGGCAGAGGACGCGACTTCTAATGAATGTGCAATTTTTCAGCACAACAGCTTGCCAGCCAGGTTCCGCTCGCATCCATGGTTCGCATCGTTTCCGGTCCGGATCGTTGATCCGCCCCGAGCCTCAGCTGCGAGTGCCTCACAATCGAGATAAGTTCGCTTTTTTCTGTTGTTGTTGTTGTATGTTTTGTTCTGCTGTCCTACCGTCTGCCTTCCACGCGAAAAAAAAAGCACCAGGCAGATCCTTGGCAGCGGACCGGGATGTCCCATTAATAAGTGAAATCCCGACGGTACACCCGGTTCGGTCGGTGAAGGTCGGATGGCAGGATCTAACGATGGCGAGTTATTTATCATTTAGTTCCAGTACTCACTTCATTTATTTAGATTTATTGCACAGATCTAATGACGGCGGCAAATCCCCTGATCCGTGCGTCGCCAGCCCGGTGGTGGTCTTTTTGTGATGTGCAGGTCCTCCTAGTGTGGAACCCAAGAAGAACAAAAAAAAGCTAACGAGTCACCGAACTCTTGGCGGACGGCGTGGGGAGGACAGCGGAGAGCACGTGGAGGACAGGTTAGTTAAGGAAATACCGTACCGAATCCGGCCAACCAACCCGTCGGTGCTCGATTCTTTTCGATCCGGATGCCACCGAAGTTGCAACAGTTGCAGCTAGAAACACGTCCCGTGTGCGTGGTGCGAGAGTGGGGAAGAAGAATGGTTGAAATATTTTACACCGTTGTCTATTTGCTCTATTCCGGGCACCAGGCACGGCCAACCATTTGCCGTACGTAAGTCGTTCGTTCCGGTCTCTAATCACATGGACACCCGCCCTGGAAGACTCTAGCCGAGCCAGCTCCACCATCACACAGATACACACACACACACACACTAGCATGCGCGCGATGCAATGCACCGATGGAATGCAACGAACGGATAGAAACACAAGAAAAAAGGAAAACCAACTCAAATAAAGCAACTCTCACCAGCAGTTTGTGATGCCGGGGCTCGCTTCGGTTGCAAATGAGCGCTGTAAACGCGAGCGTAATAGACGATGCTGCTGCTCATAGCCTCCGGACGCTTCCGCCGGAAGAATCTAGCTCTGGGATGCTGCTGCTGGACCAGAACGCCCCGGAGCATGTATATAAATTTCAATTCGATACGGTCAGCTAGCCGGTGCCGGGAGGAAGGGGAAAATTTCGAATTGGTGGATAAACTCCAACAACTAACCAGACATTCTTGCGCCCGTCGGACGATGGAACGGGATGTCGATCTGGCCGTCACGCCGAGGAGAGCTGTCGGTGCAATTTGTTGCAATTCTCACCAACTGCAGCTCCCGAAGCGCACACGGGAACAAGACTTTTTGGAGAAGCGTTCCTTCCAGTGCGTCCTAATTTTCAGCATTCATATCATAGTGCAACCGGTACATTCGCTTGCTGGCTAGAATCCTGCCCGGACATTTCATTCTACATGTCAGCCGGTACCATTTGCGCTAGCATTCCAATGGCACCACGTCCAGCGAAGCATCCCGCATGTGGTGACGTTCCACAACAGAGTGCAAATCGAACAAGTCTTTTTACGCTTTGTTTTATCCGCCTAGTGTAACGTTCTCGAGGGGCGTTACTGCTGGTGGAGTACCATGAGATACGCCCCTTCCACCATGTATGTAAACGTAATTTTGTGTCCAAATACAATGATCTTGATGTTTATTCTTTTAATCAAATTAGAATTTCGTATTGTCTACTTTGTAGCATGTGGCTTTTAGATCATGCCACAGGAGGTCTAAGACCTGAAGTTATCGTGGATGCTCTGAGTGAACTATTCTTTAGAGATAGAGAGTTTTTAATCAAATTAGAATTTCACTTGGTCTACCACCTTGGTTTATCACCTCACCAGAGATCCAAGACCTGAAATTATTGCGAGGACTCTGACTAATCTTATCTCCAGAGCAACACCTTGATTGAACCTGAACCACCTTGATGAACAAATGTTTTATGTAATCTTTGAAGTACAAAGAAATTCATAGTCTCAACAACCTCAACAAGATTTACATAAAATCTCCCTTGAAAGAAATTAAATTTTAATCGAGCTCAGATTTGACGTCAGATAGAAAATAAACTCCATCATTCAAAGAGAAAACATTGCTTTTACCAGACATTCCAAAAGCTTCCACGCATCACTTTGCAAACTCGAATAGATTACATATTCTTTGCAAGATTGCAAATCAAAACCCGTACTGGAAGAAAAGGAAAACCTTCTGACACAATCGATGAGTAATGCTTTCACTCAAAACATATCCCAGCTCCCTCGGTACATTCGTGTCACCCTCCTATCACCATTCTGGTGAAACGAGAAATAAAAACCTCCGAGCGCTTATTCTCATCATCGACCACATCCAATCTGTCCACTTGAATTTCCCCCTCTAGCTGATGAAAATGTGTAGAAGAAGAAGGTACACAAAAAAAAACCAATAAAACCAACAATCTTCGAATCCAATAGTTTCTAGCCAGGCGTATGCCAGGGAGGATGACGGTATCTTTATCCAACTTCGAGCAGATATTGCCTCATGAATATTTACCCTTCAATCTCGATTTCGCGAAACTCTCTCCTCCGCCCATCGCATACACACGCACACATATATGCGCTCGCATATATGTTTGCTTCAGATGTTTGATATGAGTTTTGTAAGTACGGTTTAGAGAATGGGGAAGAAAAACACTTACCTTACATCACCGGATCCCGGTATCTTTTGCTACATCTTGACTCTGAAGTTTTGCGAAAAAGCCCCTTTGTGAGCGCTCTTCAGTGGGTTTTGGAAAGTTTGCACTAGACTTCTATCTAGCGCATACCGATTGATTGATGTCCGGAAGGATCTAAGCCCTACCAGCCAATAAAAAGTAAATCGAATTCCACCCAAAAGTCTGAAAGCAGGTGCTGGTGGGTGTGAACCATTTTGGTGGCAAGCTTATTTCACGATTCTCGCACCCTTTCGACGTTACTTTTTTTGACAATTTGTCATCTTGGACGCTTAGACGCTCATCACTCGTAATCACTAATCACTACCGCACCTCCACACGCACCGCATCATCACACGCACACCAAACACTACCGACCACCATTTTACGGGACACGTACCACTTATCACAGATAGCCGCACACCTGTGACCACGCCACATGCCACCATCTTAACGCACGCACGTCTGCTCGCGTTGAGCCTGCACGCGGTTCCGCACAATAAGACCGCATGCTGGATGAAACTATTGTTGTTAAATGTCGAGGGCCCGCCACTAAACAACACTACTGCCACTCTTAAACTGCACCAAGCTACACTTCACTACTGCAATAAGAACACTTTATTCACGTGAAATCGATCTTTCGATCGACGCGGAACGTCACGACAAGGGACGCGTTGAAATCCTACTACGGCTGCACAATGTGCTCCTTGTACTAGTGCTAGTGCTAGTGTTACGCTTTACTACCAAAATGTACGCGGACTACGCACGAACTACAGGTGTGCAGTACAGTACATGCTCTCGCGGTGGAGAAGTGTTGATTGCCCGCTCTCACTCTCTGACGTCACGGGAATTCCGCTCCGCTCCCGCTCCGTATGTATCGCTCGAGCTTACATGCGTTGTTATGCAGTTCGGCAATGTTCGTCTTTTTATTGATACGGTTTATATCCCCCCTCGGCTTGCCACGAATGCATCAACGCTCCACGAATGGCTTAGAGCTTTGCGCTGACAAGTGCGCTGTCAAAACATTCGCCAGAAAACGCAGCCTAATGTTATTCGAGTAAGCCGTGAAAGGATCTGCCTTGGAGTGCTCCTTGATGCTAAATTGAGCTTTCTACGCATCTATGGTGTGGTGGCCTACGTCTGCGCGTCCTCTGGCCCGTCTGGAGTCCATCCAGCACCGAGTTTACGCGGTTTGCTCTTCGCTCCTGGAGCGTTCAAGTTGACTACGACGAACGCTGCGCCATGGTGTCCAGTGGGCTGAGCATTGATCGATTATCACTAGGCTTTTTTCATTGTGAGCAAAACAGCCACGTGTTTGAAGCTCTTGAAAAAAAAACGCAACTATCCCCGTACAAAACACTCCTGCTTGGTCACTTTTCTGTTGTTGCCTTATTGTTTACAACCCCAATTTATGTCTTTTGAGCTAAGTTTTCCTGTTCGATAGCAGCCGAGAAACAAAAACGCTTCAACGTGCGGGATGTTTTGCCATCAGGCGCTATTCTTTTCGCACAAGTTTCGAAAGGTTATGGTGGTAAGGGCCTTCCTATATTACAACCACCGTGTGGCAATTACAGCGTATGCTCAGAACAAATGTCCGTCCTTCTGGACATGCTTTTATTGCTATTGAAAGGGATGATGTGAAGAGAGCACAACAATAACAAAAAAACGCAAGACAACAACCTACGCACAACAAATGAAACGAAATAACCTCACTAAAGAAGAGGGGTTGAGAGCATTGTAACCCTCCCGAGAACAGTAAAAACTTTCCCTTCACACATGAAGTCCCAGGAAAAACATCAACTATTGCCCACGATCAAAACGCAGCTCGTATTATTAGCCACGTCATCGAACATTTTGGGATTCAACCGTGCGCCCGAATAACTTCCGACCGTACGCACTTTCACTCAAGCCATGACATTTATTAAATCAGCAATCACACGAAAATCTCACCAGTTCCGCTTTTGCGAGAGGGTTCTTGACCATCAAACCAGCGCGTGCGTTTTCCAAGACTGTTTGCTTTCGGTACTGGTGAATCGTTCCCTCCAGGGAGACGCATTCTCAACACACGCACAGTAAAAGAAAAACAAAATTGAAAGCTATTTCTACACGACACCTTCACTACTTTCTTTCTGCTTCGCGCTTCGTCTTATTTTTGAAACCGGAAGAAAGATGCCTTGCAGCCCACCATTCCCATACCCCCCCTCAGGGGAAAACTCAGAAAGGAGTCCTTTTCGACGATCGACCGAAAGCAAACCCCATAACGTCATTTCAGCAACCCACAGCAGTCCTGCGTCCTGCTGCGGATGTACACCCATGAGAATATTGGAGGGGTTTCGCAGTGTCGTGTAATGCACAACCGCCGACAGATGACTTGCAATTTCGGGAAACATAATTATGGTGTTCTATTAGATATTCAAATGGATGCCGAATGCATTAGCGTGTTTCCCTCCGGGGTACGGGCGCCCAATATCCCCGAAGTGTGAGACGAATTTTCCCGTCAGTATCGGGAACACTTCGACCGAAACTGCAACCATGAAGTGAATTTATTACAAGGATGATTGTAATGATGGCTGACAGTGCCAGACAAACTGCACCGTGCCTGAGCGGAGTTTTCCCACTTTGGCATTTCCACTTTGTCAAAGTTGTGAAAGCCAATCAATAGTGCGATCAGATGCGTTCGTGATTTTTTTTTGTGCCACAGGTTCTTTATTCTTTGACTATCTTCGTTTGCAAAACCGCTACGGTGGTACTTTTCATCAATTATTATTGCGGCAAGATTTTCCCGATTGCCCGAACAATCTCATCGAAATGAGCGACGAAAAAATTGATTGCAATGCAAATTGCAAACTGAAATCAAAAAGGCAAGTAAGTCATCGACAGCTATCATGTCAATAACAAATGATAGTTTGAAGAGTTTGAAATGTACCTAACAACCTCACTTTACGGAGATACCTAGGCTACGCAGTAGAAATTGCAAGAATTATACAAAAATACGAATTATATTAGGGCTCATTCGATTATTACGTAACGCTAAAATTGTTAATTTTTGACCCCCTCCCTCCCTATTGTAACAAAACGTAACATTGGACGAAATGAAATTTTTTTAAGTAATCCAATTTCCGGAAGACGATTCGTCTTCATAAAAAGTCATATAAAAGTATTCAACACCACAGATCCCAAACGAAGGATTATTAATCATTCACTAATGGTCTATTTAAAAAGCTTAAGAAGCTCGTTTGGGAGTTTACATTACATAGTACCTTGGCGAATCGATGTAATCTATTAAGAACAAGAATTCGTACGTAAATTATTTATTCCTTTCTTATTTATCTAGCAACCTTTCTTTTGCGTAGTTGTCTTCTGTTAATTCTCAATATTCATTCTCTTTTTAAACTAACTTATTTTTTTATAAAACATAGCTTAAAAGGAAATAAAAAACTGACGAAAGTATAAATACATTTGTTGGTAAAGTAGATTTAGTGAATAATTTTCAGCAGAACGAAGCTGGGAGTATATGCGTGAAATGACAATGGAGGAGCCGCTACAATGATGAGCTCTATGAGCTGTACGGCGAACTTAGCGTCGTACAGTGAATTAGACTAGCCTGGGCCCCAGTGGACTGGTTACGTCATGAGAATGACTCCGGACGACCCTGTCCATAGAGCCATCTTACGTCGTTTACATGGACAGGCGGAGGCGTGGTAGGCCTAAATTAAATTCGAGTGATGGCGTTGATGGACGCACCATCGCTATAAAAGCCGTGATTGTGTATTGACACAAGATGGCGCTCGACTGTAGACAATTTAGAAGACTCCTGCAGCAGGTCAAGACCACGAAGCGCCGGATAATTCAAATTTATTTTTATCATTTAAAGCCCAATGGAACACCAGAAATTTAGAATGTCAATAAAAAATTGCATTTTTTTGGGGAAAAAACGATAAAATTGAATTGATAAGCATCGTAAATTTCAGCACCATTAAAATCAACTATTTTAGCTGGTATGCTGAGTTCAAATACTGCCATACAAGCACCGATCACGATGTGGCACGTTCTAGTTGGCAAAAGTTATTCATTGTACCGTGAATAAGCTTCCGAGCAATAAATTATATAAAATAATTAACTGATGTATGGATAATGTTTGATGTATGAAGCTCTTTACGATAGTGGATAACTTGGATGCATCATTCTAAGCCTTTTTAGAGCTCTTCAAGCTCAATATAAGTTTTAAGAGTCGACGATGCTTGCTATGTGACAGTGGATGCAAACTGGATCCACTACAACACACAGGAATCCAAAATCACCATCTGAGTGGACATCAGAAGTCATCAATGAGTGGGTATCAAAAGATACCAAGAAACTTGACCTTTAAATAGTCGACAAGTAGATAGGTAATATGGAATTTGTATAAATCATCCCTAAAATAAGTTAATTTTTCATACATGTACTATAAAGCGGGAATCTAAGTATAATCTTATTGTATGTAACGTAACAAAAAGTTAAACCCCCCCTCCCCCTATGTAACAAATCGTAACGCTGGTACTGACCCCCTCCCCCCCTATCAGCGTTACGTAATAATTGAATGAGCCCTTAAAGATAGCTTACTTACTCACGCTCTTGGCCTGCTGCAGGAGTTCTCTAAACCGCTTCCTTAACCACTCCAACAATGTCCTGTCCCAAGATGTTCTTCCGTACAATTAAAAATGCTATTCAATGTTCGATTTTGGTTGAAGACTTAATCAAATAAGCTGTTACGCTCCAACGTGTCCTTACCGCCATGTATGCCATACTTGACAGCTCAGGCCTTCAACCCGGGTGGCTCGCACGGTGTGTTGTTTATATCAAGCGACCAAATGGCCAAATCACACAAAGCGTTTTCTTCGTTGGTGTTTTACTTTTCGGCCGTCTATCGCGCTTCAGTTTCGCCAGCATCGATCATCGTTTCACGAGCCCTACGGGACGAGCACCGTTTTCCCGGCCTGTGTGTGTTTTTTTTTTCGCCTTACCCAACGGTTGGAAAACCGGCTTTCAGGGTGGATAATTGCTATTTTTATGATTTTCGCACACTCCATCGTTTATCGTTGCGTTGCGCGTGTATGTGTGCAAGGAGGTGGGTGAAAGAAAGACAACGGTGAGTTGATCAATTCCCCCAGAGACGGTGCGTTGTAGAGGTGAGCTGATGGCACTTTCGGTTACTGTGCCGCATCGAAGGTAACGGAGAAAACTCGAGAGCATCCCCTGCGTAATCGCATCCCCGTTTTTCTTTTACCACCACCAACGCCGACACCCTGTTTTCCCTTCGGTCACCGCCATTGGCCCTTTTGATAAAATCAGGCACCATTTACAGGCGGCGGGAATGTCCTTCCTTTTTTCCCCCTATTTCGACGAGGGGAAACGTAATTTATGAACCAAATTACAATAAAATGTAATAAACAACAAGGGATGCGCATTACACCCCGGAGGCCCCGGAGGCCCCGGGTCCGGATCCGGTTCGTCCCGGGGATTCCACTTTTGCCAACCGTACACGATGCACATCCTGCGCCTTTTGCCATCATTTTAAGGCGAAAAGCGCTCTGATTCTTTCCCTGATGCCCTTCGATCACATTTTCCATCCCCTTGGAGCTGCTTACACCGTGCGCCTCTCGCGTGTATGTGTGCATGCATTTGCTGGTGTGAGTACGTGTGTAAAAGTGTGAATAAAAGTTAATTTGTGATTGCTGCACATAATGACCGGCACGTGGCAAAGAGTTTTCCAATGTTGCTATTCGTCGCTAATCCGTGACCGTGGCCCTGAAATGTTTATGAGATTATAGTGGACAGCCGGCCTTACCATATTTCCTTCCTAACGAGCACAGTCGGTACTACTAATTATTCTTTACGGTGATTGCAAAAATGGCCCAGCTAAAGCAAATCACAATAGTAAGCGATTTAGAGGTAAGTTGACGTGAAGAATTTCTGCAATGAAAATAAAATCCAGAAAAAAATCAGGCAAGAGTTTAAAAAAAACTACGGACTTTGACAGCAAAAGTTCAATACCATGGTTTAAAAATAAATTACTTTATTACAGAAAACAATGAATTGAATTTGAATTGAATTTATTAAAAGAGTACAAAAAGCAATAAAAACATCCAGCCAGTTAATACTTCCAATCTCAATCTAGCATCCTTCAGCTTTCAATTTACCCAAAGCAACATCAACACACATAAAAAAAACAAACATTCCGCACATCGAGATTGCGGCAAAAGAGAGCAACAAAAAACTCTAATCCTAAACGTTTGCAAACGAAACAAACGGAAGCGTCGTAAATCCTTGCACGACGACACACCATGAACGGAAGTGCAGCTTCAACCAAAAATCAAAAACCTCCACACAAAGGTGGAAAAATACACACTCACAGCACACAAACGCGCGCGCGCACGGGAACCATGATGCAGGATCCGGTGAAATGGAATGTAAACAAAGTGGCACCGGCGACACTGTGCCAGCTATTATTTTTCCATTTAAAATTTCAAATTAATCGAAAACAAAAAGAAACCTCCACCACAGACGTAATGCTCCTTTTCTTGGGTGTGTGTGTGCATGTGTGTGCGTGTGTGAGCTGATGAATAACATTTCCCATTTTCCAAGGCCACATCACCGCTCAACCGTGCTAACCGGGACGGACAAATGGTTGCTTCTCTCGCTAAATGAGGTTAGTTGACGGTACCTTCCCAGCGCTGCATTTGTAAATTTTCTTTACCCACCCTGTTTTGTCCTTCCCCAAACTCACCCCTTCGTGATGATGGAGCAATTGCCGAAGGCAAATTGTGGTATCCCGAGCTACAAAAAAAAAAGAACATTCCGAGCGTATCGATTTGCGTAACGTACAGCGCCTGTACTGGAAGCGTCCTGCAGCAGAGGCACTGTCACGCTCGATTAGACGGTGCAGTTTTGGTGCCAATGTGCAGCCCAGGATGCCCAGGATGCTTATCAGTGCGTGAAACCGACCCCGGGTACCCGGGTGCGGGCCCCAAAAAACCCGTAAACCCATCGTGGTAACGGACCGGTAACAATGGTTACCGCGAGCCACAAAAAGCCGTACCAGAAGCGTCGTCCGTCACAGTCAAATTTTGGGTTTGGTGCCGGGGCGGGAAAAATGGTTGGAAAAGGGTGGCCGGGGCAGAGCTTGCGGAGGGGTGCACTGTATCCAGCAATGTTGCCCGAGGACATTCCAGCCGGTGCGTGTACGTGCGTTACGCGCGCCGTCCATGTGACAGGAGGGAATGCATGGCTCCCATGGACCCATTGGCTATTGGACGCATTCCAACAATTCCGGCCGAGTGCGTCCTGGGAGGAGGTTCGCATAGCCGAACCGAACCGAGGAAGACTGATGTATGCGCTCCGATGCGGAGCGGATGCAACCGCGGGTAAAACCTTTTGCCGCCGGGAAGCAACCGGCAGCAGCAGCTGTTGTGGCACTGACATTTGCCAACCAGGGACGCATGCCCAAACGCCATTCGGTGGATGCAAATGCACCGCAACGTTTACTGTTCGCTGCCAACCGCTCGGACGCTAACGCATCCCGACAGGGACCTATCTCACCGTCCCATGAGACACCCGCCAGCGCCACTTGGCGGCGGTGTTTTCGTATAGGCCCGGCACAAAACCCACGAAACCCCTTTATCGCAGCAGTAACACCGTGAACCGTGGATGGTACAGGCAAGTGGACGAAATCCTGCCGGCTGCGGTCAGGAGCTGTTGTTGTGTAAAGTTGGAATAATCTCGTACCCTCATTGCTGAAATTCTAGGAAACACTCGGACATTCCGAATCCACTGTATAGCGTGCGGACGATATGGTTCATCGTGATGAATGTACTGTGATGTTGCTAAGAATTCATCGACATGAATTCTTTAAAGGGCTCATTCAATTATTACGTAACGCTGATAGGGGAGGAGGGGGTCAGTACCAGCGTTACGATTTGTTACATAGGGGGGGAGAGGGGGTTTAACTTTTTGTTACGTAACATACAATAAGATTATACTTAGATTGCCGCTTCACAGTCTATGTATGAAAAATTAACTTATTTTAGGGATTTTTATACAAATGCCATGACACCTATCTACTTTTCGACTATTTAAAGGTCAAGTTTTTTGGTATCTTCTGCTACCCATTCATTGAGAACTTCTGGTGTCTACTCAGATGGTCATTTTGGAATCCTGTGTGGATCCAGTTTGCATTCATTGTCTCATAGCAAGCATCGTCGCCTCTTAAAACTTATATTGAGCTTGAAGAGCTCTAAACAGACTTAGAATGATGCATCCAAGTTATCCACTATCGTAAAGAGCTTCATACATCAAACATTATCCATGCATCAGTTAATTATTCTATATAATTTATTGCTCGGAAGCTTATTCACGGTACAATGAATAACTTTTGCCAACTAGAACGTGCCACATCGTGATCGGTGCTTGTATGACCGTGTTTGAACTCAGCATACCAGCTAAAATAGTTGATTTTAATGGTGCTGAAATTTACGATGCTTATCAATTCAATTTTATCGTTTTTTCCCCAAAAAAATGCAATTTTTTATTGACATTCTAAATTTCTGGTGTTCCATTGGGTGTTAAATGATAAAAATGAATTTGAATTATCAGGAGTCTTCTAAATCGCCTACAGTCGAGCGCCATCGTCTGTCAATACATAATCCCGGTCTGGGTGGGGGACCCATCAACGTCAGCCATCTATCTTAACTTGGGCCTACCAAGCTTCCTCTGTCCATGAGGACGACCTAAAACGGCTTTTTGGACAGGGTCGTCCGGTGTCATTCTCGTGACGTGACCAGCCCACCGGGGCCCAGGCTGGTCTAATTCTCTGTACAGCGGTAGGTTCGCCGTACAACTCATAGAGCTCATCATTGTAGCGGCTCCATTGTCCTTCCACACATACGGGGCCAAAAAACCTTCTGAGCATCTTCCTCTCGAACACGGCTAAGAGGATTTCGTCGGTTTTGGACAAAGTCCATGTCTCACAGGCGTATGTAAGTACTAGAGCTATATAAGTTCTATATACTCCCAGCTTCGTTCAACTGAAAAATATTCACTAAATCTAGTTTACCAAGAAATGTAATAGAAATACTTTCGCCAGTTTTTTAGATCCTTTAAATTTGTGTTTTATGAAAAAAAGTTAATCAAAAAAGTGAATGAATAATGAGAATTAGCAGAAGACAACTACGCAAAAAAATCATCCAAATGTTACGTAATTAATTGAGGGGGGTTGCGTCCAGTGTTACGTTTTGTTACACTAGGGGGGGAGGGGGTCGAAAATTGACAATTTTTGCGTTACGTAATAATTGAATGAGCCCTTTAATGATGCCTTCAAGGAAAATCTGCGCTTACGAAATGTTTAAGTTTAAAGTTCAGGAATTTAAAAAAAAACTTATAATATCTTCTCTTCTTTGGCAAATGGCTGAATATTTCAGTGTTTGGTGATTTCTGTTACATTTTGCCGCGGATGAACCGGAACCGGGCCGCCGGGCCAATGTTCATCGCCTGCAGCATCCGCCAGCCCATCACAATTGTCCTTCAAAATGAAGCACCAGCACAACGGGTTGACAATGTGTATTTTAGCGACATAGACAGAGAAAGAGCACATACATCCCACAGAACAAAGCCCGCAAGGCGAGAATGGCGATGGCAATCTGCTAACGCAAGCCACCCTGTCAAAGGTACCGGCGCCTGCCGTAACCGGATCCTGCCAACAGCGCAAAAGAATTGATCCCCATGGAAGGCACACGAAATTGGAACGGATAATCCAAAACGCGAACCACGCACATACGCACATGTCATTTTGTGAATGATAAACAAAAAAAAAACAAGTAAATATCTATCCACACACGGAAGGCATAAAAATGGTGGGCACACAGGGGAAAACATTGGGTGAAACGTGGGCGCGGACGCTCGTCAACAGATTGTTTTGCAAATTGCTCGGAGCAAAATTTGTTATTGGAAAGGATGCGGGATGAAACGTGCTCCGTGCTCTTCCCGAATCCGTCATCCTGCTGTACGCGGTGTGTGTGAGTGTGTGTGTGTGTGTGAGGGTACGTTTTTTTAATACTTTCCCAGCTTTACTTGCCATGTTCCGTCACGCCGTATTGTCAGCTTAGTTGATGTTCCAGCTGTTCCTGCTCTCGAGTGCTGTTTCTAGCGAAATTTTGTGTCGCGTGCTAGCGAGTTTGCACGAACGAACTTTATATTACGAGATCATTCGAAAAATCAAGCATAGATATCCTGAAATTGATATAAAGACACTGAAACACAAAACCAAAGTATGAAAAGAATTCTACAAGAAAACCAATTGAAAGTCCCGAATATTTAAACAATTCATTCCAATCATTTCATCAGTTTTAGTCTAAATTTTCCTCCATACCACCCAGGCTGACAATATCGTTGTGTTTAATTTCCCCTTTTCTAGCTGTTCATCCTCACCGCATCAGCTTTATTTCCCAATCTTCGGCTAAACTGCCCCAGGGAAAACAACCCCGTTCGACGCACTAAAGCCCCGGTACAAAACAATCGAATCAACCTAGAACATGTCATCTGTCACCGGACAAAAAACCCCATCGGCAGAAACACCCAAAAGACACCGTCATGCCGATTTGCTTTCGGTTTATTGTGTGCGCGTGTGTATGTGTGTGTGTGTGTATTTATGTAAATTAAATTTATCTCTCGGGCAAGGGACTACATTTTCACCCGCCAGTGGGCAAACCGCGAAAGTCGAGAGGACACAATTACTGAGCCTGCGTTTTGTTCCCCCTTCTTTTGCCTGCTAACGATGGTACTTCCGCTGGAAGGATGCGAAGCGGTGCCGGTAATTAAACACAGCTGTTTGATTATGTTTCAAGCAGGACGGCTAATTCGGTACGGCGAGATGATACTTACTTGCCGCTTCGGAAGTTCATCCCAACACCAGCTACTGACAGACACTGGCCCGATTTATGGATACTTCATTTTACTATTTAGGATCGCTGACGAGCGTAAGGCTTACCGGGGCTGGGGTCGGTAACCTCGCCGACCCTGAGCGTGACGGTAGTACAGGCCATCATCTCGCCAAGTCGAACGGTACACACCTTCGCCAGGATACGACATCAACACTCGTAAAACATCGCTAATTAGTGCCGCTCGTAATGGACCACTCTTCATTATTCATTTGGATTTTTCCCGGTTTTCTTTCTTTTTTTTTGGGGGGGCAGCGAATACAAAAGGGATTCGTGGAGAAAATATAGATCTCCGAGCCTCCAAAATCAGAAACGGCTTCTCCCGAGGTCCGGGTTCCGTTTATGGTGAATAAATGCACGGTGTCATAAAACCCACCCTAACACCACCCTTCATTACGCGCTGTAACGGTGCCAAAGGATTCCGTGCGGCGGACGTCACGCAGCATCGTTTGCTCGATGTGTTCCCAGGACGACCATCAACCCGAGTTCGCTTACCTTTTGCCGGGCGAGCTTTTACGATACCTGCCCGGGAAAGTTGACGTCCACGGCATCGGTGCGGATGCTGGTGCTCGTAAAACTTGCTGCTTTGCTGTTTGTGCCGTGGGCAGCTCCACCCAAAGCGCTAGTAAACGGTCCTTGATCAATGTTGTTGGGGTTTTATCACCCCACGCCCGGTCGTACATCAAACATCGACTTCATCAGCTCATCGGGCATTGCCGACCGGGAGTACCCGCGCTGGACGAGTTTCCCCTTTGCGGAAGGATTCGTCGACCGGAGCGTAACGACGTGTGCTTTATTGACCTCTCCGGGTTTTGGGAGCTGTGAAAGTGTTTATTTATTAACCTTTTTGTAGGTCCAGCAAAACAAAGGAATTTCCAGCCAGGCGATGAGGGATAGGCGATGAGGCAAGTGTGTCAAACTGCGATGATTCATAGCGAGAGTGCGCGAATGTGTTTCGCGATTCAGAATTATCCAGAAGAAGATACATTTACAAATACACGAAATTCAATCAAATAAAATTTCCTGACGGATGTCTTCCCTTGGAGAAGATCCTCAAGGAAGATCCTCAAAATCCTTGAGGATTTCCCGATAAAATTAGATCGGTCGCATCTCAGGGTCTCTATGGATATTTGATGTTTTTTTGTTAACCTTGTTATCATTATTAGTTTTTCATTGATATCTTGGTTCAAAGGAGAGATCTATCAGCTAAGATCCCATCCAATATCGCAAAACTCCAAAAGCCTTGAAGGTTCAAACATTTTCTTTTCTCTGATCGCCAAAGACCAATGCTATAGTAGAGGAGTGGACATGGCTATCGTCCTTCGGAGATACTCAAATTGTTCTCGATCTTCAGCTTTTATTGTTCTGCAACACCCAAAAGATCAAATAAGATCAGGTCATCTTTTAATGAACTAGAAGTTAATCTGTTTCTCTCTTGCATATAACCTTCATATTTTAAAACTCACGTTCCACACCTTTGACGGAACACAATCGCTTTCCAAGTGCATAGTTCCCCGCACACGAAACAGTTGTAATAACCTTTCCACACCACTGTCCGAAATTTTCTCCAACCCCAGCAAACGTTCCAGCATGAATATAAATGAAAATAATAATGTTCCTTAGCGATACCGTCCCATAGACCACCACCGTCACTCCTTCATTTTATTGCCAAGACACGCTGAGGCGAAAAACGGTTCCCCTTTTTATGTGGGCCATACCGCCACCCGGTACCCGCGGCTCGGTGGTAGAAAACGTCCGGCCCAACCGTTTGTGTCCGGGATCTCTCGTTTCATATTTATGGCACCGGATATCGAATTGCTCTGGTCGGCTCTGTTTTTCCTTTCCCCTTGTCTTCCCTCACCCCCATCCAGCCCCTCTAACTTTCGTTTTCCTATCTTTCTTTCATGTTTTCCACCCCGGAAAATGAAAACCTTTACTCTCCGGACGTACGGCTGCATCAAACGAGTTTTCTTGACAGAAGTAAGGAGAAGGAACAAATATACGCACATCCACACACACACACAACAAGACTTCTTGCATTTTTCCAGTGCGGGCGGCCACCCGGGCACAGCCGCACCGGGGTAACGTGAATCGTTTCACTTGTTTCACGTTTCGACAGTTTTATGATCCGGTCTCGCGCTTCACTCGTACCGAAAATAAATTCCAATCCCGGCCCGGGTGGTGGGTTGCATTTTCCCACCCCTAGCACCATGCCGGCGACCACCAACACGGCGATGTGTTTTTCGTTCCGTTCATACCCATCCAACGGGCCAGCGGTAACGAAAAAAAAAATTTGCTTCCCGACGTAAAATATTTCATATCATTCTTCATCTGCCAGTGGTTTTTTTTTGTTTCCTTTCAATTTTGCCGGAGTTTATTCCTTTCGCTTCAATTTGTTCGACTGTTCAATTTTTGTCTCCGTTCATATGATTAGGTGTGGAAGCTCATTTCAGTAAAGAATGTTTTTCTTCCCTTTGAGACACCTATTTCATCTCGCCTATCGATGCAGAGCTGCAGCTCGTAAAGTTGAGTGATCGAAACGATAAACAGTGAAAACGTTTGCACGCAGCAAAAAGATTGATAATGAAGGTAAAGTGACAGTATATTTCGGGGGTGTTTCATTACAAACGATAAATGGCGTGCAATAAATCTGCTTGCTAAGAACTGACACTGTACCGGCTAATTGAACCGAATGTGACGAAGAATCTCCCGAGGTACTGCGATTATACTGAAGGTATTTGCACAGAACAGGAGAGAAATTGAATAGCTTCTTGGAGTAAGTTCGTGAAAAGAAAGCACTTTGTTTTGCACGTCTATATGATCTCTTCTTTGTCAGTATATTGTAAGATATCCAATTTGGTCTAGTACATAACATGTCAGAAAGAGGCTACTAATTAATCAATGAGTAATGGTACATTCACGGAATAGTACGAGATATTTACGAATAGTATAGGAATAGAATAGGAATAGTAACGAACTTTGATGTAAAAATCAAATCCAAATGGATTTGGATGATAAAGGTACGTATAACATATCCCCAACACATCAGTAGAGGGGAAAGAACTGCGTCAAATCATCACTCTCTTATTGGAGGATCATTGCCTTGAGAAATTAATGAAGTTCATGTGTCTTCTCCTGTGATTTTGCCAAAGAATCATGAGGCTCAGAATTTTTAGTCTCCAACTCTGCTGAGTTCTTCAGAGTAGCTAAATTTATCAACTTTTCTGCATGATACGCAGTAATTGTTGGAAGCCTGTAAATGTCAACACCCAGGCAGAGGAAAGTTCCATAGTCTTATAATTTTCACAACTACAACTTATCAACAAAGAATTTTTAGATATTCTTAAAAAAATATCAAACACAAAATCATTCCATCGAAATAAAACCAACACAAATTGTTGACAGTTGATGGGGCCATCGTAACATACTTGAATAATGAAGCAATAACATTCTATGAGTTAAGTACATATTCTTTACCCGTGTGCGTAATTCCATTTGACACAATACAGTGTATGTGTGCTGTCACCACTACTCTTGGAAATTGCAAAATCGTCCTTGTTTCAATTATGCTCCTGATAAATCAAAGTTTTTTGTTTTGGTCTTTTTTCTCCTTAATTTATCTTTTCACATGTCGCAGCGTTCTGTTTTGTTTCGAAACTCGCATCAGATCTCGCCCAATAACAGTGGCAGGGCTGTGCCGCATACCCCGTCCACCCCCTTCCAACACCTGCACTGTTACTCATTCGTCACCTTCCCCGCTCGCTTGCCACAGCACCAGATCTCCACTCGAAGCCGACAAGAAATGTGAAAGTATCTGCCAGCAGCAATGGCAAACTTCCGATGTAATCTCTAAACCTCGGCACCCGGTTTGTAACAAAGCGGGTGCAGGACAAAGTTTTCCACCACTTACCAACGCCATTGCGCCTCCGCCGCAGCCCGCCCGCGCTACTTGTACGCGCACACTGGTACAATGTTTCAAGATGTTACCGCGTCGCATAGAAAATCGCTCATTCCGCTCGCCTCACAATCAAGTGCCGCGCGGTACGGCATAGCATTATGTTTATGCCATCGCCCCGAACGGCACCCGGCACCCAGGCAGCACCCGTGGAGGGCACGGCAAGGCTTTCGGTTGTGCTGCAGAGCACGTATATTAGGCCGAAAGGGAAGCAACCGTTTGTCGATGCGCGAGCCCGAAAGCCCCGCCGGCGTAACGAGCTGCGAAGCGAAATAAAAACGTTTTGCCCGAAAAAAAAGTGACGATTCGAATGCGCGTGAAAAACAGTGGCCCAATCCCCCCCGGTTTGGGATACCGGTGACGGTGGCCACAGAACCGCGCGGGCGTTAACGATTTGCAGGACAAAAAAACACACACACAACCCACCACGCGTTCCGTGCCCGTACGCGCTGGTATCGCCCATCTTCGGTGCTCGTGTGCACTTTTCATACTCTCTTATCCGCACCGGGTGGGGTGTTCTTTTAGCTGTAGGGAGAGGGGGAGGGGGAGGGAGGCTCTGCATTGGGAACGGGAAAACTGGGACGGGTTGGCAACAGATTTTGTGACATGAAAATAGACGTTTCCGAGCATGTTCCATCCGTGCGTTTCTTGCCCCTTCCCAATTCCCTTCTCCTTGTACACATCCTTGTGAATATGGGTGTGATATTTTTTACCTTCTTCTTCATCAACCATCCAAGTGGAGAAATTTTCCGACCCCATGCGACCCAGCCAAGACTAAACGGATTTTTCTCTGTTTTTTTTTTGTTTTTAATTGTTGTTGTGTTTTTTTCTCCTTTATTTGTTTCGTTTCCTTTTATTCTCGCCATCTTTTGTCACAGATTGAATTACACAATTTTCACCCGCGTAACGGTTTGTTGTTTCGCAAGATGAATTTACCAACCTCGTCGGAAATCTAAACGGGCTGCAAATGTCGCATTCCTATTTTTATATTGCTTTTGAAGTACACTCAATTTAAATTATTTACACTGCAGTAAAATGACAATTAAATGACAGCCAAATGACAGCTACTAAAGAAGCTGACATAGAACAACAAAACAACATGTTGAAAGATGCAGTAATGATTATTTATAGTTAGTAATAAAATACATACAATACAAGTATAATCACAATCAAGCAGCAATATTTGCTATTGGTTTCGTAGGAACTTCTAAATTTGTACTACGTTTTAAAAAAAAATCTCAAACTGTTCCACATAAACTACTTAGTTTACACTACTGTAGGATGACAGCTCAGTGACAGCTGCTAAAGAAGATGATATTAAGCATCAAAATGAAGGTATAGCCACACGATTCATAGTATGAAATATTAAAATCGTACCGTTCCTTAGCTTGCCACTGTTAAGATGTACCGTAAATTAATTTTATTCCTCTTGTTTACTACGTCAATAATCATATGTCCGTAATGTCATTTCTATCACCATCAAGGATTTTATGTTTGCCCCCAATACCAAAATCTGCTCAAAAACAACCCATTTGCAAGCAATAACTTTTTATTCTGATTTCCAAAATAATAGCCCAGGGGGCAGGAGCATAGCAGAAGGTAATAAAAGTTGTGTAAACAAAAGGAATGTGAAAACATTCCATCACACACACCCAAGCGGTTTGTGACGGGCGGGAAAAAAACGAATTTCTCACGCTTGGGAACAAAAAAAACAGTTCCATTTCACACGTAATCATGCGCTCGCCTGGAGTCCTACTTGGCTGAACAAATAAACAGTGGTAGTACTCGTCAAACAAAAAACAAACCCCCCACAGGGTGTGAGGACGAGAGTAAGGGCAAACATCCAATATGCATGTACGGAAGGACCAAAACCAGCGAGCTGACTGAAAAGGACATGCCGTTATTTTCGATGCAAAATCAAACAAAAACCCACCGTCGATGGGAGAAGGTACAGGGACACCCGAAAGGACGCAAACCTCCCTGCTGCATCCCGTTCCCCTCTTCCCCGCTTCCCTTCCTCCTCCTTCCTTAACGAACGTGTTGGGTATGCACATATCGGCTTTCTTTCAGGGAAAAATGAAATAGATTCACCGCTTGATTTTTTTTCCATTCTCTCCAAACACACCTTCACACCTTTTGCCAAGGGTGCCAAGGGTGACCGTGTTGGACGCAAATGCGGCAAACGGAAAAGGACATTCACCAAAATACCCGCACAATGGGAAGGATGCTACGCCGAGATTCGGGCACAGTTCGTTATGCACAGCCAAACACCGATTATCTGTTCGACCTTTCCTCCCAGACAGCGTGTCTCCGGTGGCGGCAAAACGCGCTTTGTGTTGCGTTTTAGTTTTTCGTCTTCTATTTAGCACAATAAAGTGACAGCGAACCGTTGCAGGTACACAAATCTTCGCACAACATCTGATGCATCTTCTCTGCGATCTTGGTTTCGGGAAGGTAGCTATGTTTTATGGTGTGTATTCTTCCTTTTTTTGTATTCAAACCGGTCAAGTGACTTGGAAAAATTGAACACACACACACACGCAATGCTTGAATGATTTCTTTTGTCGGTTCGATCGGTATGGAAAATTATAATAAGGAAACAAAAAAACACAACACAAATTTATTGCGAAGGATCACTGAGACGGAACAATTGTTTCATAAAGGAACACTTAAATGTTGAGGTTCGAAACCAATCTAGGAAGGTCGTGAGAACGAAATCTTTTCATTCTTTAAACAAAACAAAACTTCTTCTTAACCATTTGTGCTCTTGTAACCTCAAAAGTTAAAGATTTGAAGTCATTTCAATTTTTAATTAATTACAGGAATTACGAGTTGAACTAGAACCTTAGACAGATCAGGATTGTTTAGGTATTTGCTGGTTAGCTCAATATATATTCAAATGCATGGACGAATAGATTAACGATCAAGTTATTCAACAAATTAAAATAAATAAAAAAGAATAATAGAAGAATAAAAAGAATCGTTTAGCACATTTTAACTCAAATCACTTTTATGCTTTACCTATTTGTTTCTTTAGGTCTTTGGGTACCAATAATTTTCTGGAAACCAGCAGAAGTAGGCCATTAATTTATAATGAGCTTCTTCTAACCCGCCTTTCCAGTACCGAAACCACTCCGAAGCAGCTACTACTTCAAAACTTTAAGGTTAATTTTCCGATAGAACCGAATCGCTTCCCTTTTGCTAATATGGAAAAGCCACTTTCCCACACTTCTCAGCCTCGGGGGTTCCAGCGTTTTCCAGCAGGGTTGTAAATCCCTTTCGCTTCTTAAGCGATTGTTTATTTGCAAATATTGAAACACCGACGGAGCCATCAGCCATCATTAAGGAGGTTTGAACGCCGGCCCAAACTTGCTGCGAAACTAAACGGAACGAATAAAAAATGGCGTGGCACTCCTCCATGATGCCGGAGTCACCCGATTTTGAGTTTCCGGGCGCACGATAATGTTTTTTTTTTCTTTCTTCTTCTAAACTCGTAACTTTTCTACCTAAACGTTGAACGGCAAAATCATTCTAAGCATTTTTTTTTCTTTCTTGAGATGATGGAAAATTTGTCCTGGCCAAAAACTCAACAACAGCAACAACAAACACCCTAACAGCAGTGGTGGGACCATCGGTTGAAGTTTAATTAAACATCCATCAGCAATCCATCACCCTAACGGTACGCCTTTTTCTCCCCAGAACCGGACTGGGACATTCTCGCAAGCACAAAGATCCACATAAATTGACCCCAGCCAAGAAAAAAAATATAAGCCAAAAAAGCACGCATGCTGGAGCAACTCGAAGCAAAAGAAACAGTAACCAATGCAGCAAAAAAAAAAATAACAGCCTGACCTCATCGAAAATTCGACCGAAAATTGCCAATGGAGGCGCGTTCGAAAGCCGGTAGAGGGAAAAACAATGCATTTCCATGTGTTTAACCTTCCCTTTTAATATCCTTATAGAAGCGTTTATGGTATATGGAGATGGATTTTTTTTTCCTCTACAACATCTTTATAACTTATTCCTTTGTGAGATGCGTCCCATTTTGTGTCCGAACAAAAGCTCGGCAAAAAAATAGCCAAAATTTCTTTATCGTCCTTAAAGAAGCTTTAGCGTTGCCATCGCGAGGAGAAGAAAAGAAATACTAAATAGCATAAGAAATGCCAAGAGAAAATGGAGAAAAAATGAGAGCATCACATAAAAAAAAACAAGAATCAGAATACTCATTAAAATTCATTTTGTTTGCCAGTAATTAAATTCAAACGCCTTTGTCGGCTTTGGCACATCGACGCATTCGAACGAGGAAACGTAGAGGAGAGTGAGGCAGGGAGGACGAAATGGAAAGAGAATAGATTCTGCATCCCAAACCCCGGAGCCTCTCGCTTCGCAGAATAAACATTGTGCTTTATTTTGTTTCTAGAGGAAGTTGGAAAATATATCTGCAATTATAATCACGAAAATTTGCTAATACAAGGATAACACATTTAATATTGTACATAAATAAGAAAACATGATATAAAGTAAAATAAAACACATCAATGTTTACGTTGCCAGCAATAAAAGTGTTTGGCAAATATTGCAAATAAAGCTTTATTAATTAATATTTCAAAATGCAATAGAGACAATGCGTTATTATTAACAAGTAAAGGGTTACCATGAGACCCTGTAACCAATCAGTAGCCTACTCAAACGGATAACAGTACGATGGGCAAATAAAATCTCATCGAAAATCGTAAAGCAAAAAAAACTGGACACTCCGGCGCACCACTGGTTGCCAGAACGCATTTCCATTGCTATTCACCACCAGAACGGAGGGGTAGCGTTTCCACCCATGTATCAACGCACAACGAAACCGGCTAACGGCAGCCGGTTCGTTCTCGATTTCGATTGCTTTGGGATTAGAAATAAATTATTTTCCAGCCAAACCGTTTGCCGTTCCCGTTTCTCCCAGTTGCATCGGCTGAGCGCTGCAACAATGCAATTCCGTTGGCACGATGCAGTCGTGGGGGTGGTAAGTCAAGCGTTCCTATGCTTCCGGAGCTTATCCCTATTTGTCTCCCCAACTACGAACTCCTTCTCGTATGCCGCTCCTAAGGTATGATATTCTTACGCATACGCACGCCCCCGAAAAGTGCATTATTAAAGCAAATCTATTAGTATCTCTTGTCCCTGGCGTCGGCTTGGGAGGTAGATTAGCAAACCGCAAAGACATCCGACCGTTTTGGCAATAGTTAGATTAATTTTGCTAAACCTTTGAGATATCGAACCCACTAGGTTCGTACATGATTTTTAAGCGAAAACTGAATGTAAACTAATCTTATTTTATTTTATTTTATTCTATTTTTGTACTTGGCTAGGAAGTCTTCTAAGTTACTTGATTGAGGTTATTAAATCCGCTGTACTATTCGAACTTAAACTTTTTGTTAATATTCTTTACAAAAAGAAACACCGAAATCTTCCATTTAAAATAAATATAGCTATAAAGTAATGTAATACAGTGCGCAACATATGTATACGATTATTTATGTTACGCACTGTGCAACTGAAAATATGAATGAATGGTACAAACCCTTAAAAAAACAATAAAAAAATATAACAATCTACGCCATGAGCGCAGACAGCAGTTTTTTTTTTAATAACTGTAACAATTTAACACCCTTCTAAGGCATGTGGATATGGTCGTAAGTAAAAAAAAATGGATATCAACAAACAACATAATGGAAAAAGAAAACCGTTGCGCAAAAGCGTCACCCGCACTCGGCACATATTTTGCAGCTGTTACGAAATAGTCAAACCATAAATATGTCCACAGGGCAGGGCACCGAAACCGGGTGGTTATGTATCTCCCGGGAGGGAAGAGAAAACAAGTGATGGGAAGCCTTTTATCCGACGACCCCTTCACGACAGTTGGTGAAGATATTTGTCAAATCAAATCGCCCTCGCAACATGACCGAAAAAAAAAATAGATCCTTAAACATACCAACGGTGGAAGGTGTTCTCGCATCCACACGGAGAAAAAAGGTGTCGGTGCGTGTTTGGAAAATTTTGTCAATATTACACAGAAATAATGTTTTCTATCTTTGGCAAGAAATCATTAAAGTTTTGAGCGAGAAATTCAAGAAGCACTTTCTTTCCCTCTCTTGGCCCTTTTTCCTTCCGTCGAGAATCGAACTTACCCACTTTCATCGATCTTTCAATAGCAAACGAACACCGCTACGCCGCACGGCCACGGAGTACGGTAATGATCACCACACGCGGTATGCAATCAAAAGCGATAAAATAAAAAGAAAACCCACACTCGATGCTTAATGGCAGCTCATCCTCCGGCGCCGGGTGAATGTAAACGTCAAGATTAACATCATCCAACCAACCCATTTCCAACGACCTACACGATTTCTTAAGGCAATCTCGGCATCACTCAACTGGGGCTGAGTGCTATGAAAGAAAAGGGACAGGGAGAGTAATTATTATCCCGCTTAAATTGGTTTCCCGCCGTTCTATGGTCCGTTCGTGGAAATAAGCGTACGTCAATCCATTTACAGTAGCAAATAGTAAGCGAAGAAAGTCTCGAACGTCGGCACCAGTGCGTAGTGATAAATTGTGGATTAACTTACCCTTTCCTTTATTATGCTGTCTTTATGTAAACATTAAATCTCAATATTTTGTTTACTAAAGTAGTCTAATTCAAACTGTAGAAATCATTGAGTTGGAATCATTTGTCGCATGCAATACACTTTATTTATTTAAAAAAAGACTAACCCTTCCCAGACGTTTTAAAATGCACAGCGGCAACGAAAGCATGCATAAAGAGACAAATAATTAATTCAATTTTTAAACCATCGTTTTATGACACGCGCGTGCACCACCACCGACACCACCCACTGAGACACACTGGCGCCATTGTGCGAGTTTGCGTGTTCGTCCCGCGGCACGGATGGACATTGTAGCAACGCCAAACGGAGTGTCGCGATTCGGCCCTGCTCCAATCGGCGGTAGGTCCATTATCGATTAGCCACCGTACCCAGTCCCGACGTGAAACGCAACCCCATCAGCATCCCGGTGGCCGTCACCGGGAGTCATGAAGTAGCCTAATCCGGATAATGACTCACCACGGTGAACGCACGCCAGGGTAGAGGGTGAGGCAAAACTTCAAACGCCCTCAAAGTACATCGAAATGGGGAAACTTTGTTTTTTTTTTGCCCGCATCACAGTATCATCATCCCACGGAAGGCGCTGGTGCCACTTCCAGCCAGCATGTTTTTCCTCTAGCAGTTGATTATCGGCTTACCGCAAAGCCAATCATCTTGGTCTGTCGTTAATTACTCGCGTCTTTCATCGATTGTGGTGAGTGGAAGTGAGGAGATGGAGGTACCCGTACTGATGAAACTTACCGTTGTGCTTTATGCGGTACAGGGCTGAAGGGAAAGATCTTGCCTGCGAGTAGAAGTGGAAGCATACGCGTAGTTTTCATTTCGGTGTAAGCTCTGATTAAGGTTCGCGGTAGTTATTACACATGGAATACTGTGTGAGAGACATCCTAGAAGTCTTCAAGAAGAAGCTCCCCAAGAGCCTCACAGTATACATCAAAGAAGCTTTAATGGACGTATTTAAAAAGTATTATGTATTTTTAAGTGCATCCCATGATATGTGACACAGGATTACAAATCGATGAACACAGATTTTATTACAGTGATCAGTAAATTGAAAGACGACATTCTTCAGAAACACGACATTCTTCACGACATCGCAAGAAGAAGGATTCCAGCAGATACACAGCTAAAGTATTGGATGCTGGAGTTGAAATACATTTTGAGAATGTGGACCCCGACCTCATCAGAAATCTTAAATTAGGTTCTCCTCGAAACTAGTAAAGTAACAGGTTAGCTGATAATTGTTTGGCCTAACACATTTATCGCGCTAGAAGATTTTTATCCATACCATATTTCGTTTGTACCAACCTTCAAAGGAATTCTGTCCAAATTTGACAGCACTCGGGTCATAACCTAATGAGATAGAGCATTTTGTGTGACGCAACTTTTGTGCTTTGAGTAATCATGGAAAAAAAGGAATTTCGCGTGATGATACAATATTAGTTTTTGAAGGGGAAACATATAGTTAAAGCCAAAAATTGGCTTCATGAGGAGTCTTTGGACACTGTTCCACTAAAATCAACCATAAAATATTGGTATGCTGTATTAAAAAGTGGTGAAATGAGCACTGAAGATGGTGAACACAGTGGAAGCCCAAAAGAGGTGGTTACAGAAGAAAACATTAAAATAAATCACAAAATTATTAAGAACACCCATAATGTGAAGCTGATCGAGATAGCTGACACCCTAAAGATGTCTAAGGAACGTGTTGGACATATCGTTCACGAGTATTTGGGTATGAGATAGCTCTGTGCAAAATGGCTGCTGCGCGAGCTCACATTTGAACAAAAACAACAAGGATTTTTTGATTCGGAGCAGAGTTTGGAGCTGTTTAAGCGAAATAAATCCGAGTTTTTGCGTCAATATGTTACCATGGATGAGTCTTGGCTTCTCCACTTCACTCCAAAGTCCAATAGACAGTCATTCGAGTGGACTGGACGCGATGAACCTGCTCCAAAACGGAGAAAACGCAAAAATCAGTTGACAAGGTTATGGCGTCAGGTTTTTTGGATTTGCGAGGAATAATCTTCATCGACTATCTTGAGAAAGGAAAAACCATTAACAGCGACTATTATATCAAGTTATTGGAGCGTTTGAAGGACGAAATCGCCAAAAAACGGCCGCATTTGAAGAAAAAAAAAGTTTTGTTTCATCAAGACAACGCACCGTGCCACAAACCAGTGAAAATAATGGCAAAAATTCATGAATTAGGCCACGAAATGCTTCGCTACCCACCGTATTTCGTAGATCTGGCTCCCAGTGACTAACTCCATTTCTCAGTCATGTCCTCTGTGAAGAAATTTTCGTCGGATAAAGAGGTGATCGCCGAAACAAAGACGTTTTTTGAGGCAAGGGACAAATACTACTACAAAAAGGGTATCGAAAAATTTAAATACCGCTAAAATCGGTGTATCGCCCTTGAAGGGACGTATGTTGAATACAAAAAAATAATTTGTCCAAAAAAAAGTGTTTTACTGTCATAGGCCAAACAATTATCAGCCCACCTGTTAGGATCCATATTAAATAATTCTACCTGAGATCTAATGTCTACTGCATCTCTATGAGTTCTGCACAGTATCCTGGGCTGGACCCTATTTGGACCGTGGTTGCATTAAAGAAGACAACCTTCTACACGAACTCAGATTCTCAGCTAAAGATCTTTGAGGTGTGGTACTGAGATGACTTCGCCATGTACATAGATAAAAACCCTGATTTGCAAATGATACCACCTTCATATTACTATGCTGACGATAATAAATGTGTACTTCACTACATAGGTAATGAATTGTGGGACGGTATCAAAGATCATGAAGATATATAATTAAAGATATTGCGAGTAAAAATTTTTCAGTGCTAGTAATTAAAATAGTTGAGTGAAATTTATTCTCCAATTTTTTATTACTTGCCTTGATGGAACCACTCTGTGGGGTTCCTAGGACAGAGCTGTTAAAAAAATGTGAAGGATAAAGCATTTGCAATAAAAAACAGCACAAAGACGTAGAGATCTTGCATGCAGATCTCATTTGCCCGTCACCTCCACTCAATAACCTGTGCCAGTAATTAACCAAAACTTGAGTGTCCATTTCATGGTTTATAAATCATACCGCCAAACCAGGAATCACCTTTGACCCGAACCATCCGCCAATAACACGTTTCGCGACACAACAACCGCAAAATCTTCCATCCAAACGTATCACAACAAACAAACCAACAACCCGTTCCGCGCACCGATCACTTGCACACTTGGCCTCGTTAAAGCCAGCACCATCCCGCCCGGTAATGGTGGCGCATCCATTCGGCATCGTTTGCCTTTGATTTCGGGTAGTTTATGGTTCAATTTGCCCGTTTTTACTTCCCACCCGGTCGACGGTTCTGTCGTTAAACGGGCGTGCGCGCGCGCGCCCGCTCTCGTGTAATTAACATTTTATTGAGCTCACGTTAAAGACCGAAAACCCCATCAGCGACCACGCCATTAGAATGGGCCTTATTTTTTTCCCGGGCGTATGTCGTACGTTTGTGCACTCCAGTCCACGTTCGTTTTGGCCCGGGATGCGGACGCGCTGGAGAAGATGAGCTGCCGACTTGTTTACGCGCGTTCTGGATTCTTAATAGTTTCGCACTGAGATCATACACACATCGAACGATCGCGTGAGCGTATATTTCTGCTAGCACCATAAAACGCACCAATCTGTCTTGCGAAGCAATGGCCAAGCGATTAAAAGACGTCAAAACATGCATCCAGAGATTGGCGGGTGGGGGATTTAATTAAAGCTTTGCTTATTGCATCCAGTGCTGATTGTAGTGGATGTTAAATATCGACCATTAAAGCGAACAAGGAACTGCGATTTTAACGTTTGCCGCTGAAGCCAAAGCTCATAAAATATTGTTTTATTTTTGCACAAACCATTTTACAGTGCGGCGCATAACAATAAAACAGTCTTTAAAGCCATCTCGTTCTTTACCATGCATTCTTTTCAAAGCCAAACATTATAACGCTAAAAAAGAAACAATTCAAGATAATAACTAATTCTTTAAAAAAATAGCTTCCCAGTCTATAAACCAACGCATGACCAGCTCCATTCAATAACACGTACCGGTGCTCATCTCATTACACCATGTTTAGCGAAAATTAATTTAAAAAAGGTAAAATAACGCTCACCGGAAATGACGGAAACGAGCAAGAATTTAATCCTCCTCCTTTCCATGCCCACCGGCAAAAGCGGAAAACGGTGTCCTCTCGGGCTAATGAAAATCTTCCCCAGAACCGATACATCCGATTCGTTTGTCGGGTTTACCGCTTCCATTCGGCGCACCCTGTATGTGCATGCCGTAGCATCGAAATACATCCCATGTTCGCATGCTTCGACCGAAGCGAAGGAATTAGGTTGCGTTTTTTTCCCTCCTTTCGCTGTGAAAGATATTCTGCCCACAAAAAAAAGAGAGACCGCTTTTATGCCTATTCACACCTGGCCGATTTGTAGCGAGCAATTACATCCTCTTTTTTTTTAGCTACAAATGCTCGAAACTGTGCCCATTTCTGTACATATTCTATTGAAACTCTTCAGTAACAGCTCCATCCATTAGATTAGGCTCAATGTGCCTTAGGGTATATGTTTCTAGAATTATGCTATATGTCCTTTTCTGTAAAATCTACGACGAGTTGTGTTCGTAGACTTCAATAAATAAATGATCAATAAATAGTGAACATCGAAGTCGAATGCCCTTTATAATATCGTGTATAATAGTAAATTGTAGTGAGTTTTCAGTAAAATTTGAAATTTAACAAAAAAAATTGAAAAATTGAATTAAACGTACAAAATTACAATAACTGTCAAAATTGTAAGAGTTTCTAAAATTCGCGTAACTCCCGTGTCGCATAACTCGAGAAATGACCGTATACACACTTTTGTATTTTGATCACATTAGCGAACTGAATGGTCACGTTTACAGTAGAACTCGCATCAAATCAAAGAAATCCAAAAGATCCCATCTTCTAGGTGGTGTAGATCGTCTAACCACAGGTAACTAACCTCCATCCGGATAAACTAGCTGTCAAATGTGCGAAAGAACAACGAAGAAAAAAAAAGACCAACCACCTAAAATGTAACGCGCCAGAACTGACAGCTGCATTGGAGCAGTCTAAATTAAAAACCCCTCCCGATTCTTCTACCCTCTAACCCAGCCGACCGTGCGCTGAGCTGACGTGAAATAGCTCTTTTTTTGCGATTAACCAAACTGTTTTTGGCCACTTGGTGTCTAAAAAAGTAATTAAAACATTCTGATTAGCAAAGCATGACAAGCGAGCCGACCACGCGGGTATGTGCGTATGCGTGTGTGTGTGTGTGTGTGTATGTGTGTGTTGCTCCTACTACTTCCTGCCGTCGGCTTGATCGAAACGAACCATTTTTCCCTGGTCGTTCTACTGTTTTTTTGTTCTTGTTTGCATTTTTTCCCAAAGTCACGGTCGTCGAATCTATCGTCTATGTCTACCAAGCTCGTGGATGAAAAAAAAAAAGTTATAGGAAAACCAAAAACTAAACGCTGCACAAAGGCTTCACGGTAGCATGGGTAGCCTACCCCGGGGGCAGCTGTCTTGAAAAGGAAAGCTCATTCAGTCACTAATCGATTTCTCCGACGTATGTATCGATGCCACGCTATCGTACCATATGGCTATAGCTGATTAGCTCTGGAACTACGTCGCCGCCCGGAGCGTTTAATTTAAATCTCTTCCAGAACTCCGCTCCCGCTTCCACCGTTGCGCGACACAACACCCGTCCAGGGCATCGGCAAGTCTTCATCATTTAGTCTTACGCCGCTCTCGGGCCATGCGTGGCTTTGAAGTCAACGCCGGTTGATTTGGCGGTGACTACGGGTGCGTCAGATGCCGGTGGTTTTGGGATCGCCAGGACATGCACTCAAGCTAATAAGTTCGTTAGATTAATGGAACACCGCCATGGTGGAAACGTGTCGAAGTCGTTGAGCCTGGCGAGGTTACTAATTTTCACACCGGTGGAAAATTTCCGTTCTCCACGCCCCGGTATGTGCGAGCTCGAGCCGGGCGAAGCAAAATCAAAGAATACATTGCCATCGATTCGCCATCAGAATATGTGGCCGCAGAACGGTTTCACGGTAGCTAAATTGAATGCACAGTGCCTGGCGAGCTTCCGAAACCCTTCATTCAAATAAAGTTTGATCGTCCCACGCGCTAGGTAAACCCCCAGTACCGCTTGAATTCTAGATTAATTCCATATACACACACACACACACACATACTCCGGCTGCCGGGCGCATTACCCCGGCGGAACACCTTCAAACGTTAATCGACTCCGCTAAAAGGTAAGTTGGGCTCCCGGGGAAAAAGCTCGTCCCGGGGTGCGATTTGATTCGTGCCGCAGCCACCGCCTTCCCACACGCCAACAACGGGACCCTACGGGCAGAACGGTACGCTCAAGATCAAACAGAACTTCCTCGCCTCACCGAAGAAGCGTGAACATTAAAGCTGCTACCGCACCGCCCGGATGGAAATTGGTTCTCCACACCAAAACAGTACGGATGGCGGAATGGTGACGATGGAGACGAGTGTGTTCGTGTGTGTGTGTGTATGTGTGGGAAAATTATTTTCTATCAGGCACGAGGTTTAGCAGCAAACCACGGGCCTTAACTTCCCACACCACCCCGGCTCAGATATCCAACGCGTGCAGTCATCTGAGAAAAATTTTCCCTCTCAAGGAATTTCCAGCGAACAGGTACGCCGTACGAAAATCCTCCAGCACTGCCAATGCTTTGCGTTTGCATATTCCACATACCCATCGTGCCCACGTGTATTTTTGTCTGACGCGAGAAAGCTTTCAACCAAATAGCCCAAGTATTGGAGGGAAGGTACGTTGGAACAAACAAACAAACAAACAACAACAAAAACGGTTCTGTTCAGGTTGGCTAAAGATGCCGGTCGGATTGGGAATGGCAACTTTCGTAACCAAACTGTTGCTGACGATGATGGGTTGGTGCGAGACTTCGTCTCCCGGGTGATAGACACCTGGAACATGAAGTAAATATACACACAAAGAGCTTCGGTAGCATTCTTCCATCAGGATGAAATATCTAAGATATCTTGGAACTTTAAGGAAGTTTAAAGCATTATTAAGGTTTTCTAACAATACTTCCATTTCTGGATAAACAATGAAGCCACTCACAGTGTAGTCACTGCAGTTAAACATCAAATCTTCCATTTGCACAGGAATACAAAGTCAATTACTCTGTTGACTCGATGTTTGGTCTAGAATACCAATGGTCGGGGGCCAGATCATTTGAGTTTGTAACTCCATCCTCACCAGGCATTTGATGTAGTTGAGGCATTTGATCAAGTGTCTTCAAAGATACGGATATGAAGTACAGGCAGCTGCAAATCTGTTCTATCCTGAATATCTGGCAATGTAATCGAACAGAATGGATAGCTCTAAATGTTTTTGAGGTAAAGATTTGTTATTGAACATTAGAATTAGAACATTAGAAGAAAAAATCAGATTAGACACAAACCATTTCTATTTCTGTTGCAGAGCTACTGCTGATAAAAACATAGAATTAGCGAAATACATTTCTCAACAAATGTCTGAGCCTTGGTACGACAAAGTCTTAAAAGATCAGAGGGAATCTCCAATGCACAAGAACTAATCCCTTTTGCTTCTCTACATCAGCTGTTGCAGAACGTGTTATACCACATTACCGAGATATATTTGCAGTACTGTGGCACAGCACTTTTTGTCATCCGAGAAATTCATCCGATGTGCTGCCGAGTTCTTGACAACCGTTGATTCGTGCCTGATTGATGAAACACTAAGCAGCTTAACCAGAGGGATACGGTTCGCAATGACCACCTTCCCCATTAGCACCCTTCAACCGTCGTTCATATGCACTATCACCTTGCGTATTTCGACGAGTGTGTGTACGTGTGACGACCCCGTCTATATCCGGTAACACATCTCGACGTTTGCGCTAATCGGTCGATCACAAACGAAACGACCTTCGGCACCGGGGTTGTGTCGGTATTTCGCTCGGTTGAAAGCATTGTGTCAGACCCAGCTATTAGCGTGTGTAAAGCATTCTTTTCTGCCCTTTTCTGCACGGCATTTCTAATATGGTGATACTTTTTACACAAAAAAAAAGGGGAAAACGATATTGTGTTTTTTCTTCATTATTTTCATTCAACAACAACAAAAAATGGCAACATAAAAGGTCGATGTGTGAGGCGAACCAACCCAACAAAAAAAACAGAAACCCCTCATACAAACACAAACAGGATGGAAAGGAAATATGATTTCTTACATTCTCCCCTTACATTAAATGGTGCGAAATCGCGCTGCAGGATTATCCGTTATTCAAGGCGTGAAAATGATATGTTGCGCGAATAGTCAACACCTCTTGGATGTAACGCGTTGTGCCGGTAATGGCAATGCTGAGCTGTCCCGTTGGAGGGCAACAACAAAAAATCCCCATCACTGGGATGGTTACGGATGGACGTAAATCTTTACAAGCGCTTCATTTACACAAGCGCAACGACAGCCCCGGCCCGGGTCTGATCGCTTTAGAACCTGGAAATTATTGCCTTCATCATGCTTTGGTCCGGATGGCTTTCAGATTTGTCAAACAGCAACTGAAGAAACTGAAAGCGGGAAGCTGTATTGAGGCTGTAGTCTCATCCCAAGCCCAAGTCCTAATAATGGCTAACAATGGTGACCATTTCACGGGGAAGCAACAAGATCCTCTAAGCTCGATGCCGGAACGCACACCGCTTTTTCATTGGAAAAACTCATTTGTCACAGCGTTAACTGCATTGTAGCCGTGTCCCGATTCCCGAAACTATTATGTAGTGGCAAATCCCTTCCTCTTTATCTGACATTAAAACGAAACGCTACAAAGCATCGGCTTGCATTCATAGCCTGGGGAAGGGGAATCGCTCGAACAACAACAATGAAAAAAAAAAGGTGAACTAGAAAAGGTTCCTGCCAGTGCAGCTGCATCAGGCTTTCCACTCGGTCCTCAGGTCGCTCGTTACACACAAGGAAAAAAAAAAGCTTGATCCGCTTTTCACTGCGCGCGAATGCAGCAAACAAACGCACACCGAGCTACGTGGAATAATCTTACGCTGACAAAGCGGGTACCCGCTACCCAGCACACCGGCCCAGCCAAACGCCGATACGATCGCAAATGGTGCAGAAAAGCTGCCTTCATCTAGCACGACCCTGACCGTGACCCGGCGGTGCATAAGGGCATACGTATTTGACGGTATCTAGAACGAAATTCTCGAATTAATACCACCAAACCCGGCAGGTGGCGGCACGTATCTCGCGCTAGATACGCTTGGGACAGCCGCGAACCGACCAAAGACACAGCGCTTCATTTACGGCACGTGCACGAAGGCCATATCCAACCATCTCCGCACTCTCCGGCGCTGCGTGACCGGAAATGCAACGCTGGGGAATACTGGGAGGTCACGCGCGCGTGCACATATACGAGAATGCTGTTGCAGACTTTGGTGGCAAGTCTTACCATCAGACAAGCATCTAAACAGCCAGATATTAGCAAACGGTAGGCAGCCTCCAAGTTGGCACACTCCCCCGGACATCCAGAGATGGCTGGTATAGACGGTACGGTAATAGAAACGATTAATCAAAAGCTTATTGTCCGAAGTCAGATAGGTCGTCTTGTGGAGCTGTTGCATTCTGAGGAAGAAAAAAGAAGAGAGGCCGAAAAAGAGTAACGACAATTTCCAAAAGAATTAAGATATAGAGCAATTCTATTTCTTTCCGTCATCTTTGAGGCTTGGATCAAAGTGTCTTAGCACAAAATTGGAACTCCTGCCCAAATGGAAAGAGATAACTATTTCTTTCAGAACTCATCTATACGCAGTTCAGAATTACCACCAAGCTCTCAAAAAAAAAACGCAATAAAAGATGAATCTAATCGAGACAATTCTACCACACCCAAAAAAGGTAGCTCCTCAATTACTTAGCCGATGAATGAAATCCCATTCGCAGGGAGAAATACTTTTAATGAATGCGTGTTGCGTTGTTGTGCATCGGTGTCTGGGCGAGTTGGGTTTTTGCGGCATTGTTTTGTCTGTGCTTCTATTGCCAAACTACACCCGTAGCGATACGGTGCAGGACGCAACCACGAGGGGGAAACCGCGGGAAACCAACTCACCATCGCCGAGGTGACAAATCGAAGCGAGTATTCCTACTGGCCAAACAATGGCACAGCGGGACAGTATGAAGCAAATGATTTGCACCCCTAGACAGTCTGGCTCCGGTTTTTTGTTTGTAGAATTGAGGGATTAGAAGGGATCTCAGGTAGTCAGATGGAATGCCGACGCATATTGTTCCGCGGTGTGAGGATCGTAACGGCCGATTGAATAGACTAAACGTTTTCCCCTATTTTTCTTCTATGGAGAAACAGACAACCCTAGCCATCTTGGCTATTTGGTCAAGGTGGATGAACATTCTGGACCGATGCATCCGATGTTGTACAATTTGGCATCAGGAATTTTAAGAAGTTTTCGTGTCTATTTCCGATTTTCGTAGGTTTACACAAAAGGCCGAAGGGAAGTATTTATCGTTCTTTCAATGACAAGATTTTAATAACATACTACAAAATAAAATTGGAAAATGGACTAAAGCAATTTTATGAACTACCCTATGCCCTAGCCTGTGAAGATCTTTAAGGATCCATAAAACTCTGATAATTCCTAAACAATCAGACAAAGGTCAGATATTCATTCATTTAGTACAGAGATTAATTCAGATTCATGAATCTGAATCAGTTCCATCCAACACGAGACACGAATTAATAATCAATCAATGTAGTGTTCGCAAAGCCATAAATTTATTTATTTTCTGTCGTCTAGAACGTCAAAAGCAGTAATGAAGTAAGAAATACTCGCAGCTAATTGAACCAGTCACAGTTGCTACAAAATGAAGGCATTGTCCAGTGTTCACGACCCCGTCACCACACAACCAACCACCAATCACAACCGGATGAGTACGCACCCAACACGAAACATGATGTCCGTTGCTACTTACCACGCGCACCACCCACCCACAACCGGGCCAAACCGTGGACGTGGTGGACGAGATTTTCGTGTCGCGCGAGCGCGCGCGCACCCCCATGCGCCCAGCAATCGATACGCATATTCGGCTCACGTACAGCCGATAAATGAATTTACGAGTGCCACCCGGCATTGGGGCTGGCCCTACCGTTTGCTTCAATTATCACGGGAATTACCGGTCGTAATGGTTTCGTGCTGTGCGAGTGTGGGGCGCATTTTTTGTTCATTCCACCAGCCCTACTGGGGAGAGTCAGCCGCACGTGGGGCACTTCGATTTGCACGTCACTATTTCCGCATGCGATCAACGTTTTCCGATTGGAGCTATCTTTATTGCCCGCGTCCGGAACTGTTCTGACGTGAACCGCTGTATTGCGTTATTGGTGGTGAAAGTGGTTCCGTTTACATGACCACTGCCGATTGTTGCTTGTGGTTGTGGACAAACCAGAAGGAGAATAATGGTTCTTGGGGTACATGTTTTTAGTCTAGTAGTTTAGAGGTTATTTGAAAATCATATTAGAGCTAACATATTCCTTTGAGAGAAGGAATAACACTAAACTTCTTACTATATAGGGCAAGAAGTGACAGTTCAACAAACATCGATCTTAACAATTATTGACGAAATCTCAGACGAATCAGGTTAGAATTGTAATTCTAGTTTATTTAACTATTTTATTGTTAGAAAGTTTCAATGGATCAACAAGAGAGTCGCTCTGTCTGGATATAAAAAAGTCACAAAAAATCCCGACAAGACCTTCCACATCCAAAGCGGGCGCTTCATTTGCCCAAAACATAAAATCAGAACAGGGACACTCCATCATACCGCTCATCAAGGGAAGTCAAGTAGAACAGTTCTGTAGGTATAAATTTCACAAGAAAACACATTCCGTCGGAAGATTTCCATTTCCTGACATTCATTTCAATTTTTGTGAATAATTAGCCCGCAAAACACTGGAACCATCCAGCTGCAACGACCGTCCGCCGCAAGGAAAGCGACCCCGGGCGTGATAAATGTTACCCAGACGCTTAATTAATGAAAGCACGACATTCTCCGGCAAAAAGGTTTGACCGGTGCCCGGAACAAAACATTCGTCCGACATCTCGATACCGTGCGCAGCTACGGATGGATGTGTTATTTATCATCTTCTCTCCGTACCGTCCGACCGCGCACGGGTGTTTCAAGCATTTTACACGGTTGTATTTTCACCACGGAAAGCCTTTGTGCATCGTTTGCCACAACCGTTTGTTCGGCCGCAACCTTCAAAAGGATTCCCTAACACGCGTTTTATTACCGGCAGTCATTATCGAACCGAATAGGGCACGTTTAGATAGCGCCAAAATGTGCCGAAAAAACAACGCTGTCAACCGTTTTACGCACACCGAACGCATTCGCTTGCTCCCGGTCACGGCACCAGCACTTTTACTGCGCTACATCCACCAAGCGTGCGGTGGCGTTGCAGCGCAAACAGCTCCAATTTCCTTGTTTTTTTTTTGTTTTCCGTCTGCGGGATGTTCCATAAATTTACAGGTAAGCACACCTGCAGGTCATTCGCCATATCCCGCGGGAAGGAAGTCCAGCTTCTAAGCTGGCATAATTTTGTTTTTCTTCCATTTGCCGATAAATCATGGTCCCCAGCGTACCGATGGTTCGGTTTCGGGGTACTGCCGTATCCGTGTGGAATCCCGCTGCGTTATTGGCGCGTTCGTTTGTTTTTCCATTTGTTTGCCGGTTTGTTGTAATTTTCATCGTTCCCGTTATCGTTAAAGTTATTTATGAATCGCTTATTTTCGCTGGCCTACGCATCTATCAGCGACATTGTTGCTCCGGTTTCCGCAGCACATCCTGGGAAAGAAATTTATCCACACTTATTCACGTGTTATCATCCTGTTGGACGACAATGGAAAGAAGGAAAAATACACAAATAAGTATCAGCTATCCACCTTCACCTAAAACAGTTTACCGATGAGGCTAAGGTAAGGAAAAGAATCAAATGTAAGCACCAAACAGGGGGAGGGCGGGCAGAGCACACACCTCTTTGTGATCCAGATCCAAGGAAATGGGATGTGGGTCGCACGGGACGGGAAGGAACAAAACCAAAAAATAAAAAAAAACACGCACACACAGACGAAGCCCTGGCATGAGGTCCCCGATTTCGCGTCTTGGCATTGCGATGCGCATACTAATGAGCGATAAATCATCACTTGAGATTTCGAGCGCGTTGCCCTCGACCGTGGCAAAGGAAATTATGTGCCAGCTTTCCAGCTTCCAGCGTGCCTGCTCCGGTTGGGTCTGCGTTTGCCGACCGACCCAGCCAGCTGATTTATGCTGACCGAAGGCGAAAGCCATATTTCATGATTAGAAGCAGTGGCCGCGCAAACAGAGCGAACCAGCAGAAGATTATTGGATTAGAGCGATTTTGTCGTCACCAATCACGCGTAATTAACAGGCCTTCCTTCTGTGCGAAGACGTGCTCCCTCCGCGTACAGGGTGTGGGCAAGTTGCAGTGGAAATGGCTACTAACAAGAGCGTCCAGGGGGCGGTAATCGGAAGTCCCGATCTGGGGCGCATTTATCTTCCTCGTCGCTCATCGAAAACTGGGAGTCCGAAGGGACGCATTTCGCCTGATGCTTAATACACGTGCGCACAAGGTGCTGGGAGGTACCCTCGCTGATATTTAGACTTCACTCGTAGTGGAGATACCTTCGGGATATTGAATTCTAGTTGAAATCTTCATTGCAAACCATGACTCCGGCCAATTGGTGCACTTTGATGCTCTTGCAAGCCCAGGTGGAGAGGACATGCAGTAGTAATAACACCCATTCCAATAACCAAAAATGTTAACCAGGAAAATCCTCTCCCATCTCACCACTATCTACCTTCCCCAGGAGCGAAAGGATCACGCTGATAAACAAAGTGAAGCGTAATGGGGCAGAAAACGGAAACTCATTGGCGGTAACGCGAGGTACAGCTATAAAGTACATCAAACTGAAGTAAAAATAAAAACCTCAACAACCAATGAAGTCCCTTTTTTACTCCGAAACCCGAGCGTGATTGAGATTTATTACGCTGTAAATAAGACCCAGGCTCACCATCCCACCATCTATTCCTCGCCCCAAATGGGGGGAATCAGGTCGCGGTTACGTTTGGTGTGACTGTTGGAATGGTTTCGCATATTATTTCGCTACTTGGGTGAGGTAATGTCCAAAGAGACGACAGCGAGCTCTCGAACGGAAGAGCGCTACATTATGTGGGTGAGCGAGTGTGCTTTTTTTTATGTGAAAGGTGTTCAATCAGAATCGTGCTGTTGTTACCAAATGTTGGTTGTAATTTATGTGTATTGCGAATGCATCGCCCTTACTTTGTTGGGTCTTTCAATTTTATTGGAGAAACTCTTAATTCTGCGAATGTCATCTCAATTGTTGGAGGTTCGAATGGTAGGAGGTGGAAGAATTGGATGGAATTGGAAACAGGTTCTACATATTCTGCAGAATCTGCAGCGTAAAATACGTTACACACATTTGTTACATCATGAAGTTGTAATGGAAGTTATCCAAATATTTCTTTTAGACATTAGACAGTCAATGCATGTCGTTCCCCAATAGAAATCCATCTTGGAGGGAATTAAAATGTTCTCTAATGTAAGAAAAATTACTATAATGTTATGTAACCTATGCAACCCATTACTTCCCCAACTCCCTACCCATCTTCTATTCTTCCTTTATTTTTCCTAGCATCTCATCTTCCCTGCGCACAAACCATTAAATCACGAGAGCAATAAACCAAAGGGAGATCGGTGTTTTTTTTTTTATTTAATAAACAACAACTTTAATCTGAAAATGGGGCTTTGTTATGTGCCCGTACCGTCCCCGTCCACGATGTGCAATCGAATATTTGGCACAAACTAACACACATGCATGCCGGACACATTAGACCCACGCATTACAGCACAACATTTTATCCTTCCCCCACCGAAAAATATCGATCGTATTTCATTTTTAGAGCGACAATAAAATGCGACCCCACGTGACAGCGTGCTCCGTTTCCTTTTCATACACTGCCAGTGTTTGTGTGTTTGTTTTACTTTATTTATTTTTTTATTTCAAGTGTGTGTGTGAGTGTTTTTTTTTATTGTCGTTGTCTTTCTCCTTTCAAGTGATACTCTTCCGAAAGAAGCGCGGCCTGTTTTGTGCGGAGGTCTCGATTTTCTCCTTTTATTGTTCGCTGCATATAAAAAGTATCCATTTCCCGTTTGCATTTCTTCGTTCGCATGTTGACTTCGCGATCGATCGTTGTCTCGTTTCTTCGTGTTGTTTTTTTTTTGGGTGGTTGTTTTACTTTTAAATACATTTTTCTCCATCCTCTCAGACCATCGCTGACAAACTCCCACAATGTGCTTAATGTCCTTCTACCTTTTGTTTTTTTGTTTTTTTTTTGTTGCTTGTTTGCGCCGTCTACCTTCAGCAGAAAAGTTGTTTTGTTTCAGAGAAACGTCCATTGCGACATCCCGACGAGCCGGAGACACTTGAAGGTGCTTCACGTATAGTTTATTACACTCCCGCCATCGTTCGGCGGTGTGGCGCATTGTTTTAACGGCAACATGGCAACGGCCATATCGGTTCCACGGCCGGCCCAATACCTTCGGTGACATTGCTGCGCCTCCACGGTGCTCCGTGCTCAGTGAGCGTGCTAAAAAGCAAGTGACGACCTTCGGAACCTTGAGGTCGGTCCCGAACGACCATTTTGTTGCCGTTGACATCCTTAACGATGTGTACAAGTATGGGTGTGTGTGTGTGTGTGTGTGTGTGTGTGCTGTATCCTTAGCAACATTCGTGTGGCCGCCATATGATTAGCAATAAATCGTGTTGGATTTATCGACATTCATTCCTCCAAGAACCAATGCGTTCCATAAATCTAGCCACACCGTCTAGGATCGTAACAGACATGTACGTTAACGGTCGAGAGGGGGGTAGGGTATGGATGGGCTGTTGTGTTGACAAGTGTCAAGATTAGACCATAAAGAACGCTCAATCGAGCGGTAAAGCACCAAACCATCATCTCGAAAAACCCGAAAAAGGACCCCATGAAATTGGAACCCCGTATCGGCATTCCTCAATGTACGTCGCAAAAGATGACATTTCAAAAACGGCCACGGGAAACGCGCACTTAGGCGAACGAATATGGTCAAACAAATCGGACAAACATGCGCGAGCCTCACATAGGAACAGCAAAAAAACATAAAAACATGCAATATTTTTTTATGCATATCAAGAAACCGAATCGCTAATAATCGTTGTCACCAATCGGAGTCACTGCTGAGGGCCATTAGCTGTCGTACGTATCGAATGTCCTTTACCGGAGTGCTAGCGCTGTGTTTATATGAACTAATGGTGGGCAAAGCTGTTTATTTAGCATCATTTTCGTTTGCTATTCCCGAGACCATTCCAGAAATTAGATACATAATTTTAAATCAAGTACTTTGGACGATCACCAATGAGGCGTCTAATATGGACATGTGAAGGCAATTTCGTTCTACATTTACTTACTTACTTATCCAGTGCTACAATCGCTTCGTGGTCTTGGGCTGCTCCTGGAGCCCACTAAATCACTCAGAGTCGAGCGCCGTCGTCAGCCAATCCATTATCAACGTCATCAGAAATCAGAACAGAAATACATCTTTAATTTCTACATCCCCAATAAAACGGCATTCCTCAAAAAAAAAACCTTCAAATATATCTCAAAGAGGTTTCTGCCAAGTGCAAAAATAAATGAATAACAACAACACAATAGACTTATCAACTTCACACACCTTATCGGTAGAATGTGTTTTTTTTTTTTCTTTCTCGGAGGTACAAAAACAAAAAGGTGTGAAGCAGTTAATCTCCTGCGACTTACTCCGAAAGCATCCCTGTAAAGTTCTCAGCAGCAGGCTGAAGTTTCCGAAAGGACACTCTCCCTCCCGAACAAACACTCCAGGGTTCATGAAAATATTCATCAACCTCCAAAACCATTGCTTCTACTGCCACATCTCTAGACCCCTGTTCTTGATCTCCCATGCCCCCTTCCACCACCTTCCTTTTCTTTTTATATAGAAACACATGCTAACAGCCAAATACGTTTTGTTGACGAAATATGACTCGAATGGTAAAACGGCTATATACAATCTCCACCGGATTGCTACCGGAATAACCGTAACCGGTGCAGTGGCAGTGCGGTGTACGATGTCGCGCGCGGAAAAACAAACACTCACACATTCGGGAGAGGGAGGTGGTGGTGGTGGGTGGTTGGAAGGGGTGACTCCAAAGTGCAAAAAGGAACCTTCGGACAGCTTCGGAGAAAACATTGCCCCCCCGCGGGCGCTGAATCCCGTTCCACCCCATTTGGTGGGAGGGGGTGGTTGTAATTTTCCACCCCTCCAACGAAAAAAGTCATCCAACCATACGATAAGATAAACACAGACACAATATTTTCATTTTGTGCATCGTTTCATTTGCGATACTTTTGGACTACTTGTTTTTGTTTTTATATTTTTTTTGTTTAACGAACTGGTGCAGGGATGATGCTGCCATTGGGAAAAGCGCCCCGAAACGCTGTCGCAAAACAAACGGGGATGAGCCAAAGTCACCGCAGAGCGGAGGTGCTGTTTTTGCTTCATTTATATCCCGGTGGCTACTTTTCCAAAAATTTCGTATCACCCGGACAGAAAAACCCGCACCAAAACCCAACGTTCTGCAGCCCGCGTCTGGTGAAAGTAAATAAATAGATGCTCGGTATTGTGCTGCCGTGTGCTACGGAGTGCTACGGAGATTAAGATTACTGTACGCTGTTACTCTTCCATCTCTCTTTGGTGTACAACTGAAGCAAAACAAAAGTTAAAGGAAAATAAGGAAGTCTTCCAAGAGGATTTTGCGTTTTTCCTGTACTTTAAGGTGTACAAAGCGCGCTATCTTTCCGTGTCAGTTCATCGATTAACAGCGTTTCGTTCGGTTAGCTTTACTGTGGCCCTGATAAAATATGGTCCAACCGGCGGCTAACAACACCAGAACATACGCTCATACACAGTCGCTGGTGTTTCTTTTATTTTATTTTATTTTTTTTTTGCTGTTGTTGTTTGGTTCTGTTTGCGCCTATCCGAAAAAGGCTGCGAAACGAAGCAGCGCGTTCCGTTCGTAATCGCGACATAAGCAACATAATTCAAGCCGCCGCTTACTAAGGGTGTCAGCAAAGCGCGCCCAGCCAATCTACGCGCACACGGGACGGGGCGAACAAAACCGGGCAAGGTGAGTACTTTTATTGAGTGACAATTTAATTCAACCTCGTGTCACTTATCTGATTCAATTTATTCTACGTGCGGCTTCCTTTGCTTCTTCGCAAATCGGAAAAAGGGGTTCATCGTCTGTACGCTTTTTTTTGCTCTTTCTTTTTCTTTCTCTCTCTCTCTCTCTCTCTCTCTCTCTCTCTCTCTTGCTTTTTGTAGTATTTTGGAGCTTTCCTGTTTGGTGGTAACGCCTAATGAGAGTTTGGCCGGCTTGGGTGTCAGTTCGATCCCGATCCTCGCCAAAAACCACAGCCAACGTCAGACTCGCGGGTTGATGGATGTACATAGTTTCAACCAGCACTGTCCGGTGTGCAGTGTGGCTGATGGAAGCGAACAAAAACAAACAGCACTGGAAGTCGGATGGTGGTGATGGCAGCATCCCTCAGGAACTCTCAAGGTAACGTAACGCAACAGGAAGCGAAGAAGTAAACGATTAACTGAAAGAAAAAAGCATACCAGAAAGAGCGAGCAAAAGCACGAAGAGATGGCGCGGACCAGCAGCGGGATTGGCGTTGCAAAACAAAGAGATCACCGGATCGTGCCGCCTTACCGAACCGGATAAGTCAAACGAGTGTGGAGTTAAACAAACAAACAATCAGTCTAACAAACTCCATTGTTTATGATGCCGTGCTGCAAATTTACGACCTCGCCCAACGTCAACGTCAGTTCTTCCTACATTCGGGAGGGCATCCTAGAAACGTTCAGACATTTTTGCTATTCAATTTCTACTATTGCGTTCCAAACATTGCATTACATCTAAAATACCTAAAATACCTGATTGACCTGATTTACCTAAAATACCTGCCGGTTTTATGCGAGATCCAAGAATTCTAGTTCCAAGTCGAAGAAGTCTAATACATCTCCAACTCACTTAACCTCGCAGAGTCCTTTAGACAACACACTTAATCTAATCTAAAATAATCTAAAAAACAAATAGATCTAAATCCTAGTAGATCCAAGATTCAAGAATCAGATTCCAACATCTTCAACCTAGAATTCTACATTGACAGCTTCCCCGCTGCGATGCGCGCGGTACTTCTTCTAATCCATTTGTTCTATGTAAGCAAGAATTTCGCTTTTGCTAAAGGTTTACTACGCTAATAATTGTGTACACAAGCGCTCAGGAAAACTCACCTTCCAGGCAAACGTCAACACATTGAAGTGCCTATCAACGCGCTGTAGCAGCGTTCATTATAGTTCCAACTTTCCGTACCGGACGCGTTTACGATAGCGTGATATTTTATGATCTCGTCCGCCGCCAGACGGCCACTCTGGAACATGGCGGAGTCACGTATGATGGGCCACTAATTAGATCACAATGACCACAGTGCCAACCCGCCGCAGTCGTGCAAGCGGAGCAACCGCACAATGGCCCCGGCAGGATGGATATGTATGTGTGCGTGTGTACGTGTGTCTTTTTACGACTTTACAACCTCCGGCCTGACGTACACGATACTGCGTGTGGCCAGGCAACCAATCGCTCGGTCTACAGTTTTTTTTTGTTTTCTGTTATTCCCTCTGCCTTGAAGGGATCTGTATGTGTGTTTTTATTTTATTTTGTTTTTAATTTACCTTCCAAACCGTCATGCAAGACCCCGTTTCCTGCTTACCCCTCCCCGGATGCAATGTTCCGGAGCAAACGCCTGGTTCCAGCGCCAGGGAACAACGGTGGTTGAGAAGCGCTTTTGGCGCCCAATGACTCCCATTCGGAAGGTTTTTTTTCTTCTCTTCTCCAAACAGCCAAGAACGGCAGAACCCCGATGTACGGGGTGCCGAGCAGGGCAAAAGGGAAAGTTATATTTATTTTGTTTTAAATGTTCCGTTTTATTATGATATAATTTTATAGCTACACCACGGCGGACTCCCAACCGGGCCGGCCCTTTAGACGGATCGCAGAAACGAAAAATTACGGAAAACCCATCGTCCTCGTTAGGGCCAACGTTCAGCCACGACAACAGCAAACAGCCCGCACCGCGAAGGTCATCGCCGTGTTGTTCGCGGGAGTTTGCCAGTTTGAAAATCGACTCGCCCCGATCGGGTTTTTGGGTCGTAAAGCATTTTTTTAACCTTTTAGAACGCAGTCCCGCCGGGTTGGGTCGATGTTCCAGTCGATGTTATTTTGTTGTAGCGGTACCGTTCCCTCCGGTACCCACGGTCTACCACCTTCACGATACTGGTAGCACCGTTTTAGCGATGGTGTCTACGTCTTCGCGGTGCACCAGCAGCGAACTCGCAAAAGGAATGGCACAGTGCGCTGACACTGACGTCCGAACCCGGGGAGATATAAAACCGTCCAGAAAGGCGTCTGGACATTGGGAGCTCCTGCCCATCCGGGACAAAGGGGTACACCGCCCCCGGTCCGAGAGCGCAAGTGACACACACACACACACACACACACACACACACACACACACACACACACACACACACACACACACACACACACAGCACAAGGTACCCGGTGCGAGGTCGGGATCATATTTTGATATCGTTTATGGCATCAAACATCGTGTCGTGCCATGTTTTGCATGTTGGTGATACTTTTTGTTATTTTGTGTTTTGTTATTCTACCTCCCGGCGCTCGTATCTTTTTTTTTCAATTGCACAGCACCGAACCGGCCAGGATGGGAGAAGAGATCCAATCTAACTGCACCTGATTATATAGCTGGCGATGCAGTTTAAGTCGGGTTGTACATGAGTGTGTGTGTCGGTGCGGTTAAACTTGTTTGCCGTTGGCAGTTAAATTAGGGCAAATGAAGATGTTACGCGATGTTCGAGCGAACACGAACCACCATTCGGTACACCTCAACCGTTTCACGGCTGTCTCTCTTGTCCCCCTCCCTAAATAAAAACAACCCCCCGTGCCAGAGATCCTGAAAAGATCCAAGCACAAAACGTGACGGTTGCGGTGAGGTGTTTGGCGGTAGCAAAACAAAAAAATGGCCACACTGTACCGCACACATACCGGCAGGGCAGTTAGCTGTTGCAGGGGACATGAAATAATAAATAATTAAAGCGACCGAATAACAAGTCAAGCGTCACGAGAATCTCTTCAGCGGTGGTTTCTTCAGCAGCCAAGAAGGCGCTGTACATGGTGGGGGCTCTCTAATAGGCAAACTCCATGCGCCAGGAAACATACGGTTTAATTAAATCGATGTACTATTTGACATCAACCAGGCCGATCAAGAACAGCAACCGAGAGTAATGCTGGTCGTGTAGCTGGAACTAGTTTTGCTGCTCAGTAATTTACGGCCCCCATCCCCTATGTTTAAGCTGAGCATGAGAAGAGTAATAAAACCTAGCTCACAAATCTAACCCCAAAACCGACAATCAACGGCGAGGAGGCTTTCAAGATGCTCCCGGACCATCACACACATCCGAAGTCCCACAGCAGGCGAGGGCAATCGATCCACTGCGGTGGTCTAACATTTCTGCTCAACCTCCTCGTGAATTGTGATTACTCGTGAAAGGTTGTCCCGCCTTCCAGCACGAACCTCGAACGAACAATCGTAGGGCTTCGAAGAAGTTAAGCAAAAACCGCAACGTAATAGTAGTATGTCGCTTTGATCCACCAGTCCGAAACATAGGCGGCAGGGTGATGGATGCATACGATACGCTGATATCCATCTTGTCTCTTCACCCCATTTAACCTGCGTGCGGATTAGTACCGGTGCAAGCGGGATCTCCCGTGGAACCGGGATCTAACCCGTTACCAACCACAAGCCCGATCCAAAATCAATCCTCCTTTAGAGCGCTCACTGGTACGTGCGAGAGTTGCATCACAGTTGGCAGAAGATAACATTGCGTTCATTTATTTTCCCCTCCCCTTATCTAGTGTCTAAACTGCTACTACGAAACAACATGTCGCATGTTTGCAGTGCAAAGTGTAAGGTCACTGGACGAAAAAAAAACAAAACAGACCCTCTACTCCGAGTAGACGTTTGTTACGAATGTCAATCCTACCGGTGAATGACAGCAGAGGGAACACACTCACAAAAACCGGCCAGTGATACTATCAACCTCAAAGGACGATACGTATCACGTGCGGGATATGTGGGTGTTTTACTTTCCATCTGTACCGCACTACACGACAGGGCGTTTCTGAAACACCAGAAACCAAAAAAAAACCAACCCTCTCCAAACGAAGAAAAAACCCCACGAAACGAGTGAGTACAACCCAGATACAACCGTATCCGACCGCACGACCGACCGCTTCAGGTGCGCCACTAACACAAACACTTACCATTCATCTTCGCCATGTCAGTGACCGTTTATCAAGCATGCTCCAGTACTAAAGCTACGTATCGCTGCAAGTGGCAATCAGTTTCGGGGATATTTTTTCACTCTCGGTGTGTACACGCCATTACTACATCTTCAAAGTTGCTCCGGTCATCCTGGACATCGCAACGTGCGATCGCATGTGGACATAAGCACTGCAAAACAGTTATTCTGAATCTTATATAAAACCTACTATAAAGCTACTATTTGGAATTCTACACATCTAAGACATCTAAGACATTTTATTTATAGATCTCTGGACAATAAAGCTATAGAAGAATTGGAAATTGGAAATTATTTAATCTACACCTTCAAATAACCACACGACTACTATAGATACTAACCCACTGTGCAACGTTAGTACTCGCTGCCATTTTCACAAAGCACTGCTTTCGTTTTACAGATTTTCACTCATTAGATTCTCGGCTCGATAACTTCACCACTTCATGCTACTGCTGGTGACTGTTTGCCTATCCTAACCCGCTATCGATACGTTTGGTGTTGCGGTTTGGTGAACGATGGTCAAAATCATTTACGTACAATGGATAGTGTGCGACCGTACCGGTTGACCGGTAACTGACAGGTGTAGTGGACGTAGCATACCTTGATCCCCGGGTGCACGGTTTCGAACATCTGTGTGCCCAGAGCGGCGTCGATTAAAACTGCTGCAATGTGTAACGGTGAATAGGTAAGAGCATACACACACACACACACACACATAAAAAAGGAATCCCTATTCCACTACCAAAATGCACACACACAAAAACACTGGGTAGGGAAATGTAATCTGTCCTTTCTTGTCATTGGTCACGGTATGGTCTTTTCGCACCGGTCCCAATCGACGTCTATCGAACACGGCTAAATGTTCGGTCAGACTCGGTAAAGGATAGTCCTGCTATCGAAGATGACCGATACCGACGGCACCTTCACAAAGTTTCGCCGTAATTCCATAGGCGGACACTTTTGCTTCCCGAAAACCTCCCAGGACAATCCTTTTCCATGTAGTTGACCTCGTTTCCATGGCTGCTCTTGCTCTGCCTAGCTGATGGAAGTTTGATAGGATGTATGTTTCGGTGTTTCTGTGTGTGTGTGTGTGTGTGTGTAGAACCATATCCTCTGCTCGGTTTGATGCTTTGTTCCCTTCACGATCGGTATTATTTCAACGAAATTGTCAACCACAGTGTAGCATGAAAGGCATGTTCATACGAAACATGACGTTTTGGCTATCTTCTTATCGCATTCGTTTGAAGTCTCTGTTCATTAGTGTTATTAGCTTGATTGAATTCTCCATTTAACCTAGACATTGGCCTAGGCCAAAAAAAAATGGCTTAAACTCAAGCGAGTTCAAGGCGAAGAAAACAAATTCTTCACTTTGTTTTCAGTTTTCATCCCAAAAAAATAGTTTTTATTCTCTCAACCTTTGAGTATGCCTTACCTTAAAGCTAGATCTACTACCGCCTGATAATAAATCCCAACTTGCAATCGCCGAACCCTTTGCACCACGCAAAACCGTAGGCCCTCCACAATTCCACTTCGATAAAGTGATTAACAACACCCATTTGTTCTAATTGCCTTCCAGCAAGCTGTGACGTTCGGAGAAACCAGTGCACCATTTTTTTTTTTGTGGGTCTTCTCACCCCCACCACCACAAAAAAGGACCGACTGACCGTCGTGTCGTGTCGCATCGGTAACAAATTGTCGAAGTTTCAACTTCACTCTCGGTATGGAATAAATTTGCACCACCAGCACGGCGGCTTGTGCATAAATCAACCGTAACGAAATTAAGCGCCTGTTCCGCAGCGACCATCCACCATCAGGCGCAAGGATGCACATTTTCGGGGGTGGGGGTCGTGTGAGCAATTCTTCTACGATTTTGGCTAGCAAAACTTTTTGGGCAACTTTCTCACCTAATTTTAAGATGCATTGCGATGCATTTGTAACGGCAGACATGATAAAGCTGCAAAGGATTGGAATATCTTTACGAGCTAATAATTATTGACACCCTGCGTAAGACTGCAAGCAGGCTTGCTTTTGGCTTGAAAAGGATTACTTACATTGCGACTTTAAATCAATTAGTCAAGAAGCGTAACAAACATGCACAGGGAAGGTACTAATATAATGGAGCGATTTTTGCTTTGCTCTGCAGAGACAATTTTACTACTTTATCCAATTGCATTAATCAGCTCACTCTCAGTATGTTCGCTAAAACACTTCTATCAATAATAATACGATACTAATTCAATAAACTCCTACAAATAATCTTGTTAATAACTTACCTGTAAACTGTTTGGTGTATATGAAAAAGGAATTTAATTACGCTTTCTTGATTATTCAGGGAGTACAGATAAATAACGTAAATAAACTAACCATCCTGTTAAAGACCCTCAAACGAATCAGATCATCCGGCACTGCAACTATCTTGAACAATTTTAAATCGACAGTAATAATGCATTCCGTTCCCAACTTATCCCCTTTTTGCCGGTGCAACGCTAGAATTTACCACCGACCAGCATGCCATTGCAACTTCGCTTGGTACGCAAATATCGGGATTGCATCGAGAATATTTTCACTCACCTTACGATACGATCACATTCGCTGCAGACCGGGGACCAGGATTATCTGGAACCAAACAAAAAAAAGCTCCCTTCTACCCGTGCAAAAAGTCGGCAAACGAAGCTCTAGCGCGAGAGAACGATGGAAGAAAAGGATACAAATAATAATAATAATAATAATAACACACATTCTAAACCTACCACCACCCTTGCCTGCAGCAGCACCATTCGCTTGCATTCCCGCTCTGCAATGGCAGTGATCCATTAATCTTCGACACCTCTTAAACGATTGCAATTATTTAATTTCAATTGGAGCTACTCCGCAACCAGGGGGGTGTAGCGTGTCCAAGGGGAGACGGTGCGAAGTTCCCGCGCGCCTTAGTGGGTTTTGTGTGTATGGGCAGGGGTTGTTTTTTTTTTGTTATTTTTGCAAACTTCAACAACCCAAACAGCCCCGAAACAACAAACACATTATCCTTTGATCCTATCTGCCAACGATTTTCACCCGCAACGTTCCTTCCTTTCGGTTAGATACCCGGTTTCCAGCAGTCAGAAGATGCATCTTTGCAGCTCCTCACGCCGTGGATCGCACCGCAAGCAGGTGTGGGGCGGTGGGTGCATAAATCGCAGACAGCAAACGCCAAGGTATCGCGGAATCGTTCAGCGAGCATGCTTGTCCGGCTCGCGGCGGCCCGCGCGAACAGATTTTATTTATTTATCGATTGGCACATTTAAATTTAAATACGAACATAAATAAAGCATTTTCTCGCTTCGGCTATGCTGCGTTTTTCCACCGCACCGGCATAACCGCACCGTTGTCCTTGGACGCCTGGATGCCGCAACAGCTTACCGATACGCTGCACCATCTCCATCTAGAACGGGGCTGACGCGGGGTTGAAACGGAAAGATGAAGCAGCAGTAAGAACGGCTAACCATGAATAAATAAAAATGGACGAAAATTCGCTAGGCGTTGCCTTTATCGTTGATGCCGTCGTCCGTTTCGGCGGGGTCTGGTGCGCTGGAGCTCCAAAACAAAACAGCTTCCCTCTTTTCTCTTTTTGTTTTGTCCTGTTTTGCTTTCTGTTTGTTTCACCCGCAGTCAGCTTTCGCCGCTTGTGTTGTATCATTTCCAACCCTTTTTTTTTGGGGGGGGTGGGGGGATACGGGGGTGAGAAGGGGTGTGGGGGTGGTGGGAGGGGGTTTTATTTTTTATTTTCTCGGAGGAAAAATTGCACCTCTCAACGCATCCGCAATGGGGGAGCACTTAATGAAAGCGCTGTTCCGGTTAGCGTGCGATAAAAGGCAAAGAAAAGGGTACGTCCACCTATATCGTCCACAACAATATTCGGCGCCCACGCCAACACCCGTCGTCCTGCGCTTATCACGAAAACCTGCAATGCGCGTATTTGTTTGGGTGCGTTTTTTTTTTTTGGTTATTCTCGTTTTGTTTAATCGAAGGGAAAAACCCTAAAATCCCCACGCCATGATCAAAAGTATGTCTCTGCGAGTGTGCGTGTGTCCCGAGGAACGCAACGCATAGCCTTCGTACGCAGCGCTGTATTTCGGTCGCCTGCCCGTCGTTATACGACTTTGTGCGAAACAAACCTAGCAAAACAGTGTCCCAAAAGCCCCGTGTGCCCCCGGGGAGGGGTGGGTGGAAAGCGCGGTAAAGAGATTTCGATGAATGTGCTATAAATCTTACTGATTGTGACGCTGGAGAGCCTGCTCTCGTGCTTGGTACTCGTAATTCAATTCCCACCTTTTGGTGCTCTTTTATTTGTTACTCCCTCCGCGGCTAGGGTGCGTTTCCGTTGTTCTTGCCGATATCTTGCCCGCCGTCAGGACATCGGACATCGGCAACTGACGGTGTCTGCGACTGGAACTAATTAAAAGATATAGTCAGCACCAGGACCTGTGGAAATACCTGTGCGCATCGCACCAAGATACTCACTAGCACCCACCGAAACTGTCGGAAGATTGCAACAAGCGTTAAGCAACAGCAACAAAAAAATACAGTCCAAAGTCTGCTCAAGATACCGGTGTTAATCAATCTTCAACCACGAGCAACGCACCCCAGCCAGATTTATCGCCGGTGTACCATTCCGTCCGTTTTGTTTTTCCACTACTTTCGGGGGCGGTGGAGGTAAGATTTTGTTTTATTTTATTTTTTTTTTTGGAAAGGGGGAAGATATCTCTCAAGAATTTCAATTGAAGTGTCGTCGCCCACCCTTCGCCGAGGCACCGCCCCGCGCCGATCATGAGATCCGCAGACCTTCAGCCATCACCACCGCGTACAAGTTGACAAGATTTATGGTGGTGGTGTGAGCGCGTATTTTTAAAACACCGATACCTGCCGCCCATCTGCATACGAGAGGGGTGCGCGTGCAACGAGCAATGCAACCGGTGTACTAAGCAAACGCAACACACAGCCAGAAATAATCACCCCTGGCAGATAATTCCGGCCACAGCTTTTGCCTGTCGAATCGATGCGAATTAATTTCAAGCATTCGGCGATACTTCCCTGCTGCAACAAATTAATTGATGACGGTAAGGCCACAAATTATGCGCGACTGGTGGTTTGCAACCCCCTGTTTTTGTTTGCGGAGCGGATTCTGTAAAGAGCGCGAAAACGTCCAGATTTATCAGTGGTGCGTATCGTACGAGTGAGATGATTTTGATTGATGTCATCGGGCTGTGAAAAACCAGAGTATGTTGCGTGCTATCGTGTCCTGTTTTATGTTTATTAGGGACGTGTTTGCCATGGTCAATATGCTAGAACATGATTTTGAAGGACGCAGACAAACTTTTTTGAAATCGCTTTTATTAAAAAAATAACTCACTAAAGTCGACAAATACAAAAACAAACAAACAAACTGTCAAAGCTGTATCTCCTCCTTCTCCCTCGCTTCCCAAGGATTTCTCCAAATTTTCTACTCCACCCCACAAAGAGTCCAAGGATTTTTCAAAAAAGAACGCTGCTAGCAAAATCCTCTTGTGGATAATATTTGATTCAATGGCTTTATGGTTCTTTGTATTTTAATTAAACATACATAAAGCTCGTCGATAAAAGCACATTTCATTGCAAAGCTACGATTGCTTTCTTTCCTACCAAAGGGAGCTCCTTTTCCAATCTCGTTTCCGTCTCCGTTTTACTTCCTTGCTGTTACTACCCTCTGTGTACTGCCGATCGCTGATTCGATTGGTGCTTTGTGCAAGATAAATAGAACCCGGTGCTGCAAACCAAGATAGCACTCCCAATCCCGAAATCCCCGTTGTGGAGTTGGTTGATTTTTTATTCCTCATCGAACGCTATCACTTGCAAGCAGCTGCTGTTTTTTCACAGGACGCCTCAAGCTCAATATCTGGTCGTTTGTGAGAAGCGTTCGCGTAACCGGAGACAATCCGATTAGTGATCCCTTGGTCCCAGCGTCACCCGAGTCAAATCTTCATCGGCGACAATACACATACACTCAGGAGGGGGGGGGGGGGAGGTGCGGTGTAGGGCTATGTTAAAAATAGCAAAGTATGCAACACACCCTCAGCAGAAGGTGAGATGGTGGAAAGATATCCGAAACTTTGCACCGTCGGGAAACCAAGGTGCGGGTGTGCCCGCCCGCCCGCCGGAAGGTGTTGTAATCTGCGAAACAATTCATTCGTTATCGCTCCGCCAGCCAGCCATTAAGCATTCGCGCGATTCCCTTCAGCTCCGCTCAGCAACCGCCTTTGTTCCGCTCATATCCTGCCGACCGTAGCATACGATTCCCAACAACCCGGCAGGCACGTGATGTGAACGCCTTCGCGATACCGATACCATTCACCCGCGCGCGCGCGCGCATGTTCACCACCGTGCAGGATTTTATTTCAATGTTATTTATTTTATTTACAGTACCCCGGCCGCCAGTTCGCATCCTTCGCGCACTTCGATTTCAGTTCGGACTGGAGCCGGGGGCAGGAGTTGTTTTCATTTCGCTTCGCTCCACAATGGTACACCGTTGCGCGGATGCGGATTGTGTCACGCCATCCAAGATTTTGGCAGCGGAAACGGACAGGCGTTAAATGATGCCTTGTGCTGATTTCAAGCGAAGAGTAGATATTTGGTGCTTTTTGCCCTATCGGTAACAAGGCAGATTGTATCGGAGATGTGCTGATATAGAGGTGAAGAAGTTTTCAATTTAGGGGAACTGCCCAGATGGGGATTGTAGAATAAACGTCTAGAACTTATCGCTGCCAGCTGACGTGCTGTACGATTTCTTGAGAAGTAACATTTTTTAGTAACACGTCAGATAGCCAGAAGTATATCTATGGAACCTCGCAACACGTTACTCGGTATTTAGAACTCTCCAAATATAGCTTTCCAAATTGATGTAGAAATCCTTTTGATACAGAGCAACAGTTGCTCTAATACGACAGTGGATTCTACATGAGATATACGATGGAGATATTTAAGATCTCCGAATTCTAAAGTTCAGATCTGCGGGAACTTTTTCCAGAGTTCAATCAGATATATTCTGAAGATCTTGAAGTTCCACCCACCATATTAGAGGTTGACGTTTACCATTCTGGGACTTGGAGCTCGGTTTGCGTAGTTTGGAGAAGTTCTTCTCTTCTTTGTATCACATCTTGAAAGAATCCTGAAGAAATTCTTACTCATCGACGACCACATGTTAAGCTAACCATATCCACTTGTACACCATCAAACAAAACAATTTCAACAAAACAATTTCAACGATATGCTGCATGTTTATGCACCAAATAACCGAACGTGCCTGTTTCTAACGGAGCGGCTATACATACATCCAAAGCTACAATGCTCTTTCGCTAGTCAACCGAGCCAGTGGTGCCAACGTTTGAGACCGATGATGATAAGATACGGCATTACTTACACTGTTGCCCGGCAAGGTGACGTTTGGTCTAGAGTAACGCCTCAGCAAACAACCGAAGGATGTGACGAGCCGAACGAGTGTTATGGTGCGATGAAATTTTCAAAACCGGATACCGATCTATTGCGGCCAACCAGCACACCAAGCGGCCACCTTTTTACCGTCGGCTTCCGGACTTGAGCGTTTTGTTGTTGTTGTTGTTGCTGTATCGTCCACCAACAGAAATCCCCGCACGGTGCGTGTTTGTGTGTGCTTGAGTATGAGTGCCAACATAAATCATCTCCACTCCAAGCACACCTCCACGGTGGCCTCTGGCTCGCGCCTCCCCATACAGGGAGAGGGTGAAATTGGTTCGGGGTGGAAAAGAATCGTCCATAAATTTTCGCCTTTTGCTTCTGGCTATCACCAATAAAGATTACAGATATTGTTATTACCATAAGTTTACCTTTCGGGGGTCCATTCGGCTCAGTCCGGCACCGACCGAGAGAGAGAGAGAGAAGGAGAGGAGAAGGTAGGAAGGGAGACGCGTCAACAACCGGGAAGGGGTACCGCAATGCACAATGCCGATGCGTCGCAATGGGAAATGGGGGTTTAGCTCAGGAAGCACCAACAGAGTAACAGTTAATTTCTGATCCCGACATTTAAAAGGATTCGAACGCGACGGTGGTGTGATGGTGTGCAGAACAAAACAATCCACCGGCACCACCGGCACAATACTGTTGCGACCTCGGTGCTGGGGAAATTGGGATGCGTTAGAATCCTTCGGTCGGTACAATACAACTTCCATCATGGTCTAATCATAACAGGGGGGGAGTAGAAAGGATAATAAAACGTGATGTTTTACCAATTCCAGACACTCGCTCGAACTAATCGAAACTTACCGTGCCGTTAACATTCATTACGGCTTCCAAACCCCCCAATCTGGATCTATCGGTGCAGCATGACGTTTGTTCTGAAACAGAGACTGAGCACAAAAGCATCGACTGACATTCCATTCCATGCCAAACAAAGTTATTGGAAGGTAGTATGGGCAAACAATCAACTGTACTGCTTCATCGAGGTGTGGTGGCTAGATATTGAAGTTTGTATTTAATCTAATCAATCCTCTGTCTGGAGCGTTCCCATAGGAATGTTTCTGGTACATCCAGCAGTATAGACGATGTATTCTGGACAAAGCATTTGTTTTATTTATATAAATGCAATTAAAATAATTACAAGTCCAAAAATCCACTCAGAATTTTTCAAAACCTCCCCATATTAAGTGATGATTGTCAAGTTCCAGCAGTGAGGATGGGTCTCCGAACAATGGTGATGTGTTGTGTTAAGGTTTGAAATCCATTCTTACCGATTCAGCGCCATAAACAGTGTAACGAAACAGTATAACGGAATAAATAATACATCCTACATCCTCGCGAACTACTAATCATCCCGGAGCTGTCAGGGAGCAGTTCGATACGAAGTTGGTTGCACTTTTTTCCAGAAGCACACCCCCGGTACGGTTTGCCGATTTCGTTCGATTCGTACTCAATTTTGCACCGAAGCAAGCACACCACCCACAAATGCCCATCGAACATCGAACAGGGTGTCCCAGGACAATGTGTTGCCGACGATTCGACGATATCGAGCTCGTGTATCACCGAACGCGCCGGCGACCATGTACCGAGGGATGGTTCATTAAACGGGTCCCGAACCGCACGGTGAACATACACTACCCCAAAAATAATACAGCGCTAACGAAACAAAGGCAAAACAACACACCCCGTAATACTCCGCAATGGCGAAAGGGTGTGTGTGTGTGTGGGTTTTGTGAGGGTGGGGGGGAGGGAATTATGGGGTGGAAAATAATAAAGCTGACAATGTTAAAACGACAAGGCGAAATAAAACCAATAACCGATGCGATAGCCTTCTTGCTTGCCATGTCTACCCCAATCTTCACCCATCCCTGCCCCACCTAGGGGCAGGTTTCGGAGGGAAGTTATGGGCCGTTTTTCTTTCATCCAGGGGCCCGCATCGCCGAAGACAACCCGGTCCCGATTTGCGCACCCTGACACCATGTGCGGTGCCGATTCCATCGGTAATATATCATTGTCGTTCGGGTTTTCCGCGACGCAGCTCACTCGAGATCGCGCACAGAAATGCGTACCAAGGCAATGGTAAGGGAGGACGGAAGAGGGGACAGGAAGCTGGAAGGGGAGGCGGGAGGAGTAGGAAGCGCAAGGAAAACAATAAGCCATCCAACCATCGAAGCACCCCGCAACAGATACAGCCACGGTAGGCACGGTTTTGCTGGCAGTAATCTGGCTGCAGGTTGCAGCGATGGATGAGCTTGGGTCATCGGCCATTGTAATGCGCTCTCTCGCTTGTCGCTGTCCAGGCCCTTCGTCACTACCCTTTACAAATCGCATCCCAACTCCCTGCCCAACTCCTCCACAACACTCCTACGGCTGTACGGTAAGTGACACGTTTCACGTGAGACAACACTCCGGAGACTTGGCGTGGAGTTTTGTTTCGGCGTCCGGATCGGCCTTTTTCTCCGCAAGCTCAATAAAATGCTCAAGACTAACATCCTCGTTATTTATTTATTTGCATTTCCATTTTTCGCCTGCCTACCGGCCCCAATACGGATGCGAATATTGTACTGTTGACGATATTTCGTTTTCGGTGTTATTTTACTTTGCCGAACTCTTCTTGAAGTTTACAATAAACGAGATCTTGGATTGGGATCTTGGAGAAAGTTTGATTCACTGTTGATATCTTGTGAACTGTTTGCTCGTTGAACTTTATTTGTCCTCAAGCCCTTGCCCTGATAATGATTTCAAATCAATGATGAGTGCTCTCCAGCTAATATTCACTGTGCTTAGTAGACTTTGAACTTCCAAGGAATGTGTCGTTCGAACACAATACATAATAGCTCAATAACACGTTCTGGTCTGGGATCAAATGTTAACTGCACTGCTTGTTTCTCGAATACCCGCAGAACTTTGTCTATTCAGCGAATGGGTTCACACACATATACACATATTGAAGTAGGTCAACAACACCCTCTCAACGCTGAAAGTGCCAAATAAGAAAATGACGTTAGAACTGTCAAAATAAAAGTATTAGTGGCATGAGAGGATATGAGGTTCTGGACGTTGGATTGGATCGCATTGGAGTGTGCAACCATTTTTTTTAATATTTCGACTACTTGCTTTACTTAATTAGGTGATGAGTCTTTCCAAATGGCTTTGCATACTTTCGGGGGCCAATACCCATGGCAACAAATCACTAAAAACAACAAACGAATCGATGACATTGCTGCTCCTTTACCGTCGCCATTTCTCTTTCGCCGTCGCTGGTCAAAAGTGTTATGCCACACTTTAGTAGCTGCCGTTCAGCTCGCCTTAGCACAAACGATAAAATGATTCATTTATGCACACGTCCCGGCAGTATCTTTCATGGTTTGACAAATTGAGTTTTATTTCAATTGTCATCGGGCGATCGTGCATCATTTCGCATTCCTACACCGACCGCTCATCCATCCAGCAGGAGTGCATTTCTGCCTTCTGTTTGTTTCACTTGTTTTCACTGTTCGTCGCAACCGGCGAGAAGGTGAAGCTTAATTTCGCCATAGCCGGTATCCGGCCCAGGTTATGGAAGGCCGCGCAACACACTCCAAGAAACAATAGGGAGACCTTCGTAGGCGAAATTATATATTCCTGATGCATTTTTTTTTGTTTTGTTTTTGCTGTTCCATTGCAAGCAAAACAACTCCACTTTCCGGCGAGGAATGGACAGAAGATTTGCAACAACAACGAAACAAAAAAAAATGCGGGAAAACTGCATCATCGCAAGCGACCGTTCAGGCAAATTGATTGTCATTTCAATTTAAATGTATGCAGATGAAGTCAATTCATCGCTCTTCTGCACGCCGAATGATTTCTCGTCTTGCAAAACCGGACGCCACCGGTCGCCTGAAGAGCATCGCTTTGTGAGCTCCTTCCCCACCCGCTACCGTTATCTACCCTCCCGGAAGGAAGGAAGGCGAACCATTGGTGAACATTATGAAGAATGTGACCGTGCCTAGTATTCTACCGAATCTTCAAAAAATCATGTCCCTTCGACACCCAACCCCATCGGGAGATAAGCACACCTAACTCACCGAACTACCCGTTACGCTGTGGCAGGGGGATTTTTTTTTTTTGCGTGTTCTGGTTTTCCATTTCCATCGATGAGAAATATCCGATCGTAAGATCTACGCCCGGTAGCCGTTGTGCAGCATCTGCTCCACTAAAGCGGACCGGAGCAAAGATCGAAATCTTTTCAACTGCTTCGAAATCGGACTTTTTTCTCGTTGCTGTATGTTTGTGTGCGAGTGTCTGCTTCGGTCCGTGTCCGTTCGCTACCGGTCAAGGGACGGTGGAGGGGCGAATCGCTGAAGATGTCGATACGTAAAGGCCGCTTCGGAAAGGTATCATAAATTATGGCGCGACTTCAACACGCTCTTCGTGGTTACGGGGGCCAACGTTGTCCAAATCCTCTTTTGATGGCATGAGCCCGACCCACGGCACGGGATGGGTTCCGTGTGCGGTGCGAGCTATCGTACGCACTTATCAAGATCGTAATCCAGAAGAAGCCTGGGAAAATGGACCTGCCTGTCTGGGACACGGAATTGCGCACGTAGCAAAGGCGGGAACCGAACGGAAAGGATGTCGTGACGAGCAAGTATGTTGAACTTCTTTTTGCTTCCGAGGTCGATTAATATTGTGTTCGAATAAACCCACCCTCGAAATGCCGGTTCTCTTCAGCCAACAGGTATTCTCTAAAATGAGTTTTATGAACGTGATGTACTCTGTTCTGATGAATGTTTTTGTTGTCTATGGCTGTTGTTAATCATTTTTGCTACAGAATTAACTGTCTAACAGAATATAAAACTAAGAAGCAGTTTAAATATACAAAAGCTACATACATTCAGTATAATCTTCAAGAGTATTGTTATTTCCATTTATATAGTTTATTTATATCTCTAGATATTTTAAACATCTTTTACAAGATGATGTGTAGTTCAATAACTACTGTGTGTTTTTTTATCAACAGCTGTATTCTTTCATAACATATCAACCAAAACAATGATGGTATCAAGTATATTTAAAGAGCCTTGAAGTTATTTTTTGACAATTATGAGACGTTCTGAAAATTTTCTGAGCCTAATAAAAACGAAAACTGGAAGGTTTTTAAAAACGAATAACCATTAAAACAAACTACTATTACTAAGTTATTAACGTTGTTTTCAGGAAGGTTTAGTCATTTCGTTGCTGAATGTAAAACACTAAAGAATAGGGAGTCTTCATGCGACTCGTTAGAGTTGCATTGAACCTTTCAATCTGTTTCTGCGATCAATTTCTTTCAAATTTTCTTATCTTTTCTTGTGCGCTACCGATGATTTATGATCCAGTGGCGAAGTTCATTCTTGGGAGCATCGAACAAAATATATCCCACACTACAACTTGTACATCGATGTGCCTTGTGTGATAGCGTTGCACTTTATTGACATATCTCCAATCGTGTCCAGCTGGATCCTTCCAAATTTACCGAACGCTGCAGAAAAGCGATTGCAGCAAAGCGCAATCATAAGCTCAACCGGCAAATCTACCCGCTGAATCATGGCTTCTTGCCGGACGTCCACGGCGCGTCCTAGAAATCGTGTCAAGTCAGCAACAAGAAGCTACACCACCTTCAACTCCTGTCTAACTACCACGCATTCGTGTCCACGAAACTTCGGTTGTATCTCGCGGCGGATGTGCCAGCTGTCGGAAAATTGGAAAATCCTTCCCATAAAAGGGATACCGTACTGGTGATGCTGAAGCTCATCACTTTTCGGGCTGACAGCACCATCATCCGTGCTAGCGCACGAACCAGACGAAACTTCGATATCAACAATCTTCCTGCCGTGCACCCCATTACCCACCGTTCCGTTCATCCTTTTGGCCAGTTTGTTGCCCGAACTACGCCAAACGTGGCGCAGTAATACCGTCGCCAGCACCGTGGAAAACAGGGTTATAACTTCTCGCAAATTGTTTTCCCTGCAATGTCATTATATTTTATCTGTATTTCTGATTATATCTGATCGAGGTTTATTTATCTCTTCTCGCACAGGGCGTACCGTTTCGCGTATCTGGTGCGGGTTTCGCTTTCAGCTGCTCGTTTCCAGATGACTTACCGGAAGTGGAAGACGCTGGCGCCACTGCCATGCTGCACCGTTTGGTTGTACGAATTTCCACCGAAAACCGGCCCGGACGTGCTTCCCATGTACAGCAGCCCTTGTGGTAGTCTTTTGGAAGCGCTTGGAACTTCGGCACGGTTGACAACGGAATTTGATTTCCCCCGTCAGTATCTCCGGGAACGCACCCCAATCATGACCCAGGGGGAAGGTTCCCGCTACCCAGTGGTACGAACGACGGTAAAATGGGAATTATTTATCCGATCAAAAACCCAACACACGGAATTGCCGGCAGATGGCGCAATGGGTAATGGACCGTGTCTTGCTCACTGTTGTGTCGTCGTCGGCAGTTTTGGACCAGCCGTGCCGATTGCCTCACACGAATATTTCGTTTTGTTTCATTCCGCGTACCTATGCTCGGCAGGAGAAAGGATAGCATTAATTGGAGAAACACGATTACAAACTAATAATAACGCCTGACACTGGGTCTAATAAACTCACAGTGATTGTTATAATGTTACTACCATGTATTGCTATGAGAACTTTAATGTAAAATGAAATTCATAAAATTATTGCTCAAAAATAAAGCCACAGTAGTATTAGACATAACTAAGACAAAGACTCAATCTTTCCAAAAATCTGGCATAATTTAAGTTTACCAGAAATAGAAAAGGATTTCTCCAATTCCAATGTCCAATTCTGAGTTATGCAAGTGAATGTGAGGTAAAAAGTGACATCAAATAACAATTGATTCATGCTATTCCCAATTCGAATTGCTATTTTTAAAACTACGTCACATACTGTAGCCATCGACCGCTTGTCGATAACCCGTACAATAACGCTTCTGCCACCTACGACACCGAAAACCCTTAGCAAAAGTGGCTGTAATTAAATTTTGTACCCTGATTTCGCATTTAATTAAGACAACAATTGCAAAAGCACAGCACCATCCGCCCGGCAGACAATGCCGTGCGGTAGGATACCGTTCGCCTCCAGGGCTTCCGGAATCACTTACGCCCCGAGTCAATCCGTATCAGACATTTGTACGTTTGATTGAGTAGCTATTTACAGAAGTATTAAGTACATTAACAACTTACTCTCCCTGTTCTCGTCTCCTTTCTCTGTCTATTTTTGTCGCTCGCTGTCGTGTGTAGCGTTTGCACTTTAGTAAACTTTTCCAGTTTATGATACGGTACCTGGAACCGTTCGACACAGGTGTAAACGATGGTTATGGGCTGACGAGATGAAATGGGTAGTATAAAAAAAAACAGGCGAGGAAAAAACACACCTACAACACTGCAAACAGTATGCGGATGGCGTGTATCATAAAACGATTTCCGGGGCGCCAATCAGGATGATTGATTGGGACGATAAATTACAACACCGATCTCGAACCATCTCGACGGCCTTCCTGAGAGCCCTACTGGATGACAAGCGACCTCTAGCGGACGTCATGCAATCCACGCTTGCAAAATTTTACGCCAGTAACTGACACCACAGATGCAGTGACAGGCCCGAAAATGGACGGACATCCTCCAATAGCTGAAAGAGTTACTATGCATATTGACATCTTGATGCTGTTATATTTTCCTCAAAGAAATTTCTCTGTTCCGCATGTTCGGAAGCAGCTGGAACTCATACTCATTTCTATCGAACTTAAGCAACAAGCAAACTCCACCCTCAAGCAAGATGACATATCTTACATGTCAGTAAACTTTGGCAAGAGAGAGAGAGCTCACCAACCTGTTCAACCTGTCAGTGAGCAGCAAAAAAGGCATCCGCTTCTTCATCTTTTCGACGCACATTGAACACATTTCTCGATCTACGTCTACAATTCCCCAACAAAAAAAATATCTTACCACCCTCCATTCCGGGCCCCATCTTCCCCCTTTTCTAACGCCATCCATCTTTCCACGCCGACCAGGATCAAGGCGGCCGGTCGTAAACTGTCCAATTTTCGTTCATCGCGCGGCACTAAACGCGACCGAAGGCGGAATGGGTACCGCAGATTATAAACAATCGTAAATCGTCTCCGGCCCATGCGGCAGTGCGGTGCGCCCGTTTCCGATCGCTCCCGCTTCTGTACGGTTTTTGTGCACGAATGTTGTTTGCTCCCTACGGTTTTTTTCTTCTTCTTCTGCTTCTTTACATTGGAAGCAGCAATGGCGGCACACTCCACTCCCTTGCGTGTCCGCATCCTTACCGTTTGCGTTTGCTACATGCAGCTCTAGACGTAGACGCTCCAGTTTACCACCGCCTTCAACCAGCAGTTTCAAGTTTATTGTCTATTTTGGGGTCTTCGCTTCATTGTCGGGTTCTGATTTGATGAAGTTTCGTAGCAATTTATGGCCTGTTTATAGACAAAAACCTCGTCCATTTTTGTTACAGAGGGCACCCGCTGGACATTCGCGCGGGACCGAAGACCCCGTCCCGTTCGTCACCCTTCCAGGGGCAACCGAAGGGCCGGTGAAATCTCATGACCTATCGCGCGGTGCGTACACGATTTTTTTCTATGTTCTTTTCGAGCTGAATTTGATCGATGGATATTAGTGAGTGAAAACAGTCAGCTGTTGAGAAGGCTTATCGAGCGATGAATGCAACGCGGAGGACGCAACGGTCGCTTCGGTGGTTGTTGGTCGGGTTTTTTCTCATTTACGACTTAATGGCCGAACCGACTACGTTTTTTTGTCTTTATTCGTGATCTCTCGTTCTCTCTGGCTCACTCGCTTTGCGTTCACTTTCGTTTACATTGCAGATGCCGCTGCCCTGTTGATGGATTGGAGATGGTAAAATTAATTTACATGTTCTGCCCACGGCCGAATTGTGCTCGGGATGCTTGGTTAGACGTTGGTTGCCATGCTTTATGATGCTACTGATGTAGCCGATCATCATCGTCATGACAATGGGCAGGATCGTTGCTAACAATCGCGTTGATAATCCACCGCCGGGTAATCACGTCACGATTATATTGGATCACATTCTCACCAATCATAAAAGAAAGAAACAACAAAACCCGCTCGGCTGGTTCAGTAACCTCGGCGCAAACCGATTGGAATCACAAATCCCGCCAGCACCCGTGACAAGAAACATGGAAAACATAATTGAGACTAGTGCGAACCAGATCGGGCAGGGATTGAGTTTCATTTTGACACCCAGATGACACTTTGGAGGCATCCGAACGCTCCAACCTTCAACACGCAACGTGACGACAACAGTTGCTGACAGCTTCCTCCACAGGCGAAACCCGTCGGAGGACATCCAGTTATCGAAAATCCCCTCCCCAACGCAAGGAAAATTACCGGTACGTGTGCTGGACGGGTGCCTGATGTTTCCTTACGCTACCTCCCAGATCGGTTGGACAACTCCAGCTTTCAGCCAGCACTCGGGACGCTAGAACCCCGAAGTAATGGTGGCAATTAATAAGGCCCGAGCGTCCCGAACACTGCACTCCCGTGCGCGAATTAAAAAAAAAACCACAACCTGCCGAATATCCGCATCTCATCTGACCAACCAGATGCGATCGGATCGAACTCCTAAACCTTGCCCGCCGCGATGTTTGCCACGCTCGAGGCTCCATTTGTCACTAAACTTACCGTGCCGTGAGCTGTGTGAACGGCCTGTCACTTCACTATCGCTCGGTTACGGATCTCGAAAACCGGTGGAGCTCGCGCTAAAGCGACCATCACACGGGCGAGGTGCTGATTAATGTCACATATTAAGATGAAGATTGGAGCCCGGCACTCCAGCACGGGTTGTAAGCTTGCCTGCCAGATCAAGCCAAATCTCGCACAAGCCTTCACAGCGACCCCCAGAAACACTCCACAGCAGCATACTTGATGAGTTCCGAGGTGACAATCGACTCCTGGTACCGAACGTCACCAGCCATCTGGTACCTCCACAAGCGTATACAACCCGTAACGGAAGGAATCAGTTTGCCGGCATTTTGTTTGCGATTATCATCAGCTCATCAGTCTTCATTATCATCCAACGGTTTGCTTTGTGACGTTTCGGGTGTCGTCTAGGTGTCTAATTTAGACTCCTAAATTGACAGCAAAATTATAAGCTCTCTCTCTCTCTCTCTGGCTCTCCTCTTCTGCGTCGTGCGTTTAAAAACAACCATAAAATATATACAACAACCTCAATGGCCTCATCTATTAAGTTCTTTTGTTAAGTGTTTCTATCCATCGTCTAAAAGATGGAAAGGAAATGAAAGAAATTTACTCGCCGAAGAAGATGGGTTAACTCGATTGTCCACACTTGGAAGCATCACAAAATGAGACTTTATATTACGTATTCATCCCGTTTATTGATAATTTAATCAAAACTGATCAACCACAACAGCTTCATTTCCCTTAGCGCTTAGCGTCTTGGGATATAAAAATAGGTGAGCATTGTACTCCTACCATACTTAGCTTCCAAATTGATCAGCCAGACGTTAGAGAGCCTAAATTATCTACTCTGTTTCCAACAGCGGTTGGCTATCCTTGGCACTGGGAAAAACTGTGGAAAATCTTCGCTTCTTAAAATTACGCTTTGAATTACTTTCATAGGCTGCCTTCTTACCCAACATAAGACCGGTCCAGCTAGCTGTACAGGTACTCGTACGATGGTGGGTTATCTCCTCGGGCAAGGGCTTTCAGCACTACCGATAACGCCAGCTCAGAACGAAACGAGATTCTGTTTACTGCTATCTTCCACAAGTTTTCTGCCTCGCTCGCTTCGTACAGAGCTATCTCTCACACCGCTTCTTGACATATTCAAACCCGCTTTTATGCTGGAACAGTTTTTGGGTGGGCCCGCTACGCTATTGGAGCGAAACAGTAACAAGTTCCCAGCGGCTCGTGGTTACTGCTGTGGGTTTATTATCTTTTTTTTCCCCCCACAGCCCCCCACAGTACAAGACTTTAAACCAAAACGGATTTCAACCGTCCACAAACAGACCGCTTGTGCCGGTGGAGTTGACCTGGGCTCCGGACCCATGACGATAGGACCCTGCGTGTGATGGCTATGTTATCGTAAATTATATGCTCCAGCTTAATTCAATTATCTGTCTGCTGTGTGTTTGTGTGGGTTTTTTTTTATTATTTCTATATTTATTTACCTTTTCTGCATTTTGCTCGCGTATTAATTATGATTATCATTTGTGCTTAATTATTTCGGTCCCTTTCCGTTCGCTTTAGTTGTTTTTTTTTTTTATTATTCGTTCGCTTCTAAACCACACGTCCATTACTGCAGATCCGCTTTCTGGCTTTCCCCAGGCCAGGGAGACACACACCCGGAACGCGCGGCACGGCTTGGGCTAATCGTAACCGACCGTAGCTAAAGGTTGCACCGGGCGCATTGCAATCGTCGTTGCATCTGCCCTCGGGGCTCGGGTACATCGCGTCCATTTTGTTTCAGCCGCGTACGCGAATGGGAGCGAACGAAAAATTGAAATAATGATTTAATTACACGATACCGGCGGACCTCCGGTAAGCGATTGCACACCAAAGTGCACTGATCATTACGAAATGACTTCATTAGTGTGTGTGTGTGTGTGTGTGTGTGTGTATATATGTGTGCCTATATGCACGGGAACTGGTCATCCAATAATGGTCGTCCATACAAATTGCGTCCAAAACATCCTTCTGCTACACCAATTTGCAGCCCTTACTACGACTGGTAAGGGTTGCTTTCAGGCACCGCTTCATAGAGACCGAGGGCCAAGAAAGTGCACCGATGCGATTTATCGCACTCCAGTTCACATTTGAATCGATGCGAATGCGGCAAACTGTCACACTTGGCGAGAGGTCGACTCCCCTTCATGAAGGGCACCTCGCCACACAGTGGAACGGCGTAGTACCCAACGCCGGAAATGATAAACGTTGAACAGTTCTTGAGTGTCAGTTCGAAGCTTTCGGGCTTCATTACGTGTAGTCTATTAATTTCACCCGATTTTGGGCAATATTATCACACAGCACCACACGCACACATGCACAGCAGTGCGTCAGTCGATCTTCCGCTTCTATCACTAACGGGTAGACTTCAGCGTCACCACGGATTCCATAATGTGCTGCCAAAAATTGCACACGGCCCTGTTAGGGACGACTGGTGTCTGACCCGAACTCTGTCGCTTCCACAAAAGCGGGTGTGGCCCGGAGGTCAATGGTTTTGCAAGTCTGGTAGAAGACAGCCGGAAAGTACCGCCGGAAAAGGCCATAACTCAACGCCACCCCATGATCCACAGTCGTAATCAGGCCCCATTGAGCGTGCGGACGTTGGAGGTTAATGACTGGATCTTCCCGCTCCAAAGGACACTGCCGGTAGTTTACGGGTGATGTTGAACCGATTGCTACACCTCCGGCACTGCAACCATTGCAAACTTTTTGACCATACGATAGTTTATTGCTCGACGATGCTCCCGAGTGTTTTTTTTTTCTATTCGGTTCCTTACCCATGGTAAACTTCGACGCAACTTCCTGAGCACGGCCGAAGTGAAGCGTATCGGTTGTTAGGTTAGTTTTTTAAGCGACTTTTGGTGCTACAGTCTCCAAAGTTTTTGAAGTAGCTTTCGGTAACAACAGGAAGCCATCTCGTTGAATCTTATTTTCGAACGACACTTTAGCGAGAGATAGAGATAAGATTGGAGAACGGAAATAGATGCTGAATACGCTGCTGTACTATGATGAAAATTTCTAAAGCTTTTATTGGAGATGTTGCCAAATTACCACGAGTTTGTATTGTTGTGCTGTTAGATCAAGAATTTAAAATTTAAATATTGATGCGATCTTCTGTTACTGAAGATTTTATTGTTGTCAGATTAGACATCTTTAGACATTAGACATTAGACATCATTAGACACGACAGCACGGGATTGACTATCCAGTTATGGATAGATAAAAGTCACAGAAAACCAGAAATAGCAGGCCTAGACCTCGTGAGGTTGTTGTGCCGATCAAGAAGAAAAGGTTTAGGACTCCACTATCCAACATTCAATATTGGAGATTTGGTAAAGTACCAGAAGTCCTATGCTACAATCAAACTGTGAGCTGGGGTACAGTACAATCTATTTACGGTTTCGATTGCTTTGGGAGAAACACACAGCGACTAACGCAAGAAATGATTCTCTAAGACGCAAGGAGTGCAAACAAATCCCATTTCATTGCCTTTCGCCCAAGATTTTCAATTAAGCTCGCCTCAATTTAACCTACCTCGTGATGTAGCATTTCACCGAACGCAGTAACTGTACCATCCACCAAAGCCGCGTACGCTAAAATATTCATATGCTGCATAGCTCAGGTCTCGACCCACGCATCTATATGCAGACGGTCGTGCATCTTGGCGTACCGTTCGCCGTTCGTCCGATCATCTCCAACGTTCCCGGGTGTTCGCGAGCTAATGAAAACTAATGAATACGACAATAACCTTAAATTAGATTGACCATACCGCCACTGACACCGGGACGCGAAGTCGAATAAGCTGAACCACAAGATGGGGGGGAGGGGGGAGGAAGGACACCGACCATAATTCAATCGGCCCGATGCTGACTCAAATAAAACCATGCAAATTATGCACCGAACCATGCATTTGCATCGGTGCAAGATGCACCGGTTGCAGCCCACCCCGCATGGTGATCGCGTCACCTCGCCGCTTTTTATCGGTTTGACTCGCAACTAACCTTTCGTTCGCCGTTCACCTTCACGGCACGTCTGGGCGAACCTGGCCTGCTTACCCGGCATAACAGTCACACTGCACGAAATTCGCGAGAACAAAAAAAAAGCAACAAACCGTACGGAGTTGGACGAGCAATGGCGTCACGGTGCATGATATCGCAGCACCGGTCGTGATCGGTATCGGTTTCCGAGCGGTTGACTGACGGCCGGACCGGTAGATCTCGGCGTCATGGCTGTGAACAGAAAGACATCTGCAAACAAGCGATACACAGCACGAAACCTGATACACCTGCCGAGAGGTTCGCTCAACGTCACTTCATCGTCGGCTGCGTGATCTACGCTCTTTGTTTGGAATGTCTTCAAAAACAACGACCAACAGAAATTTTAAAAAATTAACTCAACAACAACACGTCGGAGCAGTCCGAAACAATCCTATCGGTGGATGGATGAAAGGACAGATATACGATAGCTATTTGTTTCAGCTATATATTATTTTTTTGCTTAAAATAATACGTTATACAAGCACAAGGGAAAAGAAGTTATACAAGTTATATCAACTATTTCTACCTCCAATTTATCATACGTTACTTTAATCTGGCAACACTGCAATGTTGAAACGAAATCAACAACTTTGCCTTAATTTCAACAACATTTTCATCGTACGTAATGATATCTATTATGTATAAAAATGAAAAAAAATGACGCTATTTTGAACAAATAATGTGAAGAACCATTCTGCAAATATATATGTCAAAAATCGTATTATTTATTTACTCATTTTTTAAAAAAATAAACCACTTTTCTTGTAAAGGAATTTAAAAATGAAATAAAGCAATCAGACATTAAAGGGTCAGAAGAAAAGCATGAAGGTAGTTAATTTGCTACACAAACAGCATCACAAACACGTTGTAGCAGCCCACTGCATATTGCATGCAAGCGTAAATAGGAACACTCAACTCGCGAGTATAAATTATCTGCGTGACCCTAGCGTTATGCGCAGATTCGCGATGTCACAGATTTATGTGATAGAATAAAAATTAGCTCTCTTGCTTCTTGACCAGCGAACCGATAGCACGTACGTATACCACATCATCCGAAGGACACATTTTCCGCTACCATCGATCCTCCAAACTGGTGACCCCGACGTGATGAAAACGATCTGGTGGTACGGTAATCTGTTCCGGTTTGGTGAGGTTGTGCCTGGTTACTTTGTTTCTTTGGCACTGAATGCAGGTGGTGACAAAGTTCCTGCAATCTTTCCTCATGGATGGCCAAACAAACCGTTTACTCACCAAATGTGTTGTACCTCTGATGCCAGGGTGCGAAATGTGGTGTATTTTGGCGATGATTTGCTTACGGAGTGATTTCGGGACCAAAGGACGAATCTCAGGGGTTGACACATCACAATACAATGTGCCTTGTTTCGATGGAAGTATGAAAGGTTTCACACGAATCGTGGTGCCTGCGGGAGGTTGTTGGATAAACTCGGCGATTTCGGCATCCGTTCGTTGCATCTCCGCCATTTGGACGTAGTCGATGGGTTCGGAAAAGATGGATTCTATCCGGCTTAACATATCTGCAACATTGTTCCCTTCCCCTGGAATGTGACGAATATCCGTTGTGTACTCGCTTATAAAACATAATCGACGCTGTTGTGTAGGGTTGGCTCGTTCAGGTCGTTGGAGGAAAGCTGTCACATTTTCCGCTACCATCGATCCTCCAAAACGTTATCCATCCGCCAAATGTGATCAAACCGCTGATGACATTTCGTTTTCCTATTGTTGCAACAAATTAAGCGCCAAGAATGCAGCACAACGCAATGGACACCGGATAGGCGGAGCATCTTGTAAGGAAATGCGTGCTTGTTTTCGTTTGTTTCTGCTGTGCCAATGTCCCAACGGCTGTGGCTGTGAAGAGAGGCTTTAAAATAGGAGGTTCTCGAAACCAACTGTCCTGTGCAATAATACAAGCGCAAATGAAGGGTAACAGAACAAAAGAAAAAACCAACGAATAATGAGGCAACGAATGCAAAAAAAAAGCGGGAAAGGATTGCTGTATACAAGCGAAACAACAAACACAAACATACACCGGAAGTGTTGTTGTTCCTGTCCACCGTTCACTCCTCTAATCAACCTACACCTTCAACTGTGTGTGTATGTGAGGAAAAATACCAACAACAATTACGAACCAAAATGCCGAATGGCCGCCCAACGTGCAAGTTGCAGCCGGGGGTGGACCTAAAACACCGGAAGCTGACTGTTTTGGTAAACAGAGCGCAACCGACACATTCGGAGCTTCGGAAACACCGATTTGCTTCCCGTTGCTTGGATCAAAATCCACCCCAGCCCCAATGCAAGTGCATTTCCGTTTTAGAAAATCCGCACACTCACACACATGCAATTCATGGGTGGGAAGGCAAAGGGAAGCGTAAAATAATGATGGTGGGGTGGCAGGAGGGGAACGGAATAAAAGTGGATTTCAACCACGCAGATACACACGCAGGGCCCCTAGAAACATTTCTGCCATACCTATACACCCCTCGGTGCGAATGCAACTCCTTCAAAACGAATACACAATCGGCCGTTGCGAATGCACTTGAGAGTGGCAATGCATTGAACGCATGCAGCAACGCGGCAGCAACAGAAACGCACACGGCGCTAGGTACTTTTCAGTTCTCAAGTTTTTCCCCCAATCCTTTTGTTGTCTTTACACTTTTCCTCTCTTTCTAGTCCTTCAGCGTAGTGTTTTCGTGCGATTTTTGTAGGGAAAAATGGGGTGTCTTGAGAAAAAGCGAGATGGAGCGAGATACACACACACGGCAAGGCGGAGATGCAAAACGGAAAATTGGACCCTCATTTCGAGGCCTCACACACTTTTGCACACATGCACACACACACATACACTTAAGAAAGAAAGGATCTAACTACTCACAAAACGCACCCAACCAGCCGACGACTGCATCTTCATCAACTGTCACGGAAGGTGTTCGGGGTGCAAAAAAAAAACTAATTCGGCATTCGGAGCAGGCCAAGGGGATGAAGAGGGGTTAAAGGTGCTCTGAAGGGCAAGCAAGGAAGGGGTAAGGGACTGGGGTTGGCAAAGGATACGGATTGGTCTTTTGTGCAAATAATGGGGCGTGTACGGTGTCACTCTCTTGCCGATGCTTTTGTCCCTAACCGTCCTCTCCCCCCGGTACACCGACATCAAACTGGGGTTTTTTTTCCACCAACCGAAACACTAACAGGCAAAAGGGATGGTCAAGTGGGCGGAAACCCCCTCCTCTCTTCCCCCTTCCCTCCCCTTCCGGAACATAGGAAGACGCTATGTTTGAAGCGAAAATGGAACGCAAACAAAAATACGCACACACAATGCCATTTTTACCTTCCATTCTTTATTCATTTTTTTTGTTGTTTGGTTTCACTTTGACGATTTTCCGCCAGCGCCAGTTTCCATTTTGCATTCGCACTTCGTAATGTGAAGGGTTGTATTTGTTTTGTGTTGCTGTTTTGTCTTCTTTTTGTATTTGTGTCTTGATTTTCCTTTTTCTTACACGCAAATAGGTTTTCTATATTTTCTTTTCGTTTTAGCCACTTTTGCTAAAAAAAAAAAATATAATAGCACACACACACCAGTGCGTCTTTCAATGGAAGGTTTCAATGCGGTGTAGCATCAAAGCTGTAAGGCGAGAAAGCAAATGGATTAGACTACCAGCACGACAAATATTCAGCGAAAACAGCAATATTTATAAAAAAAAATGTTGAATACAGCTGCACACACTCATTTTGGGGTGGAATGGTGCTGGACCGGGAAACAATAGGCCGGTGCACGGTATTGGTGTGCTCCGCCTTCAGGTTTCGCTACTGTGGTGCACCAGTTGGTAACACCACCATGGCGCTGAACGTTAATTAGAACGATGGGAAATTTCGCCAATGCATCAAAATGGAGCTACACGTGAAGGATTCAAAATGGCGCCCCATGTGCAGCATTATCCCTTAGCTAAGCGTGGGCTGAAATACCTTGTTTTACAATCGTACGTGTGTAGTGGTGCTGCAAGGATACTACAATAGAAGCTACCCCTGCGGAAGCTACACTTCTCGGCGACGTTAACTCTGTACGATAGGCACCGTAAGAAAAGCAGGATTTGTCGCCATCTTTATCTGCCTCACAACCGTTTGTTATTCCAGCTTCCGTCTTACATTTAATATGCAAGGTCTGGATTACATACACAAAGCTTTAGAAAAATAAATAATACATTTAAAATATTACTTCAATATGTTTCACAAATAAATCAAAACTGTTATTTGAATAATAAAACAACAAAAAATATTTTTAGTTAAATTATTATGTACTTTAAACATATAACTCAATAAAAAATCATAAATCAAACTTATTGTACAAGAAAAATTTCCAACCGATAAATAACATTATAAGTAAATGGAAAAGTAAATGAAAGACGTAGAGAACAGCAGAAAAGAAAAGGAAACAAACAAAACAAATGGAAACCAAAATTAGTAAAATGATATTCTGAATGAAGAAAAAAACCCCTACAATTGCTAAACATCAAACATTGCAACATAATCGGTACCGAACAAAGGCTAAACAATCAGTAGATGCAGCAAGCGTGATCAGCGGATATCGACACGATCGCGCACACACCATGACACCCATTGCCATTGCGCCGAAACGATTCCCCCCCGCGGAACCATATTTTTTGCCGTCCCGTCGGGAAATAGCATACAATAACCGTCAGTCGGTGAGATTTTGTTCTGTTTGCGCACGATCCAATGTTTTTTTTCTCCCCCTCCTACTGGGCGATTATTTATTTTGTACCATGGTTTAATCAAATGACAGTGTCAGCAAAATTGGGACGCACCAATCGGATACGGCACGCCAGCGCTGAAATGGGGAATATTTGTCGACCGCTTTCTTCGTGCGTACCGGGTGAATACTGTTTAATATATTTATATATTTTTGTTTTTAATATTAACATCTCGCTGCAAACGCAATACCGCCAGACCGTTCCACTAGAAATGAAAGCAATACATATGCATCTTACTGCAAATGTCAGCAAATTGTGGGAAAACCATGAAGATGAAGAAAAAAGGAAGGGATGGTGTTTTGAGGTAAGCAGACGGCAAGATGATTTCCTGGTGCACCCATTGCCGTGAACGGGGACGGGGAAAAACGACCATCGATCGATTGCAAAGATGAAGATAACGGAAATATGGCCATTTCAAGCAGCCAAAAGCGGCCTGAATCTGTGGCAGGCATGTCAAACTTCCCAAATAAAAACTGAGGAATAATGTTTAGCTTAACGTTATAAACCACTTACCAAAACTAATGAATAATATTTTATAAACTCATCCCACAAATTGCCTCATACTTACTGCAAAGGATTTTTTGCTGCATCTTTTTTCTATATATCAGTTGGACATCTCTGACGTTAAAAATACAGCACACATTCCAATCAAAACTACCATCTTCCCGATCAGGCGCAACCTGATCCGCAATGATTACCACCCAGCCATCCCCAGACCGTCAGTGAACTAGCTCTCCCTTAGTCATCGAAACGAACAGGCCATACATATCGTCATAGTTATACGAGAGCAAACATGCGAAGTGAAATGTATTTATAGTATCACCAACGTTCTGATGGCACCATGGTCCGTTGCACGAAACGATCCTCACATCCACAAGGATCGCGATGCATCAAAGCAAACTGTCATCATCGGCACAGGGGTGTAGAAGTACGGCATTTGCCAAAACAGCAAGGTTTCGCTTTGTTATAATATATTTTAAAAGAGCTTTATTTTACAATGATCTTGAGTCAGTCTTTTTACACAAATGTACACATGCTTGCTTTATTCCTTTATATTACACCCACCATCTCGAATAAATCGCTTCCGCACTGCCCGTTCGCAGTGTGTAGAGGGAGATACTCGAGATACTTCATTTATTTCCATTTGTCTACTCTAGTGTTTAGCTGTTAGTTACGGTTGGACCTTCCGAAAACGGGTTTCCTTATCATTCTTTTATTTCCTCTCTTGCTGATTTCCTTCATATGTTGCTTTTGCCATTTTTTCCTAAATCATGTTGCATCAGTTATTCATATTTTACAAACTGCTTTTCCCGTTTCGGTACTGTTTGTGAGTCAGATTTGTTTTAGTTGCTTTTCTTTCTACCTTTGTACGACTTTCGACACAAATTGGTAAGCCTAGTACACCCTGTTTTCTGTTCTTAGCTACTTACTTATCCACTTTCACACGTGATTCCGTTTTGATTTGGTTACCCCAATTGTAACATTTTTCATCTTGTTTAATTCTTTTTTTAACCTTTCCAACACACGGTTGGTTTGTTTTGGACTGGGACGCTCACCTTGGGACAGTTCGCATATGCACATGCTATCTGTCGAAGGAAGATATTACAGAGTCGCTGCCTCTATCTGATGCTTTTCGGTTATCGTTCACTGACTCACTTGCTATTGAAAATCATATGTATCTGCATAATTTGGTTTATCTGTTATTTCTGCTGCACTCCTCCATTCACCGGGAATGCAAGGTAAGGAGAACATTGGTAAGGTTGCTAGTGCGGGTATGGATGTTTTTTTTTTGTTATCTTTCCTTCACACATCTAAAACCATTTCTTCCCCGCACGCTAACGTTCGATATCTCTTAGCTAGTTTCACAGTGTTGGGCACCCCTGACATCCCCTTATTTGTAGACTAAATTTTTTAGTAGTTTCAACACGTTTAAATATCTGCCGGTTCACACATCACTCAGAGCAATTGCCCCAATAGTTCCCCCAGTTTTTTTTTTTTTTTTGGTAGGCGTGGGTCGGGTCCATGGTTGGATCGATCACCCGCACCGGCCGAAAACAGAAACAGAAAAGAAAGCTCACCTCATACCTTCCGCACTGCTACGAAGAGACTGTCCACACCTGACAGCAGGAGGGAAGAATCTAGGCGAATTGCCAATTTTACACGTTCTAAGACTAGTATTTCTTGCTTGCGTAGCTTAAACCTTCGTAGCTTGCCATATCTTCTGCTTCCTATATTCAATTAGTAATAACTTAGTCATGATGCGCGTCTTGTTGGAGAATGGGAATAGATAGATAAAGAGATATGCACCCGAATTCCTTGGGGTATCTTTCGACATTACGATCGAGATTCGAGAAAGCGAGGGAGACGTGAAGGAAGCAAAACAGAACCCTATTTCTCCCCATAGCGAAAGAATAAACCAGAAACGTAACGGGTGGACGAAAATGGAAAATGGGATCACTGTCAGCATCGTCAGACATCGAGCAGAATAGACTTACGCGCTCTTAGGATCGTTGATCATAAATAGACTATTTACAGCAGCGAACGACGCCGGCGTCTCGGTTCTGCATTCCTCTATCAAACGTGCAGAATCTTCGGTAGGATTTCGCTCTCGATCAGCAGCTCCCGGTCCTCGTGCGGTCCCGGCTTCCGGCGGACCATTATCACAACGGTGAGCGCTACCAGCACGAGCGCAAGCAGGGCCACGAACACGCCCAAGATGACAATCTCCTTGGAGCTACCGGACGCACCATTCGACAGGTCTCCTCTGCTCCGATTGAATGGCCAAAAGCTATGATGCCGATGGTGTTGCTGTTGCTGCTGCTGCTGCTGCTGCTCTGCAAACATCTGCAGATCGTCATCATCCACCGGGGATGGTAGATTATCCTGGTCGGCGTCTACCCGGTTGGAGGTGATGGACTGGATGGCCGAGTTGATGGAACCATTCCCCAGCGCCGGTGGTGGTGGTGGCGGCGGTGGCGAAGGTGGAGGAGTTTCAGTCGTAGTAGAGGTAGTGCCCTGCAGACTCACAATCACCGCCTCGCTGGTGTCGACGAGCAGGGACGACGAGCGGATAAGGGAATCCGTTTCCTGCCAAGAGATGATGTGTCCCCGGTAAGAACACGGCTAACAATCTAAAGGATTCGCAACCCCCCCCCCATCAACACTTACCTTATTTCGGCAGGTAACATGCACGTGGTACTTTGTGTTTGGCCACAGGGACAGCTCCACCTTGGACGTTTCCGTCAGCAGGTTGCCGGTGAGGCCACCGCCGGAAATCTCCCACGACACCAAGCATTGGTGGTACTCCTGCAGGTGTGGTTCTTCACTGGGCGGGTTCGGTGCCGGTCGGTTCGCTAATGTCTGCATGATGCGCGACACACCGTCCCGCGCACCGACACCGTCCCGTGCGATCCGTGACAATCGCTCGACGTTCTCGCTGGCTGCGAGCGGTGAAGGTACAACCGGATGTGGCTGATGCTGTACCAGCTCCTCCGGTGTCGTCCATTCGATGTCGGCCGTCACCACCGACTCGTTGCGTATCAAACGCACCAGGCTCAACAGTAACCGGTGAGCGAGCTCGTTCTCCTTCCGGATCTGGTGGTTACGGTTGCACACGTCCCAGCACTCTAGAAGGAAGGACCGGTTAGAGAACTTCTGTGGACCACAATATCCTGGAAAGTGGGGGGGTTTCTGTCCATGAGGTACTCCTTTACTAAACCCCTAAACTCGCTACTCTTACGTCATGATTAAATCTGCTCTGATTTCTTCAAAATGTTTTCTCTACAAACTGTAAGATGTGTTCGAAATGGGCACCATATATCAACAAATTCCGTTCGCCGCGACTCGTATTAAGATTACGACCGCGACACAGCGGTCTAAATCTCCAAAACCCGCCTAATGGCGCTAATGCAACACGCATCCACGCATTAGTTTGCCCGATTTTTTGGGGGCTTCACCTTCACTGCGCAGTAATCCTACACCTTCCGAAACACACAAAACATCCGAAACCCTCAGATGACTAGCGGGTTAAGAAAACCCCCACAAAGCAACCATGGGACCTTGCGTGTCTGGCGAAGGTTGTCCCATAAATCCATAACCATTCTTCGGACATCTCGTCGGGATGCTCGTTAGGGTCGGCCGATAAGCGTTATACACCGTCCAACAGTATCTTCTCCTGTGCCGTGGAAACCTGTTTCGGCGCCGTGTCGAACCGTTCGGGAGCGTTTTGTCTTTGCGCCTTATTAGCCTGTTATCTGTGGGTCGCGGCAGGACATAGTTTATGGGCTATATGCCCCAAAACCCATTCTCGCAACTCCCGCAAACGGTTCCAGTGACACTTCAAAGAATATGGATGGCCACGGACACGGTTCATCTTTCTGGTACGGTAAGCCAATCGGCCGACCTTCGTCTAGAAGCAGGTGCGTTCCCCGTTCCCCGTGAGCATCCGTTGGAAATATTCCCTTTTTATTGGTCTTCTCCAGCATCTCATCGAGGCTGATTGTTTTAAATATCGATCGTTTCGACAGCATCCGAAAGAAAAGCAAAACAAGGCCCGAAGCAAAAGCATCACCTTACAGATCCTTTGCCGATCGATAAGCGATGCCTTCGGGTTACATCAAACTTTTCCGTTCCCGTTCTGGACGGGAAGGTAGAAAGTGGGACCATCGCCGTCTCGCACGAACCTTCCTCACCGGTGGAATGCAATCAGCACTGCATCAACACACCATTATCGCAACGGTACGGTCTCATCCATCCTATCGGATGGACCCGCAACCACCGTAAAAATGTTCACCGGCCAAAGGGGTATCTAATGGAATTGGAACATCTACAACCCTGCCGACCCCGTCCCAACCCCCCAACGGTAGACCACTTTTCGCTGCAATACACCCGAGACGACCGCATCACGGAGCCGGAGCTTAATTTCACTCTTTTCCTTTTGTGGACCAGTGTGGTGCCTGGTGCTGCTGTGTGGGTGTGTATTTATATGAAAAGGGCCACAAGGCGGCACAACTTTCAAAGAGGGCTACTGCTTCATGTTTAATTGCTTTTCCGGCAGTATCTGTACTTGTTTTCATACATACTTCCACTTCCGGGTGCATCCGGTGAAATTCTAACCGATACTCAACATATTTCTTTGGAAGTGAATTTACTTTGATGTCAAAGTGTTGATCCTTAGGTTCTCGGGACTTCACAAGTACCTGGTGTTATTTCTCTGGTTGTAAACCCTTTTTCCCTGGAAAGGCATTCTTCCGACAGCGCCAGTAGTTCAGTTATCGTATTAAATAATTAACAATTTTCTCAAAACAACAAAAAGAAACCCCTGACTATTATCCTTTTCCTAAGCTACCGTACTGCCCTAGACACTTTCCGTACATAGAATTATCGCTTACCATTGAGCATTCGCGCTGTTGTGTGCAGAGGATGTCCTTTATAGATCGCTGTGAAGAAACAAAAAGACAGAAAAAACAGCACAATTAGTATAATAAAAGATAGATAAAATTGCTTTACGTAATTTTATGACCACTCTGGATAATACAATCAACCTATCAGCATATTATGCTAATATTTCTACATTGTTTTTTTTTTTTGTTTGTTTCGTTCAGTTGTTGCACGCTGACAATTCTGGGGCGCAACCAACCCTCCACACGCGGAAAACTATTCCAACTTCAAGCCACCCTGGTTGTACTACATCATCACCTTCGGTCCCAACTCCCAGCAACCGGCTACGGCTACTTCACACGCTAAATGACAGCTAATTGCTTGGCTGCCTCTTGCTGCAGATAGGAGTTTTAAGGGTACCAAAGCGAAGCAGTAACGGCAGCAAACACACAAAAAAAACAACAGTACTCTCAGCAGTGCTGGACGTGCGCCAAACCAGCCGTTAAGTTATGTCCACCATTTAAACCTGGCACAGTCTGTTTTTCCGGGCGATCTATTTTATGGTTTATTTGTTTTTTTTTTTTGGCTTTCCGTTTCCGCCGTTAGCTTTATTCCCAATTCCTTTCTGGTGCTAAAAGAGCTTCTTTTTTCCTTTCCCCCAGCGAGGAATAGCATTCTTTTCCCGCGTTGGGAAGAGTTAAGATTATGTGCATTTGATTTTGGCCAATATCCCAGGATTTGTGTTGTGGGCTTTGAAGTAGTTTGCCAACTGGAACTCTTTTGATAGTAGACTAAGAGGATGCTGACCAAGTTTTGTTAAGTAAAGTGTTGAAGGTCCTCTTAGTATTGCTTTATTCATATTTGCTAGGTTGATATGTAAGACATTCCTGAATTTTAACCGAGCGGATGTGTTTGAGGTGTAATAAATGAATGGCCGCATGATATTGTATAATTAAGAAGGGTTCAACGTAAACACGCAATGTACAACTGAACAAGACAACCAGAACCGTCTGAGCCGGCTGGAGACAACAAGCCTGCACGAAGAATTTATTAATTCGTACCAGATATCCTGTGAGCTGCAAGGATACAATTAAGCGTCAATATATCCTCTTTAGACATGTCCTATGCACATAGACGAGAAGCCCCAGAGATGCTCGGAACTCTCTTCAAATCGATCACCAATATAAATGCCTTGTTCAATAAGGATATACCGCTTGGAAACCCCAAACATGGGTTAAGACACCGGGTGTGCTGACCCGGTGTCCAACCAATACCACAACATCCCGACAACTTCAATTTCCGGCCCATTTCAACCATCCAACTTGGAAGGTCCCTTGGCGGAGACTTGGAAACGAAATTATGCCGACGGTTTAATCACCGCTGTGTGCTGTTTACCGAGCCCGAAAACCCACCCAAGACGGCCGAACCAAAACGTCTTCCTGTCCTGATGGACAAACACTGCCGTACGCAATGTCCCGACGCCAAGATCTCCCCCGGGGAAGGTGACGATGGTGAGATTTCCGTACCGAAACCCGGGCAACAATTCTGCAATTACGTGGCTTTTCGATTAAAAGCACTTCCGTCACGTTCCGTCCAACCGTCGTCCCGGTTGGGCATCTCTAGGACGGTCTGCTCTCGGACAACGTTCCGTTCCCCCGGGGAAACCCCCTTTTTTGCACCCCGCACAGCCCTTTACCATACGCTTAATTGGTATTGTTCGCTGGAAGGCAGTCGACACTATTACCGGGTTTGATCCCGGAAGTGTAGCGGAAACACATTGCGCATCACGCACCGGGACACACCGGGATGTACTACTCCATCCCGTACGAACACTCGATCGGGCCGGTTCGTCAGTGTTTCGTGCTTTCCATTCGAAATCCGATATCCGATTTCAGATACGCGGAGAAGAAATTGCCACTTACTCGGTTCGGTTACGCGCCGGAAAATTCGGTATCCATCCACTCATAACCATCGCCCTCGTATAGCCATCGCCAGTCGGAGGGGGGATGTGAAAATCCGTACCGCAGTCAGTGTTGAACCCAACCCACGATTTGCATGTCTGATGATTTTTTGAATTTATCCATTTCCGGGTTTTTCGAAACGGGAGTACCCGGGCTCGTGGCTCGTAGGAGGTGTTGGGATTCGAACAACTATCGATAAAACTTTTGCCCACTTTGCTGGCAGCCGGTGTACGGTGAGCCGCTCGGCTGGAGTGCGGGCTCGGTAGGCACGCAAAAACAAAGCGCACCGAACCAGCTTGTCCAGAGCCATGCCATGGGTGCGCACGGTTTGCTGCTGTGATGTTTCAATAATGCAATTGATGGTGATGGCTTACCCATCGTACCGAACGGTCTCATGTCATCGGTGGCAACGATGGACCAGTGTCTGGGTAACGAAACGCTACCCAATGTCTAGGCGATTTCCAACATTTCCAACCCATGGCAGGATTTTCATCGGTAAATGGTAGCCGCAGGGCTAATATATCGTCCTGTGGCTTTGAGGTATGGAGTCCCATCTGTCGCTAGGCTTTGTGAGCACACCGAATCGTGTATGCGTGGTAGCGAATAATTGAAGAATTTCAATACAAAATTCCACTTCCATGTTCAGAAACAGTTGCAAAGCTTGTTCGGAGGAACTGTTTTGAGTGATTAAAAATATTCCCTTCCCATAATAAGTGTCTATAACTGAACTCCAAATTTTACCAAATATTTAGTAGACAGACAGAGCTAGCTATATTGCGGTTGCTTTAAATCTCAGAGTTGGATCTCTGGAAGTTCAGATACTTCATGTTAGAACGAAACTCACTAGAATGAGATTTCTATAAATAACCAAACAAATCTTAAATATTTTTAATCGTCTCAAACTAGTTGGACAACTTAACTAATGGACAACTAGTTGGACAACTTAACACAAAGAGCATATGAGGAATTTCTGATCTGAGCGCAAAAGCTCGTGCCCTTCAAAATATTCTTGTAGTTTGAATTGTCTATCATACGTTTTTATTGTCAAGAATTCTCCTGTATCGTAGAATTATCGACTTGACTTGCTAAAATTGACAATATATGACATTGGTTGGTACACTTACCCTCCCAATGACAAAAACCTCCGTCTTTCAACATGGTGGCCCCTTTGTGCAGGTCCAATGGAAAGGACACGAAATTAGACGACCTTTCCGCTCACACGCATTTTGCGGCACTTTTTCTTGGGTCGCCCAAGAAAGTTCGCCTTTCGCTCTATAGGTAGGGTCGCCCACTATTCTGCTGCCGTACACACCATTAAAGAGGATACGCGTACCCAGCAGACGAGAGGGATCAAAATATGATAAATAAATTCAGTACGCATCTTTACTTCCTTTCCCCCATTTTCTGCTCCAAAACCCTCCGTACACCACCGTCAAAGAAATCCTTTTCTCGCATCAAATTCGATTCGGCCCGATAACGATGTGGTACGATCACATTTATTGAGAGCGCCAATTTCTACCGAGCAAAGCGAAAATAAAGCATTATAAAGCCAAAGCACCACCATTCGGGAGTTCATCCAGTCGCATCCTTATCACCCTCTGTCACTTCACGCTGTCCTGCCAGTCCTGGCGCTGGTTGACTAGCGAGCGCATTCACCTCACGTACGGCGCTGGGTGAGTTTTTCGGGGGTTTTTATTTTCCTTTGTCTGTTTGCACCGTTCCCTGGCCACCCATTCGGGGCGGGTGAGCAGGCTCCAAACTCCTTTCACCCCCCTCAGACACATCGTGTGACATGGCGCACAAATATGAGGCAGCCACGAAGGAGAGTTCATTTACCTACTGGTTTTCTTCGCGAACACTTGAGAGCGAAGAGGAGTCTTGTCTTCTCGGTCGGATGCGTGTCAAAATGCTTCCTACGGGTTGGATGCTGAATAATTTGCATGCTGTGTGCGCACAAAATGGTCTGCCAAGAATGTATATATGTGTATCGTAGTAGTAATAACAAACGATTTTGATGCTTTACAAAGCTACAAATGCTATTTTTCATAACAATTGTTGGTAGCATCGACGCAGAAGTTTCGTTTTAGTTTGAAGCTTAATAAATCAGATTGGTCTTAATAAGCAAATAGTTGACAGTAAACAATTCCACCTACAAGACGGTAGGCAGGTATCTGAGATACGTAGAAGCTTCAAATAGGACTTATTGCAAGGCCAGCACTATCTGGGATTTATGCGACTACTGAGGAAAGATCAGAGTGAGTTCATAAAAATATGTTCAAAAATTCGTTTAATAAATCGGAACTGTAATAACAAACGATTTTGATGCTTTACAAAGCTACAAATGCTATTTTTCATAACAATTGTTGGTAGCATCGACGTGGAAGTTTCGTTTTAGTTTGAAGCTTAATAAATCAGGTTGGTCTTAATAAACAAATAGTTGACAGTAAACAATTCCACCTACAAGACAGTAGGCAGGTATCTGAAATACGTAGAAGCTTCAAATAGGATTTATTGCAAGGCCTGCACTATCAGGAAGTTATGCGACTAGTGAGAGAAGATCAGAGTGAGTTCATAAAAATATGTTAAAAATTCGTTTAATAAATCGGAACTGTAATAACAAACGATTTTGATGCTTTACAAAGCTACAAATGCTATTTTTCATAACAATTGTTGGTAGCATCGACGCAGTAGTTTCGTTTTAGTTTGAAGCAAATAGTTGACAGTAAACAATTCCACCTACAAGATAGTAGGCAGGTATCTGAAATACGTAGAAGCTTCAAATAGGACTTATTGCAAGGCCTGCACTACCGGAAGTTATGCGACTAGTGAGAGAAGATCAAAATGAGTTCATAAAAATATGTTAAAAATTCGTTTAATAAATCGGAACTGTAATAACAAACGATTTTGATGCTTTACAAAGCTACAAATGCTATTTTTCATAACAATTGTTGGTAGCATCGACGCAGAAGTTTCGTTTTAGTTTGAAGCTTAATAAATCAGGTTGGTCTTAATAAGCAAATAGTTGACAGTAAACAATTCCACCTACAAGACGGTAGGCAGGTATCTGAGATACGTAGAAGCTTCAAATAGGACTTATTGCAAGGCCAGCACTATCAGGAAGTTATGCGACTACTGAGGAAAGATCAAAGTGAGTACATAAAAATATGTTCAAAAATTCGTTTAATAAATCGGAACTGTTGTTTTTTGGACATTTAATAATATATGTTTTACTCTCTCTCTCTCCAAGCACCAGTTCACCAGTCCGAAGTATAATTTTCTATTCTCCACACCGCAAAACAATCGTCCATATTTATTACCCAGGGTGAAATCAAAACGCTCAAATTGTACACACATACAGCTGGTCCGGATGCACTCGATTGAGATAAATTTGCAACCAGCCAGCCTAAATAACAAAACAAAAAAGGCAGACATCGTCCCGCCAACTGCAACCGGCGGCATTTATGATCATTGCTGATTAATGTTCGTCAAGCGAATGCGTTGTCTTTTTGTTACTTTTTGTGATTTAAAGTGAAATAAAGCGCTGGGGCAAATGGTGTACGCCCGACGCATTACGGCGGATATGATGCATTTGAGTGGGACAATCTTTTCTCGGTTTGACTGCCTGGGAAGGCAACACTGAACAAACACAACGAAGAACGATGTACGGTTCAATATTTTTTGTTACCTTTCGGACGCGATGAAGCAGCCTAAGGTTGTCCTATTCCCCATGCAACTTCGAACATGATTTTTACACAAAGATATAGAACAGATTCGACCTATTATCGTGGTCCACCCTTCCCAACAGTTTTGGCTATTGAAATGTTTACCTTTTGCAGGCAGCCCTCGCGGCAGCGCGTCGTCGAACGGGTTCGGGCCGGTGTTGGAGCAGTGGCCAACCCGGCCGGCACACCGAGCCCATCGGCACCGGGCGTTGATCGGTCGTCGGTTGATAGTGGACGCCTTGGTTCGATTCGGTCGACCACGAACTTGGCATGGAAACGGCGTGCCGGCGGGACGCTCAAATCGGACGTGTCCGGTGCAGCCAGCAGGATGCCAACAAGCGCAAACAGTACGCCGGCCCGCACGGCAACGGTTGAGATGGTAACCATCTTTCCAGCACCCGGGACAACACTAGCGCCAACAATTCTTCCCTTCCCCGCTGGGAAGACACCAACAAGATGGCAGGCGGTTTCGCCCAAACTATGCGATCGTACAGAATATGTTAGCCTTTTCCTCCCGTGAGTAATACGGTAAACTTGAAGACACCGTGCACTATCACCGCTAAGTCTGACTATTGTACCCGTTGATGTGCTAACGCGAGACGAGTCACAGCGGATAAATGGCCGCAAACGGGAACGGCAAAAGGTTATCACTACACGGCTCCTGCTGATGGGAGCGTTTTTGTTTTGAGACGGCGCCAGCGATACGATAAGTGCGATGTATCTTTCAGCTACCAGGGATGATTCACTGCGCCTATACGCTTATCACCGCTTTAACACCGCCGTTCGGGGCCTCCCGGATCCGGTTTTCTTAAACTCATCACTTTTATTCCGCCAGTTGGCCAACGAAAAATCACTCGCACACAACCTTTCTGGCGCACTTTCCTTCCAGCAAGCCAAAACTCAAAAGAAAAACGTACCAAATACACATGCACACGAAACCAGGCAAGCAAACACCTACTCAGGCAAGGAGACCGTTGCACAGGCGGTGTGGAAATAATTTTCTACACACAGTGAAGTATTTTTCCCGTTTTGCACTTCCGTTTTATAAATACGCAACGATTTGCTTGTGTTTGAAGTTGATTGAAGAAATTTTTGAAAACCAATTCGCTCACCACCTCGGAGACACCGGGCTTCGTTATTTGTTCAGCGCGAACACGAGCACAACTGTTTTTGGGCTGGCGGGGTTTTCGATCCAGTAGAACCTGTCTCGTCCGTTGCACGAATGAGATTGAACGTTCGCACCACTTCCAGGCGCGTTGTTAGCTTCGCATCACTCAACTGCCGAGCACTCACTCTCACCACACCGTACGTACATGTGCTCTTCGCTCACTAGCTACCCTTTTCTACGCACCGAATTCGTACACGAACTCACGCGAAACGCTCACGCAGTAACTCACTCTCCCGTGTTAGCGCGCGAACTCGTGGAAAACTGCTCGAATGCTTAAAACATAACACCACATACATTTATGTTTTATGGCAAACTGTGCCTTGTACTGCTAGGTTGTTGCTTGTAAGAGCATCAGAGTCCTTCCTTCTTTCCTATTTGTATGCGGATGTGAAAACAAATTTCTTCCATTTTCATATTAATATTCAACGCTGATAAATTGTTGCATATTTTAATCCATTCTTTAGCTAAATATAATACTTCAGACAAATATGGTTAAAGTTAAGTTATAGTTAAGTAAATAAATATGTATGTTGGGCTTTATTGATGAAAATTACTGTTTATAAACTATTTACATACCAATTGGTTCAACCGGGTTCGTCGCTTCACTCGCGCATTTGTTCGTTGAAGTCTTTCTTATTTTTTTGTGTTTTTTCCGCTTTCTTTGAACAATTCGCCAGAAAAAACGTCTCGTCTTCTTTTTTCGTACTTCTCCGTTGTCTATAAGTCTAATTCCAGTTGGTAATACTCAGTATTTTCCACAACGATGCTAATTTGTGGTCACCGTTGCACATGCTGTTCGCCGTCCGCGCGTTTTCTAGACAAATTTACACCACTTATATCGCTTGCCCCAGTCACGGTATGATCCACGGTGCGAGATTGTGCACGAGCCGGTGCGCCTAAAAAGGGCAAAGAATTCGGTATGATGGTATGGACCGAACTTACCGGAACAGTATGATCGAGGATTAAAGCCACTCGGATCGAACTCTGTTCTGTTTTGCCCACTCATAAAGGTACCAAACGGTGCGTGCGGTGGTGGTAGACTTATGGGTGCGTTCTCATTCTCCGAATTGTTTTTTTTTTTCTTCTTAAATGCTGTGACGTTACCCGCATTAAGGTTGCGTGCAGAACATTGAGCGGTTGCATCGTCTCCCAGGAGAGTCAAACGAACCACCAAGCACTGCAAGCTACAATCGATGGAATGCAATGCGTTTTGGTCCACTTCCGCGTGCGGTTTTGTTGTCGTTGGATCGCTTTGAAACGGCCCGCAGAAAGTGAACAGTCGTGTTTACGCGCCAACCTTCATGCCATTCATGCAGTAACGCGTCTCCAACCACTCGGCTAAGGTACAGTGAGGTGACATTCCGAAACATCCGCCCCGAAACACCCGTCGAAAAGGGTGTCCTTTTCGGAAAGTCGCTTCACATTCCGGCACGTTTCTCCTAGGACGCATGGTGTGCCGAACGTGTGAGGAAGTTTGCTTTCCGTCGCACAAGGGCTATGTTATGTCATGTTACATTTCTCACTGATTTGCTACATTGTTGCATTCGCTCGCCAACTAGCTAAAGGCAGAATGAGTCGTATGACTAGCAGCTGGGGATCTGCTGTGTAGTATGCGATGCAAAAACAAGAAAATCCAAAGTACCTCGCCAAACAACTTGCCACGTTTAAAGCGGAAAATCATTTCAAAAAATCCATAAATGAATTTTTGAACCATGTTAAATGATCCAATCAGTCTATTTCTTTGTGTTTTTATTTATTTATTTATTTACTTATTTATTTACTTATTTATTTATTTATTCATTTATTTATTTATTTATTTATTTATTTATTTATTTATTTATTTATTTATTTATTTATTTATTTATTCATTTATTTATTTATTTATTTATTTATTTATTTATTTATTTATTTATTTATTTATTTATTTATTTATTTATTTATTTATTTATTTATTTATTTATTTATTTATTTATTTATTTATTTATTTTTATACTTATTTTTATTATTTTATTTTTATTTTTTTATTTATGTTTATTTTCTTTCATTTATATACGTCAGATTTATTTCGTTTTATGCTTTATTTAATACTGTGTAATGTGTGTTGTATTTTTTTTGTTAACTTAAGTTGATATTTATTTAGTTTTAATCAGGATTTTTTATCAGTGTTCTAATAATTACATTTCAATATTTTTTTTTCTTTTTCACCCCCTCAAAATTAACATGCCAGTTGAACCTAGAAAAGAAAAAGTCTTTTTTACGGAAATCAAAACCGAATCCGACTGTCGATGGCAAAAAAACAACTCCCGGGACTGTGCCGATTGCGGCGCTCGGGACAATCTTGATCGGCGCACACACAACAGTTTTACTACCTTTATTGCGCACATAAACATATTCATCGGTTTCGGGCTATCTTTATTTCTTATTTATCGAGCAATAAACGGACCGGCTCGGCTTAAGCTGTCTGGCGGGGTGTTTCTTTCTTTTCTTGTTCTGTTTTTTTTTTGTTTTGTTTTCAAAACCCCCTACGCTTCGCCTACCATCCACTCGCGCCCCACCCGTCGCTCTTTGCCATTTTTGTTTTGCGTTTTTTAATCACCGTCACATCGATGCGATGCGCCTTTCGCCAAAGACGACCTAGAGCTCACCGGTTTGCTTTTGGGACTGGGTTGTGCGAGCATTCGGTAAGCCGGGATGGTTGCTTCTTCGCGATCACGATCGAGTTTTTTTGTTGTTGTTTTATTTCCCAACTGCCATACTCCGTTTGCCTTCGTTTGTCTCTTCACCGCGGATTTCGTCGCCGGCGCAACCAATTTCGCCTGTTGATTTTAGCGATCATTTATTTTATTCCATTACGTTTTGTACTTTCTGCTCGCACTGTTCTCTTTCGTTCGATCTCGTGCTCTTGTTTTACTTTTCGGAGTTTTTTTTCTTTCCTTGTTTTCTTTTGCTTTACTTTTTTGTTTGTTGCTTCGTTGGGCTACTTATCATGCACGTGTGTGTTCTCGCTGCTGTGCATTTTTCCACTCTTTAAACAATTTTTTTTATGTGTTGCACTGATGCGTTTTCATTTCTTATTTCCCTATGTTCTCCAATACATTTATTTGTATTTATTTTGTTTGTTTTTATGTCATCCTTTAAATTATGGATTTATTTTCAATCCTCCGAAATGCATGATTTTTTGGTTTTCTTGATTTGTTTTGCTTTCTATTCCAAACATTTGTGGAAATATAGATGATTTCTCTATCCATTCTACTAGTGTCCACCTTTTACTCTTTATAATATCACCATAAAACCATAATCTCTCTCCTCATAAAACCAACTCATATCGAACAGTATTCTTCACTCTACGGTGGATTAACTTCCTGTTTTGCTTCCAATTCCAGGGGCAATCGACTTAAATGGGACCACCTTCAACTGTATCCGCTTCTAACGAACGTTTCCAGCACAATGGTACGTGTTTCAACAAATGAAACCCCAAAGAGAAAGTTAGCAGAAACAATAAAACACGTGCTCGATCCATTCCGTCCATGTGGGGTATACAATCTTAAGCCGAGCCCACAACGTAAAAAGCCCCCAAAAATGCATTACGAGTTTTCCCGTGGGCAAACCGATTCGCCCCGGGATGAAGTGTTTCGGATTAGGTGGAAAACAAAATAAACAAACCGTACAAGTGGACCACGAATGGCTACCGTGTGGAACGCGCCAGATAGATGTTATACTGTCGTTCACGGGCAGCCTAAGCCCTTTACGAGGAGTGAGCGTTTTTTTGTAGAGAGGAAGTACAGGGCCTACTCGACTGCTTGATGGATTTATCGTCAGTTCCTTGCTGATTGATGGACCTACCCTAGGTACGTTCTTGCGGTCACGCGGTCAAATTTATAGTGCTGAACTCGATTTAACCACCATAAATGGTTAGCATCCACAAATGCATAGAACGTTGATAGAAGCAGGTGAATGTATAGGTGAGGATATACTTTATTCCCATAAGCATATCTTTGTTTTAACAAACCTAATAGTATGTGATGCGGTAAACAACTGCTTAATGTTATAAAAATTGGTTTGAGAATTGGAAAAACACTTTTTCACACACTGCGTAACATAACTATACAACTAGTTGTTATTGTATTTTTTTTAATTTAAAAATTAAAACTAATTCTTGTTCCAAAATAAGAAAATTTCTATTTATGGTCTTGGTAATAATCAAAGTTGGCAATACGGCTAGGCCGTTCTTTTTTATTAAAAATTGCAATAATAATCACTGTTGAATATAGATTCTAAAATTCTTTTCAATTATATTTATAAAACAGGCTGACACATGTTTCCTTCATATGTATAATCACATATCTCGAAGAATATTCCATCCTAAATCTTAGCCTATCTGCAATCATCTTTCTCTACCTTCTTTTTTGCATCACCTCAAATGACAAATCGGTCACATTTTCCACACCACACGCCCATCACAACCGTTGACGGATCATGTGTGACGATAGTACATGTTCCAGCGAATACAATGCACCCATCATCGTCCATCATGGCTAATGATACGCAAATGACATGCAGCACAACGGTTGCGAATATTCCCCCCCCCCCCCCCCTCCCCCCAGTGGAACCCGGGTGCATGAAATGGGTGCACAACGGTCGGAAAACGAGAAGTACCGATGCATGCAAAATGCATTCAATCGCATAAGAGATGGCGGTAAAAGATGACAAAGGCAATCGTCATCGTCGCGGCGCCCCTGCCTCGACACACCGCTATGCTGCATTTCGTTATGCAGCCAGAACATAAATCGAACTCTCGATGCTCATGGGTGAAAGAAAATAGGAAAATGGCCGGTGGATTCATGGGGACAGGGAGGGACAAGCGATATGAGTGCAAGGGTGACACGCGCATGACAAATTGGCTCGTTTGCTCCCGATTGCGCGGAATTTTTGCAATCGAACCAGGGCTGAATTGAGATGGAGAAAGCTCCATTTTGTTTTGCTATTTGGAAGGTTTTTATTTTATTCGCATGAGTTACCAACATTGTTCAACTATTTTTACTTTATGAATACACTTTTGTGGAGAAAGCTCCATTTTGTTTTGCTATTTGGAAGATTTTTATTTATTTTATTCGCATGAGTTACCAACATTGTTCAATTATTTTTACTTTATGAATAAACTTTTGTGGAGAAAGATCCATTTTGTTTTACTATTTGGAAGGTTTTTATTTTTATTCGCATGAGTTACCAACATTGTTCAATTATTTTTACTTTATGAATAAACTTTTGTGGAAAAAGATCCATTTTGTTTTACTATTTGGAAGATTTTTATTTTATTCGCATGAGTTATCAACATTACTCAATTATTTTTACTTTATGAATAAACTTTTGCTTATTTAAATATTATTACTCAAATCTGGCTCTAGCCTCGAATAGCGGCTGTCAAATATTCACCTTGTGTGATTAATGTTTAGTCACCTTTATTTTAAATTCGATGAACTCATGCTCCACGAACTGGTAGTCCGAAAGTCAAAAACCAGCTCGGCTAGAATAAGACCAGGTTGGTCTAGATTAAGAGAGCGGAAATGTATGACTAACTTCTAATAAGCTGCTTAGTTTATCTGACATCTCATGATGCGTGATTAAAGGATTATTTTACATCAATCGGGTACTCCTGATCAGAATAGCAACATTAGTCCAGTTCTCCTGACAACCAAAGGTTAGTTATGAATCCAGAAGGTCGTTACTGCATTTTACTATTGTATTTTCTTATGTATTTTCTATTATCCACTAAATTTTTGTTTAAATCATCACATCTATTTAAAAGTCCCTGAACCATCAGCCTTCGCCTATATAATTTTAAACTCACACAGAAAGAAAAAGAATCATTACCTTTGCCATTAGCCCCACATTCTACCTACCGCATGATGGCTGCTCGCAAGTAAAGTTAGATGGCGGATCGATGGCGGCGACAACGGCGATCGTTCGCAACGGATCATATTCTTTAATTCCGTTGCACCTCATCTTTGTTGCATGCGCACCGCACCCTGGAAAACCGGTCCCCCTCCCCCACACGGTCGACCCGGCGCACGATCTCTGCCCGCTGCAGATATTGAATTATTTCATTATCTTCCTCCGTTCGCCGGTCCACGCCGGATCACGTCCACCCTCGGTCGGTATTGCCACTAAAAAAAAAAAAACGCTCCCTCAAACGCCGCTCCCGGTGCCGATGACGACAAATCTTCCGATCTCCGCACACAGGGCGATGAGAAACGGCGGCAATGAAACGATTACACAAACGAGACCACCCGAAATGTGATGAGAAAGTCGTGCCATGGCTCGGTACCTATCCCATCCTTCCGATCCACACCGTCTCGCCACTGGAATTATTTTGCTCCATGCTTTGGAAAACACAACGAGGTGAGTTGATAGATTTCCGTGTGTCACACGGATCGAGTGGGGCTTTTATTGAAGAGTTATAATTATTTAAGTTAATAAGTTTGAGTTAATTATTTTAAGTTTCCTTAGTTTCGCTTTGGTGTATCAAACGATTTCGAGTTCAAATTTAAGCATTTTCCAGGTTATATTCAAAATAAACTGAAATACATTGAGATTAATCTCTCATCCTTCCCTCTGGAACTTGTAAGAATTCGAATGAACTCTGTGCAAAGTATTCTGACTCAAAGCTTTGAAAATGTGAGAATTGACAAAGCTTGGAACAGAATCTAAGTAAATTCCTCAGCCATTCTCTCTGCATCTCGCTTTCCATGTTTTCGTAGCTATTTACCGTGAAATCATGCTACTCTTCAGGTACATTATTCATGTTCGCAAATCTAATTTGATAAGCGTAGTTTAAAATAGTTACCGCAACAGTGTGGCGATACATGACTACACGAACTAGCGAGCGGTTAAATCTTCCTCCTGCATCCTGTACCACTTTCTCAATGCATCAAGGCCAAAGGGCATACCCTTTCCATGCCCGTTTCCTTAGCGTTCGCATAAAGCACACGCGGCACCGTTCTCGGATTGCACGCTAGCAACCACACTGATACACCGCGTTCCGATTTCTATTCTATCCCGCTTTGTTCTTTTTACCACCAGGAGTTGTATTTTTTTTGTTGCATCAATTTTCCGAATCACGATTTATCTTCAATTGCTTCGGCGCGGTTTCCTAATGGGCAAATGCCACTACCTCTCCACACGTGGTATGCGTTCGTACCGAGGGCCGAGCTTTTTTCCCGCTCAAGCCCGTGCCCGATCATAAATCAGCAAAAGCCGTGTGCCGCGCGAACACCCGAACGGGCGCGCTACAATGTTGCCAAAGTGCACTGCGGACTGCTTTTTCAACTGCTTGCGCTTCTGCCCGTCGCCGGTAAGATGTCTTGATTTCCGCTCGTCTGGCCGCGTACACCGGACCATACCCGCGCCAAATCGTTCCGGAGCAAGTGCACCAACAACCCCAAAGCGCTTAGCCCAAACCTGGCACGAGAGACATCGCTGGGATAAGGTACGGAACGAAAACATATCGCTTTTTTTTTTGTTTCGGGCTCCAGAATCGATTACAATGTTGGTACAGTCAATTGTGTCAGCAGATACAATGTCTCTGCTTCCTCTAGAATGCAGTGCCAACGGCTACGGTGTACCTCACCGGGGTGTACCGATTAAGCAGTGCGATTATACCGCGGGATCTGCAATCGATCGCAGCCCAAGAATTCCAATGGAGGACCATGGCGCGCTATCCGAGTCACCGTGGAAGTCACTGAGCGTTTATTAAAACATCTCAGCAGGCAAAACGAGCCGCTATTAACATGTTAATTTGAAGTTAAACACAACCCACCGCCACTCGGTAGGTGTGGGAATTGTACGGTACTGTACAGGGAATTTCTCCAAGGATTTCCTGGTGACAGAACAAAGCGACAAACTACAAGAGTTTTGTCCATCCCCCCGTCAAACAGTGTCCAAAGTATTCCCAACACCAAAAAAAAATCGCGAAACGACATCTAAAAACATACTCACACACACACAATTAGTAATAGAAAGAAAAAAACGATGACTAGCTGTTCACGAATAGCAATAAAACAAAAACCTTCTGCAGCGCACAAAACATCCCCAAACTTCCCGGTCGTGGTAAACTTTCCTAAAACCTAAATTCCCGAAAACAGCCAAGTTGTGGACCCATTAATTGGGTCTTTTTGGTTGTTGTTCTGTTGTTTTTTTCCCCCCCTCATCGAGGAATGTAATGTGCATTCTGGTCCACGCACACGCTCACACACTTTTATGCACAAAAACAGCCGCTTTGGCAACCATCCATATAGCCAACGAGGGCGCCTTATAGCGTATGTCCTCCATTGACCGAACCCAGAACGGAAAACGCTTCCGCTCTGGTGGTTAAGGAGTCGTCCAAGCTCACCAGTTTTGGGGAGTGCACAAAGTTTGTTTTTTTTTTTGGTTTTTTTGGAGGGGATGGTCCACAATGTCCAACATCGGATGTAAACCCTTCCCATCCTGCTAGAAGAGAAGAAACCAAGAAATAGCTAATGGCCAGCCGTAACAAAAGTGTACTACTCGCAAGCAAGTGACAATAACTCGTTAGGTTTTTCTGTGTGGCTCTGTGTTGCTGTTGTTAGCCGGTCTTTCTGCCCGTACTTCAGATGCACTACTAGAGCGTAGCTCAGAACAAAACAGTACACGCCAAAGAGCATAGACAGGATGGTGGAGTTGGTAAAACATTTTTAATTTGAACACATTCGCCTGCCAGTAGCGAACTGTTCGCGGCGAAGCGTGTCTTCAGATGGAGGGGCGGCCTTCTTTTAACTTTCTTCCCTGGTTGGGCGTTTTTGCTTTTTTCTTATTGTCTTTTTTTTTTGTTGTTTTCAACTATCCAAGTTCTCCACCTCTTGCAGTAGAAGACGAGAACAACGTGTTGAGATACAGATACAGTGCAATTTTCCAGCTTGACAACTTTTTGATTGAAATATTGCCCGGGTTTTCCCTGGGTTTTTTTTTCATGCCTGCCTGCCAGTTAACATGCCCTTTTACGCCCTTTTTGTTTTACATTTTCCACTAGCTGATCTCTTTACTGCGCTGCAGTGAATGGATAATTTTTCCTTTCTTTACACTGCAGAGTTGCATGCCGCTACTAAGGTGCTTTTAGGTTTGGGTACGTTTTGCTAAGGTGGACTTTAGTCTAGTGTTATAAATATGTTACAAAGCTGTCAATTAAAGTAGATAAAATAATAGCTTTAACGTTATGTTTATTATGTTAACTATTATAACTTTTACACAATTATTTTTATAATAAAATAGCTGTTAGATAAGTATTCAAAATATTACATTTTTTTGACAGTTACAATTTGACGCGCCTGACGTATGCGCTGTTGACATACATACACGTTAGTGTCAATTTACTTTACAAACTTTGATCTTTTGTCACGCGAATGCTTTCAACTAGGCGTCCCAGTTTCTTCACCTCCTGTTTGACGTACTTTTGACTCCATTTTCCCAAAACGGCATGGAAGTTTTCCCGCAACAGCGTACGTATGCATCGTTCTGCAATGACACTGTAATGCCACGAGTACGGGACCATACAAGTCCTCCCGTTTCGCCAATAGTTTCAGGGTTAATTACAAAGTATTTCTGCTCGTGTATTTTTGCGAAGATTCCCTTTTCATTCTTTTTTTCTACCAAACACCCTTTCCAACTGTGGACAGCTCTGGAAGTTTGTCGTTCCGTGTCTACCATTCTCCGCGGTGTATCCTTGGTACCCATCAACTCACAAATTAAAGTTTAAACAGCCGAGGATTTGTGCGTTTGGTGTTTTTAGCTTCTTTCTTGTTGACGCTCTGTTTTCATTCTTTGAGAACTCGAAAGATTTACAGATCCAAAACCAATGAGCACAATGCACCACAGTTTTAAGGCAACTTAATGCATTTTGGAGTATTTTCATACCCAATTACCTTAAAGTATGAAGGAAGAATGACTTCACAAATTAACGGAAATAGGCAAACTCAAATATCCTCAATATATTGTTTATATGATTCTAGACTCTATAGTTTATATTGTCTTGTAGATTTTCTTTATATGAAGTAAATATATGTAGACTCTATTTGAATCTTTGTGTCATTACTACAACAAAGAAATAAGTAGACATCTTAAGATTTATGACCACTTGAAGTGTTTAAGGTGGCTATGCACAGTGACATCACATCTGTGAGTTAATTTGGTAGGCTCTATGTGTCCTCGTTAGTATTTTTTACAAATGATAACAGTTCGTATTGATTGATCGTGAACGTATGCATATTCGTAAACACCGAAATCTCTGCTCCGCGTTGATGTGGCGATGTTGGGAAAAAAGGTCCTGGCCGAAACTGGCAGTCTGTCAGAAGCTGCCAAAACACTGCCCAGATTCCAGCAATGCTCGCCAATCTCGACCCAATAGCCATGGTCATGCAACCAACTTAAACCACCTTTGAGCACACACATACATGCCCGCTTCATAATCATTAAAATAATCCCACACGCTCACGGTTGGCCCTACGCGCGGATTGGCACATTTGGTGCGCATTCTTGCAGTCCACCCGGTCTCGTGACCGAATGGTGGACCGGGCCTGCGTGTCGGCATGTGGATGTTAATTAGCGTAGGGATAAGCCTGCGCGCACGAGCGCATCCTTTCGGCTGTTGACCCCATAGCTGGGCCCGGGATGGGTAGCAGAAGCATTGCGAGCATACACCCAGCGCATGGGAGCATACCCTGGGCGCGATAATGGATCCTGCCCCCGGCCGGCTGGTGTTCGATCTGTCGAAGATTACGATCACTTTAGGCGTCAATCAGTTTGATGTTTTACTTTTAGCGGGCGCGGAAACCGCTCAGGAAGCGGTCTTTAGGTGTCTGACTCGCCTGACAGGGTCTGATGTCGAGTGGGTTGGTTTTGGGGTCTTGGACGCATTGAGTAGCAACACGACAGAGAAAAAAAATGAGCCACTGGTAGATAATGGCGGCAGCACGATGTCACAACATCAAGTTTTCAAGACTTTGGTTACGTTTACACAAGAGAACACTTTGGGGTACTTTGATTGATATCTTGTAATAGAGTTACTTTAACGCTTAGCTCATGAAATGCCTGTTTTTGTACCAGCGTGAATAGGATTGATGTGAATCAATCGTATACCTAATTAAACTTTCAAAAGATGCCTAACGTCTTAACACAAGTCCGAAGACTTCAAATTCACCCTTCATCAAGAATAATAACATATCTCTAGCTAAGAAATTACTTAAAACTGTATTCTAATGTCTCTTAGACAAAAAAACAATACCTTTATATATTGGGAACTTAAACCTAGCCAAATTCCTTGAAAGTTCCCTTTTTTGTTTCTATCGACTCATTGGAGGAATTGGAGGAATTTCAACCTCATATGTCCATCTTCAGAAAATTAAGTTGAAATATATCAAACATAAGCTCTATTATTTTATGCCAGCATTTTGCACACACACACACACTCAGTATACGTGATGTCCTGCATTCGTGGCATGTCTTCAAACCAGTAGCATCAAAATATGACGAGTCGTTTAGAAGTGGTCCATGACCAGGCGGAGAAAGCGCACATTAGTGAGTGTTATGGCGTCGGCAGAAAACCGCGGTATGCATTGCCCTGCAGAGGACTAGTAGTAGTCCAACAACAACAACGAAATCCAATAAAAAAAAAACGCGGCGGCGAAGATCCCGATCCGGTCCTTAAAAATGACCGGGACCCAAAAAGAGTCAAAACCAATTCCGACAGTACATCGCCGATGACAACCGCTAATGGAATATTAATAAGGTTCGATAACAAAAAGGCAAGGGAAAGAAAACCAAACCAATGTTCAATGCGGCTGCCGGGCTCACGGGAGTTGTTTTCGTTTTATTGTTATTGAAAGACACACACGCACAAAACAGCGGTAGAACGGGTGGAACAAACGTTTTGGGTAGCGAACTGGAACTGCACGGAAGCGTAGGGTTAGCAGGAAAAAGGGGGAAAATAAATCAATCGAACGGCCCCAGTAGGAATCAGTAAATTAGGCAATCTGATCGTTGATTTAGTTTTCTAATTAATTCAATTTTACGGTTGTGGATGGGTTCACCTTCTTCTTATGTACGCCATTGTTATCTCCGTCGAAGATCGTCGAATTTCGGTCAGTCAGCAGTGGAGAGCTATGCCGATTTCTGCTGCTTTAGCACGCTTAATGGGTGTTTCTGATGTTGGTGAGATGTCTTGGGTACGTTCTGATTGGAAGAGGCTTAATATAGAATATTTAGATAGCTTGCTGCGAGATAGCACCCGGATGGTTATGCAGGTGGAAAAAAGCTCATTTTATGATTTGTGGGCCACCTTCGTACGCTTTTGGAAATGTATTCAGCGGTTGGAGGGTGTAAAATATGTTTCGGTTTTGAATGCGATAAAGTTTTATTGGCAAAGAATTTCGATACGGATTGATTGGAATGAATAAATCCTGTACGATATGCGAAGATTTTATTCTTGGCTGCTTAAATGCAAAGGTTAAGCACACACCATACAGACTAGGTTCCGTGGTCGTATACGTTCGCGTGCAATCTAACTCACCGCAGGTCTGTGGATCTAATCCCATCTCGCCCCAAAGCCTAATTTACCTTAATATATTGTATATAAAATCTATCTATGCTAAGGTCCCACAAAAAAGCATCACCAAAACCGAATTACTAATGATAACGTATGCTTTTAGTACAAGAAAAACCTTCGCAATTTGTGTTCATCTTCCGCTTCACCTTACGCAGGAGGTATGTCCTCATCGATTCGTTTCGCTTACCAATCACTTTCAGACTACCGCATGTCTTCGCTCCATACACCCTGATGCACGGGCCACTTTCACAACGCACCCCGAAGAACTGATGAACAACAAATCCGGTTTGTTCTTCTATCGGATCGGTTGCGGCCGTATGGACGGTTGGTTTGCACAACCATTCGGATATCGTCCTGAAACTGGCAGCACATTGACAGACGACAAACAGTGTAATTGGAACTGCGGAGGAGATATTTTTTTATAGAGCTTATAACTTATTTTATAGGATCTTACATAATTATTAAGCCAATGGCCCAATATCCGTATCCGTAATAACAGCAGTTAGTAGCATTGGAGATAAAATCTATTTTATATATCCAGCATTATTTCCTACACGTTCTCTTAACCTTTTATGCAAGTGATTCTATCGTACAACCATTTGCCAAATGTAAATTCTAAAGCGAACAATAAAAATGTCCTAATGTTTGTATTCTGGCTACTTGCGATGGCACATAAAACGCTGAAGTTAATCAGAAGGCTGGATGAAGCAGAACTTCTAGAGGAAATAACACTTTCCTCCAAAAAACTTGAACCTGTTTTTTTTTTGTTTTGGCAGAGCTCTCAATACAAGTACGCATTTTATGGCAAGCGGCACGGTGCATTGGCATAGCGTAGCAGTTGCCCGGGACACGAAACTGCAAGATAGCAACAGAGCACCGAGTTGACTTTCAGGTTCATGAACATCTTCCTCCTTCCCAACAAGCAGCTGTTTTTGCTGGTCGAAATTGGTCTTCCAAACCTGGGCCAAACGAGAAAACAAGTGCACGAGTTGGGGGATACAGCAAAGTTTTGCACACGCCGCACCTAGCGTTGCGGAATAGTGTTGTTTAGTCTGTCGGACGGTCAGATAACAAACTGCAAGCGAGTCTCGCACGGTTGAGAAAGCAATCTGCCACTGTTGAACTTTGGTGCCCCGGTACGGTGCCGGATCCGCCGGTTGTTCGCCTTGATCTTCGTTTGTGTAGATGTGCGGTGCGTGCGACGTGTATGTGTGATAGAACTTCCCGTCCGGGTTTCTTGAGAGCAAAATCCAGCTAGATATACGCCACCATTTTGGGCGAAGAATTTCCGCACTGGAAAGTTCTGACAATAGCTCGAAGCAACCGAAGGTCCCATCATCTCCGCGACATTATTGAATGTCGAAACAGGCACACCCACAAGCTTCCGTCCCCAGCCAGTTGGCCAAACTTTGTGACCGTGACGCAAAACAATAGCCACCAAATAGCAACCGGCTCGCGGCAGAAGTTCGTGCGGTAGCTTCCGGAACGAAACGAAAACTTTTTTGGAGCAGCTCGGACGACATCTGTCAACGCAAAACCACGCTGAAACGTCCCAAATGCGTCCCAGGCGGCGGGTAATCAAGTTTATCAAACAATTTCACCGAAAATTAACGAAAATAGCCCCACACTAATTACGTACCCTGCAACATCACCATCATCATCATCATCTTCTACTCCTTCCTTCACGCTGCGAGCGTGGGGCGACTTATTTCGTTCTCCCATCGGACGCATGCTCATCGTCTTTTCCCCGTTTTCGCAACGGTCAATTTGCTGCTCCACTGGGTGGTCGCGAGGATTCTCCAAATAATTTCCTTTCCAACGCCCGTCAGCCATGACGAGCATCCTTCCACTTCTGAGCCCCGAGCCTGACCTGTTTCAACCGCACCGACAAAGCTCACCTTCATCCAAACCCCCAATAAGATGCGTCGAAATTGATCGAATAATTCTCGATCGAATTCATCTCTTCGAATTCGCCACAATCGAAGGATAGAAATAAAAACAACAACCCCGGATGCTTCAGAATGCCCCCCAAGTATGCTCCAGAATAAAGCGACTTCAATACTGGTCCTCCTATCTGCGGACTACATCCCTGACCACCTCAGGTGAGCACCGAGGAGCAAATTATGCAGCTTATCTTCGTCCTGGTAGTGTGTCTTCTCCGAGCGGAATCGAGTAACTCGGTTAGTTGTCGAAAAGCTGGGAGACCGAAACTCTAAGTGCTGCAACCCTATCCCGCCACTGTACTGTTTACACAGCTGTTCCCGGCTGCAGCAACTCGTGTGCTCCAACTGCAATAACAAAAACCAACGAACCAAGTCTAAGAAAAAAAAAACAAGCTGGGAAAGTAATCCCAGGTCCGCTGAGGTACACCCGTCAAATCACGAAAGGTCATGATTATCCGAGAGGCAAAAGGCATTACCCGGACGTCGGTCGGTCCAGTTTTGTGGTTTTGTTGTCTGTTTTTTTTTTTTATACTGCTTGCTTTATGTATCTCTCCACCACTGCTCAGGTTTTTCAGCCCCAGAAATCCTCCTCCAGCTCATAAAATTCGACTTGCTCACCGAAAAAGAAACCGCCTGTAAGAACTCACCAAATTCACCCAGAAACCTATGCACCTCCGAATCTTTGGGTATTCCAAGGAATACCAGGCGTGCAACAGGGCTGCTGCCTGCACCGTACACCACCCAGCCACATAAGCAAACACACGCATTTACACACGCTCCTGCCCGAAAAACGTGCACCGAAAAACTGCAAAAACAACGTACACGAACCAGCGCAAACAGCGAAACTCAATCTTAACAAGATAATTACTCACTTTAGCGATGAGAAACGTTGCCCTGCAGGATGCCCACACGCAGTCAGGCCTCCGAGTGGTTTCGAAGCGATAAAGCAAAGGAACGACACGACGGGGAGGCAAGAATCAAATCCCACAACGATAGCTTTCCCCGTGCTTTCTGCCCGCTTACCAACTTCCAACCTAGCTCACCAAGCCCAGGACCTCCCGAAGTTGGCAGAATTGGCAGATGTTGATCCGACTGGCAAATGAACATCATCATTTCGTTCCGTTCCGTGTGGCCGTTAATGAATTCTTTCCCTCGGATTCTTCCCGCCGGTCGATCGGTTCCGAAAACGTGGAGTACGTTGAACAGTGTTACTGCAAGACGCCATGCCACCGTTTCCGGTGCCACTTCAGCTGATGTCTAGGCAGTGGTGTGTGAATACTGAAGACACCTTTTACGTCAGTCTCGTGCAAAGTTGTTACTAGGAACTTTTGTAGTAATTGACTTCCTTTTGAATAAATCTCAAGACATGTGTAAGATATATAAAGCATCCAAGCACCTATTGGGGAGTCCCAATTCTAAAAAACGATTGTTTAATCGTATTAACGCCCAAAACCCTGATGTTCTCTTTCCATCCGAATTTTTTGTTTCATGTTTCTTCAATGCATTCTACAGTACGAGATCTCCAACACCACAGCCACACCGTTATTCGAAGCATTTGGGATAAATGATAGGCACACACCATCATCCTCCAACCTTAATTGATACTCATTTCCAACCATGCGATCATCGCCACTACCCCTTCATGCAGTAGTTCGCCAGAGAATTGAGACCGCACCGTGTGCACGACGCTGAGCGACGGTTGCCCGTTTATGTCGGATTGTTTTCCGTTGTATCTGTGTGCCTGTGTACTTAAGCTGCTGGCAGCAAATCTTTGCGGTAGGTCTTCACTCTTCAAACCAGTGTGTCGGACTATCTCAGGCGCCCTCCCGTTCACAAGACCAAACCCAACCATGCCGCGAGCTGTCCGCTATCCGAGCAATAGGGTGTTCTGCTTCCCATACCGCAACTACAAATAGCTCCCCTTTTCGATCGGATACATCTTCCACCAGCGGATCGTAAGTGTGAAAATGCAATCGCCATTTCCTTTTCTGCTTGTTCCGTTTGTGTGTCTTGTTTTCTTCTTTCGTTGCTCATTTGATTCGTTCATAGATTTGCGATCTTTAACCACTGTTACTTCGCTTGCGCAATGTTGCGTTTTACATGCGCTTTGAGTTTTGGTTTGGCTTGATAATTTAAAATGTTTGTTTTGTTTTACATTTGTTCTTGCTATTTTCAATTACTTTTTTATTTATTTATTTATTTATTTATTTATTTATTTATTTATTTATTTATTTATTTATTTATTTTTTTATTTATTTATTTATTTATTTATTTATTTATTTATTTATTTATTTATTTATTTATTTATTTATTTATTTATTTATTTCTTTATTTATTTATTTATTTATTTATTTATTTATTTAACACTCGGTTATGCTTCCTGTTACTTCTCTTTGTAGTTTACTATTCTTTTTCCAACCGATAAACAAATGCAGGTGATTTTTTTCGTGATTTATTAACACAACTTTTCAAGATCAATAAATTCCTTACTCAAATTACAACTCATCTTTTTATAGCCATTCTTTTCATAGTTTCAAGAAACACACAAACCCTTGCCAATATTTTCCGTTATAGTCGGACCTGTGAACCGAAAATCGATCATCCAGCAGAACAGAAACGACTTCATCCTCCATGAATCCCGTTCCAACCGTGGCATCCTTCGGAAAAAAAAATCTATGGGCCATTTTCCTGCGTGAAAGATCTTGCATGTATGGGGCGGAAAGGCGAACAAAAGAAATCACGTACCGCATAGGGACAGGGCATTTTTAGGTCGTGCAAAACGGGAAGAAAAGTTTTAAAGGAAGCAAGTATGATCCACCATTGAAGCAAAAAAGAAAGCTCCCACATATACACCTTCTCACACACACACACCCAATGTATGCGGCAGCGCGGAAAACTGGAAATGGAAAACTTTATCTCCTTCAAATTTTTCGCATCATTGAATTTTCATGAATTATAATTCGGCTTATCGGGAACGTTCGCTGAAGGTACCGAGTGTGTCCGACCGGTGGCCGGCAGACGCAGGGCACGCGGCAAAGTTCATTTCGTTTCGTATTCCGAAAGGAAAATGCGCTGGAAGGTCGAACAAGTCGAACCGTTCGTTCGGTGTTGGACGTGGTAGAACTGTGACAGCTGCTTGCTGTCTTTCGCTGAACGATTTTTTATTATTCTCCCTATTTCCGATTCGTTTTTGGCTGGATGTTCGTGGATAAGATTGGAATGCAAAGTGTGTTCTTCTGGGTGGGTGCGCATCACATACTTTTGCGAGCGTACCCGAACGTGAAGACGGCAAAGCTTCTTCCCCTTTCGGTGCGGTGGCGAGCTTAAGGTATATTTTGGACCTGTTCCCAATGGCTTTCGATTGATGGAAAGAGTTAGCGTTACAAGTTTCGGGACACTACACCGACTCGAAAATAGTAGCAAAGAACACCCAAACTTACCGAAACCAGTTTGGTTTGACTATCCGGAAACTTACAACTACTTTTATTAGTGGCGTAAACTTATTCATTTAAGTTTTAGCATTGTATTGAGACGAGTGAGTTCTGATCCAAAGTTAGCAATGAGTAACGAAACATATGGAAAACGAGGAAAGTAACAATAACTGTCACCAAAAACAGTGTCTACTATATTTTGATGAAAGTCTTTTAAACTTCTTTACCCATTATGCCGTAATAATACAATTTATCTTATCTAAATTATCCATTCTATCCCTTTGCAATACTAATTTCTTGAGCTTTAATTGTGTGAGAGTTAACGTGACGATATTGTGGAGTTTTAAGTATTTTATACGACCATCCGCTTCGAAGTGACTCCTTTGCCAACTCTTCAAACTTTGAAGATGAAGATGTTAAGGCCCTTTCAAGTAGCTAAACATAGCTAACAGATTTCGTTCTCTTCAGATCCGGTTAGTCCAACTGCTCGGATGTAGATAGAGGTCCTTATAAATAGAGAGATAGACAAATAGACAGAGACCAATCTTAAATCTTGACCTGTGCATCAGAAGACTTGAAGATGTTTTCGACTACCTCAGAGCTTAGCTAAGTTAGGACTATCAGTTATTTTTCCTGATCACATTCCTACGTCCGTAGATCACCGATCAGACCTCAGATCCCTCTCAGATTCTTAATAGCTCCTAGAGTAATAGCGGATATAGTCAATACCACATTCGTCAACGATCTCTTCCGCATATTTGTCACATTGCTCAGTCCTCCATTTCTTTCTCAAATTATTTCAAGCGAGTAGTTGTCGAACACTACTCTATTCTGAACATATACGCAGCTGCAGCATAAATTCCACAAACCCTTTTTACAAACCCAACAATTCCAATGAACTCCTGGATCCTGGCGATTCACTCCCTTCCTTTAAGAGAAAGTTACCTTCGTGTCGTTTCTGCACACCGGCGTCCATATCGCATCTCCGGCACAACAGCATAACCTCATTAATAACCGCGGTAGGAAGCCGTTAAAAAATGATGGAGCTCGCTCTCAACTCGCACCAGGTCTCCCTCAAATGCCCGGCACATTCCCACTTCACGAAAAGCTCGCCTCTGGCCGGATTGAAGGCGGTACCGGTCTTCACTTTTGGCTGAGAAAAAAAACCCATTCCATCTCGCTATCGTTTAGATGCTCTGACGTTTCCTCACCGGACCTGCCCCTGGACTCACACGATATCTGTTTTGGCCGTTCCGAACATTTCCCTACACACATATTTTGAAACGGCACAAATTGATTTTTAATGTACCCTGTCATCAATGTCTGAGTGGGCTGACGGGTGTGCGCATATTTTTTTATGGTAGTATTATTATTTTATATATTCTTTCCGCTCCTCCTTTCCTGATTCTGGTATCCGTGGCCACAGCAAGAAAGAAAATCTTGGCAGTACTGCCGCGCTTGGCGTTCGACGGCAAGTTGCCAACATGTCGCCGACACACAAACGGATATATTTAATGCGAATATCGTAAGCGAAAATCAGAATCAATAGCAACGAAAAGAAACAAAGAAATCATTTCCAGCAGGAGAGAATCCCAATCATAAACCTTTAACTCCCTCCTGACTCCACGCCGTCTGTGCACCGGTTGAGTAGGTTGAAATATTTATCAGTAGTCAACATATATACACACATTTCGATGAAGGAGATGCTTAGAGCGAAGGTCTGAGCAACCTTCGTACATCTGTCTCCAGTTTTTTGGAGATCACGGTCCGTTCTCCTGTGCAGGTGAAGAAGAGGACGCAGTTCACTGACGGGATGGGATGTCACTTTAGGACTGATATCGATATGCTAATGTGCTACCAATGGAGTTCGAGACACGGAGGAGGGGTCATAGAGGTCGAACAACTGGCAACACCTGTTTGCTTCCGTCCGTCCCCTTGCCTCATACCCCGGTGATATTCGAACGAATCCGGCAGCATGTTCGAAAACCTCAACTTGCACAACACCACGTCCATAATGGCCCTCAACAACCGTACTAGCTTTCCAGGGAATCCGTACTGCTGCATGCCGTTATCTAGTGCTCTCGGCATGTCTGGAGGATCTGCCGTAGAGTAATGATTTGGTCGATGGTCGTCCGATGGGCCTCCGATGCCTCAGAGATCGATTAATCTTTGGAGATCCTTGAATCGAGCTTTCAAGAATTCATGAAGCATTAGGGAGTTACTTCGAATGACATTTCACTGAAGGTTCTTTTGGATAACTATCCTAAAAAATACATTAGGTACAACTCACAATACGATCGTCGTCGTTGTTGGCCGTTGTTGGCCGTAAGGAAAGAGATCTCCTGATAACAACGCTTCGACATAAAATCGGTAATACGCACGTTTCTTCCCGTCTATTCTCCTAAAAATACACGACGAATTGGAGCTTCCGTTGCATAAAGCTCTACTGAGCTTCAAAATGTCGTGACAAATTGTTAGTTTCGCAAAACCTCTTCCCATGCACCGCAACGTACCGCACTAAACCTAAATGCCCGGTGTGTTGTTCACCTGCAACCCTAAAGGGCAACACCGTTAGTCCCATACTCGGGTTTGCGATTACCTTCTATTCCCATTTTGTTCCACCCTCCCGTACCAATGCCAACCAAACCCTCGATAGGATTATTTATTTATATTTACTTCTGATGCCTTGTGCCGTCCACCAACGAGGGAGAAGGAGAAGCAATAAAAAAAAAACCAACAAACTCGCTGGCTTCAGCCACCTCCTCCGACGAAGGAGGTTTGATTTTCCGAGCGTCATCATCCCGCTACTTAACGCCCGGGTGCTATAATACATTTTAATTAGCACTCGAAAATTATAGAGTTCTATTTTCTATTCCCGGCCCCGCACGCTCGCACCGCCGCCCATCCGACTTGCTCGGTTCCTCTTCAATTAAGCCGGATAAGCTTTCATTAGCCATGCTCCGTGAAATCACTCAGCACCGCCACCACCGACGGGCCGACCGGTATTAATTCCAGCTGCTAGGGTACCGTGCCTGCCTACTGCTACGTGCTGTCGTTCTTCGAGTTCTCGAAAACGTTGAGCTTTCCGCTCTCGATCGTTCCGAACCGTTGCACCATGCAAAGGCACGACGTTTCGAGCGGGAGGTCTCCGATCGGGTTAAAATCGCAGTCGCTACTACCTTCCAGCATGGTGGACCGTGACTCGCAACAATGCGCTATACACCTCGGAATAAGAACATTTTGACCATCAACTGGTTGTTACAGTGCGAGCCCCAAAAGTTCACAAGTGTCACTCGTTTCTTTTTGATTTCACATTAATGCTATTCGAACATACTAATTGACTATACGTTTATTCCAGAGTTAGAACAAAATTGTAAATGTAAATGGTTATCAAACTCTATAAATAAACATATAACACGGAACGCACTGTGGATTGATTCGTCCTACTTCAATTCTTCTCACCTTCTCGAGTGTGGGCATGCAACAAGATGGAAACGGTAGGTAAGCAATTAACCTAACGGTGCACCAATGTGCGCTCACTTTCGGGGCAGTGTAATGGACAAGGCCGTATATGCAATCTTTCCCACCGATGACGCAAGACCGAGAGTGTGAATTTTTAGATTATTTTTGCATTCTGCGTAAGTGGCGCGGTAATCAAAATGCTTGCGAGATAGATAAGCATCAAGATGTTTGCACACCCTATTATAGCACAGACGGAAACGCCTAAAGGTATACAATTTATTTTATTGATGTAGAGAGAAGTTAGTATAGGGAACAATGGAAATTTAGTCTTTAGTATGTGAAGATGTCAGAACTATCTTTTGAAAGACACCGGCCAGTAAAAATAATTCCTATATGTATTTATATTGCATACATTTAGGCACTGGACGGTGAAGAACTTAAAATGTCGGTTAAAACGGCTTGAAGCACGGACATTGAAGACAATTTTGCAGACAAAGTCCGAATTCAAAAACTCATGTCAAAAATTGACACATGCCCAAAATGCGTAGCAAAACTTGCACATTTCCAAAAGCTGTCAGTAACACAATGGGATTACCAATTAGAGCATTTACTTCCAGCAGCATTGCCCGTGCGCTTCCGGTACATCTCCAGTAGCACACCAACTTGTGCGCTCGCATTTCCGTTTTTGCATTCCTTTGAGCCATTCTTCTGCAGCCCCCACCCCATTTTTTTTTCTGCCCCCACCGTCGCGTCGAAGTTTGCCGAACGGCAAGATGCTACCGCTGGACGACAACGCCACTCCGCCAGATACAACTGTCAAACAAAGTCGGCGGAAAAGTAAAGCGCACGAAAGTTACCAGCTCTTGACGCATCCCGGGGGTGGAAAACTATTTCAGCGAATTAAACTCCCCCATTGACTTCGGGTCGAACTTTTGATTGGTACAACTTGATTTCCTTCTTTTCACGGACAGCTGCCAACGGGGGCGCGCACAGCAACGGTTTGCGTGTTACACTATCCCGGTTAGCTGTTTCCTGGGAGGAAAGTGAGAAAAAAACACTCTGCGCATTGATAGAACTTCCTTTCGTTACAGCAACGTCTAAGAGTTTGCCTGCACGGTAGATAAGTATTTCTGTCTAGACGAGGTGTGCAAGGCAAAGTATATGTTTTTTTTTGTTCTGGTTGTTTGAAAAAGATAGTTGTACAACATACTCTTTGTGAACTCGTAATATCGACAAGGAGTTTAAGTAGGACTTAAAATTTATTCAAACGGGGAGTTGGCACTACGGCCACGATTATATCATTGAAATAAGCTTCAAACACCATTTTTAGAAGTAAATAAACGTGTCTTCAAGCTCTTTGCTATGGTGATCATTTAAAGTTCAGACAGTTCCCGAGATACCTCGATTTCTCTTATACACGGATTCGGATAAGCGGATTTTTTCCGAGTTATCTTAGTCCGCTATAATAGCGTATCTCGGCAAGTGCCTGAACTTTATAACTGCATACCAACTACCTTAAGGCTGACTACTACGGACTTACAGGAATATTGTTCAGAGAGATAGAGAGATCCTCTGTAGTGTGGGAGTATCATCCATGACTTGGTGAGGTGGATACCTCCTCGATATTTCGATCTTTTATCTAGTATTTTGGATCTCGACATATTAAGGCCCCTTCACAGCATATCACCCTTCTACATTCTCTTCCGACCATAAATCAGTCATCAAGACATTCGAAAACTATATCCATCGTACATTTAGAATCCAAGCTAGATTTGTCTTCTCCTAGAGTTACAGACGAAGTTCCACAGTGTTCCAAATTTTGTCAGATGTTCAAAAAAATCCTATCCGAGTTTGACTCTTTACGCTATTTGTGCCGGGTGTCGTCTAATGCACTGATATAGCATCGAGTTTAAGTTTAATGGAAGTACTACCTAGTGATTGGGATGTTCTAGGGAGTTGAAGCAATATTGCGTGAAAGTTCTTTCCGTTTTGTTTTATTTTTGTTGCAACGAGGTTTCATTTAGCTCCAGATGTGTCTCCAACTGGTGTTTTTGCTTGACACAATGGCCTACTCTAAAGTTAACTTTTTGATGTCAATTTCTGATTCTTGAGAAATTCCTACTCACAAATTTAAAGATTTTGTTTCAAACACCTTCAAGCGATGGACCTCTTCATGGTTAATATTTATTTAATCTGAATATTTATGGTTGCTAGCGATGGTTGCTGTCAGTAGCATGCACCGGTTGTAAGTTCTGTCAAACGTGCCGATTTCTTCTCGGCATGCCTGCACCAGAAATCGTTCCCAGAACCAACGGTCTGTCGGTGAGCGATGGGAGTACGCCCTCACGCCAGGTCTTGGGAAAGATCGCTTTAGATATGTAGAGGGTGGGGTCGGCACTACACCTGCAGACACCCGGTGCAAACGGTTCGGTGAGTTGATTTATTTGCGTTTGCTGCAACGTACCCGTAGAACTGCATCTGGCTACTAATGTTGGCAGGAAGCTACAGTTATTCCCTTTCCACAGGAAGTAGGAGATTTACAAGCGGTCAGTTAACAAGTTAAAACATTCGCAAACGTATGGGTGGTTTGTATGCATAGATTTACGCAACTTTAAGAAGTAGTTTGAAGAAAACCAGAGTAGCTATGGTTAAAAAATACGCTTTGTTCATGATAATGGATAGAATAGTGGTAACGTGCATTCCCAACAGCATATCCACACTTGTTGATTTATGTAATTCCTCTTGACGCAGAAACTGTTCATTCGTTACTAATATCTAAATTATATCTTCCTGTACACTGTACCAAATCGGCCAACAAAACGATGCATGTTTTAACTCAATTACATGATTTATTTTGCCACTCACAATTTCTTCTTCTATATCAGCATAACTGCCTCAAGAGGTCTAGGCCTACCATTCCTGGTCTTCTTTGACTTTATTTGCTCGTACATGGATAGTCAGTCCTGCGTACGGGCTCTACAATTTAACTCCTTTTAATATCACGTATGCATAACACATCATAACTTCCAAGAATTAAAAGAAGGATTACTGAGCTACTTTTTGGATAAAAACGATTGAATTCAGTCTTCAGTGAGATATGTGTATATCCCTTTTGAGACCATTTACAGTTGAGATGCATTCTCAATATACGATTGCTTTGTGATGCGAGTCATCGAGTGAGTTTTGAAATAACTGAAAACACAAAACTTAATCTTTGAGAGTTCTGAAAGGACCTCATAAATTTCGTTCGGCAAGGTAGATGGTTTTTTTGGGAATGATGCGAAGCTGAGTTACCAAATATCCAATGAATTCGATTAAACTCAGACCGTACGAGTGCTCCAGATCCGACGTGGGCAGAAGTATTGTCCCCTTGTGGGTGTTATCGTTCGGCAGCGTGCTCTCAAAACCATTGTTTAATGGCTGAACGTTAAGCTTTCCGCCGTACCCGAAAATGCGCCCGGGAAGTAAAGCGTAAAGCGAGACCTGGTACGTATTGCAATTACTGGTGCATTAGGTGTTAGGGCTCATTCAATTATTACGTAACGCTGATAGGGGGGGGGGGGGAGGGGGTCAGTACCAGCGTTACGATTTGTTACATAGGGGGGTGGGGGGGGTTAACTTTTTGTTACGTAACATACAATAAGATTATACTTAGATTCCCGCTTCATATTCTATATATGAAAAATTAACTTATTTTAGGGATTTTTATACCAATTCCATATTACCTATCTCCTTTTTGATCATTTAAAGGTCAAGTTTCTTGGTATCTTTTGATACCCACTCATTGATGACTTCTGATGTCCACTCAGATGGTGATTTTGGAACCCTGTATGTTGTAGTTGATCCAGTTTGCATCCATTGTCACATAGCAAGCATCGTCGACTCTTAAAACTTACATTGAGCTTGAAGAGCTCTAAACAGACTCAGAATGATGCATCCAAGTTATCCACTATCGTAAAGAGCTTCATACACCAGTTAATTATTCGATATCATTTAGTGCTCGAAGCTCATTTACGGTGCAATGAATAACTTTTGCCAACTAGAACGTGCAACATCGTGATCTTTGCTTGTATGGCTGTATTCGAAGTCAGCATACCGGTTAAAATTGTTGGGCCGTCTATTCTGCTGTACGACTGTAGGTTCGCCGTACAACCCATAGAGCTCATCATTGTAGCGGCTCCATTGTCCTTCCACACATATGTTACGGCCAAAAAACCTTCTGAGCATCTTCCTCTCGAACTCGGCTAAAAGGGTTTCGTCAGTTTTGGACAAAGTCCATGTCTCACTGGCATATGTAAGTAATAGAGCTATATAAGTTCTATATGCTCCTAGCTTAACAACTGAAAATTATTCACTCAAATTCAAATCTACTTTACCAACAAATGTATTTATACTTTCGTCATTTTTAAAGATCCTTTAAATCTGTGTTTTATAAAAAAAAGTTAGTCAAAAAGGTGAATGAATAATGAGAATGAACAGAAGACAACTACACAAAAGAAAGGTTGTTAGATAAATAAGAGAGCAATAGTACTGATAAATAATTAACGTACGAAATCTTGTTCTTAATAGATTACATCGATTCGTCATGTAATGTAAACTTTAAAACGATCTTCTTAAGCTTTTCTCAGTGGACGATTAGCGAATGAAGCCTTCGTTTGGGATCTGTGGTGTTAAAGACTTTTATACGTAGCGTCTTCCAGAAATTACTATCTTTATCCAGAACCTATCCAACCTAGGTTTAGTTCACTTTGTACATGCCAATGATGAATTATATTGATGAAAGATACGGACAGCCTATTAACAAACATGGTTAATGAAGCATCGTATGCAGAATCGTAGCTGTATAGATAGAAGTAGGTTCTAAAACCGCTTCAAATTATTAGCAACGATGAAGCAAGTCAGCCTGGCGTGAGTAGTAAATTTATTAGACAGTATGTTTGTTTCTTTTTGCATTAGTCGAAATACGATGGAATCACATAAATTACTCAAGAAAACTTCATTTTTTTTAATAAATGGGGGGGGGGGGTCAACAAAATGTTACGTAATTAATGGAGGGGGGTTGCGTCCAGTGTTACGTTTTGTTACAATAGGGGGGGGAGGGGGTCGAAAATTGACTATTTTTGCGTTACGTAATAATTGAATGAGCCCTTAATGATTTTCCTTCCCTCACTGTCATCCTTGTGTCTGTGCTCACAGCGTGAGAAGCGAAAAATTATTCTTGAGCTAGCTGAGACACAAACCTATTTGTGAATATATTCGCTTTTGGAGTTGGAATTTCATGCCTCTCCATAGATAACCAAGGTTATGCGGACAAGTTCCAAGAAAATAATCATGATTTAAAAATTATTATGGTGTAGTGAAAAAACAGTTGCAATCCGTATCGAATGAATACAAATTTATCTAATCTCATAAATCGTTTCCATTGTTGAAATCCGTACAAAATCACATCGTTTATGTAAGCACCTTATTTCACTATATTTTTCGCTTTTTGGAAACGGTTGGATCATCTGTCCGCCATGTTCAGCAAGAATGTCAAATTATTTAATATTCAACAGTAAAGCACTTATTTCACTATCGCCTAGAACTATGAATGATTCATGTGCTTAAGTTCATAATCTTTCAAAATGTACTCTCTGTTCCATGCAACACTGTTCAACAAAAGTATTATTTTCTCTCTTCTTTTAGGTAAACTTCATTGGCGCTACCAGCCCGTCGCTTATTTGATCGCAGCTGTCATTTTTGCCATTTTGACAAGCAGCTAGCAGCCAGATGGATCCGTACCGAAAGCAAGCTTGTGAAAATCGTTCAACCACATAAAAAACGCCACCACCACCGACGGAAGGAAACCGTGCGTGCATAAGGGGACGGTTGCCACTTTCTTTACTGCGGGCGTTTTGTCGGTGGATTCGGTTTTTTAGTTTTCTGTTCCGTTTTTAACTTTTTCCCGCCTTATTGACGCAAACCCGGTGCCCGGTTTCCCTGGGTGCGTTCACCGACGCCAAACACTTCTGCCGCCTTCATTTTTTCCACCGCACAGAAGTTTCATCCGGTACTCCGGCGGACAGCAATCAACCGTACGAGTGCTCCAGATTCAACGTGGGCAGAAGTATTGTCCCCTTCTTGTGGGAGTTATCATTCGGCAGCGTGCCCTCCAGCCCCATCGTTCGATGGCTGAACCAGTTAAGCTTTCCCACCGTACCCGAAAACGCGTCCGGGAAGTAAAGCGTAAAGCGAGACCTGGTACGTATTGCAATTACTGGTGCATTAGGTGTTAATGATTTTCCTTTCCCCACTATCACCCTTGTGTCTAAATGTACGCAGATGGGTAAGGTATGTATCTAATGCATAAAAGGAGGTAGAACTAGTGGGATTGTTTCAGCAGCTGCAAAATTGCGAAACGACTCGATAATAAACACCCCTATCAACCTGCAGCTGACAAAAAAGAAACGACAACGAGCCACAAACATCTGTGTATGTCTGACGTTTCTCGTGACGGATCAGCAGCGAGATGACTTTGAAATGCAATGCACACAAAATACCTTCTGGATGCTTCGTCGATACATTCCGCAACAGCAGAAAATCCTTTCCGGTTCTTCCTCCCTCCACTGAAACACACACACACATCCTGGCGGCTTTTACACTGGATGCTTCGTATGTGAACTTACTGCAGATTAAGTTCATAATGATTCTTTATTCCTTTATTGCAGTTAATAGCCGATTCACAAGTCTCGATAAAGTCAAGGTGACTGACAATTTGTTGCAAGCCGAAGGTTATGCACATTTATATCTTGCTGAACGTGATAAAGGCATGTAGTGTGTTTGTGTCTACAACGATTGATATGTTACACAAAGTAAATCCCGGAAAAGAGGGTCAAGCAATGAAACAGCACACAAAAGCTGCTACAATTGTAATCGAGATTAATTTAAAAGCATATTCACTAATAATAGATAACACACCACGACGCATGCAGTAGTAATGATGATGAAATGGAGACTTTGATTGCTGAGGAAATTTCTCGTGTCCCCGAGCATGTAGTGTTTATTGTAAACAGTCATCCTAGACAGGAAGATAACCGTCAAACAATAATTGGTATCTGTGCCGGTAGTGACTTCACGTAGCGTCGTCTCTTTCCATGTGTTAGGTCTAGTAAGATAATTTATGAACCTTTTGAAAAGTATCGTATCATGCAGTGAAGAATAACCTGCATCATAAGTCCACTTTGGTATCTCTTACATGATTGGTTCCGACTGATTCAGTTGAAAAGTTTACCTTTCTATTCTATTAAAAATATTCAAATTTATACAATGCAATATGTATGAAATTCTATTTCATAATTCTTCAATATTGTTAGAACGAAAATACTAGCTGTATTGGACGGTTGTATTAATCGTATTACCCGGCCAAACTTGCCAGAACAAATTTTATTAACTTGTTAAACGTGAATCGTACCCCTTTCCTCTTACGCCATCCACAGAACTGTCAGACAAATCGGCATGGGTACAGCTAGGCTATCATGAAGAATTCGAACCCTTTAGTCAGTTCGAGGACAATGTGAACCGTATCCACGTAGAGAAGGTGAGCCCGAAGGAATTTATCGAGCGCTACGAGCGCATCTACAAACCGGTTGTTATAGAGGGGATGCAGGATGGATGGAAAGCACGCCACAAGTGGACATTGGAACGACTGGCGAAAAAGTACCGCAACCAGAAGTTCAAGTGCGGCGAAGATAACGACGGTTATAGCGTCAAGATGAAGATGAAGTACTACGTCGAGTACATGCGCAGCACCACAGACGATAGCCCACTGTACATATTCGACAGCAGCTTCGGCGAAGTAAGCGCGATTGCTTTTACAAACAAACACAAGCAGAATTTAAGCAACTCTCCTCGCTCTCTTTATTTTACGTGTAGCATCACAGACGCAGAAAGTTGCTAGAAGACTACGACGTACCGCTCTACTTTCGTGACGATCTGTTCAAGCATGCGGGTGAAGTGCGCCGACCACCGTACCGGTGGTTCGTGATGGGACCGGCCCGATCCGGTACCGGCATACATATCGATCCGCTTGGTACGAGTGCCTGGAATGCCCTTGTCCATGGCCATAAACGCTGGTGCCTGTTTCCGACCCATACGCCCAAGGAGCTGCTCAAAGTGACCGGTTCAATCGGGGGCAAGCAACGAGACGAAGCGATCACCTGGTTTAGCTTGATCTATCCGCGCACGAAACAACGCGATTGGCCCAGTGACTGTAAGCCGGTACGTATGCAAAAGGCTACGCTTAAAAAATTCTCCAAGCCACTCTGAGCGTACAGTATTTTGGGTTAACCCGGTTTTCCCTCTAGCAAAAAAAAAGGATTATACCCGTCACTAACCGGTCCACATACGACTTTCTTTATAGATTGAAATACTGCAAAAACCAGGAGAAACGGTGTTCGTACCGGGCGGCTGGTGGCATGTGGTACTTAACCTGGACGATACCGTCGCCGTCACGCAAAACTTCTGCAGCCGTACCAACTTCCCGGTGGTATGGCACAAGACGGTCCGCGGCCGGCCAAAGCTGTCGAACAAGTGGCTCAAGGTGCTGCAGGCGGTCGAACCGGACCTGGCCAAGATCGCGTCCGAGACCGACATCGGACAGAGTACGGGCGTTGCGTCGGACAGCTCGAGCAACTCTAGCTCATCGTCTTCCAGCTCGAGCAACTACGACGACAGCGACTGTGAATCGAACACCGACAGCGGCCAAGAGTCGCTTTCCGCACACAAATCAAAAAAGCATAAAAAATCTAACGGCATCAACGATGCCGATAGCACCGTTGACAATTCTCTAAATGATTTTCCACTTTAACCCTAATTCAGCGTATTAATAGTTTGTTTCTTCAAATTCTTAACTTTTGTTTTGATTACTCATCCGTCGTAATCTATCATCCGCAAAGCGCCAATTTTCTCACGGGACAATCGGTCGAACAACTTTAAAGCGACCAGTGAAAAACATAAAAAAGGAATATTGCAAAAAGTATGTTCACATGATACAATTTCTGCCCGATTTTTCGACCCTCAGCGAATCTTTTATTTGCATGTGTATTCGAGCAGAGATTTGTTTGCCACATTTGCAGCGAAATATTACCAGAACGTCGGTGTTTGCATTCGTTTGCCGTATTTTAATTTATGCGTCACGGATTAGAAGTGCGAAGGAATTGGCAAGTAGAACAATGTAGAATAACTAATTCAATTATAGACTATCGCAGTACGTACCGCGCACTGATTGAAAGGGATATGGTGTAATGTTGTGCAAAAAAACGCAAATGTATTGCGTGCTCTATATAATGCAGTACGATCAAAGAAGAGGCTCTTGTCAGGGATGCGATCGGTGGAAGATAGTATGGGGAAATTGTTGCTGCATTGACTAAGGAAAAGGGCTGCTAGGACGGAGGAGCATCGACTGAGGTAAAATTAGAAGAGATGTAGTATGTGCGATACAAGCGCCAGAAGCATCAAACGTAGAGTTTCACACACAAACACGACAAAATTGCATGTAATCAGCGGTATTGTGCCTTTTGTAACGAATGGGTGAACGAAGCAAATACATGGAAAAAACAAAACAAAACGGAACAAACAAGCAAAGGAAAAGCAACACATTTTGACGGTAGATTTGGTAGGTGCATTATACCGTCTCCTAAGATTAAGTAGCTAATATACATACCCGTACCCCAAACGAAGCAAAACCTGATACGAAAGACAAAAGCATAGAGCAACAACCTCAAGCAATCATCCGTAATAGCAAACGCAGAGAAATAGAAAAAGTTTTGGCATTTATTGTTTTTGTTTTGTTTGTTTTTGGGTATTTCAATGAATATTTTTTTAGCACAACGTTTACGGGACCCTTTAATTTGACGGGCGCCTGTAGGGGTAGGTTAATGAGAAACGCCCGTAAACCCGTAAGTGTTAGTTAATCGTTTTTGGTATTTAGTTTGTTACAGCATCCAGCAACATGTTGAGAATAGCGAAAACTGAGGTAAATCTATTAAATCTGAATCATAAACAGCGAAAGGAAGAGTGCGTTTGTAGTACACGGTACAACGACCATTTAAAAACACTACACTAATGACCAAGCTATACGATTGCAGTAGAACATGTAAACCACTCAAAGCAAAACATACCGCTGGCATATACGAAATACAGTCATTTCTCGCGTTACGCGAATGATGCGTGCCAGTGAACTCGAATACCCTTTATAACATCGTTTATATTTTAATAATGATTTTTCTTCGTTTAGTTACACAAATAATAATGAAACGTAACGAGTGTGTAACTCGGGAAACGACTGTAGTAGCCGAAGGATTTCATTAGGAATCGGTGCATTTGTACCACGAGGAGGCGTGCTTGCAAAAAGTCGAGGATTCTATTTGTACAACCCCCTTGTCGTAGTCAATACAAAAAGCAAAACAGGCTCTCCCACCTTCCTCAATAATAAGCAACATGCAAAACGGTACATAATTCCTGAAATTCTAGTTAGGAAGGATAACAAAGGAAATAGGAAAAAGAAATAAATGAATTATGCCAATGGAAACACATGATTGTTTGTAGTTATAGACAGGAAGTTTACAACGAAATGAGATCAAAAAGATCATCGAATTCTTCCAGGCTGTCTTCGGAGATAAATCGGAATGAGCACAGCAAGGTGCCCCGAGGTGTTCCGGTAGGTGCCATGCAAAATACTCGTTCTCTCCAATTCCTTGGCTTCACGAATGATATCCAGAAATTATAGTTTGGTCGGTAGCTAACTGCCGGTGCGGTACGGTACCGGTGGTAGGTATAGCTAAACTGTTTTTGTCGGATCAAAATACCTGACCTGGCAAATCCCTAACAGATACGATGGTAGGAGCACATAATGAAGAAAGCGGACTCATACGTAAATAGGCCTTCATATATCGTCTGCTTCGTTTAAGTTACATTTCAATTTGAATCGAATTAATTTTGCGTTTGTCCCTAACAAGCGTTTCACGAAACGCTTAACGAAGCGTTTTATTCAACGCTAGATATTCCCAGCGAAAAAATCTAAACAAAATGTTATTTTGATCTAACCCAATTTGATAAAACACATTTTAAAATATTAACAAAACAATTTAAACCCGTTTTGATAACTTTTTTACTGCATGGTAACTGCACAAGGCAGAAATGTATGTTGGCAGTTGAAACAATTGAATTAGCAGTGGCATTTGATGTAGCTGTGTGCAAAACGCGTGTGCATGTGTATGACTGTGTATGGAGCTGTCAAACGGTTTCGCCCGTATTCGCCGCATACCGAAACGGGCAGCCGCAGTCTGTTCGAACGCCTCATACCAGGCAGGTGGGCAAAAGCGATCAAGCATTTTAGTGTGGCTAGTGCGTTAAAACAAACCCCGGATTTGCGAATTCCCTGCCCCGATTTTCAACAATCATTCCAGCAAGCAAAAATCGCGCGCGCGTGTGTGAATATCCCTCCCCCCGGGTGGCAAAACATTAAGGAAGAAAAGATACTGTTTCTTTTTTGAGCATCGCGTCCCGTCCCAGCTTCTTCCTTTTGCGGTGGGTTTCGGTGTTCTAGGCCAGCACAAGCGAACCAACACAGCTGCAAGCCGCACACGCACACAATTTTCGCATGGTTCCTCGCTTTCATCGGATGGTTTCGGTGCGTTGGCGATTCGTGTCGATCCGTGGGGAGCAGCTGCTGCCGCTGGCGGATGTTCTCACCTGCACGGTAAGCGTCTGCATCACCCCAAACGCCATCAAAATGGCGCTGGTTGCAGTAAAAGAAAAAATGGTTGTGATGGGGAAGTGTTCCGGCTTCAAACTGCGGCGCCTAGCGGCTTCTTTTCATCTGGTGATATAAAAGGGAGGAATGGGAGGAGGTACGGGAAAGAGGGCGAAGTTGCCACACCGCCCCACCGAGTCTCTAAACCGTGTTTTCGGTGCGATTAGTAGCGTAAGGGCTGTTTTTTTTTTTGCTGCCAGACAACAATTGTTGGAAGGAATATTCGCGTTTCTAGGACACAGTATAGGATTATAAAAAGACACAAAGGTACAAGAAAAAGGAACCCATCTTTCTTGGTGTTCCAAGGGGAAAACCCCTCCCGTGTAAAACCAGGGAAAAGTAGCCCAATAGTTTGTGGCAGCTGCTAAAGGAGCGTCAATAGTGTTTTCTTTTTAGTCTTTTCGAGCTTGTATGCTTATCTGTCAGTTGTAGCAGTGAATTGCGTACAGTGTTACCATTGGAGCCCCCACGGGGGCCCAGATTGCGGAGCTCCACTCCACTGCTCTACTGACCAAATGGTCAACCCAAAATGGCACAGAAAAACTGACCATCGTGTGGAAAAACAATATGGACAGTAGAGTGGACCCATCTTTCTACAGTTCCAGGGAAAATTCCGGCCCCAATCCTGTCCACAACAAGACAAAAGTAGCCCAACTGTAAGGGATGCGAATATTTTTTTTTCAATTCGTTTTTGTGGAGATTGAGTGGCATCCGTGTAGTTAGCGTTATATGCGTACCGGTTGGTCATAACTGCTTTATTCGGGTGCTCAAAATGGTACTGTCAGAGGGCACAAAATGGGGAGCCATCGTCAGCCATGCATGACTAAACCTAGAAAATGGCCTAGAAAAAATGGAAACTTCAGGAAAACTACCATTCGAATGAGGAATGGCAAAACACATCACCAAAATTCCTGCAAAAGGCTTGATGAGAACCATATAGCGTTTCAATTTCCATTCAGGGCTTCCATTTGATATTAGAACACATAGAATAGGATCCTGGGTAGCCGGTTCTTAACCTAACAGGGAATTAACAGGAATCCTGAGGTAAGCCTAGGAGGTAGGAATACCTTGAACAGCATGATGCTACATACATGAGGTCAGACATATGGTGGCATGCCTTAGAGGACTTGAGTTTGTTGTGTCGACAAAGAAGCAGAATTGAAGTCTTCATACATCCGCTAGCAGCTAATGTACGCGTGATCCGCCAGTATACACGACACCGTCTTTGATGTTACATTTCGGAATTTTTATACAAGTAGATTTATATTATATTGCAAAAAGCATATATGTCAGTGGGTGACTGTTAGTCCTACGGAGAGTTAGTAGATACATTTTTTTTTGAAATTTAAAATCGTCCAAATTTGCCAATTACTTTTATATTTGAGTTGATTCATTTGTTTTTTTCTCTCTATTTGTTGTTCTTTCCAGTTGCTGACCGTAACTGCTTGACGCAGACGTGTCTTGTGCTTCGTTAGTGCTGTACTCGTTGTGTGCTCGTACGTGTGAATGTTAGGTGTTGTCAAAATTGTCCATTCACCAAAATCTGTTAGCTCCTTCGTTCAGTACCCGCGGTTTAATTGAGCATTGTGCGAAAGGTCCTTTAAAAAAGTACCCCGAACCCCGGGGGAGGTGTAAATATTAAGTTCGGTGAGCATCGGGAAATAGTCGCATCTTCCCCACACCTTGGTTGTGTTGTGGGTGGCGTGCAGTGTATGTGTGGTAGAAAAAGAAGAAAGTGAGTGGTATAAACGCCGAAAAATACATACACATAAATCCGACAAGCAAATTCGCAGCATACAGACAACTGCAACACCCAAAAAAGCAACAATCAAACTCAATTCCAACCAGTGTGTGTTCTATTGTCCGTGCTTTATCAACAACACCACCGGAATAGTCCAATTTGGATCCGATTGTATCGAGCAGTAAGGCAGACGCATAGAACCGGATGGGAACAGAGCAAAACAACATGGATATCTTTGAGAAAGGCAACATCATATACATCAAGCGAAGCGATGGTAAGTCAACAATTGTTTATTTGGCATAGTCTTACATATATGGTCAGAGTTATTACATTCGAGTACACATCCATGTATTGATACATTATGCTTATTTTAGCACGCATATGCTTAACGTGTGGAGGAAGAACATATTTTTGATCGTATGTACGTATTCGCAGTAGGGCGCACAGCAGTTACGCGTACAGACGCGGGTGAGAAAGTATCCAAAAATAAATCTCCACCGTTTGTCGTCTGCTTCCCGTCGTACCGTACCCGGAGAAAACTGCAACTATTGCAATCGCGCGTATCTCTTCGCGATGCATCTGGCTCAATGCGCCACTTTCGCTCTAACGCTCACAATCAAGGGACACACATTTAATGCACTGACGTTTTCTCACGTGCATCATTCCCACGCCACTGTTGATGCGCACCGTGTGGTGTGCGTGTGTGTTTGTGCACATTGCAGCATAAATTTCTCGCTTTTCCACATCATATGCGCCCGGTGTAGTTTTATGCTGTAGCGTAAGTGTGTTGGTTAGCGCACAGGACATTTTCATACAGTAGGGTTTGCCCTTTCGAGCCTTTATTTGTCTATGTTAGTAGGGTTTTACGATATTCTCGAGGTCGCGATACAGAAGCAGCTGTTGTAAACCAACATTTGTTACGCTACATCAATAACTTGAAAAACTAAAATATATATTTTATTGAGTACTATTTATTATTTATTTTAAATATTTTATTGAGTATTGAGTATTATTATTTTATTTATTTTTTTTTTCAAATCTTATGTGTATTCACCTATTCCTCTGTAAAATTATATATAATAAATATAGTTCATTATACATTATCATTTTATACAGAAGAATCAATAATTTAATCTAAGATTCTATGTCTCCATTGGGGTAGTTTTAGACATTATTCGAAAATGGTCGCTTAAATGCACTTCGTGATCGTGAGAGCATGTGACACACTGCACAACGGGGAAGGCGCACAAAAATGTGGTGCCTATAAATAGCTCGGCGTCCTCCAGCGAGCGAACAGGGAGCGACCTAAACTTGTGGCCGCCGTTTGGAAAGCAGCAGTGCGAGTAATTAAAAACTAATGAAAATTTTAAACACTGCTCCCACATACCGGAAGTGAAAAAAACCGTGCGAGATGTGTAGAGGTGGTTTGCAGAAAAACGGAGGAAAAAATAGGAATTCCTTTTTCCGTCTGTATCGTGGCATTGCGATGGAAGGATGGACGAACAGTGATTGATGTCTATAGTTAAAACCTTATGCACCTGTATTATCGTCTTTTTGGACAGCTTTAAACCATATTCTACAACCAGTATATCTGACGATCATTTATTAAATGGAGATCGAGTAATAAAACCAATACTGGGCACTTTCTTGAGAGGTGATGTTATTCTAGATATCTTCTTAGACGATGGTGTATGCCTTCACATTGCATATGCATTGCCCTCATTCATATATTAAACGATTTTTGCATCTTTATGATTGGTTCACGTCCAGTTCCGTTTGCGTACGACTCGATCGCCTTGGATATTGGACGCACTCCCGTGTGTCTTTGTCTTGCGTGGGAGTCGCCAACGGTGTGTGCCTATGTGTGATTTGTATCGAAAATGTTTACTGTACCTATTGAAGACTCAACATTTTATTTGAACATTTCCACAATTTCGAATGGCAGTTGCCACTCTCAAATCTTCGGTGTACTTCAAATCGAGAAAATGATTTTTTTTCAAGGGAAATTAAAATATTTATCGAACATGCCTTCGGAAGCATGGCTTGCATTCGCATGCGACATACGCTACGGCTTGTTGAACGGTGTACCGGTGCCAGGAAATCCATGGGAAGGTTACGGAGTAAAGATGCCCACGCGAAAAGCCGCATACAAAGGCACGTACACACACACCACAGTTGATCTTGAAGTGGTCTCTAACACAGTTGCCAGCAAAATTATTACGAACCGCCCCTGCATTTCGCTGTACGTGGCCACCAAAGGCACAAGCGAAGTGGACTCCAACTCCAAGCCCCAACATTTCCCCCCTCTGGTACGGTCCAGATGTCTCCATTTTAAGTTATAACGTACACACACACAAGGCCTTTGTCGAGCTTTTGTTGAGAGACGGATCAATTCGTGTATGTGTGTGTTTTTTTTTTATGTTTGCTTCTTCAGCAATATCGTATCTTTTTTTGTTTTTGCTTGCTGCAACTTCCGGCCATCGAAGAGAGAGGAGGGAGGTCACCATTTCGATGACGTCCCACCAGCAGTCGGTGCGAATTCTTGAAATTCGGTGCGAAATCTCCTAAACAGATAAGAATACTCTCTTCAAACCTACAAACGATACTTGATACTTGAAACAATGATTGTTATCATCATATTCTTAGCCTACAGAGATCTTCATTCATAACCAATACCTCAAATTGGCTATTTCTTCCTTACTTGACGAGCGCATTTCATACCGGTTGATTTCAGACTGACAAGCAAAGCTACGGATAATTTTGCTGGAATGTTTTGTGGGTGCATTGATCTGCATGCATCTTTCCTCATGGAAAATAAGAATAATAGATCACACTACTAATCTAAACCGCGTGCATGAATGTGTGCCGAATTTGCTACTTGATTCGATTATCTGTGTTGGTTCTATCTGGTACCATTTTATCCAAAAGCCGGTAGGCACGCTTATCTCTATCTGTGATCGTTAGTATTGGTAATTAGTGTAGCATCCCTTGCGAGTGCTGTCGGCACGCTCGGCATTGTAGTTTATCGCGCCCAAACAGTCGTTACGGTAACTACCCTTAATGGGTAAGAACAGGTGGTAGACTTTTCCTGCACAATCGCTCTAATACAAATCTTTATCACCAGGTGTGAGATAGTTTCGTACCGGGTGGACGGGAAATAGTGATTACGACCTGTCCTTTGTATCCTATTATCGCCACAAGTGTTGGTGTGTGACCGGACATGATGGCAGCCCGGGGAAGTCACTGTAGTCAGCGTCTATTGAGTGCAGTAGGTGTTGTTTGACAGATTGTGTGATAAAATATAAAGTGTGCCGTGGCTTCATATCAGAAGTGCTCAGTCAAACCGACCAGGATGGCAAAAGTGGAAGGTAAAAAAGAACAAGCGTGCAAGGTAACGTCTGAGTATCGCCTCCGTTGCTTCACCCGCCCGTTCTTTCTCTGTGTTCCTGCAGCGATGGTGTGTTGTCCGAGTTCATTTCCTTTTACGATAGAGCGCGTACTGTCGCTGATTTATTCTTTTATTGCTGTTCGATTCGTAGCGCTCTTTCGCTTGCACGACCTTATGCTTAGCCGCTCGATTTCATCCGCTCGTACGCGTGTACCGGCATTTGTTGCGATCTTGACAGCGCTTTGGTAGGATCTCCCCCCCGCGAACCGGTACGTCTGCGTGTGGGTAGCCGGATGGGTACTATCTGGTGCCTTCCGGAGCACGTGTGTTGGTGTGCGTACGCGCACCTATTACTTGGAAATCGACCACAAACACTAGAGAAAAGAGCGTATTTCATTGCGTAGCGGAAACCGTTTCGGGATGGTTATTTTTCTTGAGCTTTGCCCCACAATACGTTAGCGTTTCGTGACTCATCTGGACAAACACACACACACACGCGCGCAGACGCCACAAAAGATGACGTGTAGTGCGTGCGGAACACCGCGAGCAAAGGCAGTTGCGCCTGGCTCGATTACTCACCCGTAAGAATGTGCGGAAGATTGCATTCGTCGTGCCGTGGTTCAACACTTTCGAACGGGGGGTCTGCATGCTCTCCGTGTCATTAATGTGTACCACATGGTTTCGGTTCTCCCCATACTTTATGTTCAAATACTTTCCCAATGACCATTTTCTTGTCCTTCCTTTTGCTCTCTTGTTGTAATTAACCATAAAAATAAATCTTGTAATGTTGTTTTTTTTGCCTTTTCAACAAACGAATTCTATACACTTATGCTACAGATTGATGGTGAGTTATGGCAGACGAGGGAATTTTGACAGAATACTTAAAAGTTAATTAATTTTTAATTAGTAATGCTCGTATTGCATACAGTCCTTTAGGGATATTAATTATCGGCAAATGAAAACGTGACAAACACGACACGTTGTACACGATTCTTAGGGCTACCGGAACAGAAATAGAATTTAAACCCTTTCCACGTCGATTACGAATAATTCTAACATCTGGACTTGTAGGTTCCGTTTTCAGCATTCAAAATATAAATGGATCAAATGGTAAACATGCAGTAAAATTGGTACTGGTCGATGATGTCACACATGATGATGACTGTAAAGCTGCATTGATTGAGCCATGTGGACTAGCGGAGGCTACACCCGGGCGAATACGAGATTTTGACTCTTTATAAACACCTTTGTTTGCGGACATGATCCCCCCCCTCCTGCTGGCATTTAAAAGCATCTACAGGCCAGATCCACACCCAAAACCCAAAACCCGGATATTTGTGAGCAGGATGCGAGGGTTGGATTTAGTTATTACACTTACCTTAGTGTCCTATTTTTCAACTACAGCACATTAGCGTATTACTCTCCAGAACAATATTTGAATAACGCATTAAAACAACTCTTCAACAAAACATAAACCTGCAACTGTGCTGCAAGTGTTCTAAGAAATGTGTTTGACATTTGTTGGAGGGTTTGAAGATGAATGATATTACGTAATTTTTGTACGTTTTGACAGATTTGGCATTGTATGCGCATCTCCATCTCTCGCTATAGTTTTCTATAAATTCCTGTACACAGAAAAAATTCTCGCTACTAGGTGATGTTTTATGCTCTGTTTGCAAATTGATTGCAAAAATATAGTGGCAAACAGCAAAAGGAGGGGAAGGGGGAAAGGGGAACACTATTTACTATTTCTGGTGTAACTAAACACACTTTATAGCTTATCTACACTGGGGAGGGGGGAGGGTATCTGTACACTACTGGGAGGGGGGACTGCAAACTACCGGTAGCCGAACCATAGCCCATTCACAAGCAGCATCCCTACTTGAGAATATGCCTGGAACTAGCCAGCCGATAGTTTGCAATTCGTGGTAACGGAACGTTAGTACAACCGGGAATCGAACCCGATACATCCTCAATATCGCAACATTTTGGACAGATCAGGCACTTTACCGCCTGTACTACCGTCCCGGCCGACGAAGGTGACGATTTTTCTCGATTAAAGCCAGCCGAGCCGATAGTCGGTGACATGTTCTCCCACAGCCTCACTCTCTTTCCCTCACACACGCACACACACACACACAGTCAGGCGTTCTTAACCCGAAGGGGAAAAAGGGATGAAGGTGCAATTCAATGACGACTAATGATTGACACTCACAGGGGAAGTAATACGCCATTGCAAAAAAAAGGGGAACTACTAAGAGAAGAAGAAACACTCATTGCTCAGGAAAAAATATTTTCTCTCAATCCATGTGCGTCATCATCTTTCTCGTCCGTGACGTCACGCGCTTACCGATTAGACTAAAAAGGGCTAGGCGTGGCGCGCAGATCTCAAGCGGCTTAAATACGGCGCATCGTCGGTTAACAAGTTTCAGTACAAAAACCCTATAAGTTGCAATATTTTTAACAAAAAAAAAACACATGTGTAAAAATAGCATAAAAATATGTAATTAAAAATAGAAGAAAAAATAATCATCGAACCATCTTAAGCTAAAGTGTTTTAAATATGCCAATGACACGAACAGCAGGGCGTATCGCTTGCACACCCTTGCCAATAAAACTAGTCGCAGTGGTAGTTAAATAAGTGCAATCGAACGCACTCGCAATTAAATTGGTTTCACGAGCAATGAAATGAGACTGTGCGAGCTGTGCTAAACATCATTCGGAGGTTAGAAATAAAGCGGTCGGTAATTTTTTTTATAACCTGCGTAAATTTTTCATCGAAACAAGGCAATCATCGGCACACCTCTCGATGCAACGACAACGGGACTGCATTATAACGCACCGAAGTAGGTTTAGCAGTAATGTGCCCGGAGACAGCAGTAAATGTATGGTCATAAATTTGCTATAAATTAGGACAGCTTACGAACGAGCGCAAGCGCCAAGATCGTAAACCAACAGATGAAGAAAATATTATTGCACTTGTTAGGGGTTCATCGCTTACGGTCGCGTATCATTTATCCCTCCCACATCCTCTGCTTCATCCTGGTGACGGTGGTACACGCAAAACGCATAAAAATCTCAAGCTTTACATCTTAATTTAATCACCCTTTTAAACGATTGCAACTAAACGCATGCGTGCTGCTGTGCGCCGGCCGTTGGCAATAGAAAGACTTGGCCAGTAACGAGCAACGAACCATTTTTAAGTATATTTTTGATTTTCACTAAACAAATAAAATGTTTGTTTTTTTTTGTTAACGCACGGATTTGAAAGTGGATTAATTAAAGCAAAGGGGAAACCAAAAAATAACACAAGATACGGCATGATGTAAACGTACGTTACGTGTGTGAAAATGAGACCGAAATGTCAAAACAAAAATTAACATATACATTCACTTTCAGCGGTATATTTATATGCATTACATATTGTTTTGTTAGTGTTTTCTGTTGAATTATTGATGTTGATTTGGCGGTGAAGTAAACTTCAAGTTACTTAACTTAAGCCATCTAATAAAAGCTGTGGATAACGCAAGCCTTGTGTGTTTGAAATAAAAAAAAACTCATTGCGTTTGTATTAATTTACAATACAACTTTTGCAAACTACCATCAATACTGCTGAAAACTCTCTGTTCAAAAAGTTATCCAATATCCTATATATATACAGAAATTCTTAAGAGATATATATTCTAAAAGTTTTTCTCTCCCAACCATGAAAAACCCACTATTAATTTTTTTATATTTCCACCACGTTTGGAATGGGTAATTTTACCGCCACCGTGACTCAATTGATTATACTTTTCATTTTCCTTCCTTAGAGCCACTAGGGACAAAAGCTACCGACTTGGAAAATGAAAAAAAAAAAGTGATGTTAAAACCAGCTCGCGAAGCAGACAATACGTTCTACCACACACCGCAGATACCACCGTAAAATTAACGTGTGGAAAACAAGGGAAAATCGATCGGAAAACTCTTAATCCGTCCAATCGCGATAAGTCCATATCTGTGTCCGTCATATCGGTAATTTTGCCTAGCCATAGTGTATGATAAAGAGCGGACGAGTTAAGAAAAAAAAAGAAACATACTCGATGGGACAGGAAAAGAAAGGGGAACAACATATCTCGTCCACCGGGCCAGCACACACAGCTTCACAACATCTCTCTTTTTCGCCAGCGATCAACCTGGTATGAGGTGAGGAAAAACAACGTGTTTTTCTCCTACCTCCTTTCTATTCCGCTTGCTGCTGCTAAATGCATGTTCGTTTTAGTGGGGTTTTCTTCGTTTGGCTTTTCTTCTGCTGTTGCTGTATCCTCCACATTCCACCACGTCGTTACCCGGCGCACACACAAACCGTGTGGCGTCAACTTTCCAATCACTTCGTCTTGTTTTTGGTGGTGTGCGGGGCTTGATGGATGGATGCATCGACATGGAAAATTTCTAAAACATTACAAAGAGGAGAGAAAAAAGATAAGAAGCAAATATTACGCATATGATGAAGAAAAACCGGTGATCAATTTAAAACAATAAATACAGATGGAAAACTATGACAACTTTAAGAAACTGAAACACTTCCAACTCGTACAAAAACTAAGTGTCAAACGAATCACCTAACCCTATGTTCCCTGTTCTTTTCTACCTTTCGGGAACGAATTGCTTATCTATTGCAAAAACGTGGGAATCGTGCTCGGGGAGGATGTAGCTTCCGGGGCGTCGGGTTGCAAGAATGTAACATCTTCCGTAGGGGATCTGCGTGGCTTTTGACGAACCGGATGAGAGGCAAGCAGTGAAGAATGCACCTGTTTCCGTAGGGGAGACGCTCCATCAATCGGTGATAATGTCGTCTAGCTCCACTGATCGTATGATATGCAGACGACCGGATCACACGTGCGACGTAATTATGTGCTTCCATTGGGCATCCAATACGCAGCTGCCCTTCCCTTCATTTGTCATACGTTGCCGGCGATTTGTTCCTCTATTAAGGCAACATTTTCAATCGCTTTTTTTATCCTTGAACAATATGATTTAAGTCACATTTTATGAAAAGAGACAAAAAAAGGAATATAATTTAAAAAAACCGTGATTATATCACATGCCACCCGTCACCATCTTTCTCATCCGTGACGTCACGCGCTTACCGATTAGACTAAAAGGGCTGCACACCGTCGGTTAACAATGTTCTTACAAGGTCTTTTTTCATCAATTTTATAACAAAAAACCTTTTTCCAATAAATCGTTCAGTTGGAACTAAACGAAAATTAGACTTAAAATGAATATTAATTTAGGAGACAAATGAAAGTCGCTAAATTATTACATGGAATTTTATGCAAAAACAAAATCAAACGAGAATACGATGATTAATCGTTATCTACATACACCGTATTGTTGTATAATGATAAATATTGGGAAGAATTTTCTGTTTTGTTTCCAATTTATCTTAGTGTTGCTTGGAGTGAAAATGTGTTTCTATGTGGTTTCTTCAACTCATCATTGTTTTCTATTGATTTTAAATTGATCACTTACTAGCCTTACCAGCAGTGTTTCTTCTCGTCCAGCGTCGCTCGCTTTACACGGCACAATACAAAAAAGGAAGTAGAATAAAATAGCCACATACAGACACATACACTCGCTTTAAATGTGCGTGTGCAAGGGGGTAAAAGCTGGAAAAGGGGCTGAGTATCTAGTGTTGTGCTGCGAAGAGGAATCACTTTCCGCAGTTTGTTCGGTTTCCTATAACCTGCCCCGGACCAGTTACCATGATTGGGCATGATGGTCTGCTGTACCGTGACCGTGACCCTGTATGTGTGTGCAATGACGAAGCAAGTATCCCCCCCCCCCTCGATCCGCGTGACATTGTTCCAGTATGTGTGTGTGTGAGGTTTTTTTTTCGTGTTCTCTTTGCAAAAGGCTGCAACTTTTATAATGCAGTCAAGCGCTAGCTTAGAAATGCACACAGACAGCATAAAAATAGGGTCGGAAGGGGAGGGTCGGTATGCTTATCTTGGGGTCGATTGAGCCACAAATAATCTGTGCTTGTGTGGTTGTGAAGGATAAAATTGTTCCTTATTTTTCAAATCACATTTTCTTCCTTTTTCTTCGCCCACACCATGGTTTGCGTCCAGCGCTGTTGAGAACCATAAACTATAATGTATTCCCATACCCGGCGTTGCGCCTCTCCACGCGTTGCTGCATTTTTTTTTTGGTGCGCCTGTGCGCTTGTGTCAGTTGCAGTTGCAACGGCTAGGGTCGCCCAATGCCGACAGTAGGTCCCTTTAAGGCGCCTTCTACTAGCGCCCCGCCGCGTTTCGTGCATTCGCCATTGACAATAATGTCGTGCGGCCCAAAAATAGTCCTCTCACGGTCTTTGCGCAACTGCAAAACGTCACCGGTAGGACGGAAATGAGCAAATTGTGTGGGGGGGGGTGGGGAGGTATGGGGAGGGAGGTAAAACGCAAGGTCGCCGTCAGGACGTCACAAGAGAAGAAAAAGCTTATTTTTTCTTACAAAACAGTGTAAGAATGAGACGAAAACGCTATAATTGGTGTCTTTGTTTGTACTATTAGTGGTATGCTTTTGTTTAAAACGCACATTTCTTTCACGCTATTCTGTACATTCGCAATTATGTTACAAATATGAGGAATATGAGTGTAGTTATGAGCCGTCATATTTGTTTTTTAATCCCTCCACCTTTGTTTGCACAATAATATTCCACTTGAAGCAAAAAAAACAAATACATATTTTCCTATATGTTTGTCGATTGTGCCATACATATTAAATTGGATACATTTTTGTGTGATTTAGTTAATATATCTCTTTTCGAAATCGTTAGGCAAACAAAAAAAAAACGTAGTATGACGAAGAAAAAGAAAAAGAAATTACTATCTATCGATGGATGGTGTGTGGAAAGTTATGTTTCACCTGTAGGAGAAAAAAAAGAGTTACGAGGAGTTTTTCCATGCCGGTATTGCTTTTTTCTTTAATTTGCTTTCTTTCTTTCGCTTTTGTGGAGTGATGAAACTCTAACGAACTGTACGCCACAAAAATGAAATAAAATTCAATTCACCGGGAGACGATTGGAGAAAAAGGGAAATGTTTTTTTTTTCGGGCGTTTGTGGGGTGTAGATACTTGTTTGGTAATGTAGGCCCCTGTTGTTGTTTTTTTTTTTATATGGCAGGAAACGGTTGAGCAGAAAACAAAAATCCGGTGCGCTGTGAATTATTGATCAAATATCGAGGGGGAAGTTCCGGAATGGAACAGGGTAGAGACACACCAGACTGTGGTCGGTAATGGAAAAATTAGAGCAGAAGCAGTACAGTTGCTCTGAAAGTTACACTAAAGCGAAAGGAGAGGGTACCATGTGTCATTCAATGTACCTGTCCTGTGGACATTGCGTTAGCCGAGAGGTAACAGACGGAAGTTAAAATTCTTTCATTCGCTTCCAAGACATGAAGAACAATTTAACTAATTCCTTTTTATGAAATTAATTGTAAATTTTTTTGATTTTTTTTATCCTGAAAATTTAACCGTGAATCACACGTAAATGCCACAAATCATCACCAAGGACAACTTAACACAAAGGCGGAAGTTAAATAAACCCTATCCATCCGTAACCCACCGACCCCTTTTTACGGTCATATCGTTAGGTTCCAAACAAACGTCAATCCGCTTGTTGAGGTCCTTAACATCACGCTGTTGTCCTTTTTTTATTATTGTATGCGTGTGTTGTCTGCTGGAGCAGTAAATATAAGTTTGTTGGGAAAAAAGGTACAGAGAAAGAGTGTGTGTGTGTGAGAGAGAAAGAAAGAGAGAGACAGCTGAAAGTTTTGGACCCCCAGTTCCACTGCAACATTGGGGTTCACAGGCAGCTGTCCAAATAAGGATATATCACGGTTGGTTGCCTTCAAAACCTTCTCGCGACACACACACACACACACATACGGCCCTTATTTATTAAGGGTGGTTGAAGGATGTCCTCACTTTTCTGCTATCCACGAGCTTTGGGAAGTAGTTCTGGTTGTGGAGTGTGTCCTTCCGGAGCACATTGTTTAACCCGCACCCGAACCAGTCGTCATCGTTCGTTGATAGACAGTGGACGTTCGTTTGTAGCGAACCAACTAACTGTGACTGTGTTGCTTTTTCTCATCTCTCAATTTAAAAACAAGAAGCAACGCACCACCACGTGATCATTACGAGGTCATGCACTCGCCATAAACACAGAGTACGGGAAGGAGATCACACACATCATCAGCGTGCGGAAATATCTGCCAAAAAAGGCGTGATTCAATTGCGGAAAGACGTTCGGAACGAGAGGCCATATTTTAGCAGAAGTAACGGAGAAAGAATCGCCCCCCCGAGACGCCACCATCGCATGATCAGTTTATTCGACCTCGCACGCTACCACACGCATGAAATGATCGACGGATCGCTGCACATTGGTGTCATCGGGTCACTTCATCTTCCTTTTGTGTACGACGGATCTGTGCACTGTGCCTCTGTTTGCCGTTGATCCTCCCCCAGTTGGTAACGCCGCGGTCATTGAATATTGGATATATATTGGATGATCGACGCAAAGATATAGAGATTGGCCATCAGGCAGTCTATATATATGTGTGTGTGTGTGAGGGCACCGGAGGGGCTGGAGGAGGTGCTTTAGGAGAAAGAGGCAGTAAAAGTGAAACACCAGTGAGAGCGAGCGGACACCACGGATATTGCCACGGGACGCGTGTCTGCAGTGTTGGTGTTGCGCACGGTCCTATACGACGGCTGGATTGCCGAATTCACGCACACACGACCGGAGTGCGGATCGGTACATTGTACGCTTGCTCAGCGGTGATCGGTTCCTCCACTCGACCAGTTACACCGAGAACACTCGACGCATTGCACACTGTGGCTCGTTTGGCTTGCATATCCTGTAGACGCGTGTTTGTGTGGGGTTGACTTTGTTTGTGACTCAAAGAGTAAAAGCCTCCAGTCATGTTGTGGTTTAAGAAGCGGCTCAGCACACTGTTCGGTGGTGGTAAACGTGCGGCTAAGCGGGGAGAGCAGGGCAAAGATCCTGGCGCGGAGGATAGTGGACGTTCCGCACCGGCCTTGGATGGCACTAGTGTCCCGACATCTTCAACAGGTTCCTCCAGCACGGTGTCGACGGACATCATAAACGCGAGCTCCTCAGATACAGCAGGCAAAGCCACGAGCAAGATTCAATCGAAACATCCGAAAGCGGGCAGCATTCGGAAGAAGAACCACGGCGAAGGTAGCACTGTCCGCTGTGAACAGTGTGCTCGCGGGAAGCAATGTAATCTTAAGCCGTAGTATCTCTCAAACCTATTTGCTTCCTTCTCTTCTATATCAGCCCCAAAAATTATCCATCCCATATTAGACCACACTAACATTCTTTCTGTATTTCATTTTCTTTACAACATACATCCAGGTCGTATCCATACGGCGATCGTTTCGCGGTTCCACGAAGCCACACGCTCCGTCACGGTCGAATGGTACGAGCGGGGCGAATCGAAGGGCAAAGAGATCGAGATCGATATGCTGCTCGAGCTGAACAAAAACATCCAGCATCAGCCACAGCAGCATGCACCGGAACCGGTAGCGGAAACGAACAACGAGCGGGAAACACCCGCACCGGCCAACCTAGCACGCGTAAGTATATTCCGTTTGTTATTGCACCGTACTGACAAACTGTCCCTTTCCGTTGTAGCGAATAAGGAACTCCGGGCAAGAAAAAAGGGAAATATTAAGTGAAAGCTCCCAATAAAACGGAAGTATTTTCATGTATTTCCCGATTCTAGTTCCTGAGAGCCATTTGCAGAGCCATTGGCAAAGTATCTTTAAAGCATTTATTGCTCACCGCAAGTCTGTCGTTTGGTTGCAACAAAATCTCAAGCATACAACCCCTCTACGCAAAGAAGTCACGTCGGATCGAACTGCAGAACTTCAAAACGAGTTGGCTTTATTTAAAGGGTAGAAGATTAATCGGGAGTTCGGTGATTTCATACAATATCTCCGTCGTTGAGTCGTGACTTAGTGCCACCAGAACACTTCGTTTAGACTCTTCAAGGTTTTCAAGGGCTGAGTTCTTTTCCAGCATAGAAAAAGCACTTGCTTCTGTAAAATCAACATCTGTTGAAGTCCTGCTTCTAAACAGAAAGAATTCCCTAACTAAATAACGCAATAGTATTGAATGCTATATAGCTTTAAAAGGCTGGATCAGTCAGGATGGGTCTTCTATGCTTTCAGCATATTAATTGTTTTTCGATAAGACACGCGCAGGTTTGACTTACTCAACCTTGACTTATAAGGTATACTATGTACGTGTCTGGCTATAATCATCATTTTATTTTAGCTAGTTTTTATTGTCTATAGAAAATTATGTTTTTGAAGTCCTGCTTATTGGCAGGATCGGTACCTCACTAGATGGCGCCACTAGTGTTTGTTACTATTTTTAGAACTTGTATTTTTTGGAGAGGGAGGAGAAGCTGCGATGAGTTTACCTCGGCTCTCAATCGTGCCGAGAGAAGTGATGATGATGATAATGATGACGGTTGGCTGAAGAAGTCCTGATTATTTGGCAGCAAATAGACACCGCTAGGTGGCGCAATAGTGCTAGATGCTATTTTTAGATTTTAAGGTTTTTGGAAACGCTGGATAAGTTTTTAGGGGATGACTTTCCTTCTTCCATGTTAGGAGGAAGGGGCAAAAAGTATAGGGCATGATAGTATTGCTATTTTTAGAATTTTAGGTTTTTAAGGGCCAGTAAAGTGAGCGAGTTTGGCCACACAATCTTTTCTTACCCGTGCTAATTATTTTGACCGAATTCGGCGCAGGATTAACTTACTTTGGTTTTGTTGCAATCTGAGGTATATTTTTTTTTGCGTGTGATCGATGAAAACTAAAACATGTACGAACAAACTTCTTGTGTAACTTTCACATCAACGTACAAAATGTTGATAATCCACGCATATCGATTCGCAAAGCAAATGCGCTGTTTTGATATGGACATTGAATCCCCCCAAAAAAAAAAAGAAGCATAATATACACGTGCTTCTTTCTAATCATCATTTTTATTTTAGATGTTTTATTTTTCGTGTTTTTCGTTGTCAAAACAAGCTACCATTACCGTGGGGGTAGGTCCGCTTTCGGTAGCTAAGGTACCGCATCCTTCCGGTTGCCGTTTTGTGCACGGTCACCACGGACAAGGCCGGTGCGGTGCCGGGATGCGAATGGCGTTTTTGGATTGCGCAAAGCACAAGCGCACTTTTGCGAAAGGGGAATATTTACCCTGTTTTTTTTAATGTGAGGTTTCCCAACAAACATTGCCCAAAGAGAGAGGACCAAAAAAAAACAACAAAACGATGCGCCCATGGCAACGTACTGATTCACGAACAAACGGTTTCGCTTTGCTCTACTAGAAACCCCCTGGAAGGTGAACGAGATGTGTGTAATGTTGGTGGAGGAAATTGGGAAAATTGGGCCGTTAGATAGAGGTATACATCCCTTAAGGAGCAACCGCCAGTAATCCGCCGAATACGGAAGCGAGTGGACGCATGTGTGTGTTTTTTTTTAAGTATCACCCCCCTGTTGTGAACTCTAAATATCTATTTACCTCGGTATCAAGATCTGATATATTCTGCTGAGCCTTGAATGTCTGGAAGAACTCCAAGTGGCACAACTGTGTAACACTCGTCAACCCATCGTGTAGAAAGTAAAGCACAAACCAACGGCAGTTTGTGTTGTGCAGTGTTTCAGAATGTTCCCAATATACTTTGAGATCAACCTTCATGATCCTGGACAACCGTTGGCTACCCGGCTGGCGCGTCGAATTCCACGAATTAAGCGAAAAGACATTAATAACAACGATCGTAACGGTCGAATGGTTGGGGATGCATCGCCGAGGGATATCGCGGAAGATGATGATGATGGTGAAAAGCGTCCGATCAAGGTAGTAGGTCGAGAAAAGGCTGGTGAAGTACTTAGATATCTCAAGGTTGGGTTAAAGGTTTTACCGGGATAGGGCTAACCTGGGCTAAAGGATGGGGCCACCGGGCCGACATGATGATAGCGGCGCCGGTCTTCACACGTACGGACCGGACCAAAATCGGATCCGAACCAATCCTCTCCCCGTAGCAAGGACTTTTGACTATCTGGCTACGTGGTTAAAATAAGTCTAATAAGCTAGAAATAGGGCCCAGGCATCATGACCTAGTAGTGTAGTAGATCTCCTTTACAATGTTAGAACATAGAAACTTTGAGTTTTGCTCCAGCAATATTTCAGCTATCTCTAGTCTAATAAAGACCTTATATGATGGCGGTTATATTTTAACATGCTTTATAATATTCCTGTTTCTATCTCCTTCTCGCTTTCTCTTTATCCATGTTTTTAATTTCATCTCAATGCCGCTCGTTATAACTCCCTATAAAACGTCTTATTTGTTCCATGTTTCGTGCAATATCATCTCAATTGTTGTTTTGTTTAATTTCGTCATTAAAAAAACAAACATTCCACCCTGCAAACAAATTCAAACTAACCTTTACCCTTAATTTACCAACAAAACCATACCCATTCACCCCGCTAGCGTTCGAGTTCCGTCGAGGACGAAGAGGATTCCCAGCCAGAACAAACGGTAGGCGGCTTAGCAAAATCATACTAAAAGCTCAAGAACATTCCACCTAGTTGCATCCACGTTGTATCTTTTTTCCATCTTTCGGTATCTTTAATGCACACGCCTGGCCGACTTGTGTGATGTGCACTCTCCAAACACAACGCTTCTACCCTTCTGTGTGCGCGCACTTGTAACCTGCTTCCGTTATCACTTCCGGCCACTTTATTCTTTACTTTATTTATTTTGTTTTGCTTACTGTTTTTAAAGAAACAAGTTTGAAGTTGGTTTTTATTATAATCTTAAAGTTTATTAACCCATTACACCATTTTATCGACATTTCGTAATACAATTTGTCGTCTTTTTTTATGATAATTTATGACTTAAAGGACACAACTACAAAATATTAATATAAAGTGTTTGTAAAGTCATAATTTTCTGATAGTTTATTGGGGAAGAAGAACATAAATCAATGTTGCCCTAATTGGTGACGTTCGCCCATTTTCCGTGGTGATGTGATTAAAAATGATATTTACAGTAAAGTTGAGTTTTGTGCTGTTTCTAGTTTCTCGTTATTTGTAGAAGTTTGAATGAGAGTTTTTTTTTTGTTTATTTATTTCCAATGGGTTAGGGTGGTTAATTAGAATGTGGTTTCATTTTTCTGTTGCAGCTTTTTCCCCTTTGCTGTCATCTATTTAAGTATTCTATGCACCCGACTACTGTTTTATTAGTTCATGGTTTCTTTCTTTTTTGTATTTGAAACACCTGCAAAGCACACAACACACCCAGCGGGATTTTCATCGCTTTTGTTACTTTTTTAAGTGTTTTCAGTAATGTTTGAAATGTTTTATTGTTTTGCAGCAAAAATTATATAAAATTGTTCATTACACATTTTTCTAATCTGTTCTTTTCGTTTTCTTTTCATCTCGCCTCCGTCGAACGTATGGATACAAACCTCAAACGTTGCTTTGGCATGCAACACAACAAACGATCAACGATCTTCCATCAAATGGCTGATTTCATTTATATCGCAGAATCCGACACAAGCAATAATACGCTACAATAATATATTAATGCAACGTGCCGAATCGGGCAAATCTGGAGTACCGTCGGCATACAATCGGGCCACCGTCGTCACGGGACAGTCGAACCGTCCGGAGCAGTCCGGAACCGGGCGTACAACCAATGGTAAATACCGCTCGCTTTGTATCTCTGCATCCGCTTAGCAATAGTAATTGAAACAACGCTGTGTTTGATGCCATATTTCATCCTTACCTCCTAAGAACGTGATATGTGTTGAAGCTGTGTTTCGCAATAGGTTAGTGCCAGGAACTGAAATTCGGTTGTTCATACGAAATACGAAGGACATAGTACGAAGTTACGAAGGATAGAAATAGTCGTATCTCTTACTAACGAAAAGATGCTTCATGATCTTAAAAAAACACCCAGCATCGCACGATCGGCGATAGTATTCGATCATGGAACGACTTTTTCAAACCAAACAAATTTAAAGTACAAGGTTGCGAACAAAGTAAAATATTTATTTCGTTGTATATGCGGTAGCTAAAGACGTATGGTCGTGGTCATCATCATAACGCTATCGGGATAGTTGTAAAGCCTATGTCCAAGGGAAAGGTCATTGAAATACTAATGACACAAGGTAGTGTTACGGTGTAGCGGCTAGGGAACTCTACCTTAGTAATTACCGCCGTTGCACATTTTTATCCATTTTCCGTTCGCGACAGGGCATGCACACAAAACACCTCACATATGATTCCCACGACCTCTATACGTGTGGGTGTGTGTTCAGGGTGAGAGTAATAATAATTAGTGAACTAGGTTCTTTCTTTTCAATCATCATACCCACAAAGCTTTTTATGTTGACGCGCAAAAAAATCCTTTTTGTTGCAGTTTCTATTGACCATGTTTGTGAGAGCGGAGAGAGAGAGAGCGAGAGTTTTCCCTAGAGTTCAGTACAGGATGTCAATCGGTTCTGGTTTACCCCCAATAACACCGTGTGAAAGGATAAAACACAAATGACTTGGGAAAAAAAAAACCGTGAGCCCCCTCTCCTTGCGTGGTCCTTCCGGTCACGCACACAGACACCAAGGCATAAAAACTCTGACTCGTCCTGTGACCGAATTAAATAAAAGAAAAGGGGAACCCACCGAACAAGAACGATTAAATCGAACGGTTGGGTCTCGCGTCCTCTGCGTACGAGGGCGGATAATGGGGAAGCAGGATAAGGAAATTGCTTCATGGTCGCGTTGTTACCCACACCCCGAGCATATATCTCCTTCATGCGGCGGGGCCCTCTCCACCAACGCCGTGTTGTTTCGCGGGGAGGAGGGTGGCCCATTCAGAACGTTAACCACACACAGCTGCCAGTAGTTGCAGAATCGTCGACTAGTGCAGAGGACACAATCCCCGTTCGGTTGGTGTTAAAAATCATTATCCTGACATACGTTTGCTTGCCTCGGGTGCATGTGGTTCACCAACGGTTTTAGGGGGGGTGGTAAGCTAGCGTTGTAGCGGTCGCGGTGGAAGGGTTCGGAAATTGATGATGCATGTGTCTGTGTCCTTCGATCGGTGGGCGAAAGGGTGGAAGATACGTAGATAAACCGCGTTGAGTCATAGGAAAGTGGCCAGCCAGCGATGGCGCGACTTCATTGTGATCGATTTGTATACGACTAACACACTAGCCCAGCGAAGGGAAGCAACCTATTTTCCGGCTAGCTTTTGAATTATAACACTTCATTTATGCTGTGGTACAACCGTTTTTCTCGAGCGTTTTTTTTTTCTCGCCAGACCGTTTGTGAAGTTCAGCGTTGTGCAATGTTCCATATGGTGGTGTTTTGCTGTGAATAAATATAGCTCCGATATTGGACCTTCTGAGATTGGGCCATGTGCTAAAAGAAGCAGAAAGAAGGTGTAGAGAAACAGTCAATCGTGAATAGTGGAACAGCAATTTCAGGGATATTATACAGTGTTGAATAGTGCACTCCAAACCTTGCTGATGTAAACAACATGTGAAGGTATAAAGTTGCAGGTAATGCCGCAATCCTTTCCCAAAAGTTTCTATCAGTGGAAATAATTGCGATTTGTGCAAAAAGATAATACTTACCCCCCACACACCAAAAGAGAAGAAAGGATTTGAAGTGAAGAGTGTTTAAATGCTGCGCGGCCTGAAGAGAGTGAGATTAGAACCCACAACCCAGTTAAAGGCCAGATCAGCCATTTTGACAATTGAACTATTGCTTGTTCATGTATGCGTTGAGCAATTCGGACGTATTCGGACGGTACACCGCAATACATGCTGGGTGTTGCATACTTTAACGCTATCATGCAATGCGCTCAGCTGTGTGCGTGTGGTTGAAGGATGTGCAAAGGAAAGTGCTGTCAAAGATTGATTGTTTTGCGCTTTGAAGTTTTGAGATTCGATGTGCCGTGGAGGTCCGTATTTGTTAACTGTAAATGCTTTATTAGTCCCCAAACCGTTTGCCCGGGTTTGCCATAATAAATCGCGTCTGTGGGCGTAAATCGGTCACTTCACAAATGGGCATTCCTTAGCGTCTAATGTGATTCCGCGTGCGTGGAACAGTGGTGAATAGTGGTGCGGCTTTGCTCAGCTTCTTTGTGGTGTGTGCTTTGTTTTTGCATTAAGCCCGTAGCCAACCGACAATCTCATCACCGGTCATCGGTGCATTACCGTCACACTGCAGCGAATCCGATGTACCGTCCGCGAACTTCACCATACTTGTGACCAACCGGTCAAAGTTGAGGCTGTGCGAGTTGAGCGCATTGTTGATCGTGTTCATCGCGTAAAACTTGGCACCGCTCAGCAACCGGCTCAGATACTCGATCTTCAGCTTGCCAGCATTGAACAGCTCCACCAGTATGGGTAACGATTTGCCGATCGCTTTGTTCCAGATCTTGCTCAGCTTGGCACTCTTGGGGAAGAGTGAAGCAATCTTAACCTAGCACGAGAGGACGTACACAAAGTGGTGCATGATAAAGATGGGAATGTAGGTGTTGTGGGAGCGTTTTCTAAGTGTTGCTATTACCTTCGCATCTTCGAGGAGCACCGAACCGCTCAGTTCGGTCACGTAGAGCAGATCGTCCTTTTCCTCGTACTGTGCATCCAGACGTACAGTGATGTTGCGCAGCTCCAGGAAGGACGTACCGTTTGCACCGTTCAGTGAAGTGTGAGCGAATGCGGTCACATTCGGAAAGGAAAGTGGCACGGTGGCAGACGTGCGGGTAAACCGTGTCCGAGACGGATCCCAGCTAAACTCGTTAAGCCCGTGCACGGTAAAGTTGGATGCCACCACGCTGATTCTGCAATTGAGAGTGATTTAGTTGTGACAATGTGGCAATGCAGCCATAGCGGCGATAGTGGCTTACTTCTTCAACGAAAGCAGATCGAACGACGTCTTAAGGGTGTAGCTTAGCTTCAACGGTACCAGCGAAGGTACACCAAACATCGGATATCCGCACCGTAGCTGACTCTTGACGGCGGTGAAGAACCGTTCCACTGTGGGTTCTGTGTGGTGTCAGAGAGGTTGGGGTTTATACGAGGTAACACTGACTACGACCGACCACCACTACGACCGCTGCTTCGACTTACCATCGAAAGGGAGGGGCTCGGTGGGACTCGGCATGGCCGGTGGTACGCTAACCGTTTGACCCTGCGTTTCTGGATCGGCCTCCGTAGCGACCTGGCCCACCACTAACAGCAGCAGAATCGCCGACACAGTCTCAACTGCTGGACGTTTCATTTTAGGTGCCAAGTGCTCGGGATTCTAATAACCCTTGTCACGTATATATACACCGGCAAACAGATGCCAACAACACTCGCAATCAAACGGAACAATCACACCTACGTCAGCTTCTTCGTACCGGGCACACCAAAACCCCGATCTGACCTACTAACTACTTCACCTATATTCGAACTCCGAACTTTAAACACTTCCTGTTTTTGCCGCCCGCGGTGTACCAACACAGCGGCCACGAGATCTTACCGGTTGTCTTGCGGTTCGTCGATATTCTGACGCTCGGAATCAGTTTTCCACTATCATTTATACCTTTTTTGTTTTCGTTTGGTGTGTGTCGTCCGTTGCTAAAGTCGTGTCCCCGAGCCGTGCCACGATGAAGAAAGTGGCGCTGAACTGAATTTTTGAAACTGGTTTGCCTGTCGGGTTGAATGCCCCACAACACCCAACCCGCGGCCCAAAACCTCTATTGTTCCCGATATGCTCGTTTGCTACTCTTCTTTCACTTGTCCTGCGGAGGAAATCTTGCCGTGTGGATTCTGTTTTCGGTTCTCTTTCGAAACTACACCCCGCGCGTGTAACGGTTATTTGGCATCGAAGGGATCGAAAAATGGGTTCGTTTTTTTTTTGTTTTTTTACGTATAGATGTTACGCCGCTTTCGGGATTTCGGGAGTGTGTATGCGCAACTCTAGAATGTCTACCTTGCCCTGGCGAATACTTGTCCCTATGTAAAGCTGCTGCTTCCCGAGTTGTTCTTGATTTTGTTTGTGACATCCAGCATGTTGTGCACCAACCGTCAGCTCTCTCGAACTCTTGGGGGTAGAAAGCTAGGTTTCTATTTTGTGTTTTGCTAATGCAGCCTTTTTTTCTTCCCCGATTTATCCAAAAGCGGATGAACGCAGGGAAGTGGGTGGTCCAATCGAAATGTAGGGCTCCAATAAAACGGGGCGAAAGCACTAAAGCCTGGAGACACACGCATTGATCTAAAGATACCTACCATTCACGAAGCTGTTGCGATGCAAGGAAACCCGCTAATCAGCTGTATTTTTGTTATTGTTGAACGCGTTGTCTTTGTTTTGGACCGGCTTCCTAATGTCTGAACGCACGTTTTATCCGGGGACCCATCGCCAAAGGGTGGGGAATTGATATATGCTCCGTTCGGATCCGTTAGATTTATTGCGTGTGTTTAACATTCTCCTGTCTTCTACCGGGAAATATTGGACAGATATATTCAGGCTGTCTCAAGTTTTCTTCACCACCACCGTCTCGTTGAAACCCGTTTATATTTTGCCCTTTCAAGTTGGGTGTGGGTGGATCGGGAAGTAGTAATGTTTCGATCAGTTGTGCAGACCGTGTTCTGAGCTGGGTTTTAATCTTCACGAATACTGGGTCACTCGTTGCAACGGACGAAGAAAATCCAGTCCTATCTCGTAAGGTTATTGTATTACGGTAAAAAGTATTCCCGCTTCCAGGAATATTTTTTCCCGTATTGGTGTAACCTCAATTTTATTGTAGAACAAGCTCCTCCACATACTAACTGTTAGGGCTGACTCAGATGCACATGCGGTCATGGTCGAAATCTTGTTGAGATATGAGGTGCTTCAATCGTCTTGAAATCTCTTCGTTGTACTCGGTGTTGTTAGGCTAAAATTATTCTAAACACCATACGATTCGATGACATCGTTAAGTCACTCGGGCTTTACAATCATTACTACCTAAGCTAACCCGAAACCCATATACTAAGAATTTATTAATATTAAAGTTACCTATTACGCTCTTTCAGCCACACGGAACATTACCAACAGCAATCACAACGCACGTGCTACAATAGTCAACAACCGAACAGCCGAACAACCAACGGAATCCAGAACACAGCCAAAGGTACTTATGATTGCAATATCGTATGCATTGAAGAAATAGACTAATTTTATCGTTTTTTTTTTTCATACGAGTTCTCTCCCCTCGCAATGTTGAGAACCGTGAATAGTAGCAGTGGGGCGCAAAACAAGATAAAAAATAGATAGGGTTATCAGCTAATTTGTATCCGGTAAACCGTAAAAAAAGTATTTCTTTTTTGTCCGGTAAAAGTATTTGTAAACCGGTCAGGCAGGCAACACCGCGAAGCGAAGAAGTTACACATAGTGTGTCGCTTCGTATCTGCCGGATATAAACTATCGGAACTTTACGATATCCGAACAAATTGAACATTGTTATGCTAGATTATCTTACGGTCGTTTGTCATATTTGGAAACAAACAATTCAATAGGGAATCGCTAACTAAACCCGAGGGTTCAACTTCAATTATTATCAATATTTTATTATTTATTTATATTTATCTGAAATATTTATCTACTACTTTACTCCTTGCAGGCACTGGGAAAAATGTCTATCAGCAGCAACACCCAACAGCAACAACAGCAGGCGGCCGCACCAGCAGCAGCCCAGCTGAACGCGAACAATGCGGTGGCCGGTTCGATACCGCGTAAGTCATCCTGCGTCGTGACGGTCGGCATGATGGAGGAGAACCGCATCAAGCAGCGCGACAAGTTTAAGGAGATACGCGAAAAGAAGAATGCGCTGATGAGTCAGGACGGTGGTAACCCAAACTGGGAGTTTATCAACATGATTCGGGAGTACCAGAACACGATCGACTTCCGTCCGCTGGTCGAGGGCCAACCAGTCGACGTCCATCAGATAACGGTGTGCGTGCGGAAGCGACCGCTCAACCAGAAGGAGATGACGCGCAAGGAGGTAGACGTGGTGTGCATACCGAACAAGAACACGCTGATCGTGCACGAACCAAAAGCGAAGGTCGATCTTACGAAGTACCTCGACAATCAGAAGTTCCGGTTCGATTATACGTTCGACGAAACGTGCTCGAACGAGATGGTTTATATGTAGGTGTACTCGCGCGCTCATATCGCACTCTGCAATGTGTAATGTGTAAGGAAAAAGGATGTTTTTTTGAAATATATTTGGGTTTTAATTTCATCCTTAGGTACGCGGCAAAACCATTAGTACAGGCTGTGTTCGAGGGCGCGATGGCAACCTGTTTTGCGTACGGTCAGACTGGTTCTGGCAAGACGCATACGATGGGTGGCACATTTAACGGGCGCACCCAGGACAGCAAGAACGGCATCTATGCGCTAGCAACCCGGGACATCTTCGAGCTACTGCAAAGCCCTAAGTACAGGTCGAACAATCTTGTCGTGTCGGCAAGCTTCTACGAGATCTATTGCGGCAATGTACGTGTCCGAAATGGACTGTTCGGCTAATGACAAACCATACTAACCAATGTGGCTTTTCCTTTTTTTTCCCGCCTTTTTCCAGGTGTTTGATCTCCTGTCGAACAAGAACAAGGCGCGCGTACTGGAGGATGGCAAGAAAAAAGTACAGGTGGTTGGCCTATCGGAGAAGGAAGTTTACTCGGTCGACGAGGTACAGGCCATCATCAGCAGTGGCAGCAACCTGCGAACATCCGGCCAAACCGCAGCCAACTCGAACTCGTCCCGTTCGCACGCCATCTTCTCGCTCACGCTTCGCGTGAAGGGTAGCGCCAAGGTGCACGGCAAATTTTCCTTCATCGATCTAGCGGGCAATGAGCGTGGCGCGGATACCGTGTCCGAAGACAGACGCACGCGCTCGGAAAGTTCGGAAATTAACAAATCGCTGCTGTCGCTGAAGGAGTGCATTCGGGCGCTCGGGCGCAAAAAGCATCTGCCGTACCGTGGCAGCGTCCTGACGAAGGTGCTGCGCGATTCATTCATCGGCAAAAACATTCGCACGTGCATGATTGCGATGATTGCGCCAGGGATGACGTCGTGCGAACACACGCTGAATACGCTCCGGTATGCCTACCGCGTGAAGGAGCTGGCCGTTATCGATCCGGACGAGCGAGTCGATCCGGAAGAGGATCTGATCGAAGGTGACGAACCGACCAATGGCGGTGCGCACAATTTTAACGATCTCGAACAGTTACGCTCACTCAACGTAAGTGATTGTCGGTTGTGAAGTCGTTTTGGACGGGTGTAGTGTAACGAGTTGTACCTTTCTCTATCAGGAAAACGAAATGACGATGGAGTTGTACAATCAGCATAAGGCCATATCGGATTTGCAGCAGAAGGAAGAAGAGGTACTGGATAATCATCTGCGGGTAAACGAGTTTCTGGAAAAGTTCTTGCCCGAAACTATGGAACTGTACAACCTCACGAACTTGGTAGACTACGATCAAGATGGTAAGAATTATTTTTTTTAATTTGCTAACGTAAAATTACTGAATGTTCTTGCCATGCTTGATATTTATGGCTACCATAACTTCACTTCTCTCCGGATGGGTTCGGACTAGTGTTGTGCTTAATATGATATATGATCATTCATATGAACCTTTGGTGAGGAGTCATTCAAATCAGGCATCGACTGTCAAAAGATTCATAAAACTTCAAAGTATTGGCGAATCAAGCCTTTTGGAGTTTTCTCAGCAATATTTTATCATGAACTTATATGTTTTCCTTATAATTTAATTATAGCCTACTGTAAGCGCGGAGAGGAGCTGTTTACGCAGCTTGCCGAAGTTGCCAACTCATTCAAGGATCTAATGTCCGAGTTCCGTGCGAAACTGGCACAGGAGGAAATGGTATCACAAGCAGCCAAACTGAGCCATCGCAAGTAAAACCGGCAAACTACTCCGAAGGGTGGATCGCCTTAACCCCATACTAATGACTTCAACAGCAAAACAACTAATGACAGAACCCCCTACAGGCGATAGTCTCTGCTTGAGTCGTTTCTCTCGCAAGGAAAAAAACGATCGAAAAAACGAAAAACGAATTATCTTGTGAGTGAAGAGAATCCAATGAAACACAAGCGAGGATGGTAAATTTTCAAAATTTCTCGTTTTGTAAAGATGCTACACGGTGCGCTTGCAGCATCAGGATGTTGAAAAGAATTTTTTTCAGGACATGTTTTATTTTATTTTTTTTCCTTCTATGATTCCTCTTCACTTTCTTCCCTCCCACTAATAGCGTTTAATAAATGTACGCGCCGGTGGTGCCTGGTAGAGTTTTGAATCTTATAGCAAGTAATTGAATGGGAGGGAGAGAGAGAGAGAGAGAGAGAGAGAGAGAGAGAGAGAGAGAGAGAGAGGGAGAGAGAGAGACATAGAGAGTGAGAGAGAACCAAAAACAAACCATGTAGGCACCAAGTCTAGCAGAAGAACATTCCTACAGCGCTTCGATTGGTTGAACAATTGTCAAGAGATTAGGTAATCATCAGCGTAACTAAAGATGATACCCTTATGTAGACATGTGAGATGCTTATTAGCATACCGATTAGAAAGAGAGAAAGAGAGAGAGAGAGGAAAAAGAAAGAGAAAGGGAAAAACGGAAGTAATCGGTTTTGTTTTGCTTTCAGAAGTGTTTTTCACTTTTTTCCGATGAGTCAAGCGTGTGCCCGGGTGCCAGCACTATATAGGTATTATTAAATCTTTATTGCGATTTTACATAATTTATCAAACAAAACAAATAAAACCCACAAACGCTCACAAAACAATCGTTCACATTAAGGGACATAACTTTGCGGCATTCAGCACTAACCTCCTAATTACTCCCATTTAACAACTCCCAACAGAAGGCATTCCTTTTTGACAGCGAAATAGCTCCGTGTTAGAAAAGGGTGTGTTTGAGAGATAGAGAGTATGTGTGTGTGAGAGAGAGATAAGCCCCGACTTAACAATCGTTCATATCAGCTAATAATTTTTGTTTAAGTGTGTTTGGAGCAGTTAGTTTTGATACGAGTGCAAAAGGATACTAGGAAAGGATGCACGGCTCAAGAGACGGCCCGCAGTCAAACTAATATTTAACAAAACATCCATCACTGATTGCATCCACTGAGCAGCAAATCCGGTTCCCTCGGGGAGGAATATGACGGGATTACAGGAAGCGTGCAGTGGTGTAAGCAGACCACACACAGATACGAAACTCCTGATGGGATATGGAAGAGCCATTTGTAACTACAAAATAACGATGGCAAATCCCCCACTCCCCACTATACTATTGTTGTATTATTATTATTACTTATTATAAATATAATTATTATTATTATCGTAGTTATACTAGTAATGCTGTACTGTGTCCTAATGAAAGCAATTTCTGTACCGGAGCGCGCAAATCAACGTGATATGTTAAGGAGTGTGGATAGCGAGAGAGAAAAACACGACAGCAAAATGACATTACATTTGAGACATTATATAGGCAAACAAATTATGAAATTATGAGTGTTGCAATCGCTACGAGTGCTCGCGCCTCACGTACTGCAGGTGATTACGAAAAGCTAGCGACTATGTTTGTACGCGTATGTGGGACTGACTGGATCTCTATGGGAACGAACGGGGAGAGATTAGTTGGAGGTTTGAGTAGTAAAATGTTTTTTTAGATCACACAATCCAATTTTTTTGTTTGGCCTGTAAGTCCCTTAAGACAAAAGTCAAAGTATGATAATGGTGTGGTCCTGCTCCCAGCTGTGCAGTGCCAGTGAGCGAACGAGGAGCAGCCACCCAACAAACCCTGGCAGGACGTACAAGTGCATTGATATAGGGTTGGACAAGACTGGCATAGACAAAAAGCGACTCCAATAACGGTATGGAACATTTTCCAAAATTACGAAAGTGATAAGTATCTTTTTTCTCTCCCAGACACACACACGTACACACAAATACATACAGTCATTACTCGGCAAAATCTGCGAATATAGGGATCGAATTCATATTTCCACGTTACGAAGCACATTAAAAAAAATGAGATTTCCACAGTTAGGGTTAAATTTCTTTTAAATATTATGTTTACAATAAAGCATCTTGTTTCTTGAGAATTATTTGAAATCAGCAAACCAAATCGTGAAATGTAAAATTTATAAAATCCGCGTAACTCGGGTATTGACTGTACAACAAACAACAGCCACGCAGTGTAAAATATGCTCTCTCTTTATGTGCAGTAGACAAAAAAAACGCTTTTAATATGTGGTTCTTATTTAAATTAATAAGAACGAAAAAAGGTTGGCTTTTCTCCATTTGGAGCTCGTCGTAATAGTTTTCTTTTTGTATATGAGTGTTTTGTTGTTTTTGTTTTTCCTTTGTAATGTTTCTTATGTTCCCTCCATACTATCTCTTATCGTAATGGTCGCATAATAAGCAAGAGGGAATGAAAAAAGACATTAAAACTTTGTTGAAGTGTAACGTGGTTCTTTAGTGTAAACAAACAACTAAACAAACTACAAACCATTCTAATGATTACTGTATAACACTCACTCACACCGATACATGGTAGGTTTATTTAAAAGAAAAAAGCCCCAACTAAAAGAAACGGTTATATGTTTTGCTTTAAAAAAAAATCCCCCCGCCAGCAGAGCGTTGTTTAAAAGCAGCTGAAGATATACTTGAAATAATAAAAAACCGTACCCGCAAATATAAGGCAACAAGAAAATATAAACAAATAGGACAGATTATATATTATATTAACACCGTTGGAGAAGGCAGGAATCGAAACTATAACGAAACCGCAAATGCAAGCGAAAGGAATGTAATATTTGCTGTTAAGAAGGAAACAAAACCGAGCAACAACAAACTCAAACAGAACTAACATGCGATAATTTTTATAAAGTCTGTGACAGGAAGGAAATCTTAAACGCCGCGTGAAACAAAACGAAAGAGGGGTGCGAAAGAAAACAACAGCCAGAAGATTTGGATCTTTTGGAAAATCATCTGGAAGATACGAATATCAGCCAATCATTGATTAAAAGGTTTGATATGTAAAAGGCAACGAGAGAAAGAGAGAGCGAAAGTGAAAGTGAAAAAATGGAACGTAGATAGATAGATAGAAAAGAAGAGCGTTTAAATAAGCGTTAGAAGAATGACTCTTTTGTGAAGTTGCATAAGGAAAATGTAAAACCACTACATGATAAATAGAGGCAAAGGCAAGAAGGAAACAAAACTAACTTGAACATAAAGAGAGAAAGAGAGAACGAGATGGGGGATGGATACCCCCCAAAAGGTGCAACCGATAGTGGCACAAAGAAGTAAGAAAGAAGAAAGTTATTAATTAATTTCAATAAAAAAAAAACTACAACTGCAAACACATTAACTAGTGAACAAATCAAAACAAAACAAAAATCAGCGTTTAACTTTTTTATTGTTTTTATTTGCTGTTTAATTTTGTTTCGTCAAGCTCGTACTCTCTGAATAGTACTCAAAAGCAGAAGCAAAAATTCTTTTAAGCAAATGTAAAATTGTTTCTCCCTCTCACTCTCACTGTCTCTTTCTTGCGCTTTCGTTCTGTTTTTACATTAAACAAAATCAACCCCCCCCCCCCCTCGGCTAACATAACACAAAAAAGTAATAAAAATGTATAAATCTTATTTTTATTTTGCGTTCTTTTGATTCACTTACCGGTGAAGCCATGTTGTGGAAAAATTATAAAAGAGGATTTGATTTGAAAGGATTAAATTTTCTTATGAAAGAAACATTCCCATTCGTGCAAGAGTTTGCAACAGAATTTGCAATTTCCAATTTGCAACCAACTTCATAAACTCTCTCTCACACACTCACACGCTAAAAAGCAAAGAGTGCACTGCTTAATATTATTTAATTTTGTTTATTTTTCCCAAAACAAAATAAATATTTCACTGAAAAACTAAACACATTTTCACGTTAAAAAAAATAGGAAAAAAAACTTTAATTTCTTCCTGTCCCTTTGTGTTTTTGTTTTCTTGCATTCGAGATACAAAGATTGATCTTTTTTTTGTTCTATAATTTTTAGTAGTAGTTGTTGTATACATAGGCCTTGTCTCCTATGCTAGAAGGGGCCCCAAAGGGTACCACAACAGGTGGACTGGTCCGTTTGCTCCGTAACATGTGGGTGAGGCAAACAGTGTCCACGTCCGTCGGGCACCGGCACAGCTCAGCTCGTCGGTATATTCATGCAAACTTTATACTCAGTACAAAACGGCATGCAATTATGAGGTGCGATCAGCATCTGCTGGTGGCGACGCTTTTACGTACATACGTGTTTATATGAAGTATTTTGTGGATAGTGTTTTTGTGGGTTTATTAAAAGTTTATTTAATAGTTTGATTTTCGGATTCTTGGTTGAGTTGAGAAAAGGGATCAACGGCGGATCAAACGGTAGACGGAGTAGGTGGTCGCCTAGGGTCTCGCCGTTTTGAAGGCCCCAAAAAATGTGTGTAGTAGTAAAAGGTGTATACATAGGCCCCCTCTCCAAAGATGATGATTCAAAGTGAGTGCAGGAACCCCAACTTACTGCGCCTTTAGCTTTGCCTCATTTCAAGGGTCTCAATTTATTGTTTTTAAAATTAGAGGCCCCATTTATAATTCCGCCCTGGGTCTCCAAGGGGATTGATCCTTCACTGTGTATAATAATAATAATGATCTTTTAATAACATATCGTTCTCGTCTTTACCTCGAAAGCGCGAGAAGCATTTATTCAGCCATCGTTTTTTTGTTTTGTTTCACTTTTAAAGGGCTGTGGAACGTTTATGTTTTGCTGTCGTTGAAAAATTTGATTAGATGGTAGGTTAAGGCGAAGCTTTTTTATTATTACATTACAGTTTGCGTTATGTGTCTTGCATTGAAGGGCGCAAATGTTGTGTTTATTTTTTAAAGAAAGGGACGTACATGTTAAAAGGGGGACAAAAGGGACAAAAAACAGCAGAATCACAATCGGATCGTTATTGAATGTGGGTGAAAATAAGCGAGATCGCGCCAGAATTGAGTTTGAAGTGTTTGCATTACGCACACTAACCACGGAGTTTCATTCGCACACCCCAAACCGTTCGATTTGCAATCAAATTAATAAATTAATTAAAGAGCAAAATACAACACAAGATGAAGAAGCAAAACAAAAAAAAAAGCACCAACTCGTAAGGAACAGAGATTGGAAGGAATATTTTGTTTATGTTAATTAGTAATACAGATCTCATAATGGCAATAATAATAGTAATTATATTGTATTAACATATTAATTATGAGACGATAGGACCACAAACGACCACATTTGCTAACTGGGGAGGGATTTTTCCTTTTATATACTGTCTTTACCAGGAACGCGTTTCGGCGGAATAATAAATTGCTCTTTCCATTCCTTACCATAATTAGACACTTGGACAAATCTATAATCCTAACTTTCACATCTCTATACCGTGCGAATCGCTCAATACCAGGCCATGATGCAAACTAATAAGAATCCTTGGGAACGTTGATGGTGTAGCGAGTATTTTGATCGTTCGATCCCGCCGATTCCTGTACGATTCTCGTACAAAGAAAGGGATTTTGTTCCTTGTGTGGCTCATTCATATAGATACAATATTACGATACGGTAACGGGAGATGCTGTTTTGTTTTGTGTGTGCGTATGTGTGTGTCGTAAACAATGCGAAAACAAACACACACATTGGGTAAACGCAACATAAAGGATATAACTGTAACATTTTCCTTTTTTGCTTTCTCTCTCTCTCCCTTTCTTTCTGTGGGATCTCTTCGAAACGAAATTCACCCATCTTCAGTACGGTTGCACGTAGTAAAAATTTAAAACTATTAAATTGCGTCCTTACTACCGTTGCCGCCCGGTTGCGCCAGCATCTCCTCATAGCCCGCCTTCGGTCGATCCGCGTCCCGCTTGCTATGATGATGATGGTGGTGTTTCGATGATTTTTTGCTGTGCTTCTTCTTCTTGCCTTTGGCATCCTCCTCCTCCTCCTCCTCCTCCTTTTCCTCCTGTCTGGCCACCTTGTCCTTGTTCTCCCGTTTCGTCCGTCCCTTCGCACCTTTAGCCGCACCGTCTCTGCTTGGTTCCTCATCGATCATCAGCATCATTGTGTCCGCATTTTCGCTCGCCGCCTTTTTCACACCTGACGACATTGAGGCGACACGCTCCTTGTCGTTTGATTTCTTCTTTTTCTTTTGCTTTTCCCGGTGTTCAGATTCGTTTACGGTCGGTTTCGCGTGCTTCGACGACGAACGGTTACCACCGGACCGTGGCACAGTCAATTGCTCCCCGCTCGGTTCAGTTGGGTCGGCGCGAGTGGCTTTGGCGTTGGTATTACCGTCTCCATCCCGTAACAACATAACGTCGTGATGTTTGCTGTTATTGGCCGATTTTCGCTTCATTTCCGCTGGGTACTCGTCATCGAACGGGCTATGGATAAGAGCAATATGTTTTTAATTTGTTTGTTTGTTTGTGGTGCAGTAGGGCAGGAGGGTACTTACGCATCCAAATCGATGTCGAGCGCCCGGTGCGGATCGTTCGGGTCGGCGTTGTTTTTATCCTCTGTGTCGGACAGTATTGCACCTTCCGGCAGCTCGATTACTGTGTTCACGACGTGCAACGGTTTGGGATCTGCAGGATTAACAAAGCAAATAGCGAATTATTCATCTGGGATCTCTCAAAACTAGTGTTGTGCTGAATAAATCTTCTTGACATATCGCCATGCTAAAATCAAACCTTCTTTTGTACTTTAAGGTACTTTGAATAGTGCCAAATAAGCAGTGCAACACCTCGGCTTACCATCGCTTTCCGAATCGGACTCGTCCGAGTAGCGTTTGTTTTTCTTGCCATGTCGCTTCGATTTTTTGCCCGATCCAGTCTTTTCGCCCTTGCCCTTGCGTGACGATCCTCCACCCTTGACGAACACGCGCGATGAACGATCCGTATCCATGAGATATTTATCCGAACGTTTAGTGGCTGGTAAATGGAATCAGTGACGGTTAGTGTGTGGCTATTGCAAGATTACAGTAATAATAACAGAAAAAGCAACGTACAATGTATTTGGAGAGGCACTTCGAGTGCAATTTCAGCGATCGGTATATCTTCGTAAGCGTCGTGCTGGTAGTCGGTCTTCTTTTTGGCCGGTTTCAGATAGTTGGGATTGTTTGTTTGTTCCAGCAGTCGTGCTTGTCTCATCTGAATAAAAAGAAATCGGAAACATTCACAATTTCATAAAGCATTGCTTGTTTTTGTTGTAAGATCTCCGTACCTTATCAAGCTCTTCCTGTGTATATTCTATGCGCTTATAGGAACGTGATCCACCACCACCATTTGTTTCACGTTCACCCCCAGCACCACCCCGACCCGCACCGTCCGTCAGGAACAGTGGGAATTTGTCGTCATCGCTCGTACCACCGTCCGCACTGCTGGCGTCCGCCGATTCGGGCGGTTGGTTGATCCATTCGTCGAGATCGAGCTCCTCCGGCAGTTGCACCTTGCGCTGGGCTTTTGGTGCGACCGGGTTCAGCTCGCTGGCAAACAACCCCTGGAGATCGGACGCGATCTGCTCGATCTCGTCCCATGCGGCCGTGGCATAGCCTGAGGTAGTATTCGTCGTCCCGTATGTTATATCTTCTTCGCCCTCGTTCGAATTTGCGAGTGTATCCGGCGCTAGCTCAAGTAACCCACCTAGCGGTACTGTTGGTTCAGCCGCACCGAGCGACTCCCGCAGCATCGCAACCAAAAAGTACACGGAACTGGCACGCTCCTGCACCTCGATGTCGGCTGAACTGAGATAACTGCGCAGACCTTCGTGTAACTTCTGGCAGTACGAATCGATTGCGGCCGCATCCCGGTGACGTACAGCTTCGCCGACCAGATGGGCAAACAGTTTCAGTGCATTCTGCACGTACACCGCCTGGATGTGGCCGGCGACCGGTTTCGGTTGCAACAGCACCCCTAAAGTACGCTCCGGCCCATCCAGATGGGTGGCGAACTCGCCCACAATCCAGGCGGCCGCATACAGTACCTCCTGCATCGTTCCGTTCGGTGCCGCAGTAACGGGGTAAGTCTCCAGTAGTGTTGCCATCTCGTTCACCGCGAACGTACGCACTGCCTGTACGCGTATCGCCACGTCTAGCAGCTGGGCGGCAATAAGACGGCCGTGCCGCGAGCCTGATTCGAGCAGAATCAGCTCAACCAGCACGGTTAGGTACCATTCAAAGTTGGTGACGTACTGGTACGAACCCTGCGAGCATATCTCGATCACCTTGTACAGCAGCTCGTCCCGATACGAGGACCCTTCGGCACGTTCCATGTGTCCGAGCAGTCGACGGACGATTTCCATTAAGTTCTTTTTCGACACCATGCCGTACAGCAGATCGAGCGCACGCAATCGTATCGATTCGTCCTTATCGTCCAAACAGGCCAGTATTAGATCCTTGTGCGTCTGGACACTCTTCGGATGGGTCTTCAGGATCTTGGACATTGCTAGCAGGCCGAGATATTTCACTGTACCACCCAGAAATGGAAATAGTTTCATTAGTGAGACAGTGAATTATGAAACTAATTTTTAAAACATGCTACATACGATTCTGGTCCGAGTCCTCGATCAGGATACGAAGCTTCTGGACGCACAGCTGTATGGAAGCGCTATGATTCGGCATTCCGCTGCTGATGCTTATCAGTACCGCGATCACGGTATTGATGCACTCGTACAGCAGGCTCATTGCCGACGTGCTGTCGGATTGTACCAAAAGAGAACGGGTTAAACGATATATGTGATGGAATCATGCAGATGTTTTGGAGTGTTTGTTTTCCCCCTTGTCTAACAAGAACAAAGGTTTCAAGCGTTATCTGGTAGCCACTACAAACTCTACGCAAAATTACTACTGTTTTTTTTTTGTATAACAAACTAAAAGGTACGTTTTTCTATTCTGCCTTCCTTATACAATCCCTGCAAAACTATTTCAGGGTCTATTTTTAGGAACACAATGAAAAATACTAGCCTTTTTGTATTTCTAAATCTGTAATACATCTAATATGAACCTTTCCTTTACATACGGTAGTCTCTTTTTAAGTTTTTCAACTAACCCTGTATGGTTTTCGAACGTTAAGATATGAAAAATCACTTGATTAAGCTTATATCACGCATTTGGCATTGCTTCTAATTATCTTGATGGTGTACGTAGCCTGATTTTTAAGTTTGCTAATACTTTAAGAACAACGATATTCTTTAAATTTTAATTTAAAAGAGAGAAATTTATCTTCAGCAGTATATTACATTAATTAAACAATTAAATAGTGGATATTCTAGATACTCTTTAAGATTCTTATTACTGTTACTAAAAAATACTGTTTTATGAAAGCATTTTTTGTGTTCATTATGTTCTAAAGATAAAGGGCATATTTCTAGTAGCAATGTCTAAAAATAACAAGCATTTAGCGGAACAAACATTACATTTCAATTGGCTTCTACGAATCGGCGTATGCAGACAGACAGCCACATATGGAAATAACCAACAACAAAACAATAACCATTGTATCAAACTTGCCTATGGATTAAATTGGTCAACGGTTCAATTAGCTTTTTGCCTAATCTGGGTTCTAGCGGAGTTAAAGCACCGAACTGGAAGTAAACAGAAACGAAACAAGAAAAGAAACTCGGTTTTAGCGTAAAACGGAAAGAAAACAATCAAACTGTTTGTGTCACAATGTGTAGAGATATGTAAATAAAAGATAACATGGAAATTAGCATCAGAAATGGGTTTGGAATGGTAAAGTAACCCTATTTGTTGCGTTGTAAGAATGATGGGAGCAGTGTTACTGTACCGTGTTACTAAAAATCGTCGAAACAACACCAACAAACAAACCGAACCGAACGTAAAACAGAGATCACGCGTGTCATACACATACAGACGGCCACACACACCATTCGCAACAGGAGAGCTGGTGTATTGTTTCCGTACTTTTGATAACGAATGGCAAAAAACAGTACGTGAAAATGATTTAAAAACAAAAGGAGCATCCATTAGCCAGTATTTCCGCCGCATGTAAATGTTGAATATTTGGAGCAATAGAGAGATAAAGAGAGCCAGAAGCTTGAAAGAAGCTGGGGCGGGGGAGCATTAAAACAAAACGAATGAATCCTACGAGATTTTGGGGGTTTCAGCGGGTTTGTGCGCTTCACAAAACTCTAGCTTTTGAAAGCCGAACCTGGAAATTAACTCGATTAGCGGATGCGTCAGTTTCTTGCCCAACGCTGGCTCGATCGCGGTCAGGCTGGCAAACTAGTCGTTGGGACACGGAAGAAGAAAACATTCGTTAAAAAAACCATCGCTTTAAATAAAGGTGAGTTTTTCGTGTAAATTTCCCTCCATTTAGGTTCTCTTCCGGTATGTAGTAAATCAAGTGTGGTTTAGTGAATCAAAGAATATTAATTAACCACATTAAACACAACGCGTAGAGTGTACGCACTCACCAGTTTGATAATTTTGATCAACATCCAGTTGTTGGTCGATGTGGTCATCAGCTTGAAGAAAATGGGCGCGAGTGATAAATAGTTTTTCGGGTTTTTTCGCGCCAGCTCGCAGATCACGTTTACCGCCGCGGACTGCACGCTCGGGTCCGGATCCTCGAGCTTTTCCTTCAGCTTCGGAAAGGCGGGCCGGAGCGCTTCCGGGTACCGGAGGAACACTTTGTACATCATCAGCACCGCCTTCATGCGCAGATACGGTTTGGTGGAGCTCATCTGAAATTGTAATGATGCGACGATGAGACATTGCCAATCGGACATGGTTGTCCTTTCGCTTACCAGTGTCATGATGTCGTTGGCCAGATCTCGGGACAGATCGGTTGAGATGAAGCAACTTAGCCCGGACAATGCAACGCCCGCATCGTACTGATTGGTGGAGCTCAGATCCTTCCGGATCATGTTGGTTGTTAGCATCAGCAGTTCGCTGTCCGGATGGAAGCACTGGCTGGCGGCAAGGTAGCCAATCCGCTTGCAGGTGAATCGGTTCGAGCTCATCACCTCAATGATGTTAAAGCCGGCCCATGAGATATCGTAGCCGCACATCTGCAGATACGTTAGCTTTGCGACCGCATTGCTCTTGACGCTGACATTGTCCTGTCGCAGCTCCTGCTTGATCTCCTCGATGCACTGTGCGATATACTTGGCCTGCAATGGGTAAGAACTGATGAAATATCTGCGATCAACGCGGTACAGCAAATTTCGCAACCGCGGTCGAGCCTTTCCGAGTAGCTCCATCGTGCAGGGCACGACATTCGCGACTGTCCAAATGGTCGTTCGCTTTCTTCTCAGTCCTGTGTTGAACGCGCTAATCCTTTCTGCTTCACTTACCTCGTTATCTTTGTTGTTACGTATGCCGCGCACCAGATCGGTTAGGTTTTTGTCAAACATCCGCTCCAGGTTGCCTTTTACCATTTTCAGCGCCATTTTGCCTGCTGCGCTTTTCGTCGCGTGAAGGAACAGTGGCAGCAGCAAGGATCAGTCTGATTGTGGCCGGCTTCGGATGCGGATTCGAAAGTGCTGGTGAAACGACTGTATCGCGTTTGATTGATTCGTGCGTGGGAGACACACTCCCGTGTTACAGACAGGTGTGCCGGTTGATTGATTCGCTTTTCGGACGGGAATGCGATGGGTTTGCTTGGTTATTGAGTACCCCACAGCGGGGTGCGATTGACATTGGCCCACAAGCGGACCTGAGACTGGGGAGCCGCTGTCAGTGCGCTTCTTTTTTGCTAAAGGTGCCAGCTCACACAATCCTACTCCGGTCACCTAGCGTAACTACGCATCCCTTCGTTTACCTAAGCCACCCCCGACAAACTTCAACAACTTGCTCGCCTGGAACAGATTCCAACCCCGTCCCAAAACACGCACGCACACAGCAACTGACCGAGCAAAAAAAAAACAATATATTTGGTCTACGTGGTGCACGATATGGAATGCACCCCAATGCGTTTCTGTCTGTTTTAAAGCACCACGGATACAGCAAGACTTGCCAAGTCACTCTACGCCTGAGCTGTGGATTAAAAAACTGGTGCACCAAGAACTTTCGGCACCCTTAACTCCTCGTTATGGGGGTTGTGAGAAATAACAAAACCGAAACCTTCTCCGGAAAGTGTTTCTGTCGCTGGTGGCGGAAGAAAATTTTGCTACCAGCGAGCCAACTTTTTTGTCCTCTCGCTTGCTAAACCGATAAACATACGGTGGGGGCCCTATAGAAACAGCAGCACACAAACGAGGAGAAATGGAACCGCGCGGGCATGGTGAAGCAGCGCACGAAATAAAAAAAAGTGATGATCTGTCAAAATCGGGTGACGTTTCTGCTCGATTTTTTCCCCTTAATTTGAGCAGCTGTCAAATCTCATCGAAGTGGGAAATTTCAAACTGCTCGACAGCGCGTTTCGTCGAAAACTGCTCGAGAACCGTTACAAACGGGATTATGTTGAAAATTGTAGACGAAATGAAACGTCGTTTCATTACACTTCAATTATGTATTTGAAAACAGTTAATTTACAGCATTAAAACATTTAAATTACAGCAAAGCTGAGATATTGATTTTTAAATCAACAACTTATGATAGGATGCACGGGTTATTGAAAAATGACGACATATAAAGTTCATGCACTTTTATTTTTTGATTCTCGAAACAATATTCCATCTAAAATATTTGCCATACACACGCATGTAAGTAGTTCAATAGTTTCGAATTGTCGAATTTAATGATTTTTAAAAAATATATTACTCTGCATTTCCATTTCCATTAGAAATAGTTGCAGCCTGCTCGGCAACAAAGTCAAACAGTACACGCTGCGTTAGGACCCCTACGAGACGTTCGGTAGGTTCAGCACCTTAAAAAGTAAAAAAATATTATTAGCAACGTTCACTGGCTTCAGTAATGACAAGAATCAAATTTACTTACCCGTCTCTTGGCGTGTTACGAGCAAAAAGCTATCCTTTTCTAAAATCCGCGAGGCACGGCCAACGTTCTCTTGGTGGTCGATCTTAACGTACTGCTTGAAGATGGCCCGACGCACAAGATCGGAAGGTTTAGCCAAGCGATTGAGCAGTTTGCCCAAAAGGTTTGGTAGATGTACCACACCCTTGATAGCGCTGTAGGAGAAGAAGAGTTTTACATGTTCAAACTGCTCTCACTATCTTTCTATGCCGAGACATTAGCGGTGTGACTTACCCGGTGGCGTCAACAACAGGCAGATGGGTACGATTGTTCTCCTTCATCGTTGCAATTGCGTCACTGATAGGCGCATCATCGCGCACCGTTAGGAGCGTCTCCATCGGCAACGTTTGTACTTTATCATTCCACCACCTTTGGCAATTAAAAGAAGCAAAACTCAGCCAACCATGTTACGTGCCTGTCAATCAGCAAAACCCGTCCCGGCCCTATCAAACTTACTTCTGATTATGGCAGTTGTCCGACTCCTTGAAGTAACGCGCCTCCATCCAGTTGTCTGATACGAACTTGGTCAGATAGTTGCGAATATTGTCCGGCAGGATCACCACACAGTTCTGGCCCTCCTTTAGCTCCTTGGCTGCCTCGAATGCCACGTGCAGGTTGCCACCGCTGCTACCACCACATAGCAAACCCTCGTCCCGGATAAGGCGTTTTGCAAGGGGGAGTGCTACACGGTCGTTAAACTTGTACCACCGGTCGACGACAGTGCGATCGAGTACCGTCGGCAGGAAGTCGTACCCGACGCCTTCCACCTCGTAGAAGCTTACATTCGTCTGGTTAAGTTCTTCCGGTTCGGCCAATATGGAACCTTCTGGATCGGCCGCGATAACCTGACAGTTTGGACAAGACTCCTTAATCTTACGTCCAATGCCGGTCATAGTACCACCGGTGCCCGTACCGATGACAACCATGTCCACGCGCCCTGCCAGCTGCTCCACTATCTCGGCACCCGTACCGTCATAATGTGCCAGCGGATTGCCGGCGTTGCGGTACTGGTCAAGTATAACGGAGTCCGGGATGGAACGTTGCAGACGCTGCGACACAGCGATAAGACCTTCCGGCGAGTCGAACGCTGCCTCGGTCGGTGTGCGTATCACCTCAGCACCGAGCGCCTTCAACGTGTCCACCTTCTCGTTGGACATCTTCTCCGGCATTACGATCAAACAGCGGTAACCGCGGGCAGCAGCAGCCATCGCCAAACCGATCCCAGTGTTGCCAGACGTCGGCTCAATGATGGTACAGCCAGGCTTCAGTAAACCCTTGCGCTCTGCCTCCAACACCATCCGCACTCCGATGCGATCCTTTACCGAACCACCCGGATTGAGGAACTCACATTTGACGTCTAGAATTGAAACCGTTCCAGTTCCAGTTAATTCCCGCCAACTGACTACATCCCTCGACCATACTTACAAACATTGCATTTCAAACCCAACGATTGGGGAATTTTGTTGAGTTTCACCAACGGTGTTCCTCCAACTGCTTCCAGAATCGAAGGCAGCACTGACGGCTTAGGAGCGCTTGTAAAGGAATATAGCAAAAAAAATGGAGGTAAAACTATACTGATCTCTGGTCATCCGTAGACTTGTTATTGAGGAATTACCCTGCTTGGTAATTATTCGGAGCTAAGCAGCGGGCGCCACGAGCAGATCAACTACATTTCACGCTCCAGTGTCTAGATGGAAACAAACATCGATTGACCCCGCGCATATAGTGACCCACCGGTAGCACCGTCTGGTAGGTTTATCACCTAGTCGTGGCAACAATACACACCCATCTTCGTGGGGAGCAAAACCCAACACTGAGATGAACGCGGGCGATAGATGCGTCGAAAATTAGCACGTGCTCGTCCGATCATGTATGATGTAAACTATAGTTGCAAAACGACCTAGGTTTTGTGCGCAAGATAAGGGGTTTTACTGAGAATTTCCCAAAACGTCAAGCATCACTAAGCATTTTGAATGTTTTTGCATGTAAAAATAGTATTAGTTGCAGTTTTGCATAATATGTAGCTGTAAAATTTGAACGTCAACGCGAATTACGTTTCGTCGAGAATTTAACTCAATAACATCAGGTGCAACAAGATCTCAGTAACCACCATCATCAGAGGTGTTTTCTGGACGAAAAATACGTAATTAAAAGTGTTTTCACTCTCCGATTGTAAATTGAGTTGATTAAGAAAAATGTGTATAACAGGCTAAATTTTTGAAATACCAGAATACGCTCCAAACCACGTGTCAACGCAGCGAAACAAACTGACCATGATCCCTGACCCCCGGACAGGCGAATGTTGAACTCGTTCGCTAATAGCCCGAGATCGTCTGCCGTCGGGTATCGCGCGTTTTGCCGGAAAGGGCCACATTCAATTGGCTGGACACTATCTGCCGATGCTAGTTGACGTAAATGATCATCTAGTTCTGGTGCCTTTTGGGGAGCTGCAGAATTCCTGTTATCAGTGAAGTAGTTTGGGACGCAAATAATGCTGATAACTTATGTCAGTTTGCTTGGTTTTTTGTTACCTTTCCTAAATTATTCAAAGTTACCGAATGTGTAGGACGGTTGGGACACTTGGGCGTTTGATGCTCAGAACTTTTGAGGTGCACTGCTTTGTATAGAAAGATATTATTTTTTTCAATGTCAGTCTACATTGAATGTTGCTGTTGTGCGCAGTTATATAAACACTCTTCTGTGCTGTGGTGTAGTCTTTTTTCCATTACCCGTCATATATGCGGACATTGATTTATTTATATAAACTGGGACTATTTTTTAGAGCAAAGCCTAGTGAACCTTTAAGAAGGCTAGAATCCAATAAGTACTTTACCAAGTTTAAGTTCCAATAGGCCAAAGCAGAATAGTTATAACTAAACGTCAAGCATGACCGCCTCACCAAGGTAGCTTACAGTGGTTCATGATGATGCGGGCTAGTTTCCGTCGTTCCCAGAGACCAGGTACACCGCGATGGTTGATCGGGACGGATAAAGTTCGCCATCGGGTCCTCCTCGGTGACGGGCTGTTGCTTGGCGTTCACTGCCTGATGCCCATTCATGGGACAGCTGCGATGGCTTGCCATCCTGCTATTCTGCTGGTTGATAGTGATCACACTGCACGCCAAAGCCAAACACCAAACAAACGATCAACACTGGCACACCTCTTACTTTTCTTCCCACACGCACCTACACGCAGGTATGTCCAATGGATCGAAATTGCCCTGTTCTGGGACGTCCGAACGGTACGGATGCTGGAACACAAATGGGCTGCAGGAAAAGCTATCAAGGCACTTTACACGAGCACCGTGTTCAGCAATCAAATGGCGAAAATCTCTGCAGATCAAGTGCCTTTAAACCTCAGCATACAGCATCACATCGGTGAGCGTGTACGGGTGTGTTCCGGTTGTCCGTACAGCAGTATTGGTTACTCCCTTCTGCCATGCTTCCCACCGCGTACACATCCTTCCAGACAGTGCCGGTGCCGATTTTGCGCCATTACAGCTAGGTTTAAATTGGACCATTGGAGTCGGACAACCCGGCACCAACACCACAATCACCACGGTCAGCAATTGGGCAAAGGCCCCAGGAAGCGAAGTCTTGATGCTGGTTGCAGCAGTGGTTGCGGTTAGGTGATAACCGATCGGCGCACTATACACGATCCCTCCCGCCAATACTCCAACCACCGCCGCGTCTTGTTTCGGTCAACGTTAGGGTCGGTTTAGGAAGGCGATCCAACTTATCATCGATGGGCTCTAATTGACCGCATGGTTTCGGTGATGCTAAAAAAACGCACTTTAAGGGTTGGTAAAGATTGAACGGAGCATGCGTAACAAGTGAAGTTATTTGTGCGCATTCAAAATATTTGCTAAGCCTTTCTTTACTTGTCCGAGATTTATTTTTAAAGGTATTAAATAAAAATAAATATTTTATACTTCCTCAATGTTTGGCGTTGTCAGTTGAAACCCCTTCTAGGGAAACAGCAAACTATATCAAGCAACAATTGCTAACCTGTTTGGGTAATGGTAGGAAAAATTCGTCAATCCATGTTTGCTTCATTCCATTTATTTTATCATTTGCTCCTCTACCCTGACCTTTATCAATCGTTACTTCTTGGTTTTTCGTACCACCTTTTTTTTGTTTAATTTTCCTGTGTGCTAAATTGTGTTCATCGCCCTAGCCTTCTTGTTTCCGTTTCCTTCTTGTGTACATTTATGCTGCAATTTATTTTATGAAACTTCAATGTTCTGTCTTTGTCAACAATTCGTCTCACATCGGGCAAACATTTCCCAGGAATTGCATTTCCTACATTACATGAGAATGTGGTTTTACAGTACGATCGCGTTCTAACCACGCGGGAAACTGATAAGCACAAGTCTAGATATCTTTCGACGATAATGAAACCACACTCAAGCATGATCCACGATAAATAGCGCGTTTCGAATAGCTACAGGACATTTATACTTTTAAACATGTGACTCTCGATGGTTGTTATTATAATTCCAATTATTAACAAACAGCATTTCGTATGCTGCTTGCGGTTAAGTGAGGTTAGCATTAAATACATAAGACAGCATTAAGTTTATCAAAATGTTTAACAAAAGCTTGTTGGACAAACAAACATAAAATAAATTGTTGAAACAACTTATTTAATTCTAGCTTATGACTTTTGAAGTTAGATGAAGTTTAATTATCAAACAGGTTGAATTTAGAGAACTTATCTTATTAATTAACAAAAAAACAGTATTTTTAGTTCACTTCATTGGACGATTGATGTTCGCAACAAGGTTGTGATAACCCTGTAAAGGTGGTACTCACCGCCAGCAGGTGTGTCTGTAGGCGGGAATGGCTGATAGTGAGATAGACTCTGATAGTTTTATTTTTTAATATCAGTTTCCAAGCTTTGTTTTTAATATGCATCATTCTTTTTATTCTTAAATTATCTTAATAATGGATATTTTTTTGTAAATATGGATGTAACGACCTTTGCTTGCCTTGTAATAACAGCGAAAAACATAAGCCTGTTTAGGTTTGCTTATCTACGTATTTTAGATAAGCAAACCTAATGAAATTACAGATGAATTTGGAAAATAAAGACATAACCCAAGGTATTTGTTGAATAAATGTACTTTTTATTTTGTATATAACATTTGTCTGTATCACACTTCTCTGACACTTACTGGGTCATGGATAATTGTGGTGAAATGCTTACTAAATTTCCTATTATCTCAAATTCAAATCGTTTTCCAAATGGCATCGCCAACACTGTAGCTTGAAACAGATTTTCACACCGGAGCCCACCGGTAACTCACGCATTTGCGAGCTCCCGAATGAACACCTGCATCATCCGGCACGGCAAACCGCTGCGTCATGCGGTGTTAGGTTCATCCGTCAGCTGTAACGAAACTATGCGTCTCGCACCTTGAACTGCCGTTTCCTTCCGCTCGTTCCATCGTTGGGCGCCGATTTGCACAATTCGCACACGCCGGTCCGGTCGCGAGCAGGGAACGCTTGCTGAATCATCATCATCGCCCCGTCGATACCGGGAAAGTATTATGACGTGTTCGATGTCGTTCGATTGTGCCGCCGATCGGTCGGTGTTTGGTGGATTGGTACGGTCGATACACGTAGCTGACCAGTACTCACAGTACCCGTATGCGGTACGTTCTCCGAACCCGTGGCTTCGATACGTATCGCATCATCGGGCACACATATGGCGTCAACGGTGATAAGCCTTGGGTGACCGTGTCTTGCTAAATCATGCCCATTTCCGCCTTAGTCATGGTGGACGATACTGATGACTGGTTGCAATGTAGGGCATTGCAATAGAAGGTGCAACCTGAAAATGTCCTTACGCGTTTTTTTGTTGTATTGGATTACAAAAAAAAGTCTTATATTCCCTGTAAGAGATATGACCTGATTCCAAACATTATATAACGATGTGGACGATCATGAAAATGTGTGAAAAAAAAGAACACCCGAGAGGGTGAGAGATAGCAATGAATCAAAGATGTGCGGATTTTACATAACTGAAATTATTTGGTGATGCAAATCAACCAGTTGCGATGATTCACTCTGCAACTTTTACAATTAAGATGACAATCGATGCGAACGGTGGTGCTGACTCATGGTAGCTGGTGAAGTATTTCCAAACTACTGCAATAACTCCTGCTCTGACATCAGTGGAATGCAATTAGAGAATGAGTCAGAAATAATGTAATAGCATGCAACTATGCTTTGCTAAAACTGTAAAGATAATTTCTAGCGTTTTTACAATATTATAGCTACGTAGCGCTTTAAGAGTTGAAAAAGGCCGAGAAGCTAGGTTAAGTTTGAATATTTTTTGGAGTACTTATCTTAGGAAATGTTTAGAAATTCTTGGAGATGCGTATGAAAATCAGGCATTAAATATTGCAACATGTAATGCAATTTAAAATAAGATTTCTAGTTAAAATGACTGATTCGCTGAGTGAATTCGTCACAAACATGTATTTCCATAAAATCAAACGCATCACGGTATGGAAATTCCTTCAACATTCCTTGCCCAACGATACGCTACGCACGCAAAAGAAGATACTGCCTGCAAATAGGGAATTTCGTGTCAAATAAACATCAACAAACAAACACGTGGTGCGTCACACGTTTGGCAAGCGTCACAGGACGACGCGACGAATTTGATGACGAAATTATCGACACACTAAATGATCAGCTGTTTTATTACACCGACAGCATCCCGTCACTACTTTCACGGGGTTGATAGTTTGCGTTTAGTTTGTTTTGAAAGGTTGATCCGATTGATTGATGCAGTTTTGGAATGGTGCTCATTTCTGTGAGTAATCATCCGTTTCATTGAAGCAAATCTCGTTCCTAGAACGCGAACTATAAGCAACGGTGAATAATCAAATGGCATGATGGAATTTCCGCCCATCACCCAAAGGCACATGCACAACCGCCTGAAACGACCCACAGTGTTCTGTGCAATGACGCAATCTAGCTGTTTTGTTACAAACGTCTGTTTCTCTCTGTCCTTTGCTCCCTTTTGTCGGCATGGATGGGCCGTAGTTTACACGTACGCATTGGTGGCCTCAAACAAACTTCGTACCGGTTCTAACACACAGGATGAGTGACCATTTTTGGAGAATTTTTTAAAACAAAAAAAAATCACAAAAGACGCTAACAGCGTCTTGAGACATCGGTTCGGAGTGCTGGGACATCTGATTCCAAGCGGATGGTACGGCAGGGCCAAGCACAGCAACGTGTTGAACAGGCGCAAACCTGTACGATCATGTTCCGCACACGGGCAACGGCTAACACGTGCGTGCGCGTGGCTTTTGACGCTAGTGGTCCACCCGAACCCCGCCAATTGCGCAATGTTGAACGTGAACGTCGCTATAGCGTCCTCCACCAATGGGCCGATGTATTATACCACAAACAGTGATCTATCTCTCTGTCGACAAGACTTGTTGCTAATTCACTTGTTTCGACAGACTAGATAAACCATTGCCGGCAGTGTACTTTGTTGGCGTCGGATCACACCTGCACCATGCACATCACCGTCACACAACCGGCATTTCCGTTTAACTGCAGCGTTCACCGTTTCAAACACTGTCCCGGCACGAAGCAAGCACCCAAAATACACTGAGCCACAACTGCACTAAATCACCCATTCACGGTTGAAGGCTGCTATAAGAAATCGCACACGGAGGCCCAACAGTCCACAATCCGCACCGGAGCAGATGATCCCAGTGCTCGTGATGAAATAAATGCAACAGCTAGCCGAGGCCGCGCTTTTATCAACAAGCACGCTCCGTACCAGCGCTTCGTAGTGGGCACTCACGTCCGGTCGAGATGATTCATGCGTGTTCCCCTCGCAGTGTACGCGCGCGACTTGAATCGTGACCTGAGTGCCGCGTACGCCTCTGATTCATCCGGCCCGATTAACCCTGCCGTGGCGAACGGCGCGTAAATGATTTTCAAACCATTACAATCGATTTTATTTTATTTTTTACATGTAACGTCACCACAGTTTAGACCGCAGCTGGTTCAATTGATTTAATTTTATTTTTAAATAGAATAACAACGTTCAGCAGAATTGCAGTGGGTTGTAAATGCCTGGAGATATGCCGTTTATTTTTATGATCATTGCTAATATCTGAAGGAAGCCACATAGTATCATAGGATGACAATGATCCTAACCTTATTACATGCCTACTTTCAGGGGGTTTATACCTAGATAACAACCCAATAAGGTCCAATTTTCCCATTTCCTTACGTTTTTTATCCGCTTATTTCGGGTATCGACTGTATATAAGAAATGTAATGAAATAAACATTTAACGCTTAGCGCTTCCAGCTTATAGACGATATCTTTCGCATTCCTTTTTATTCATTCGATTCGCTGTTCCATCGAGGGTTAGCACGGGTTTCCCTCGCAAATGCGTGAGAGTTGTTTTTCCTGCTTCTGGCTACCGCCATTCCGATCCCACTGTCCTTCGACCGAATCGTTTGTACCGGCGTGTTGGATGGGGTTCACTACCAAGATGCCGTGCATGAGCATGTTGCACAAAGGGAACCCATGGTCTGGTCAAACATGTACCGACACGTTTGGGCACGGTTTCTTGCACCGTAGCCCCGGCATGGTTGTGGGAACATTATGTTTTTTTTTCCCCCTGAATATTATTATTCGTTACTGTCCTCAAGAATGCGTTGAGAGATTTCCGAATAGTGTTACGCATCCCTTCTGTCACGATCGTCGCCACGGAGTTATGCATCTGGGTACGTGTGGACGTTTGCGGAGCCTGCCAAAGTGTTGCTTGTTTGGTCCGTTACTCGCCAGCAAAAATGTGGTACCATTTCCGGACCGTGTGCTGAGGGTGGTTTTATTTCTGGGCGGTTGATTTGTATCCACTTTCCAGCACCAATATCCAACCACTCATCTGCTTGCATGATGTATGCATAACGTCTCGTTTACGCTTTGAACTCTGTTCGAATTTAATTCATTGCAGCTAATGATTTATCGAATATATTTTCGCATTTTGCAAACAAACTATTTATACAGACAGAAACATGTTTATTAGCATCAATATTCTAGTATTGCACTCACGAAAAGTACGGGAAGGTTCTCCTCTCTTTCCACCACGCCATAATTTCTTACTCCTTTCCTATGTCCAGCGGATAGCATGGCAGCGTGTTTGGCATCGGTAAGCGTGTGTACATGGGGAAACCCATTTTCCAACCGGTTGAGTTATTGAGGAGTAGCAAATCGATCGTGGCAAAGATTGCATTACTCATCAAGGCCGAAGAGTGTATAATGCTTTTGATCTATTTCTCCTATTTCTGGAAGTTGAATTGTGTGGTGCAACTTCAATAACTCAATAGTTTTAGAACTTTTAACCTTCTTTTACTGTAACTTAATTATCTAACTTTACTCTAGTCTTGCCTAAACATAAAAGAAGTGTTGGGGATATAAAATTGTATTAGAATCCACAATAGTGTTCCAATTTTTTTTTACTTTTAATCTTTAAAGCTATTGAAGTTTAAAAAGAAAATAGTTGTGTTCTCCATACAAGTTGTGTGTGATATCCGGTAAGTCTTCTCGTGAAGTTGTATATATTGATTTGCTCATGGACACAATGGTTAACTGCTGGTTATCTGTGCCTTCTACAAGTCGTAAAGTTTCTCAATAATCGGTGGGTATTAATTAATATCAGAACCCTATCCAATGTTCCCTGAATACCAACTAGAGCCTTAGTGCCCGTTAAAATTTATTCCACTGCATTGAAGGTACAGCATCCGATGAGGTGCTGTTACACCATGAAGTACAGTATCGTCTGCAGTGTCATGTATGAGATGGGTAGCATCCCACCCACGAAGGCGAGAAAACGTGCCGGCTGTGGAATGACAACGACGGCATACACGAGCGTATGCAAAATCCGCGAGACTGCCACCACTCGAAAGAGGTTAACCGCCAGGAACGGTGCCGGATTGGTCAGCAGGTACAGGAAACCGATGACGAAGAACGGTAGAATATTCTCCAGATCGTTAAGATGGGCCCTAAAAGACGTAAAAAACAGAACTGTAGATTTCACGTGCATGGAGCTACAGAACAAGAGTAGCGACACCAACCTGCGCACCCGCTCAACATCCGGATCGTCTAGTTTTGGCTTCAGCTTCTTGCTTACCGCACTGGAATCCTCCGGATTCGCGAAGGCCTGTAAAAGAAGATTAAACATACGAAAGGGTTAATGCGGAACAAATATGACGCTAGTGACAACTAAGTTGCATCATGGCCACGTCTCATGTACCATCTTTCGCACACGAGTCAGTGAGGTTAACGGTGACATGAGTAACATTTTCGCCACCAGCACCGACGACCAGAACAGGTACGATCGCAACACTGCATCATTAACCGCCTCAAACACACTCGACATAATGATTGTTTATTGTAGAATCACCAAGCTGCAATAAAAAAAAACCACCAGTAAATGCGGAACTACGAGGGTTCCAAAACAAAACAACTATGACGAACGCTTGTTCAGTACTGACAACCTCGGATGAGCCACAAAAACTCGTTTTACTCCCGAAACTATCCACACCTAACACCACCTGTTATCCCTTCCCGATGGTTCGTGTGTGCGTCCACCTTGTCTGGTGCGTTGTGCCACGCGGTGGAACAGTACGAGACCGTTCCGCAACGGTGAGGAGAAAGTTTTTCTATTAATTATTTCATAACCAGCTTGAAGTATACGTCTATGGAAGGTATTTTGTCTACTTTCATCACACACAAAATACGCCCAGAGAGCATTATTTGGCTTCATAAGAAGAAAGATAAACATTTTACCAAATGAATTGAGAATAAGCTGAAGTTTAAGCTGAAGCTTGTTCATTCTGTTTTCCTTTACTGATTTATCAATTGGGAAAATAGTAGTGGGTAACGAAAGGGATATTAGTATTTTTCTTATTGTACTCTGAAGTTTGTTTTTTTTTTTATGTATAGAACTATAATGCATGACCAAACACATCATTCATCACTGTCTCAAATGCCAATCGACTTAACCCTGACCGTCTCCAACGTCGTTAAGTGCGCGATCGTTACTCGATCGCATGTGCGTATTTGTGCGTTTACGTGGCTTGGTAATCTCGTCATCTGCACGCAAGCAATAGCAACTCACACAAGCAACAAACCAGGAACAATAATAAACAACCGTTTACATAAACAACAGAGAGAAGACATCATACCGCGCCGTAGATCTGCGTTACACTGACGCTGGAACTTGTACGTGTGTGTTCAATGAAAGGCATATTAGAGGGAAATAACTTGTATCGATTAGTTTTTTTCCAACCTTAATCTTTATGAAACTACATTTAGCATTTTTCCGCATACGAAACATTAAGCAGCTTATGTAACGCTAATGCTCTGTAACGCACTGTTACTTAATATGTACAATCCACATCTTATCTATTATCGATACAGGTGGATTATTTGTGTGATAAAAATCGCTCAGACCGTTGTTTGTTATATTGGTTTTTTTCTTTAAGCAATAAAAAATATGTTATCACCTTCGGGTAACGGATTAACACGGAACATCGACAGAAACTGAAATATGTGTTGCAATTATTAGCGATGAAAATACATTTTAGACTGAGAATATTACATGACATTCTTTATGCCACACTATTATTGTACTAAAGATGTCTAGAACTATTGGAACTTGTCGAATACACCCTATTAAAATGGCTGTTTGATTGAAGAATATGCTGAGAATATATTGAAGAGTAAACTACGACTAACGGTCCACAAACGCACATTGTTCTTAAACCTCTGCATAGCGGTCAGCGGTGCCATCAGCAAAACCTTGGCCACCAATACGGCCGACCAGAACACGTACGCCTTGTAGACATCCGGGTTGATAGCGTCGAATGGGCTTGCCATGATGGTTTACAGTTGCAGTTGTACTTCAACAAAACTATCACCACACACCGAACCGGGGTTTGTGGTGTAAAACTGATTAATTGACACGGACGACACTCCACGCGGTAATTACCAACCGTGCACTGACGCTGGCCGAATGTTACTAGTTGCATGAAAACATTTGCAACATCATCATTACCGCCATTTCGTCCCACCTATAAACGTGGGGAGGGGAGTCGCTTCAATACAACGGCTCCATATCTCCACGTTAATCCACAGAAAAAAAGATCATGCGATAGAAATATTCGTTACAGATCGGCTGAAACGCCGCTAATGACCTTCGGTCAGCAGCCGAAGTCAGAAGGTTAGCAGTAGAACTAGACAGTAAGCAGAATAGAACTGCTTAATTTTTCCTGTTATGATGCTATAACGTTTAAATATTGGAAAATACATTAAATGTTTATGTAATTCTATTTTTTATAATACATAGATAATATTGTATTGTGCTCATCAATTACAGAAGAAAAAGACAAAGCTTTTGACAGAAATTTATTTATTTGCAATTAACTAAACATCAGGTGTACGTCGGACGTAAAACTGTGGCAAAGATTTGATGCAGGTTGAGGAACAATGTGAAGAAGATGAAGTTGCTGGAGGCATGTTTGCTGGAAGTTCTATGTGACCGTGACCGTGTAGAAATATGTAAACGTGTGGAAGTTAAGGACGCAACAAGAAAGAGCTTGAGCTAGGTGAGAAACCTCACATGCCCGAATTTTTTCAGTTACACCCATCAACCCCCAAACGAAACGCTTAAACAAAATGACGGGCAGCTGTTTGCTTATAATTTATACACTGCATGCTGCAGCCATCATCTTCTAAGCCGCTTTACATTGCAATGCTCCGGCTAGAGAATTGTAGCCACATATACCACGATTAAAGACGAAAAACAGATGCTCCCGATTGAAAAGGACTGCATTCGTTGTCATCTCATTGTCAGCAACATCACGACAAGTTATTTGTGTTTTGATCTGCAGGTGAAGGAGAGCCCTAGCTCGAGTTTCCTAGAAACGGATTGGCGTCCTGGTAATGTTAACATGATGTGCTGACATTGGCAAGTTAACACGCTGATAGAAATATTAAGAAATAATAATGAAAGAAATATTAAAACAGAGATAAGAACAATTTGATACAATTTAATGGCGTTTATCTAATACTGCTGTTAGGGTGAGTCATTCGCCAAAATCCGTATCAACGGATGTTTTTAATTCAAATTGATGAAGCGTTTCTAAAGCGTTTCAATTTTACCGTTCCGCGAACGTGATCGTTTCCCTTCGGATGACGTTTGTTACAATGTAAACAAACTTTTTACTGTGTGGTGCACAACAAATGGGTTCTCGCGTTTATTTATTTTCCAACGTGTGCAGATTTTGTCTGTGCCAGGAAGAGGAAAATCTTTATCCATTATCGATTGTAATCGATAACTCACTTACTGTGCAGGATATTCGACTGCTGACCGGTATACAGGTAGGATTTGAATTCTTTATTTGCTGCCACTTCCGTTGTCCAATGTGGTTTGTAATGTTTACAATGATTTGTTTTAGAATCTGGAAGATAACACAGCACCTTACGTGGTTTGCGAAGTTTGCTACGAAACGGTGAATAAGTTTGCAACGTTTCGCGACACATGTGCGAAGAATGACACAATCTTTTGGCGAATCTGTACGGAGTTTAGCGAAGATGGAACAAACGGTGCAAATCCCGAAGATGTACTTGACGATGAAACAGAAACGAACGAGATCAGCATTTTGTATGAAATCTACGAAAGTGAAACGGAAAACAAGGAAGCTACGTATGGAGAACGTTTATCACCGAAAAGGAAAAGGAAACATGTACCAGAAGAATCTAGCAAAAAGCTGTGTGATATTTGTGGTACCTTTGTATCGGAAATTGTTGCACACAGGCGCGTACACACGAAGGAAACACCATACACCTGCTCGTACTGCGGCATCAGTATGACACACAACTCGAATCTACTACGCCATATAGATTCTGTGCATCTTAAGCGTATAATTAAACGTTGTGAAGAATGCGACAAAGGTTTTACTAGCTATTTTTCCTACGGTTCACACATGGTATGTAATGTGAAACGATCGTGGCACCAAACGTAACTAAATTGTAATAATGTTTACCCTGTAGCGATCTCACCACTCAACCGAGAAGAAATTCGAATGTAAAACGTGCTACAAAAGATTCAACCATCATAGCAGCTTGTGGCTACACAACAGACGGGCACACAATGACGAAAGGAAATTCAAATGTACCGTGTGTGGTCTGGACTGGAAAACCAAGTACGTAACAATTAAGAGCATTTGTTTATAAACTTCGTTTAACTAACGTTTCATTTACAGAGAGTCGCTTAAAACACACGAAAGATCACACTCGTCGGAGCGACCGTTTACCTGTCAGCATTGTTCGAAAAAGTTCAAAACGCGATACGGATGGAAGTCGCACGAGCTAACGCACACTGGCATTGTATTTAATTGCCAATTTTGCGATAAAACTTATCGCTACAAGACACTCATCAATGCACATATGCGAACCACTCACCCGGAAGAGATCCAATCGACAGCGGAATGAGTAAGTAGCGTTGAGGAATATTTGTCGGTTAAGTAGAAGAATAAGTTTGAGAGCATATTGGTATAAGATTAAAAATCTTATAATCATTATGTGCTGCACTAATTCTCTAACGAAGAACCCAATCGATGGTCCCTGAAGACCACGTCTTTCGTCTTTTCACGTTTTCGCGAGGGGAAGACAAACGAACTGGTAATATTGAGTGTTGTATTTAAAAAAAAAACAATTATCTATTTCTACTTTCAATTTCCAGAAACACGCTCAAAATAAGCGGCAATCTAAAGGAAAAATAGTATGGTCTTCACCGCCATGTAAGCGGTGGCAAAGTAAGCAATGGCCCACGATAAGCCACGGGCTGGTTGGGGTACGACCACGACCGCATACACAATCGTGTGCAGAATGCGGGCCACAGCGACCGTACGGAAAAGATTGATGGCGATAAACGGTTCCGGGTTGGTCAGCATGTACAGCAGCCCGGCGGTGAAGAATGGCAGAATGTTCTCCAAATCGTTACGATGGGCCCGGCGCACACGCTCCACGTCTGGATCGTCAAACTTCGGTGTGGCACCCTTCTTGGAGGGTTGAAGATCTTCCGGATTGGCGAATGCCTGTCGAAAAGGGAGGGAAAGAAAACGTAACATTAAATAGGAGAAAATTGTTGGTTTAAATTAAAATTTAGATTATGAGCCTGATTGAGAACCAACATTCACGATATGCTTTTCTCCAAGGTCAGCTTCCAACGTGATGGAGAACAGATGGAGCTGACGACACCACGCGATGTGCAAGTCATGCTGAATCGTAATTGTGAAAAGGTTTAGCGCAGCTCACTTCTAATGTTTGGCGCGTATGAGCGTACGTGTGGTATTTTGGTATTGGTTTCATCCGCGCAATACACGTGTGAATTTGAAAATCATCCCGTGTATTTATTTCTGCGTTATGATTTTACAACTTTATTATGCTAATTATTTGTTTTTTTTTTTTATCGTTGGCAAATGGGACATACGTAAAATTAATATCAAAACACATTTTCCTATCTGAGAGCTGACACATGTTACACGATCTCGTTATACGTTTAAGTTTATAGCGCTTTCGAAAGTGCTATCATCGTGTGAAGTTTACAGCCAGGAACTTGAGGTGTTATTCTAAGATAAGCATTTAATCATAATTCGGCATGTTACACTAAAAGTTTAAGAACTTTAACCAACACTAATACATTCTACGTAATACTAAATAATAATTCTTTGTATGTAATACGTAATTGCGCACATTATATCATACTATGCTGGACATTTCGATTAAATGTTAATCATAAATATGTCCACGTACGTATCAGAGAAGGCTTTATCAAGCAATCAACCTGCAACTCACTTTGATGTGAAGGAGCTCTATCAAACCACGCACACACTTTCAGACCGAGCGTATCGCTCGCAAGCTAATCAATAGCCGGCATATTTGGAATGTGGGCACACAAAAACATTTTGTTGCGTAATCTGGGTGTCGGTTCGGTTTCGGTTCCAGACCTTGAGGTCCACTGTTCACAATTCTTACCTTCTTGCGGAAACGCTGACGGCCAGTCAGTACGGACATGACGAGCATCTTCAGCACTAGCACCGCCGCCCAGAAGATGTACGTCCGGAACACCTCATCGTTGATGTTTGCCAACAGGGATGTCATGTTGATTGTAGGAAGGAAGTTTTACTGGTGCCTACCAGATGTGATCCTGTTGATTGCACTGGTTGATGGACAGGATGGGTGGAAAGATTAAGCGCTAAATTTAGCTCCCGACACCTGCCGAATGCTGCTAGCCCTTACCTCGGTACAATTGCAAATGAATTGTCCCTTTGAATGTCAAGTGCCTTGCCGCTGCTGGAGGTATACGCGGATGTGTTGCTCACGACTACACTTCCAGCGCGCTCGGAACACGCACACATGCTGCTGCACCGTATGGAGCATACATACCGACCGGCAAAGTTGCGTGACGCGCAATAAAAAGTGAATTTTGTTTATCATTTTACGTCACCATGGGGTTTGTTTGCTTTTCTCTTTTTGTTGCACTGCATGAGGATGATTTTTTTTCTATCGCTCTTTACGCGCTCATGCTTTATGTTCTACTACGATCAAGAAATAGTAATTGTTTATAACTGTATTTTTATAATGTTTAAAAATTCTAAAAATTATCATTATCATAGTTTTGTACATTTGTTCAAATGTAAAAAATAAACTACAAATAAGGACTGTCAAAATCTACCTTCGCCGATAGGGAATCATTTTCTTTTAAAAATACTTACCCTCCGGTACATGAACTCCTTTAATGTAAAGCTGTGATTGTAGTATTACGGAATCAGTTTATTACAGCTAGCATTGCAAAACTATATCGTAAACAAATGGAAGTAAAATTCTATCCGGCGCCTACTTTACATTACATTGTAACGATAGCACCATCTTACCGAACGAATAAACATACTTTTGCTTTACTTTTAAAGTTAGTGTGAAGTCTTACAGTACGTACTATAGGATAAGAAGCGTGACTTTATGGCGATATGTGTAAATTTCGTAAGTTATTTTTTTTCGTTTCTTTTCTTTTCTTTCTATGTGGCTGTTACCTTCTATCACACTCAATTGATAATTAATTAAGGTTTTTACTGCATTTGATGCATAAAGTAAGCTAAGTACTCCAAGTGGTTTGACCATCCAATCAAGCATTATTGGATGCGCTAGCGACATTTGTGCGTGGCTGAAGTACATTTGTTTGTCTTGTTTTGGGTTTTCTTTCACTCTTACGCCGTTTTGGCTTGGCTTATGCTGTAAGTCGATCGCGTTTTTACATCTAGCATATTCGACACGGTAGGGTTGCCATGTCGTTATTAACCCTCCACGTAACATGGGTTGCGTTGAATGGAAGCCATCTTTTTCGGAACGCTTACTTTAAACAAAAAATCACCCCAACTTCACTACTTTGTGCCGGATGGGTTGGGTGCATCGTACCTTCGTACTCGGCTGCGTAGGGTTTGCCATGCGCCGGCACCATATATCACTAGCTTAATACATACGGGTGCTTAAAAGATGAGATTATCGAACCACTGCCACTGCTTGCTCTGCTTTTCGTCCACAACGTACGACAGGCATTTGCCCTTACTTCTGCAAAGAGAGACGGAGAGATGTGAGCGTACCGAGTTGTTAGACAAAACGCACCCAAACGTACCTTTTGGTGCAGTTCAGCTTGGGATGCTCGTACCGGAAGCATTGTGGTTTCAGCAGATTGAAGTACGTGTAGCCGATCTGGCGCGAGACGAGCGTGTTGGCGTTCTTCAGACAGTTAAAAAATTGTTTATCACAGTCACAATGGGATCTGGCGTGCAAGGAGGAAAAAAAAAAACCCGAAAACGATCAATGCGTCGCTTGGAACATTGGTGTTTGGCGAGCAACTCCGCAACTCATGTGCACACGCACGCTACATTTGATTGCCTAAAGCAAGCGCTATATCCGTGTGTCACAATACGGCGCATTGGGATTGGCATTGAATGGAATTGAAAGACACGCTTGGTATCTGTGGGTCAGACACACCGATTGTTTGGCCGATCAGGTTTGCCAATTTCCTGATTTATTACGAATACGTTGCGGTTGGAAGCGTCACAAAGGGAGGGTGAGAGAAGAAATAGGTGTCTAAATTCTGTTGAAATGTATTGGAATTTAATCGTTGCGTTAAAGTTTACTTTGCTAGATATTTATGTTTATCCGTTCGAGTATGCCAAATTAAAGGAAATTCAAGTAGATCGGCTAAATGCGTACTTTTAAGTGGCTCGATAGTGTGTTTGGTCTTCACACGACGAGGACTGGTCCAAAATCCCTAAAATCTAAAATCGTACAGCCTCCTCAATGAATTATAGGTGCAAAACACGGGACACTGTGTTCAAGTTGAAAAAACTTCAAGAATTTTCCATTCACCTTCTTCATCTATGTGTGAAGGCCAAAGACACATTAATTAGCCCGAAGACGTTAGTCATGTCTGAATGCAAAAATAAAAATAAAAAATAAATTCTCAAGTTCAACTCAGAAGACGTTCATGGTCTGGAGGTTAATTTTAACCATCGTGTAGGAGCCTTTCAAATTAGACTTCTTAAGATGTTATACTGTTGTTATACTGTTTCACTCTCTGTCCGCGGAGTCGGGTATACATTAACCTTCCTAATTAAAAGTTGTTGCGTCCCACAGTGGAAGATAAAATCTTTATTAAAGCGCCGAAAAGGTTCCTTCCGAATGGTGAATCAGCAAGTGAAGCGCGACAACCAAGGAAGTGTTATACATACCGCGTAAAGTAGCCATTGTTCTTCAGCCGGTTAAACTGTTCGCCGGCCGCAATGGTGATCGGGCAGAGATCATGCGCCCGGCAGCAGGTGTCGGTCAGATAGAAGAACCCGATGTCGTTTTCGCTCTTTGCCTGGTTGCCGTCTCCGCACCACACGGTACCCGGATAGATGGCTTTGACTTTGCGCTTGAAGGCGTTGAACAGGGAGCTGATCGTACCGGAACTACCACCGGACGAGCCGGGTGGTTTGCCGGTAACGGTCCCACCACTGCTACCGGATGTCTGTCCCGCCGATCCGCCAGTCGGCTGTGTTGTGTCTACCCCTTCCGCTACATCATCCGGGGCCGGCTGCAGCTGTCCGTCGTTAAGCTGGGCCGGTATGTTACGCAGACCCTTGGCCGTGTTGACAAAGTGAGGCCGAAATCGGTGCGGTATGATGCGTTGCAGGTGCGATGAGAGACCGGACGGGCCGGTGGTGGAGATGCCACTGGTGGTGCTGCTGCTGCTACTACTGCCGGTGGTGGTACTAGTACCACCGCCCTGGTACGCCTCAATGTACCGGTACACGCCAAATCGCTGCAGCATACCACGGAAGAACTCTGAAACACGTGACAAAGACGGTGCCGGTGCCATCACTACCGGTTCTGCTGCTTGGGTGCACCGGGTACAGTGTGGCAGTGTGGAGTGTGTGCGTTGGCGTGAGCGTGTGCCGGAATTCTGTCCCACGACGTACATAGCACAAGAGATAGAACATGTTCAAATGTACCCACTACCGTAAGGAAATGGTTGGCACTACTTACCACACACGATGCCCGGCATCCGTTTACGAGGATAGAGTGCGGAAGAAGGGTGTTGGAATTGATGTGTTTGGAGCGAATTGCAATGCAGTGAGAAGAGGAAAGGATAGATAAGTGTGTTGAAGCTGTTTTACCATAAAGTATCCCTGAAGAAGAACTTCTTGTTTTATTATAGGATTCACAATTCTTAAAGGGAGGGATGTACGACTTAACAGAGTAGAAGAAATCTGTCGAAAACTTCAAGTCAATCTGTTCTCAATTGATTTGCAATTTCAGATATTCTTGAAACGCTAAAGTTCCTGAAAAATAAAATTGTTTTTTCAACCTCGTGAATCTCCAAATAAAAAAATGATCTCCAGCTGATGCATATCATTTCATGTTTCAATGTCAATATTGCGAAACTTGTTTCTTGAAACTTGAAAAAGAAAGTTAGAATAGAAATTCATACCCTTGAACTAAATTGAGAGACAAGAAGCAGAAATGTTTGCAGAACGCCTCCTCGTAGAAACAATTGCGAAACACTGTGCTTGTGAAACCTTTTATTAGCACAGCCCGATGATCTGGCGTGTTTACGGAAGCTGATGTCAAATGGTGCTGCAATTGTTTGCAGCCAGCCGTTCTGAGTGCGCACCACACACCGGTAAAAGAAAGGCATGCAAGAAATAAAAATTAAAGACAACCCAGTTCTACAGCTCCAGTGAAAGGCCGTTTGAAGGGACACGTGTTGTTGCGGTAAAACCCTATGACCGGCCATCATCGACGTTACGAGCCGCTGATCGGGCACAGCCTCAAAACGAGCCCTCGAGCACCGTCGTGTGCTATATGGAGCGCGCGATGATGCGACACCTTCACCGCGGCCGCTTTCAAAACCCGTTCAAGTGCAACGGTCATTTTGCAACGCTAATAATGCTCGGGCGGTGTATTATGTCTTGTGGCGTTTGTTCGATTTGATCTATTGTGCTCGGTGTTTGTTGTTGGTTGGTGGACCGCACGGTGCATTATGCCAGCAGGCATCATAAGCACCAAACACCACTGTAATACCCCGGTCTGGACTGAGTGCAGGTAGCCTTACCTTGCGACTGGAGTGCCGCCGTGGACGGATAAAAGCCGCCCGTGTCCACCAGCTCGCCGCTGGAAGTGGTGTGGAAGGTGGTGTCCAACGGTGTACGCTGGAATGTACATCGATAATGGGGAGGGAGAGGCGGTAAATGAAGGAGTTGTATGAATCAACACAGAGAAGGAGCAGTCTAGGGAGGTCTCGAGAAATAGTTGTTGCGATGATAAGGTTGGATCTTTGTTGCTTGAGAAAATGTCACATTCTAGTAGATAATGCTAATGCGCTAGGGCCGGTGTATATCCCATACACCCTAGACTCATTAGCTTCGATCAGGATTGACCTATGCATAAATGTGTAATCAACGGCAATACGTTCATGTCATGCGATCAAGAGTAATGAAGTTGAGATTCTTGGTACCGACAACACGTTCGAGAACGAAGCATGACATCAGGGAGAAATGTAACTCTTGTGCTATAAAGAGTATACTAAGTGAAGTATAGTGAAGTTTAACACTAGATATCCTGCCAGGAACTCACCAAGATATCACTGGTAGTTAATTTCTGGTAGCCACCTTCATCCCTGTACCTGTTCGTCGTAGTCCCAAAGCGACCCGCATCGAACGGTTTCACCTCTACCACTCGATAGGGTTCCGGTGTCAAATCTGAACCACCTTCCACCAGACGTACTAGTTCACTACCTTCATCATACCGATCGGTGGTTTTCCCATCGTCGGTCCATTGCAACGGGTACAGACTGAACTCTTCACTACTGAGTCCCTCGCCGAATGCCAGGAATCGTGCATCCCTCGATCCGGTACTCGCTGCTGTCACAGTATCGTTAAACGTTACACCGGTCACACGGGTACTGGTGGCAAGGACCACCGTAAGAACACACAACCGAACGCGCTGTCCTAGGGACGTCGACACCTTACCGCACATTGCGATCGACTCGAGGACCCAGCAGCACTACCGTCGACTGTCGGGACGGGCAAATACTTGCGAACAACACAACGCCACGTACGGTACGATGGATTGTGGCGCTTTATTCTCATTCTCGCACGCTCGATCCTAGGTGTGCACCAGGTGGTTAATTGCAGTGCAACTCTCGTACACACACAAAGCGAACGGGTGCTCGTTGCTGCGTGAACAAGCGCGTGCCTCCGCTTCGTCTGTTTGTGCTTCCGTCGCGTTCAGATGCTGCGGAGGCTTGCCAGCGTCTGGCTGATGGAAGTGATGGCTCCGTGAATGGGGATGCACGAGCGGATCACGCTGCTGGGTAACGTTTCTCAGCAGAGGGATACCCGCAATTACCGACGACACCATGCCATATTTGGCATTTTGGCAGATACACACAGACACACTGCAGACTATTCGAACAAAACCTACAAGACACGAACTGCCACTACCCGGAAGAGATGGACGTCCTCGAAGAAATACACAAAACACTTTCCTGACGAGGACGCTAGGCTGCACTAGCACCGGTTGACTCTACGTTGATGGAGGTTTAGAATGGCCGTCTTCGTTTTCTTTGCCGTCGTAAGCAATGTTGGTTGACACTGAGGTTGATCGTTGAAGGTTTTTGGCGTTCTTTGAATATAGCGACGAGTTCGTCACCCACTTTCCTGACGCGGCTGTTTGGACATCTTGAGCAAAAGGGGTGAACTTCGGTGTAGAAGCACTCAGCTTTGCTGCGTTCTGACCGAAGTAAAGCACCACACTGAGCCGACGATCGCTGCTAGAGGCCACCACAACAACAGCCGCCTACCTTGTGCAGCCGCCAACCAAAACAAATCAACAACAACAGCACCGAAAAAAAACGTAACTGACCACCGTGAGCCGCGTGCTCCGGAGCGTGCGATGGTGCGAAAAGTGCACGCCTCAGTGGAAGGAAAAAAAAACCTTTACATTTGCGGTTGGAAAGGTGTGTACACGGGCCCTTACGCACCCAAAGTCGCCCACTGGTCTGACCTACTGTGCGACTCTCCACCTGGTTAGGATTTCGTGAGGTTAGGGATCCCACCGTCCAAGTGCGGGCCGATCACTTCCGGACTGGCAGGGCAGGCCCCTTTGAGCGCGTGGTGTTACATTGGTGAAATATTTATGTTTTCGCCTTTCTTGCGTGACAGTCTGGCGTACTCCGGCGGTGCTGCGTAACTCCGTGCAACCGTTGTCTGTGCGTGACCAGCTCGCACCTGCTCGTAGCCTACTCCAACAATCAAAGTCACCTGCGCCCTCCCAAAAAACAAAACCGCGCATCCTGGCTGCGTGCCGGGTTGTTTGTGGTGCTAAAACAGAACAGACATCCCCCGTTTGCTAATTGACACGCTCCCGGAAGCAAAGAGGAGTGACGGGTTTCGCAACGAAAAGAGTTAACCACTAGTCGCAACCTTTCGCTTTTTCGGACCAATTGTTTTATTCTTCCATTCTTAATTTCTAGCAATTTACGTGCAACGTTGAATTACGTGAAGTAAGGTAAACGTAATGTCGCACCGGTCAAATCTGTAACGGTCACCCAAAAAGCTTTTGAAATTGGTTTGAATATCGTGTAGCACCATTGCCTACCTTTAGGCGCTTATCATGGATGAATGCTTTCTACTGACGGGCGATAATTTGATTCGTAGCGCAGAATAGAATTTTATTTGTTTCTTAGGATCATTATCACTTTTTAGGACTTTTTAGGACTTAGGATCATTATCACAAGACAAGCAAAAGGGCTTAAAAAAAGTAGAAACACTTTAATATATTTATTTTTAAAGTAAACTGATATTTTATTAAAGTAAAAATAGGATCTTGTACAGCGTCCTCGGCTTGAGTTCGCTGATTCAGACGACGCACAATTATATGTTACGAAATCGAATCAATTATCATTCCCCGAGGCACAAACACATTGCTCATTTTCCTAGCGGCGAGCAAAGTTCTCCAAAACTCGTCCGTCTGGAACGGTAAGCGGACAAAAGCGGAATGTCATCGCATACACCATCTGCGGCCGGCGTGACCATCAGCGATAATGACAATCAGTGAACGCTTTCGTGTGTCTTACTGCGTGGTAGTGGCATGGTACAGATGGCTTCGTTACCCGTGCTCTACATTTTGCCGATCAACCCACCGTAGCGATAAGTAAGAGTACTACGGAAGTATCCTGAGACAGGAGCTTATGTGGCGATCCCGGGATATCGGTCCAAAACCAGGGCACGAGAATGCCGAAGGGTTAAAGGTTTATTTTTGGAGTCGGACCCATTTGTCACTGGTTGACTGCGTGGGTGGAAAAACTTACACGATAACGATTTTCAGGGGTTAAAATTCAACAAGACAAGTGTGTGTTACCGGATACATTTATGATGTCCACTGTAACTACATGATCTATCATAATCACTGTTAAGCTTAGCGATTTATAAGTTGCTACTGCTTAATGTTTAAAAGTTTAATCTGAAGTGACTTGTACTTAGTGTCACTGTGACAACATCGATCTAAAGATATTGGTTTTTATTGGTCTCCATGTTATTATTTGCACCAAGTTTTTTTTTTTGTATCTTCAGAGTGTATCAGAATTTTTGGAACACCGATTATAGAAGAATTTTGGTCTGTGAAATGTCCCATGAAACTCATGAAACTCTATGCGAATAGTGGGAGGCTTCTAGCTTGAACATCTTCCAGCTTCGCGGTCACGATTATGTCATACGTTCATCCTCCCATTCTGAGAGCGCGTTGCCTTGGGGAGCCCTACTCCTCCATTCGGCTTCTAATCCCACAACCTTTCTAAATCATCGCGCATCTTTAGAAATCGGAAATGACAAACGTCACCCCAAGCACGGAGAGGGCAACGTAACGCAGCTGGTTATCACACGCCTGATAACGCTATCTTCCAAACCACTCGATACGGTACCCCAGCCAGAATGAAACGCATCCCTAGTTGCCTGCTCACACCGTCGCACGGTATTTGTGGCGGTGTAGTCCCGGAACGGGGGAATCGGAACAAATCGGTTGACGCAACTGCGCACCATACGTTGCTCATATGGGTTCAAAGTCCACGGGCAGTAACGACGAAGACGACGACGACGACGACGTCGGTAACTTGTGTGCCTTCATACCGCCTCCGTCTGATGATTCGTCTATCGCTCTGTACCATCTCGGTCTTGCCGAATGCTTGATGTTTTTTTCTGTGCATTCATATGCGTATGATGATGGTGGACTCGCTGGTTACAAAATTGGTTTAACCGGCTGTACCTAGCGCGATGTAGAATAAAAATTTGCTACTTCTAGAACGTCTGGCACCGATGAGGGGCTCTCGGGTCGAAGAATATGACAGGCAATTAGCATTGTGAACATCTGCCCCCATGGTTTTTTTTTGTTATTGGGCACCTCGTGGAACTTCCACTCCAAAACAACACCAGAAACGTGCGAAAGATAAACCAGTGCACAGTGGAAGGACGTGGAAAGCTTATGAGCAAATTTATTTAAATTGCCTTCAATTGACACCTTCACGCATCACGTTGAAGCAATCAAGCTAGCCGAGATTCTCGGTGCCAGCGACATAAACAATCCCGGTGTCCATCGGTGTGGTAGTTGCGTGTCCCGCATTTTGAAAATAAATCAACCACCGATAGCCTGAGCAAGGGACCGTATCACACGCTATTATTATCAAGTGCCAAGCGAATGAATGTCACTTGAAATACGTTCCAACCGTTGCGGGGAGATAGGACTATGTCACAGCAGAGAAAGATGATTAACGTACTGCCAAAGAAAGAAGTCTACAGTAAAGATGCACACGTAGATAAGGCAGGACAAACTCGACTTACTGTTTGTATACAGAGACATTTTGTACAATATGGAGCGCTTGAAAATGTTCTATTGCGATTACAAAGACGTGTGGTTTCTAAGTACGTACTGAGCTCTGTTTTGTCCACCTCATGTTGCGAACCCGTTCCAAAGTACAATCGATAAGACCGACTCAGCTCCTCTTTTTAGGGTGTAATTCTCGATTAAACTAATTGAATTAATTGACTCGACAATGTGTACATTAAAAAGACATTGCATAGCGAGTCTCCAGCGATAGGCAATCAAAACTGGCCGGAGAGTAATACCGCAATCGTCGAATGGCATCCGTTAAACGATGAGTGCCCATAATCACCCATCTCTAACCTCTGAGCTGTGATAACAACGGTACCGTGCACTTTGAAAAGTTTAGCTGTGAAGCATTCGTCACACGATTGTTGTTCACTGTGTTCATGAGACACACACTGTTTCTTTGCATCATCCCAAATGAGTATGCTGTTTTTCGGTGTATTTTACTGAGTGATTGACGCCATTACTATCCAGAAATGAAGAAAAGAGTTGGAAAGTAAACAGCGAGGTGTATCGTTTTCTTGTTTGATGTTTCTTTAGTCCCCTTTTGATTCTGTTTCACCTTTCTGCCTCATGTCGGTATCGTTGACTATGTGGAAGAAAAACACACGCGCAATTATTTATTTATTTTTTTGTTGCCAGCGACTTCAGAAATTAGCATCATTAATCGGATTACTCATACCATCTTTAGCATAACAAACGACCGGTTCTCTGGTGTGACCCTCGAACCCGGAGCGACACTGCCTTCCGTGCAGCTCACGTTGCTAGAGCGGTTCGCCGTAAATTGCTACATTTGCTACCCATAATCAGCCGGGTTTCTGTCGGAGGCTTGGGCACAAGCTGTGGAACGGTAAGGGCAGGCGGTAAGACTCAACGTTAGCAAACCCCTATTCGCACCGCATCAAGATCAACCGGCGGATGTCATCTCCCGTTCGGTGTTACTATCTCGCTCCTGCAGGTTTTAATTTCATAGATTTAAACAAAAAAAAGCTGGCGCACAGGAACGTATCAAACGCTGCTCCTTCACGTGCCTGCCAAGAGCAACAGTTGACCCCGTGCCTGCTGTCACACACGCCGTACAGCCATGGTCCATGACCAAGGCAAAATGGCGCGCTGAGTTCAAAGGTTAGACCCGTTCGGAGCTTGTCGTCAAGGCATCGGTGTCTCGGAGGGAAGGGAAAAAGGTCCACACATACGAGGAGTTCGGTGTATGATGGCAAGTTCTTTTTTGCAAAATGGTGACCGAAGTTCGTCTGCTCCTCACCTTTACACGCGTCGATTCGTTCCGAACCAAATTTGGTTTCAGCTAAAGCTTAACGAGTGTCAAGCAGAAGCAAGGAGAAGATAAGGTGCAAAGTACTAGCACGGGATAAGGTGCAAAGTACTAATTATCTAGACGTATGCGTTATGCCTCTGAATTGTCCGCCTAGTCTGTGTATGGGAGTTTGCGTTCCTTTGAAGGTGGTAAGCGACTACTCAGTGGTGTGGAGCAGCTGCCCTATGTCTCGTCCATCCCGCAAAGGATGGATGGTGGGCAACTGATAAGATGCCGTGTGTATGTTTCACACGTTCCAAGTTTTTAACACCCTGCCCCATATAAAAAGCTTGCATGACACGGTTGAAGCTCCAATCGTAAGGTTTGGACGTGTAAAGGCGTAATATTAGGAGACTTCTTACTAACTACAGAATTTCAGAAGCTTCTGCATTCGCTTCTAGTAGGGCGTATATTGGCGATCCTCATCCCCTCTTGATTGCGCGATTAGCCGAGACAGTCCGCAGTGACGTGACGTCAGCGGCGCATTCTATCAACACCTCCGGGTAACCATCAACTGTGCGCGAGCCTAGTATACGTCCAGGTCCCTGTCGTCGCTGTGCAAACTGCGTACGAAACGTGAAGTGCATACGCATACAGCTGCAACCGCCCGCATTCGCTTTGGTTGCAGTGGTCGTAGGGCTCATCAACCTGATCACAATCATTCGCGTTCCCGTTCGTTCGTGTCCGTTGCGTACGTCCGTGCGAGTGCGTGTGTGTGAGTGTGCTATCCTGCTCTATCTTGTTTGCTGGAACCGGCACCGGTTCCGCACAGTGCCTAGCGCTCACGCAGCAATTGGGTAGAACGATCGTTTCGGTCGCCTCGGCTCGTTCATTCCTTCGCTCGCAATCATCCGACACGGGTGCGCAGTCAATTCTGAAGACCCACAGTGGCTAGCACGGTAGCAAAGCGCAGTATTGAATCGTTTCGTTGCGTGTCTCCCAACCAAGCCAAGTGCATACTCGAGTGTATTTTTACGTTTACAAGGTGTTGTGCATTCGCTGTGCAGTAGAGATCTCTTCCGCCAGAAGCCAGACAAACGACAATCAGAAAACTCTCACCCATTCTGCGTTTAGTTTTTGTGAAACCGCGTGCAAACATGTCGTCGAAAGTGCAGGAAAATGGCAGTGCCACCACCAACACCTCCGCACCAACCAACACGGATGCCGTGACACCGAACAACAGTGCCCTGCTGCCGCACCTCGAGTCACTCGACCGGATGCTGAAGCTACCGGTAGTGGATGCGACCTGGCAGCAAACCCAGAACGTGTACGGCCGCGTGAAAGGTAAGCCGCGGCCACGAACCGCCATTGCAAACGGCACCAGGTCAGCCATTGCTTTCGCGTTAAACTCCCTTCTGATCGATAATTCATATGACATTCGGGGGTCATTTCACTTGTGCCGGGGGGGGGGAAACCTGGCGACGTCGTTACGCTAACCGCCATCCGGTCCCCATTCGACGGGGGCCTTCCCCGTTTACCTCAATCGGAAAAATTGAGAACGGCAAAAGACAGAAAGCACATTCTACAATGGCTTCCCTCACATGTCCGCCATTTACTTTCGATCTTTTGTGGTGCGACCGACATGCACCGCAAATGGCCGAATGGCGATCAAACAAAAGGAAAAAAAAGCACGTGGTTAAATTACTTATTCACACACTGATTATGCCGTCAGCCTAGACACAGCCACCTTGCAACCTTCGTGCCGATGATGATGACAACCGTTACGAAAGTCCGCGTCCGGTCCAAAGTTCATCCGCGCACACACGTTCCCAAAAAAAAAACCGGTCTACTGTAGAAGAAAAAAAAACGATACGTCGGACGACGCCCCGCATGCGGGATATGCGTGTTCGAGATGACGTTCGACGTGCATTCGGCTATTCTTGAATGTCGTACACGAATTTTACGGCTGGAATGTTATAATCGTCTGCTGCATAAAGTTGCTTCATAAGCTTGTTACAGAACCAGCACTAAATCTTTTTTTTTTCTCTCTCTGTGGGGCTTCTTTAACTGTTTGTGCCCTATTTTTGTACTGTACTTCTCGATGGGTTTGTTCGCATGGTTGCGTTTTATTTCTCTCCCTACGCAATTGGTTTCCCAAGTGTCTTAATATAACAATAAAAGCACCCCAACTTCTCGCGAATGAATGAATAGACGAAAGAGAAGAAGCCTGCTATCAAGAGGCTGATATAGTCTTATCTGTCCACCAGTAGGGTGCCTACTGTTGTAGGTTACTCGTTGCAGAATAAAAAAGGCGCAAACAGAGGAACTCATATTCCATAATTGTGTTTTAGCTGTGGCGACCATACCACAATATAATGTAAGAGATACGATATGTTAATCCCATTACTATAGGCGGGAAGGGCTTGGAGCTCTAGCTGGCGCGACACCCAGCCTATACTCGTCGGTATAGCTTGCAGTGTTGGGCCACTTTTTCAATGGCGAAATTGATTAAGGTTGAAAAAAAAACAAACCACACACTGCAAGTGCTAGATGATTGCAACACTAAGCTGCAGTGTGCAGTTTGTGTTTTACAGGTAACACGTGACAGACGCTACACCGGAACACAGCACTTTACTCTTTAATAGGCCGGCGACTCAATACCAAAGCAGGTGCCACTTAAGGTACAACAAAGCTTCAATTACATCAAGCGGTGTATGTGTTGGCCGGTGCCTCCATGATTAGTTCTATTTCCGTACCAGCTTCAGATGTAGATCTGTACTGAATGGCCGATATTACAATGAGTTTATTCACTATTAGATACTACCATTTGCTAGCACAACTGGAAACCGGAAAAAGAGACCTTCGTGGGCGAAGACGGGAACGTCGGACGGATGCATGTTTCCCGCATGGGTTTATGTACGTGCGCAATGAGTGGGGCTGGTCTTATCATCGCGCACGTCGCATTATTGGCCTTCGTTGACTGTGTGCATTGGTTGATAAGGTAGCGAAGGAACCACTTTGGGGCAGGGAGTTTGGAAAATGGGTTCATCAGTCGCAGCACCCTTGCCTCAACGTTTCTGGTAAATGTGAGATTCCTTCTTATCTCTGCGCTGCGTCTAATAGGAATGTTCACTTTCTTCGACCAACCACTACGAATGTGAACCGAAAGGAAAAATCCAAATGTAATCGAGCTCTTGAGATGCATCTTGAAGCAACATTGCTTGGAGTTTTGGACCCGTTGAAGAGACTTTTTTCAAAGCGCTCAAAACTCCCATGAAACACATACTTACGAGGTTTTTTTTCTGTGTATTCGTCTCCATTTGAACAGACTACAATCCACTGCTGACCTGGGCGCTCGGAACGGCTGAAGATGTCGTCTGCCGGGCTGTTACCATCTCGGCACCGCTCGTCCAAAAGCTCGACCGGCCACTGCAGCTGGTGGACCAAACGTTGGTCAAGGGTATCGACAAGCTGGAGGTGAATGCACCGATCATCAAGGAGCAGCCGGCAGAAATTTACCAGCAGGCCCGCACCAAGGTTATTGAGACGGTAAAACCACACATCGAGAAGGTATGCGAGCTGCGGTCCGCTTCTCAACAGCGTGCCGCCTCGCTGAAGGATCTATCCTGGCGCAAAGCGAACGAGGTGCTGGCAACCCAGTACGGTAGCCTGGCGGTGAACGGTGTCGACACGACGGCTCAGCTAGCCGAGCGTCTGCTCGATTACTACTTCCCAAAGTCGGACACGGACGGTGATGATGATAATGGTAGGATCGGCTTTATCTTCAATTTTCTTGGAAAAACAGCAGGATGACTAAATAACACACTTTGCCCACTTCACAGTGCCCATCTCCGCGAAGGACGATCCAGTGCTGCACACGGTACAAACGGTTGGCCGCCTATCAAACAAGGTTGCCCGCCGCGTCTACCGTACCGTGTCCACGCAGGTGAAATCCCTTCGAAAGGAAGACGTACGCGACTATGTTGCGACGCTTATTGCCGTGCTGCGCCTTACTCAGTACCTGAACTTCATCAACGAGAAGCGGCAACCGGTGGAGGGCAGCACGAAGGATACGGTACCCAGCACGCCCAGCACCGCCTCCAACACCGCCAGCACGTCCGATGTGGTCGCCACCACGAACAGCAGTAAAACTTTGCAACAAAAGCAAGACTAGACAGACACTCGGTGATTCATAGGGGGCGGCAAAGAAGGGAAGGGGGACGGGTCGGGGAGAGGGGGCAAGAGTGGGCAAAGGGATTTAGGATATTCGACAACCGTCTCCACGCAATCCGTGTCCACAGTCGCGCGCGCACACATACACCTTTTGGGTAGTAAAGCACATGATGTCATATACGTTGTCGTTGAAACGTAGTCACACCCATCCTGCAAATAGCTATATGTAGAAAAGGTCCTTAGAGCGAAACCACCGCATCATCATCATATATCTACATTCGTGCAATTACTTTTGCAAAAAATGCATGCAAAAAAGCAAACGATTATGTATTAAAGGTTGACGTTCAATGTTTTGCAGATGAGGAAGGATAACCGGCAGGGGTCCGGTCTTATCAACCGTGGTGACCGAACGATCAGTCAGGGCCAGCACGAGTACGAATGCTAGAGATGCGATGTGTCAAGATGTGTGTGATTGATTTATATACGTAAGGTACGCATCCCGACCGGAAGCGTGATAAGTGTTAACAAAACAGCACGGAATGCACTCGGACATAAAGGAAGGTTTCTCGTCTTCCTGTCTCTCTAACGTCCCGAAGTCTCCGGCTTATGTCTGCGCGTGTGCACGTCGGTGCACCTACCGTGTGTGCGAGTGGCGCGAAATTCGACCCATTCGCAAGCTTTCAACTTTATACAAATAATTCGACAATAAGCTTTATCTTGCGCACATCGCTACCGTGTGTGTTTGGTCGTCTTTGTAGGTTTATTTTTGTTTATATATGTATTTGTATGCATATGCATGTATGCTGTGTTTTTTTTTGTTTCTATCCTTTATTTTTTGTTTATCAGAATAAACAAAACAGTGTTAATAAAACAAGTTTAATTAAAATTGCTTTTGTTTTTCTTTGTGGTTTTGTTACCGTTCTATTCTCATACAATGGCTTATTATTCTCAAACACAGAATTATGATGCTTTGTGTGATGAGAAAGAAATGCTTTGTGCAATGATTTCCTAATATCTATTTACTTAATTATCCTTACTAACTGTTTCCTGAAGGTAAACTTTGCTTCTTAAAAAACTCAAGAATTTTGAAAAATTCCTTTCTGCATCATTTGACAGATAACAAGACTTTAGCAACACAAAAAGATCAAATAGATGTTAATTTAACCAGTTTGATTGAACCATTCCTAACCCCTGTGACTATTAAAATAAACAAAATCAGCTTATTTTATGGACATAATAATTTATTTAACTTCGCATTTGACTCCCTTCTTTGTATTTTATGGCTGTTAATGGCTTTGTTAATGAGTTCGTTTCAATTAGTTAGTGTGAGTGCATGTCTGTAGTATAAATTACCCATTGCCAATGGGTCCAAACATGTAAAAAATGGGTTCAATAACAATTAATTAAAGTTTTGTCCTCAAACCGATACCCCCTGTATAGGCCGGCAGGTCACCTTAGTCTGGGTGCGGTAACCTACATGAGTGTGTTTTTGTTTCATGTTCCAAACAAACCTCCACCATGTGTGTGGAGGAAAAATGGCGTGGCACACAGAACCTTACCCTTAAGGGACGTTAATCAATCGACCCCACTGGGAGGAGGGAGACACCCTTGTTGCGCATTCCGCTGGTGATAATGGGTCGCCACATGCAAAACGTATTTGCTTCACCATAACTTCTTGCTTGCTGGTGTCCCAAAAGAAGTGCACATCCAGCAGAAATATACGACGTGATAAGGATGTGGTTATATTTGTTTGAGATTTTCAAGCAGCTAAGAGTCATTTGTACCCAACTATCCAGAGGTCAGACATACACGCTGGTGACTTACACATCTAAGTCACTTCTATGTAGAAGAAGTTCATCAAGCAGCTAGTAGTTGAATCCCCAAGTGAGCATTGCGCGCTGACAGAGTCATGATCAAACCCAACCAAGCTACTACTGCCTCGGAGTCGACTCCACTACCCAATATGACACACTCCAATAATGGCGCTCGCTTGGCAAGGACTCCCCCGTTCGGAACCATTCGGTATGCTCAGGGGTTTTTTTTGTTACTGAGTACCACTAGGGGTAGGTACGGGGGTGGCAAAAATAAACATCGTCTAGCGTAGCTTGATTCATCCATCTCGTGCCCCGCGTCAGCTCTGTGCGTCACTAGCACCTGCGGTGGATGTGTGGATGAATGACTCGGTACAGTATACTTTACCCGCGGATCACGCCACTTTTGTACTTTGATCGTTTTGAAAAATCAAAACGCTTTCCCCCACCGTACGCTTTAAGTCACCACACCCTGCTACCCCTCACATGTTTCCACCGTACTACCGTTCGGTGACTTTGCGACGGTCGCATTTACAGCGGCCCAATCGTGAATCGTGCGCCGTCACGCAGGGCCGGATGCGGGAGGCTTTCGTTTACTTCGACGAAGTTAATGTTTGTTTATTTTATTTGTTCGCTTATTTGCGGTTCGGTGGCGCCGGTGGCTCAGTAAGCTGACAGGAGGCAGGAATGACGCCTTTACGTCGGCAAAAGAAAGGTCCTTCGCCCTTATCAGCCAGCTACAACGCAAGCAACGCAACGCAGTGTCTTGTACGATTTCTTAAGTATTTTTGTTATAACTAAGCTTAAATCTTCACCAACAGTTTCATTCCTTTTACTTTGCGTTAGATATAGTGACGCTTGTACGATATTCTTTATAATTTACACACTTGACGTAAATCTCATGAATTGAGCACAATGGCAAAGATTGCTTTGCGTGCATCGCGGTCGCGTCTTGACACGCCGCCATTGTTGTTGGTATACAACAATTGTGTAATCTTATCAAACGCGATAAGACTGCTCGAGAAATGCGTGATACTTTCAACCGGAGCGGACCGTTTTGTGGAACTTTATGATGTACTATTTACATTACTATTACATTATAAAGAAGTAAACACGGTTACCAAACTACAGAACACAATTTTATGTACGTATTTGTTCAGAAAAAAACAAAAAGGTAGTTTTAAAACACATTTTAAACTTCCTCGTAGTGAAAAGAAACGTCATTGCATTGCGTTCCGAATTGCATACCTTCTGGCGCACATGTACGTGCATACTCACAGGCGCAATAAAGCAACCCTTATTTTGAAAAGCTTTCGAAAGCTTTCACCCTTGATAAGTGAAGTTTTAGCAGTAAGGGTGAGTTTTGCATAAATCCTTAATGCATAATCTTTATACTACGAATGACTATAATTTTACATTTTAAATTTATTATACAAATTTGTATTATCCAATTTATTCATCAATTTATTTTCTAATTTAAAAAAGTTTTATGAAGATTAGACTTAAACAGTTACCCTTAGTTTCAGGTAAGTAATTAAGGTACACAAAAATTGTAATAAATAAATAATAATCCTTTACCGTCAAAGGCATCGATCGAGATCAAATTCGATCATATGCTTGTGGTGTTTAAAAACGCCGAACTCTACACTATGGGACCTTAATCGAATGTTTAACAGTTCCTTATTCTCAATTATAATCAATAGCATATTATGATATGATGCAAATGATAAAAATGGTATATGATATAAATGATTTGTTTCTATTTACTATATTATTTTAGTGTAATTAAATTCAATTTAATTTAAGATTCAATTTAAATGAATATTACAACCTACTATCATACTGAGCATACTGTAGAGAAATAGAAAAAGTTTATCTAAATCATTCTTAAATTTGTTAACCCAGTTCAAATGGGAGATTCTGGCGCATTTTAACCATACTTCGCATGCGCCCGTAGTTCGTTTGCCGAACGAAACCCGAACCCGAAAACCGAACGACGGACGCGTTGTTTGTTGTACCGTGCTATATACACTGCCTGCCTGGCCAACCTAGCACAATTCAGTTCCAGAGATAGTTGAACGCACAGCACGGGCGGCACGGCGTGTGTGTCGTTCCGCACTTTGGAAGCATTTTTACTCGCGCAACCGCGCAAGACCGCGTACACCTGCACGTTCACTGTTCGGGCTTAGTTGGACAAACGATACCCAGGCGCCATCTAGACAACAGGAGGAATTGCAAAACAAACCCCTCTACCGCACGGTACCAGATGGTGGCACATCCGTTGTATCGCGACGGGTTTGGTGTGTGTGTGCGTGCGTATAATGCGTGACGTGGGAGTGTACCTGTAGTGCAAAATGCCGGAACCCATGGCGGTGATACTGGTGCCCGGCATCCTAGTGTCCGTTCCGTAAGCGTTCGCCTTAGTGCAGATCTTGTGGTGCTTCCTACTGGTGCAGGCAACTACACGCAACCGGGCGTGTCCGAAAACAGAAAACAAACCCCAGCCCGCACTGCGAATTCGTGAATCTTGCTGTCTTGTGTACGTTTCTGGGGGGTTTTGGGGATTTGTGTTGTATCGAAAGACGCCATCATGCTTCCGGTAGTGCTGCTCGCGATGGTGATCGCAGTGTCGTGCACTGCTGGTGAGGAGTTACGCTGCGAGCGCATCATGGTTGGCGCCTGTCAGAATCTAGTGTACGACATGACGATCGCATCCGCGCCAGAAACGGCGCTGCAGTACCTGTCGCCCGGCACACCAGCGGCAAATGCTGGTGCCAACTCCACCGCAACCGGTACCATCCGGACGTGGCTCGACGCGGAACGGCTGGTAAGTTGGAAATTGTGGCATACAGGGCATACAGATCTGCAATCAATCGGGCATTCAATCAACCGGAAACCTGTCGTCGTACAGCAATCACCTGCCGGATATTCCTGTACTATATATGAACTTTAGACATTGATCTTGTTCAGGTCAGAGTAGTGCAATTGGACTAGCAAGGGACCTTGATGATTCTACCATTGAGTTATTCTACTGTTTTGACTATTACCTTTGAAGATGACATACAAGTCTTCAGGTCAAATAGATGTTTTGAGTGTACCAAGTGAACTGAAGTTCACCTCAAAGTACTCCTTGTTACTTATTTGCCTTACAAATAGCAATACAAGTTTCGTGAAATAGTCCACAAATCCAAATGTCTGAATATCTTACCACCGGGATCTCCAGGAAGATCTGATAGTCTATCCACTCAACGAGCTGAGCTTTTTGATATCATTCTCACGACAAAACCTACACACGTCTAATACACACCGATAGTCGTCACTCTGGCGTCTTCTCTAGAACGTAGTACATTGTCTAATAGAGAAGTATGTTAGATATAGTAGTACTGTAGCTGTACATAAACCTATAAATTAAACCTACACCTGTCATGAACTGTCATATCCAATATCTGATATGTCCAATTATTGCAAAACCAGAAGATAATGCATTTGGAGGTGAGCACCTGGTTCCACTTCTTGGACCCATTAAAACCCACTCCGTTGAACCTCATCTCCCGCGCTAATGAACGAGATACGGAATGGTTAAAATGCACTGGTTAGCATAAGTAATTTCCCTCCTTTTGGCATTATCGTCGCGCTACCGTGTTTTTGATTATTCCTGTTTTTTTTTTAATATCTCAGCAATAAATGCATACAGCTGGCATAAAATGGCCCAATCGACACAAACCAATTAAAAAATCCTCTCGTCGTATGCAGACCGAAGGTTCTCCCGTGCAACGTTTGCGTATTGGTCCGTTTAACGATCGGTTGTGCGCGATCGTAACTGAATTGGTGGCGGTTTCACCGGCTTGATTGGGTCCACCGTAACCGTCGGTCCGATAATTAACACCCGACGATCAACGGCCGCAAACCCACGATGTCCACGCGCGCAAAACGAAAAGGATGGCTCAATCATGACGAGCAAAACTGATTCGCACTCTAATTAAATTATTTCTTAACTACCCCTGTCCGTACCAGGTGCGAGATACCTGTAGCGAACGGAATGCAAAAACTCAACATCCCGTGGGGATTTTACTGCCACTATTAAACTCATTTGCATCCCTCGCGGACGGCGGAACAGCGTGGATTTCGTGTGGCTTTAATTGCACGCGAAAGATTATGCGATTTTAAGTGCATCTACGGAGGGTGTGATTAAATTTTAATTGACGCTGTAGCATCGGAGATACAATGCCTTAATGCGATCCGCAGTACGACTTTACAGAAGCGACATAAGATAAATCATCTGCTTATATACCTGTTTCCGCTCCGGTACGGGAAGGGGTGAGGACCTACGCATAAACTGTTCTTTTACGAGTTGCAGTAAATGTAACTCCGATTCCAACCTGTTGTGGATCCTTCAAAGTGGATCAAGACATTTAATGACTTTAATGTGTACTGGATTCTATTATACCTGACTTAGAGGCTGAGCTGGTATGTATAAGAGGCGGTCTCATGATCTAGAGAGTGGGTTTGTCTAAAATACACAGAATTATTTGGATATTCTAATCTGGTCTAAATCTTATCACGGCAAATATTTACCTAGAGAAGTGGTAATATGTTGTGGAGAAAAAGTTATTCCTCTCTCTACTCTCTTTGAGGCTAGAACTATATAACGTTTAAAATCGCTCGAGTCTCCCGAGTGGATCGTTGCGCTAACGATCGAACCAAACGGATAAACCAATCGAAGAGCAGTTGATTACTGCTTTACTCTTACTCCAACGCTTGAGCAAATTCGGGGTTTTGCACAAATTCTTGTCGTATATCTAAGGCACCTAGTATTGGGTATCGCCCTCAAAGCACTCGACCGTTTACCGATCGAGTCCAATCGATCGCCAATAAATGTCCTGATCTCATCTCATCTGAACTATCTGTTTTACGAGGTATAGATTATTCCAATAAACCATTGCTTAGTGGAGAAGCTTTTCTTCGACGTCGTAGATCTTTGGCATGTGTTACAACAGTGTTTGGCATGTGACTTCCTTCCAACCGAGAGCGATACAAATGTCACTTTTTTGCAAGTATACTCCACTGAAAGACATTGCCTCTTTTTATGCCCAACACTTCACAATGGGTTATACTATCCCTCTGGACGTTGCGTTCTCACCAACCACTAGGTGACGCTACCTTCCGCCTATCTGCCATTTTGACGTTATTATTGTACAGCAGCTTTACGGATTTATTTGAGTTGCTTTGGTTTGTTTTTCCCCCTTTTTTGCCACTTCCCATTTGGTACACCTTGCGCTTTCCAGCAGTTGCTCTGGTAAATCTCCCCAGTGCCCCACCGCACTCACACAAACAAACCGACCATTCGCCATCACCTTCCGATTTTGGCTTTTTGCGTACACCCTTAAATAGTGCGGCTTCTTTTATCGGGCGTTCTCTTTCCTGCTCCGGGCGGCTGTCGGTTGGGCCTTGTGCACGCGCGGCAAAGATCAAACGGAATTATTAAAGTTCGTTAGGAGGCCGTTGTCGGCGAAGGTGTGTACGAGCACCTGAGATATGATTTTTACCCCTAACTCCCTACCCTTAGTTTTTCTCTCTCACTCTTACTCACTCTCTCTCTCTCTCTCACTCTCTCTCTCTCTCTCTCTCTACTTACAACATTTCCACACTGGATGCTCTAACCACTGGAATTGTCTGGGTGTATGTTGTGTGTGTGCAGACACGCGTTGGACCCAAATGTACGCCATCCATTGGTTCCGGTCATATGCCTAAATCTGTCCGTGCCGGGTGTTCCGATGAGCTCTTTTCTCTCTCTTTCTCCTTTTCTTCATGCCATTGTAAACATTCTTCACATCTCTCTATTGGGTTGAGTCCGGATCAATTGGTGCGTCTGTGTATGTGGGAGGTAGATCGTCAGTCTAAATCGTTCCGTCTTTCATCTTCACCATTGATCCGGCCGTTTGCGCTGTTGTGGCGGACCGAAGTTTGACCACTGATAGCAATGTTAATGCCGTTGTTTATTACCGCGCCTTTTTATTGTGCTGTGAATTCATAAAACCTAATTTTATGGTGGCGATTAAGCGTCCAAACGACGATATTAAATTCCATTTTACATACATCTCTCGCCCGATACATCCCGTCTGGGAGGAATTACGCGAGCCCTTGCGTATATCTTCGCGCTGTGGAACAATGGGTGCGTTTTACCACATTTCGCCGCCTAGTTTGTCGACAGCAATGCACTGAACACACGGTCTCTGACGGTATTGAACCGATCCGTACCTATATGGAACGCCATATTCACACATTCCTTCCCTTCTGTTGGATTGAAGCTTGGAAAGCAAAATGCAAGAAACTAAAACACATATGGCAATATCTCCCGGTCGGTCTACTCCCCTATTAATGCTGAGCAGCTTACGATGGAGCTGTGAAATTTCACAAGTTCCCTTTGTGATGCACGCTAAACGGCTTAAGAGTTGCGCTGGTGGGAGTAGGGGGGATGGGGGGGGAGGGTTGGTCTAGGGGGTAGGTTCCTTTATTTTTAAACTTTACTTTTGCTTGCTTGTTTGCTGGGTCCACATACTGGCCGAACGGGACCCGTTAGCACTTTGCTTCAGCAAACATCCTGCTTCATCTACCACAACGCTGGACAATCACCGAATAGACAACCACTGGCGAAGAAGCGAGCTTTGATCTTTCTTCATTACCGCGACTGGAAGACAAAAGGGTTTCGCGCTCTGGGCATGGGATTGCACCGAAGAAAATATTAGGAAAATTAGCACTAATAACCACTAACCTGTTACGGAGTTGTCGGTTAAGATCGTCATCCGGCAGGAGGTTGCATCCTTTTACCTCACTGTGCCGGGTGCCTGATTGATTCTAGACGTTCGGATGCGCGACGGAGTGGTCCGTGTTTGAGAACCCAAAACTGAACTATTTGAGATTTTGAGCAGTTTTCATAAGTAAATAACTTACTGATATTGACGAAATGATCTTCACAATTTGAGCAACTCTTCCCTCTGAACCTTTGTTAACTGCAGGTTGGCTTAAAACAGGATGGAGATTGCATTCAACAAGATAGTGAAGAATTCTACAAAGTAATGCGATTTTTCACACCTTCATCGAGGTTATATCCCGCCTTATGCATAACGCATCGTAGGCGCTGCAACCTGCAGGCCCATTCTTCTGCTAGAATAGTTTACTGGATAGCGAAAGATTTATTTACAACTACAGCATCTTTAGAAAAAATTAAGGTGTTTTGGTGGGATCATCCTGAGAGGTTGTGTATTATGAGCTGCACAGCTAATATACTGTAATTTCCGAATGACAATCCTTCATCAACTATTTAAACTAGAATTGCATTACGTCAGTGGTTCTGTTCGGTAAAATACACCAAACCCCATTGCTCGTGCGATAGTTTGGAGCTTGGGTGCGCTTAAATCTGTGCACCAACTGCGTTAAAAAAAGTCACGTTTCCTCCATACTATCAGCCCGTTTTTATGTCTCATTTCATATATTTCCACCGCCCCTACTCCAAGGGGGCACTTTTGCTATCTTATCATCGTCTCGACCCTGCCTCCTCCCCCCATCCACCGTGGCCTGCCTTCTGGTCAACCCCATCGGGCACCTCAGCGCAACCGATTGATTCTTCAAATTTATCGTTACTTTTTTTCGCACTCCGCGCATCTTCCCAACCCGTTCCGTCCAGACCCCATGCAGCATTCCTCCGGTTTCAGCTTTTTTTTATCTCAAACCTTCCCCTTTTCTTCCGATACCACTCGGTGTACTCAGGTACTTCACTAGGCATCAACCGCCAAACCGCACAGGTCGTCCACAATCCGTGCGCACTCAAAAACATTAAATGGTAGTTGAGTGAAATAAAAAAAAAAAACCAGGGCGGCACGGAAATGATGCCGACAAAAGCGGTACCCTGTTACCACCATCCCCCACCCCCGTTAAGGATGGGTGCCTCGGTGCGGGGGTGACACAATATTGGCAATAGATTTTACCCAATATTCGCGCTTTCCCACCATCTCTCCTGCCGTCGGGCCTGGGGAAGCATTCATTGATAGTGAATTTATTTATGCATTTACTCATCCCCTCAACCCCACCTTCCCTTACCCTACCCCCTCCTTGCAATTCGATCATACAGCCGGGCCCGTTTTTATCCTCTTCGGTTGGTCTTTTATTTCGATTCGGACCATTTTTTTATGTGACTTCTTCCCTTTCACATCCAGTTTGTTAAGATGCTGGGGCGACGATTGCGATATAATGTCTTTGGCACACGTTTGTTCAGTGAGTTGTCCCCCTCCCCATGGGTGTTGATAATTGATATTTCGTGACATCAAAAAGCGTACCGTGTTTTGGGGGTTTGAGTAGGTAAATGATATGCTCTCTTCTCTCTACCACAGGGTAATTATAAAATGGGGTGTCTGGAGGGTACTTTTATATGTTGATATCAGGAGAGATGTATTTTGCTAATATTCACCTAGAGAAATACAAATATGTCGTGGAAAAAGTTCTTCGTCTCTCTCTCTTGTTGTCGCTCGCTGTGAGGCTAGAACTATATACCGCTCAAATCGCTCGCATCTCCTGAGTAGATCATCGCGCTAACGATCGAACCAAACGGATAACCCAATCGAAGAGCAGTTAGTTAGTGCTTTTCTCTTACTCACACGCCTGAGCAAATTCGGGGTTTTGCACAAACTCCACTCGTGTATCTAAGGTATCTTGTATCTACTCGGGTATTGCCTTCAAAGCACTCGACCGTTCAGCGATCGGTGTCAAGCCAAATGGACAGCGGCTCATCTATAAATGTCCGTTTTGCTTTTGCGAAGAATGTATAAATCACAGCAGTAAAAAGATTGTGAAGGCTTAGGTAAACATAATAAAGTAACATTGAGATACAGTTGCCTTGGCGCCTCCCTTACTCACCCGCCAGTGATCCCCGGTTGTACTGGGTTTACAACCGCGGCCAGGCTCGTTGAAGCGAGTGGCAGTAAAAATATTTCTAGCGCAACCGATATCCTCCCCGTCGGTGGAGGTTTTGAATGTCCCCATTGCGAAAAGGGCTGCATTGTTGAGGGAAGTAAAGCAGGGAGTAAGAATTGTCGGCAAGGGTTGAACCCTCTTTCCTTAAGTGAAGAAGGGACGATGGATGAAATAATGGGGTGGGTGTTTGGGGGGTTGTTGCGGGAGCATTTTTGTAGCTCTCGAGAGAGTTGACGTGCAAAAATCGGCCGAATTGCATGAGGCAGCAACAAGAACAAAATGGGACATTTGCAGACGACAAGACCCTTCCATGATCCGTGACGCCAGCTAGAACAGCAGAAGAGCAGGAGAACACACACACATGTATACATATATATATATATACGGCCGATCGCCTTTTCAACCCCTTTTTCGACCCATTGCTGCGCTTTATAGCTCCGCAAAAAAGGGCGAAGAAAAAATAAAAAATAATCCCCAGCCATGGTTTCGAATCGGGCGGAAAGTACATCAAGGGAAAAAAATCCGCTTCCAACCGGCAGTTGTAGACGAGTGTACGACGAGAGAGAAAGAGAGATAGAAGGAAGGAGACAGAGAGCAAAAACCGTGCCAGAGTGTCGGTTTCGTTCTTTGATCTTTTGATGCTCCCCGGGCCCCAGAATGCCCTTACTCACGCTGCTCCCTTCACCCCCTACCCCGCACACACTCATTGCCTTGCCCATACGATCGCAAATTGCTTACCTTTTACCGGTCCCCCTGCGTCCATCCGTTCTTCGGGGCCGGTCCTTCCCCCCCTCTAAAAAAAAAAACCTAACCACAAAACCCGTTCAACTTATCCGTCCACTTTCCGGCCGATGCGATCGTTTCGTTTTTCTGCACTATGAGCCCGCATCATGTCCCGGGTCTGAAAAGTTGTTTGATTTTTTTTTTGTGTGGGGGTATTAAAATTATGTAAATTTATTGCGTTATAAATGAAGTGAAGGATTTAAAACATCAACAACCAGATGATCTTCCAACGGAAATTGAAAATAAAATTGGACACTTACGGCCATCGTGGGTTCCATTGCGATCCTTTTACGACTGGTCGCTCGCTGGTTAATGCGATTACAGTTAACTGCATTTAATTAATTTTATATATATTTTTTATTGTACCACGCGGACAACACGAAACTCTTGATTAGGTTCCATAGTACGACAATACTTTTAAGGAGTCCGCTTCGTATGGCTACCGTTTATTAGGCTGGCTGGTTAATCTAGTCTTGGTTTTTGCGCAAATAATTATCCAGTTTCGCATATCTTGATTTAATTTGTTTTCATTTTTTATCCTTCGTAACATTTCCAATCTGCATCTGCATAGCAGTTTTTTTTGTTGCTGTACTCCGTAATACGATCGTTCTAACAGTCAAACGTGGTTTGCGTGTTTTTTTGCGTTTTGCGTTTGTCTCCTCCATTACCTACGTACTGTACCTTGCGATGGGCCCGAAGAGGAATTGTTCCCACTTCGCGTCCACCTGTCCTAATGCAACGGGCCACTATTCTTTACCACGCGAACTGTCATGGGCTCCCTTTTCTTCCTACTTCTGCAACATTTCGACCCTCTTAAAACATTCCAGCTGGATACGTGCGTGGCTGTGTGTGTGTGTGTGCGCTTCTTTTAATGTTTCGCCTTTTGCTCCAACGTGCTTGCGTTTGTGGATTGCTTTTTTTTTGTTGCTGTTGTTATGTTGCCTTGTCTCTTCCATCTTCCACTACTGCTCGCATTTCGAACCCGGGTCGCATTATTCCTCCCCTGTTTCTCCTGTTAACCGTGTGCGTCGCCTGCGCCTTCTTGTCACGTTTAGCATCCACCGAAAGATGCTTTTTAACATTACGGGGGTTGTTCGCGTCCATTACAAAGTGCTCGGAGGCTGGAGTTTTGAGCCAAAAAGCGCGAGTGAGAGAGGAAAACAAAAAAGGCAAATCCGCAATAAAAAAAAACAACCCAGTATGAAAATGAGGGAATGCACACAAACGGTGAGGTGTGTATTGCAGGAAGGCGGAAAACTTGGAGAGAACAAACCGATCTCGACCGAATGTCGAAGATGATGCAGTAGCGCGACCCGAGTAGTGCGGTAATAATGATAATGTTGTTCTCCGTTTTGCCTTTTCATTTTTATCCCTGCGGTGAAATAGGGGTTGGATCCAGCTACAGGCGCTGTGCGGCGGTTACGGGTAGGGGTTGGTGTGTAGGATTTTTTTTGTGTTGGGTTTTCTTTCGTTTCGTTGCGCGGCAGACACAAGTCGAATGGGAAGAAAATGTTTCACATTTTAACCGCGGTGCAGTTTGCTTGTAATCCGTGGTTTGTTTTGGTGACTACAATCGATGCAGTTTCTGTTAGATGCTAGCCGTTGCTTTGCGGTTTTTTATTACAATTTTATAAATAATTTTTATTTTTTACGAAGCTTTGTACTAGTTGACAATAGCTGCCTTTTTTCGATAAATATTGATAATTTTTTATATAAATTATTTTATTTCTGACATAAATTTACTTAGGATATATAACTTTTAACAGTCCCATAGTGCTGTGCTATCCATACAGCTTATCAGAAGGCTTGTGAGTTCATATCGATTATGAACCGTCCTGTCTGTAGCATCTTCAATAAGACCGATAAAAGCCAAACAAATACAGGGTTTCTCTTACATGTTTTTTGTTTTTATTTCGACAACTCTTCAACACTCCTGTGGACATCAAAGAATAACAAACAAATTAAAGAAACCCACAACTAATTAAAGTCACAACTAATTGGTACAAATTTTGGAATGTTCTGACAAACAGTTGAATCCAACAAACGCTCAATAAGAACTTAAATCGAACGAATTCCGTTCGAGATCGCAACAACACATGCACAATGTTATCTACGCGACCAATTATGAAACTTTACAATAATTAACTTTTTCCTTCCTGTAGCCAGCAACTGGAAATTAGCTGGAAATAGCTCTCCTCCAGAAGATGCACCACACCGCGATACAGCAAAAAGTGCACCGCGGTGCATCTGGGCCCCGTGTGCCATTCCCATTTCCCCATTGAGGGGGGTTTTATTTATTTTTTAATTCGGAAAATTCGAAAACGACCGAATGGCAGGCGCTGCTCTCGTTCCTTTATCGCGCGCATTTATGTGATTGTGTTTTTATTCGTCCCCATCAAAATTACATTTTAAATGACTTTTTGGGTAAAGCGTTCCACTGGGACGCAAGCAACACCGCGGGATCCCGATCCTTTATATGTTGCTTTATTGAAACCTCGCTTCCCTTTAACGGATAGGAGCAGAAAAGATCAAAGCAGATCAAACCGCCGATCCGTGGGTCGATCGTCAATCCTGCCGGGTGCATTGATGTGCACCCCCTCCCCAACCCCACGTTGGACGGGCCGGTATTTGCACATTTTCAGGCGATTTAATTTAGCCAACGAATTTCGGCGTACCTTCCGCTAATTATCCGATTGCGCTGGATGCGTACGGACGAGTCTGTGGCGACGTGATATGGTGAAGCATCAACCCGCCTCAATGTGCTTGTCATTCGCGTTTCGATGTCCAAGAAATTAAAAGCCAACAAAAAAAGGAATCAAAAGCAGGAAAGAAAAACAAATCATTCCAAAGCGGTACGTTTCGTCCGACCCGTTCGGGCGTGGATTGTTTGTGTTTACGCGAACGTTTGCTGGCGTAGCGGGGCTTGAAAGAAGAACTACTCAACCGGTCAAATTGAACAGAGACCGGTTGGATGGTAGGAAAAACTCGAAACGAGAACACGTAGCGACAGACAAATAAACAGCACACTTACACACACACAAACACACATTTTGGTGGATTTTCTTTTTCATCTCCGAAGTGTGCCAGAGATGCATCGGGTTTCCGCCGTGTTCGTGCCTGCGCAGCATAATCTTATGTGGCACAGAAATCATTTCTGCTGATTGAACTCAGAAACAGATGATGAAACACTGCAAGCGCGTTGCCAGAACACTAATGTTAATAAGAAAAAAATGAAACCCTTGTAAGATCCTATGCCGCGCATGAGTGTCGGAAAGTGGTCTGCTGGAAAATATGCCGGTGTCTGAGTGCATTACCTGATACTGGTGGCAATTCCTAACAAATCGCTGGATTAATAAACCAGTGATTCTTTATACTTCCAGAGTTCTGAAGTACTCTGAGACATATCTCTGCAGATTGATCATAATGAAGCAATAATACTTTAAGATGTACTCTCGACTATTAGAATCTTCCAGGGTTCTGCAGCATTCTGAGTCATCTCTCGGTAGATCAATCACACCCAAACCAAAATACATCAAGATGTGCTCTCGATTATTAGATGCCTTCAGGACACTCTGAGACATACCTCATTAAATCTATCGCTCGCAAATCTAAACAGACGAAGATGTACTCTCGATTATTAGGTTCTTCCAGGGCACTCTGAAACATATCTCAGTAGATCGATCGTACCGAAACCTACAATACCTGAATATATACCCCAGACTACGGGTTATTACTATCTGGCATACGAAACCTCTTCTATGTTCTTATTTGGGAAGGTAGGATGTCACAAAATTGCTGTTTTGTTACGAAAATCTGGTCTAAACCAAGTCTCCAACCCCAGAACTAGACTATCTATACGTTTCCAGCAATTCAAGTAAGGCATAACATTCGAAGGTGTTTTGCCTGTCCAAGGTAGTCTTATAGCCTCAGATCACTGCTCAGCAAGACTAACCAACCCCGCACACCGAATGCTACTTGTTCTTCAGCACACAGATACAATTCTTACCATTGAAAAACCAGGTTCTTTTATACCTACTCTTCGCTTGTTGTTGATATCTTTAAAAAAAAGAGTCCCATTTAAAGCAAAAAAAAACGAAACTCCAAAAGCCGGCAGTTGGCTTCTACTCCTGTACGGAGCCGAACGAACGGATGGAGCAGCATCCAAATTTGGAAAGAAGAGCTCTTGAATGGGGGGAGGGGGCTGGGAGCAGGAGTACGTGAAGTTGAGGAAGGTTTGATAGGGAATGTGGGAGAGGGTGTATAGTGGCGGCGCTAGCTCGACCGGTTAGATTAGAGAGAGTGCTTTTCGAGGTTCCTGCGGCGATGTGCGTCAGATAAGCGAAGAAGTGCCGCCCCGAGCTCGCCCGGCGTATTGAAGAGCCCCAGTTTTTTGTTTTTTTTTTTTGAAGCGTAAGTGCTCCGTGTGCTGCGTGAACGAAGGAAGCAGAAAGACCCAACACAATCCCCACCACCACTGGCAACACATGCGGGATGCGCATTGATTCACGATCGAATTAATTTGTGTGTCGAATAGTGCGCTCCGCGAACGCTGCTTTCGGGATTGCGTTCCTTGGCTCGGTTTCCTGCCCTCTCCCTACTGCTTCCTGGGGTTCTTCTACACCCGCACAAAGCGTTTAAGATCACGCTGTCTCCCTCGTCGATATTTAATCCCCATGCCCGGCTGCGTATCCCAAAACATCAAAGCGTTTCGTTTCGTCGTCGCAAACGGTGTAGGAATGATCCGGATTTTCATGCCAGCCGCGAGCCGCTCGATCGGTTTTGTTGTTGTTTTTTGGCGAGCGTTCCGTTTGGATAACGCAGTCTGCGAGTGAAACAGGCTGAAGCGCAATGAAGCGTCAAAATGTCAGCGCAACTTTGCATGAAGCGTAATGTGTTTCGGTGATGTTGAAGTCGAAACCATCCACACACAGATGCTCCCTTGTGGACCTTTTTTTTCATAGACATTTGGAGAATTGGAACGTTAGACGTCGTTCGCCACGTTCAGGATTGTACACCCCTTCCGGGTGGCGACCATCGAAGACGGGTGATGGGGGTGGGGGGGGGGGGGGGGGAACGCCACGGTATGTTAAGTGGAAACGTACTCCTTTCGATGATCATTTCATCTACCGGCCCTTCTCCGCGCTGTATGACAAGGACGGCATTCCCGTGTGGCGATATGGTCGAGTCCCAAACGGAAACAGGTATTGAAAAGATGAGAGAAACCGCGAACGCAACCGGCTAATGGAAAAGCATACTCTTGCTGATAAGATTATTTCACGTGCGCGTCTGTCTGCGTTTGTGTGGTTGCGCTGTGGTCTGGCTTCCAATGCAGACAAACGCACATCGGGACCGGACGTTCCTCTGGGGGTCGTCGAGCATTCCTGCTACGAGTTTAACATCAGGAACAAAGTGGACACGTTGCAGCACGAACTTCAACCGAACCTTAATTACCGCCCTGCGCGGTAGCATTAGGTATAAAAAGGGTATGACTAAGGTGACGTCTTCTTGGGGAAATATAGACAAACCGTCATTACACGACCCATTGCAAAAGATGCATTATATTATGGCCGATAATCAATGTTTGATGATATTTTTCATAAGGAGCCGTAACAAACTATTTCTAACACGTCATACAATATGGCAGCTCTTAAAAAAAATCAAACTTTAAGATGTACAGTGGAAGACACGCATAGGAGTCCTAATTTAGCGTATATAACAACCCCTTGATGTCTTCCAGGGTAATATTCTTGAGAGATTCCTCAAAGATTGACTTTAAAGTTGTAAAGTCCCTTTGACCTAACACACAACCGTTGTGGAATTATGCGATATAGAAAGATACGTAGTTCTGCATCAATGCAAATCAAAACACCCAAATCTTCTGGTTCTTATGCTCTCCACCAATGTGTCCTAGCCTAAAAGATGCGGCGCAAATGGGTGGTGCCCCCCATCAAGACATGGTGGAGGAGCACCGAGAAATCTCGGTAACTCCCCTCCCCAAACATCAAAACGCATTGATTCCTGCACAACAACCAAAAAAAAACAGCTCCCCAATCCAGATTCTTCAGCTAATCTTAAACCCGCCCGAATGGTTGATGGAAATTTTTCGGGGTAGCTATTGTATTAATTGTTTTTGTACGCCATTCTTGCCGCCCCGTAGAAGTCATCACCGTCCGATCCGTCAAGGTTCGGAAGTGCCTTATCCCGGCGTGGAGCTTCATCTTGCTCATTATTAAGCTTGTTTTTTCCCCCTTGCTCGTTTATATCACCCGGGACTTTGGGCGGCGTAGCACTCGACTGATCGGAATTTAATGAACCCCACCGAGCAGAGAAGCGCTCCGATAAGGACCGCTTGGGAATTCTGGACGTAGCAAATGCCGGGGGAAGGAAAGACAAAGGCGAAGCAGACGAATAACTATTGATTAAAAGAGTTGAAAGGCAAAGAACAAAAAAAATCCTCCAAACCTCATCGAAAAGCAATCGAAAAGAAAGGCCTTTGAAAAGGACCGCAAGGATGCGAGACTGTGGCAAAACCCCGCACTGTAAGAGTGCGGGACAGGTGAGCCGGGAAGAACCGGCGTGAATCGAGGCACGAGAATGGGGCAATGGAGCGAAAGGCAAAAATCTGTTTTTTTTTTCGTGTCCCGAACTCCCGGCCGATGCTTCAATGCCAGCTCAACAAGCAAGGGGAGGAAAAAAGCCTCAGCTTCGAACAAAACCCAAGGCAAAGCAGAGACGGTGAAAAAGTATCAAATGGGTGGAAGCGATGTAAGATCATTATTTTATCTCTTTCATCTTTCCCTGCGGGGCCATTCCACGGCAGCGATCGGACGGGTGGTAAAGATAAAACGGGGGATGACCGAGCGCACCCTCGGGGGTGGAGAAGCCGAAACGGGCACGGGTACACGTTGGAAAGTCTAACTGCGAACGGAACAGAACGGCACTCGAAAAAGGAGAACGAACGAAAAAAAAAAAACCACACATACACACAGCAGAATGATCGTACCCCGGGACTGGACGGGAAACCGGTTGCAGAACCGATCGTAAAGCCGCCGGTTGGTGTTATAATAATTGAACTTAATAGACCATCATCTCATCATCATTACACCGCGATCAGACATCTAAAAGGAAGGCATGAGCCATGACGACGACGTCCACGATCAAGACGATACGAAGCGCGGTGGGCAAGGAAAGGGGGCAAGGAGCGGTGAAGGTGGAGCACGCTGTGCTCCAGGGTAGGGCGGAACAAATTGACACCGGCGATGCTCGCCTCGGAACCGTGAAGATCTCGAAGACACCACGGGGTCGTACGAATAGCAGCGCACGGGCGAGCCGAGTCCAACATTGACGAAGTTGACGTGCGAGTTCCAGCAACTTCAACAACAAATTTCGGACGTTGGTGCTGTGTGCAATGGCAGCATTTGTACGTATCCAGATCGTTTCAAGCCATCCGCACGCTCGCATCACTGGAAAAGGATGAGTTGTGCTTTCGCCGCCATGGCATGTCCTGCGACGGTTCTGGAAAGCTGAGCAATTCTTGGCCAGAATCACCGTGTTTTAAAAGCCTTTTTTTCCCCCCCGGGTGAGTTGGCAGTTTGCAGGTTGAATGGTTTAAATTCTTTCGTCTAATCGGGAAGCTTAGTCAAAGTACGATAAGCACCGTGCGCCGAACCGCACACGAGGAGAGACAAATCTTAATATTGGAGTCATTTTTTGGTTGTTTCACTACTACTCCTCCTCCTCCATCCAAAATGCTACACGGCTCCAAAACGTGACAGGTTTTCCGTCGAGAAAATCCTTCCCCGCTCATATACCTGTATGTATATCTAAATGCTTAAAATTCTACTCCACTCTTCGGTTTGTGCCCAGCCCAGAGACAAGGGTGATGATGGCAGAATGGTTGCAGTACTCGGGTGAGAGGAGAACACGGGAATGGATGGAACAAGATGAAAGAACTGTGCCGCCGCCGCGGTGCCGCAACAGCGCACAGCCATCATCATCCGTGCAGCGGGTGAGGAGACCTGTGTATACGGCTGGCGCAGAAGCAATAGGAAGCGCACAGAGCGTCCCGCAACAGTGATTCCACCGCCGCAATTCCATTTTGCCGTCCATAGCCGGGGCGAGAGCTGAGCATTAAGGCATGGCTTCTACGGCGCAGGCGACCATAGTCTGGTGCGATCTGGGGACGGTTGGTGGGTCTTTGGGTATGCTGGGGGCAGGGTGTAATAGCATTATTATAATACATCATTCTCCACCATTCGCTAAAGCGCACATTAAGCAGGGAAGGCAACAATTGCGCGATACCTTCTGGTACCGTGAAACCAGACAGCCGTGTGTAGATCGGGTCCGTTTTATGCCGTGCCCACCAATGGCTTACGCGCACGTCCCTGCAACCGATGACGCTAATCATTTAGACCAACGTTGACATTAGCGCTCGGGCCTACCTAAGGGGTCAGAAACGGTTGTCCAGCGTGCCTGCAGAGTGAATTGAGCCATCGTTTCTTTTGTTCCAATAACTGAACGAACTCGCAAATTCAAGGGACATGTTCTGCCGTCTATTCGTCTTCACAACAACAACAACAAAAAACAGATGTAATGCGCACTAGACGTAATGTTGTTTGCTCATACATTCCAGATCTTTATAGAATCTCAAGCTCTCAAAAGCAACAAGAGTTCTTTTGCCATTAACTTCAAATTTAGAACTCTGAACCCCGTCATCAGTCGCTTGCTCTGCAAGCCAAATGGTCACACTACTTTACAGGACATTGAAGTCTTCTGATGTGTAGACCTAAAAGATCCTAAAAGATCTTCCTTCTCTAGATTACTCGATAGCATTATTTAAAAATTGACATAAATTCTTGTTTGCTAGTCCTATCCTACGAATGCGATGTTTTAATTATGAAGAATACAAATTGAACTCACCTCTGTTTTCCGTTTTTCTGCATCCTTTCAGATCACCTCACTGCGGCCAGTAATAGATTCAGGCTGCTCAAAACAGGCATTGTTTCTCTTCTGCTCCTCACTGTTTCCACTGTGCTCACTGACCGCACCGCGTCCCGTACACCCGTGCCGCTCGCTATGTGAGCAAGTGCGCAAGGATTGCTTTAGCGAACTACCGCACAGCAAGCTTTGGCCAGTTTATCTAGATTGTCGTGCACTACCCCAGCCGGAAAAGCACGAACTCTGCATGCAGGTAGGTTCGGTTTGTTGTGTATGTCGTTTGGCAGCCAAAAAAGTGTTGCTTACTTATCGTACGGCCTTTCTGCTTACAGGTGCCGTCCGATGCGACGGGAAGTATCAAACACCGTACCGGTCATACCGTGACCAGCTACCATCTACCGGTGACAACGGGCGGAGGGACCGTTTCTCCACCACCAATCATTACCCATGACAGTGTCGAGTCCGTCGTGAAGGGTTGGTCCATCTCGAACCCAACCTCACTGTTACAGCATGCGGGTGCGACGTCCGGCACTGGCGGAGTCATCCATTCGTCGGTTTCCGTTGGTGCATCGCAAGGACAGAGAGTCGTGGACGGTGCGACCTGGTCGGACCGGATCCACTCGCTACAGTTGCCGAGCTTGGCTGTGCCCGGTGTCACTGCGTCGGAAGGTGCCGGTTCGTCCCGCAGTCCCTGCCCGGCCAACTACAGCCTCGAGTACGATCGGTGCGTACCGAGATGCGGGCCAACGATCGATGCCCTGTACAGCCAGCGCCAGAAAGAGCTGGTAGAGCTGTGGACACTCGTCCTGTCGGCGGTTTGCTTCATCTTTACGCTTACCTCGCTCGTCTCGTTCTGGGCAAAGGCGTCCAAGCTGGAGTACCCGGACCGGCCGATCCTGTTCATGACGCTTTGCTACAACCTTTTGGGACTGTGCTACCTGGAACGTACCATACTGCACAGCCCGCGTCGGCTGGAGGCGGCCGTTGAGTTTATGCTGCTGGATGCACCCGGGCCGGTAGCGACCGGTACGACCACTACCAGCGCAACCCGGTCCGACTGCTCCATCACATCCCAGTGCCTGGCGTACTACATTCTCAAGCACTATCTGCTGCTGAGTGCCAGCACCTGGTGGCTAATCTTTGGCCTCTGCTGGTACCTGAGCACCGCCAAACAGTGGTCCTGCGAGGCGCTCGAACGCAAGTCGGGGTTGTTTCACGTGCTGGCCTGGGTTGTACCGTTTGCCGCACCGATCGGTGCACTGCTCCGTGGCCACATACAGCGTTTCGAGCTAACCGGGTTCTGTACGGCACGTGGGTTTACGGAGTTGCCGGTGCTGCTGATGCTACTGCTCGGTACCGCACTCGTTAGCTGTGCGCTGGCCGCACTTGCCCGGCTTCGGCTCTGCTGGAATCAGCGGGCACCACACCTGGGGCGGGTGTTTGGCCGTGTGCTGATGTTTGCTGTGTGCTATCTACTACCCGCCCTATCGGCGACAATCTGCATGATGTTGGAGCGCGTCGATCACGAACTCGAACCGTGTCCCGCGGGCGAAGCCGGCGACGGTTGTGTGGCCCAGCGGCCACCGTACTTTTCCCTGCTGCCGACCGTCTTACGGCTAGCGTTAACGCTGCTCGGCGGTGGGTTTGTCGGTGTTTGGCTGTGGTCCCGCCAACCGTCCGATGCGGACGTGAATGCGGCAAAGAAAAGCACACAACCGCCCTGCTACAGTACATCCGATCTGATGCTGCTCAAGGGTGGTTCCAAACCGGGACGGCCGCTGGACGAGTGTGGTGCACTTACTGGGACCGGCGGTGTCCGGCGTGCTGATGGTCGCTCAGCGCCGGACGATGGTAGCGTCGTGTTGCGGGACGGACAGCTGATTGCCAGCCGGTACAAAGATACAACCGATCGACGACAAACCAACCGAGGTGCGTCACGAAGCGCCACCAGCAGCAGCCCTTATCGTAACCGGGCGGAGAAGTTAAAGGGGAAAACTTCACAGAAAGTTTGCTACACCTATCGTCCCTGTACCGGCGTATTGTCCGAGCACGGTGTTGCGCTACGTCCACCCACCGAATCGGTCGGTACGATCCGTTCGGATCTTGGTCAACGATCGCCGTACGCTGGCGGTGGGACAACTGCGAACGGTGGTTACGTACCGGTCCGTGTACATCGCAGCCTCCGAGCCGTCCCGATGTCGATGATCACGCGTATTTAAATCCGGTTGCCATCGTATGACGCGCCTGCATTGGTAGAAACCGGAATCTGAAGGATTCCGTTTGTGAAAAGCTTTAACTAGTTTGTACGTAACCGTTACACCGCGTATGTGTTAAATCTCGATTTAGTTCTAGCGTTAGGTATTTGCTTATTTATCATACTATTAGTTCCCGTGATACCCGTACCGGTTGGGGCCGTGTGCTAATCGTTCAGTTGCAAACACACAACGCACGAGTGACGTTGTGTCTAATAGGAACCGAACACTGCTCTACCGCAGACGGGAGCTTATATGTGTAGGAGTTGAAATATCCATCATTGCCACTGTACTGATCCTAGACGGGAGTATTGTAGGAATACTTGCGCTAACTTTGAATAGCTGCTGTGTATACAGTTTGGTTGACAGGTGTACAGAGTTCACCCAAGCATTCGAAGATTCTTCGAAGGCTACAATAGCTTAGATTTAGGCAATACATAATGTCTTATACGATTACGACACTTGCTGACACTTCATGCTAACAAGCTAAATTGTCTTCTATTCAAAATCCATTCATTTTCCAACGTTTGTATATAGCATAACGCATTCGTCTAATGGAAAGTGACTAATCCTCAATCATCAATGCGTAAACGTAATGAATGTTCGTTTTGGAACACAAAAAACACATAATTATATGTATACAAATTATTTAAGAAGCGAGCAACATTTTCCATTAAGGTTTGGACAAATATTTCGATGGTTCTCTTGGAAAGCGAGCCGCGATGTTTAACACATGCAGTTAGAAATCGTTACTATGTTAGTGGCAGAAAGCACCTAAAATGGATGTAACCTTAAAATTAAGTCCGAGACTGAATAAATCAATAATATGTACAGCGATAAATGGATTGTTCACATTTTATGTTCGGCTAATGAACTCCGAGATAGGGTAACTAAACCAACATCAACAAAAGCATCCGATTATTGCAAAAATGTAACATCGTTTCGCAATTTGGCTCTCCAATTCTTATCGTCTTTCAACCCTTACCTATAGGACCTCTGAGAGACACCTCTGCTGATCAGCTTCACTGATCTGTTCTACTGATCAGCTTATAACGCGTTAAAGAAATGCAACAGATTAAAATTAGTTTCGCATCTTGCTTTCGCATCTTTCTTCTTCTTTAGTATTTTGCATCTTTCTTACAGACTATCAGTCGGAATCGGAGGATATCATCTGAATAACACGCCGTCGTTTCTTCGTTCCTGTCAAAATGTTCTCACCCGAACAACGAGCCTGCCGTTTCCGTCGGCGGCGCTCCTTGAGTATACGTTCGGCTATCTCAAGCTCGGAAAGTTCCGTGTCTGAGTTTTTAATAATGTTGTCGTCGACAAAGGAGCATAATTCCGTATCTTTTTCATCCATCGCGCAGCTGTCCTCTACGCTGTGGTATGCATCCGTGTCGTTCAGCACCGGTAACCGGTCCCGAGTGTTTAACGCATTGGGCGGTATTTTGAAGCGACCACGGCTAGCCAATGGACTGCGCACCGACTGTAGATAAACCGCTCTCATGTCCCCCGTACACCGCTCATCGTCTGATGAGGTTACAAAGCTTGCTAATGAATTTATGCCATCGCTTTCGTCACCGGATTCATCGTCGCCGTCGTCGTCTGATACTGCGGCTTGGGTTAGTAGGAAGCCACGACCCAGCCGTTTGCCTTTTTTTATATTATTTTGGCCGCGGTTCAATTGTTTTTTGTACTGATTTGACGAGCATACCTGTAACATAAATAAAGGTTACTAGATGTAGAAGTCAAATGTCTCCCAGAACAAGCATTGACTTACCTCAGGAGCATGGCGGAAAACGTCATCATTTTTCTCCTCGTCTCTTATCGAAGAGCCAATTGGACGGTGAATAGCATCGTTAGGTTGATCGTCAAACAAGCTCTCCGAGCTGGATTCGATTCTGGCTGGCCTAGTCTTCTGCCCGATAATACTTTCATTCATGCCTACCTCATCAACCCAGGAATTATTATTGATACTCCTCCCAGATCCCATATCCATGTACTGTTTTTTGTACTGATTTGACGAGCGTACCTGTAACATAAATAAAGGTTACTAGATGTAGTAGTCAAATGTCTCCCAGAACAAGCATTGACTTACCTCAGGAGCATGGCGGAAAACGTCATCATTTTTCTCCTCGTCTCTTATCGAAGAGCCAATTGGACGGTGAATAGCATCGTTAGGTTGATCGTCAAACAAGCTCTCCGAGCTGGATTCGATTCTGGCTGGCCTAGTCTTCTGCCCGATAATACTTTCATTCATGCCTACCTCATCAACCCAGGAATTATTATTGATACTCCTCCGAGATCCCATATCCATGTACTGTTTTTTGTACTGATTTGACGAGCGTACCTGTAACATAAATAAAGGTTACTAGATGTAGTAGTCAAATGTCTCCCAGAACAAGCATTGACTTACCTCAGGAGCATGGCAGAAAACGTCATCGTTTTTCTCCTCGTCTCTTATCGAAGAGCCAATTAAACGTCGAATAGCATTGTTAGGTTGATCGTCAAACAAGCTTTCCGAGCTGGAATCGATTCTGGCTGGCCTAGTCTTCTGTCCGATAATACTGTCATTCATGCCTACTTCCTCAACCCAGGAATGATTATTCGTACTACTCACCGATCCCATATCCATCGGTTCACTTATATCAAGCGATTTATTCTCATTTTTCGCCTTGCCCGCAGGGGTAATTTTCGCCAAAGAAGCAACAAAATATGGCGATTTGCCTGGAAGACAGTACATTGCGTCTTTGCTAATGGTGTCACTGACTGTATGCTTTTGCGTGCACAAACTCGCCTTTTTTAAGGCGCTAGTTTGAGATTGCGGTAGATCGATGAAAGTAGACTTGAACGACGTGGGGCTATCATACCTATCGCTGGTGCTATCATCTTGAAAAATCAGCTCTGCCGTACCCAGGTCAAAATTTTTCATGCTTACATTACTGCAGCTTTCCAACCTACGGTCAGTAGATGTTTTATGCTGTATATCCGACGTAATTTCGAGAATCGGCTGCTTGCAAACATACGTGTCTTCCTTCGGCACAAATATCTCTGCTACCTTGTTTGTTGTTTGTTCGGTTTTATGTTCCGAACCGAAAAGTTTCCTACTGATGGATGTTCCTTTAAGCCTTTCGCCGCTTTGCTGTCCTTCGTTAACTGCAGCATCTGTTTCCGGTACCGACCAATCGAGGGAATCGTCTTCAAATATATCATCCAAACTTTTCAGATGAAAGTATTCCAAAACTATACGTTGTGAAACGCTGCATCTTTGCCCTTGCAGTATTTCTGATGGAACAACATTGCGGTTACTGCGTGCCGGTGTTTCAAGCGAATCGGAATTTATTCTTTTTTGCACCGAACGATTAAATGCCAACAGAAGTGGACTATTGGATAAATCCTTCGGTGAGGTGGATTGTTTTTTGAGTTTTTTCAGCGTTGATACGCGTGATTTCTTCCCACTCACGATTGCAGATGCTTTCGGTGGTATAGTTGGACTTTCCTGCGGACACGTGACATTAGACGTAGTCTCCATCAGACAAAGCGACGAATCAAACAGATTTGAGATGGACTTGTCTACTATAAAGCACTCTTCAGCAGCTTGACTAGCATCGGCACGTACCATCCCGTGCGGAACCAACTCTGGAAGATCAAGCAGATCGTCCTGCACAGGCACGTTCCTGGACGCTTCATGAAGTTCTATTCTTGCCAGCTTGGGTGTGTCTAGCAGCTTCTGGCGGTAAAGGAATTTATGCCGGCATAATTTCCTGTAATGCTGCACCAGGGGCTGTAAAAGTGTGTCGATAGCTACTTGAGTGTCTGTGCGACCCAAGCGAATCGTATGATCGATCGGTATGGATGTATTCACGATATGCGATCGATCCATCAAACCATCTTTGTTTCCCCGGATAGGCGATTCCACCGCAAATATGTCCCTCTCCCTAGCATCTAGCGGATCCGTTGGGTCAGTTCGTTGTCGCGTAAAAAAATCTCTTACATCCCTCGTTCTCGTGGTGCGTTTGTTTCGCTTTGATGACGGTTCTATCGCTTCGTTCGCATCATTCAGTCGTTTGGTTTTTTTCCTCTTTCGACCGCTCTTAATGTTGGCGCTGTGACCTTCTCCGTCGGATGAATCCGAACGCACTTGTCGTACCGTTGCTTGCTCATCCGGGATGTTCATGTACATTGTTACGCATTTGGGTTGTAACCCGGGCGGTACCAGACGGGGCGAATGTGGGTAAAGGATACGAAGGATGTCTTTGCTGCGGGCCAGCTGTTGGTTCGTTTTGTCCTTTGACGCAAGTACATGCTTTAGGGTGTCGTGTTCCTCGCCCTCGGTCACAAGCATTAACACCCGCCCGACTCGTTGCCGTCCCGTACGACCAATTCTTTGCACGAATCGCATAGGATTTTTAGCAATGTCAAAGCACACTATCAGATCTACCTCACCAACATCGATACCCTCCTCGGCGACACACGTTGCGATAAGGGTGTTGTAAGTACCCGAACGGAAGTGGCGCATAACGTCAATCTGTTCATGTTGTGCCACTCGAACACCGCTGGCTCTACTTTGCCCTAAAAAAACACATACTGATTAATATTGGGACAAAATCAAACAGCCTGAAAGCGAATAGGGAACACTATCTTACCAACAATGCAGTTTGGTCGTATTAACGGTTGATTGTTGCTTAGCATTCGTTTGATCATAGCAACCGAATCGCGAAACTCGCAAAATACTATCGACTTCGAGTCCGGGAACTCTTTGAAAAATGTCATCAACTGCTGTTCCAGTATGCGATACTTGGGGTGTCCGAAATCGATGTCATCGTTACCGGTTATAATACCCGAATCATTCGCACTTTGCTGCCGTTCGCGATGCTGAAACTGCTCCCGTAGCTGGTCTAAAAAGGTCTTGATTTGTCGGTCCTTTGCGACGAAATATTTCTCCTGCCCGTTCGTTCCCCCATTATCGTCGAAAAAATTAAGAAACGTCCTTATTCCGTGCTTAACGAGCAAATCCATCGCATGGTACATGCTAATGCAAACACCGAAATCAGCAATAATGACACTATGGTTAGGATGCCGCTGAAGGAGCGCATTTCCCCGATACTGTTTCTGTCTCATAATGAGCATACCGGGCGTAATGGTGCCAGGATAATGTGTGAAAACGTTCGATTCGAGCAAACGCTGCAGATAGGGATTGACTAACCGTTGCAGTTCCCTCCGCACGCTAGCTATCGTCTGCCCGAGCGGTATTACGATAGTACGAACGTCTTTCCGGAACACGTACGGCAACACGTCGATCGAATTTTCCCAGCGCACTTCAACGTGCGAGATAAGAAGATTCTTGATCACTTCAGCAACGTCCTCCAGCGTGCGGCCGGGTGTTGCGGACAATGCCAACACTCGAAAGTTTGGGTTGTGTTCTGCAATGCGCTGTATCACGTTCGCGTATGCGTAACGTCCCTTTGCCTTGTGTGCTTCGTCGATCACGACTAACCGGACCTGCTCAACAGGTAATATTTGCTCGGACGATTCCAGATCCGCCTGTACGACCTGCGGAGTGGCGTAGAACACGCGTTTCGTTTGCCAAAGCGTGGAACGGTTGTGACGTGGCTGTTTCCCGGTCACCTCCGCCGTGTCTGATCGGGGTATGCCCATAATCCTATAGCACGCCTCAATTTGCTGACTGACGAGCGGACGGGTCGGTGCCATGAAAATCACCTTACCGGTAGGATACCATCGATATATGTTGTACATCACGACTGCAGCTATAAATGTTTTGCCCAGTCCAGTCGGTAACACCACTAGTGTATTTTTAAACAGTGCTGCTTCCGTGATAGCGAACTGATACCGCCTCATCGGATAGTTGGCCGGATAGATCCAGCTGTCGCCGAGGCTTTGGTCGAATCCGTCGCAGTTGCTATTCCGTCGCAGCTTCATTCGATACGGATCGTCCATTAGGTCCGTCACACTCGTGTCCAGCAGTTCTACATCGTTTAGTTCGAACGGATCGTTGCGCAGTGCGAACGCATCCTGCAACGAGTAGCGGGTTTGGTTCAGGACATCTGATCTGTTTTCAATATCATCCAGTGAATCGTTCGATATGTTTTGAGCCATCGTGTGGATTGCAGTTTGATTTGATTGGATATTCCGCAACACCACTTGAAATATAGCGCAAAAAACACGCAACAATATGATCGCAACACACGACTACATATAAGTAATGATGCAAAATAAATCGCGATAATAAGTATAATGTCTTCGGCGTTTCCTTCTCCTATTTTCCTTCTATGATGCCAGACATAATCACAATTGTTGTTAATTCAACTGTGGTTTGACGCTGACATGTAAGGTTATTATTTTCACTGGGGCGCATGAACATGGTATTTCTTAATTTTTTGGAAAACAAAACATAAATAGCAATTCAAATGTTGTACATGCTCTTAACTTTTTGTTTTTGCGTTTGAAATTGGTTTGGCCATTGTGGAACTACCCATTTTCATTGTACAGGGAAGGTATTTTCACTTCACTGCATAGTAAAGCCGCAATCTCCAAAGTTCTTCTAATTATAATTCCTCAAATCACATGCAAATTTTGTATGCTAATGCGGTTTAGCGGGCAATCAGATCAAACTCAAACAAAAAAGAGAGATACGGGTTGTGTATGTCTCTCGGTAGACATGAAAAATACCAACAGCTCATTGGCAGGCTACAAATATCTTTCGAGCTGTGCACCCATAACTGACAACTGTTTGTCGAAAAAATATGAATAACAAGATTATTTTTACCACAACCACAACGCAGTACATTTCAAGGCACTTGAACTTCACTGCTTTTGGCTGACAAAATCTCCGCATTGCCAAACACCCATCTGACGAAAACCCCCTTAATATCTTGACCCATCCAGTTGAACGAGAAAAGATAAATCGTGATTGCAATCAACGATATATACGATCTACAATTTTATTTCGTTTGACGTGCCAAAATAACAGAGAAATGAACGGAAGTTACTTATTTGCGATACCACATCTGTAGCGTCTTCATACGCTTGACCTTCTTTTGCAACTGCAGGACGCCGTACAGCAGGGCCTCCGCTGTTGGTGGGCATCCGGGGACGTAAATGTCGACCGGAATGATCCGATCGCAACCACGCACCACCGAGTACGAGTAATGGTAGTAGCCGCCACCGTTCGCGCAGCTACCCATCGAGATGACCCAGCGCGGTTCTGGCATTTGGTCGTAAACCTTGCGCAGGGCCGGTGCCATCTTGTTCGTCAGCGTACCCGCCACGATGATCACGTCCGCCTGGCGAGGTGAAGCACGGAATACGACGCCGAACCGATCCATGTCGTAGCGTGGGGCGGCGATGTGCATCATCTCTACGGCACAGCACGCTAACCCGAACGTTAGCGGCCAAATCGAACCTTTACGGCCCCAGTTCAGCACATCGTCCAGCCGTGCCACGGTCCAGTCGGCCAAGCTCGACTGCTTCGTGCCGAACGGGGAGTATGGAAGCTTTTCCGGTTTATCCTTCTCAACCACTGGCAACGTGGCCTTTGATCGTAGTAAAACTTGTGCGGCACCGTTGGTTGATGGCAGCAACAGTGCCTTCGTCAACAGTGGACGAACGGCCAACATTTTGGGGGTAGAATTCTGAGTTTCACTGGTCCGTGCGCCGCTCTAAAATTTTGACATGAGAAATCGAAAATAGAGAGAGGAAGTTGATATCCGTACCAAATCAATATTGCGATGTGGGAAATCAGTGCGATTATGCACTGTTTGCTATTTTCCTTACTTTTACCACAGAATTATAGATCAATTGAGGCACACAGACCCGGGTTCGTTTTTACATAAGCTGGTGAAAGAACAAACGAAAAAAAACACAGATGTCTAATTTGACAGATGACAGATGACAGATGACAGCAAGGTATTGTGATAAAGCTGTGATGCGAATTAGCATTAATTTTACTCAAAATAAAATAAAAATTAACATGGTTTCTGGCAGTTATTGTGCAACATGATGCACAATACTGGAAAATAGCATCAATCGCTACGAACCAATGTGATACAATAATGTAATTGAACAAAAACGATGTTCAAAATATGAATCAGAAGTCGGCTCCACCAAAAACGACACCATTTGAAGTCCAAAAAATTGCTTTGTATAGCAAGAAAAATTGTATTTGGAAGAGTTGTTGGGTTTTAAATTAGAAGCCGAAGCTATTTTGTATCAGTTTTTATGAAGAACATTCGATTTTACCGGACGGTTAACGGACGATCGTGATCGAAAGTTCATGCCTAGCACATCTTCAAGTAATTCTTCAGCATTCTTCCGTAGTGTTAATTAGTTTTACGTATTACTGAATTACTACTAACTAACTATTATTACTAACAGTGAACAGTTAGTCAGAATTCATGGAATATGCTTGTTTGGCAGAAAATGTGTATTAAAAAAAAGGGTTGTGATGATGGCTCTCGCCATTGTATCAGTGATAAACAGTACATTTCTTCCAATTGCATCAAAAGAGGAGGAAACGTTCGCCGCATGCATGTTTAAAAAATTTTTTTTTTCTCGTATGTATTTTCTAGAAAATTACGTATTTTTTCGTACGCAATATATATATATAAACCTTTTGCTTGGTTTGACAGTTTCGTACTGGGCCTGCATATTCATCGAAACGCCATGACGTTTTTGTTCATTGTTTCGTCAGACTTTGTTGGAGTAGGGTGGTTCTGTGAAAGAAGCGAGTGAAGTTATTATTTTCTTTTGGCTGTGCCCTCCTGAACAAGGTAAGCGACTCCAGCTAATGGAGAAGTACTGACGAAAATGTTCGTCCACCTATTTTACTGTTTGGAACGCACACGAGTCGCCATTTTGCGGAACAGTTTTTTTTGTTCCGTGTTCCAATTTTACCTTGAGTTTACTCTGGCTGGTAGCTCTTGTCCCTCTTCCCGTTTGTGCTATTGTGTGTATGTGTGTGTCGTCCATTTTGCAGGTAGTTTTCTTAAATCTATTTCGGAAGAAACTTCGAAGGGTAAAAACATCCCCCATTAGACAAAAGCACCATTTGGAGGAAAGCAGAGAGAAAAAGTGTGTGTTAACAAATAGGTCCTTTGTGAACAGGGGGCTCCGACATAAATGACGACATCACAGTAGGCAATATTTCCTCCTATCGTACGTAGCAAACCAATCATAACCAACAAGGACTATCCTGTATCAGGCAATAGCACCATTTCGAGAAAAACTGATATAAAGTATGTGGCGCTGTGTGTTAACAGATAGGTTCTTTGTGAATAGGGGGCCCCCCCACGTAAAAGACGACATTTCGTTAGGGAATATTTCCTCCGAGCGTTCGTAGCAAAGCAATCATAACTAATAAGGAATATAAAAATGTATCCCCCACTTCCATTTGCACATCTCTCAGCCAGCAGTGATTTATTCGTGCGTTGATTGTCAAAGAAAAATCTTCCCGTGGAACTGCCCTTTCCATCATAACCGAGGGTTGGAAAATCATCTTTTCCATTCGGTCGTTCCTCCCTCTCGTTCCCCACCACGCCACTGTGTGTGCAATAGCGAAGAGTGCATGTCAGTGGCGTTTGAGCGAAAAAGGAAAATTAGATGTGCAATAGTTTTCACTTTCTTTCACGCCTAACGTGTCACTGTTGTTGTTAAGCTGATGCTGAATCACCGAATTCCTATGTGGGCAACGGAAGTGGTGTCCAATCTCCTCATTCTTATTGTTCCGTTGTCGCATTTGTCATTTATTTTATTCTCTCGTCCGCAGAAATGAACAGCGATCGGGTTATTCAACGGTGGGAAGATAGGTTACAGGATGGCTCGATGACACCGGACGTGATAGTTCGTTATATACAAAATATTGTGACATCGGCAGCAGAGCCAAAACCGGATGATGCGGGCGCTCAGTTACCAGCACAGCAGCGTGAAGACGAGAACGCACAGGGTGGCAATGTCTACTTGATCGGCGACGTTGTGTTTAACGTAGCCGTCGTTAAGGCAGCTACCGTTTCCTTTATGGAGCGTTTCATCTGTGGCCCGCGTCCGGAAGAATTCCTGGAACAAATCAAACAGACCGACACCGTGTCGTCCGTGTGTGGACGCGTTTTTAAAATCGGCGAACCAACTTATAGTTGTCGTGAATGCAGTAAGTAATTAGTTACATCAAAATTGAACGCCCTATCGATTCTGTAAGCGGTTGGTTTGTCGTACAATTGTAGCGTACGAATAACTATAGGTTTATTGAAACTCAAAACAGCATTAGTTTGTTTGTAATCGCATTAATCTTTTTGTTTTCTGCTGAACAATTTGCTTTGAAATCATAACATTGCACATTTCTACGCCGAAAGTACATTATTTGACGATAGAACCGATAGATAGATAGAAAATTCTTTTTTTATTCAAACTCTTTTTTAATCGTCTATATCGTGTAAACTGACACGCACGTAAAAAACAAAAGCAGCTAAACATGTTCTGCTGGAGTGTGGAATTATTGGAATAGTCTCGATGTCCAAGATTTTCTGATTCTGAGATAGATACGTTTACAAGTACCTTATTTCAACATAGATTTTTTAATGTATATTCTTGCAATTGAATTGGTGTGTAATTCGTTTTAGTTTAGTTGTACTAAGTATAATTATATAATTTCTTCCAGGTATGGATCCAACATGTGTACTGTGTTCCACATGTTTCAAAAAGTCCGTGCATCGTACACATAAATACAAAATGGCCACTTCCGGTGGCGGAGGTTGCTGCGATTGTGGTGATGTGGAAGCTTGGAAAAAGTTTCCATACTGTGAGGAACATGCTGTAAGTATCAAGGAGCCGGATGAACAGCCGGATCAATGTGTCTATTGCAGATTGGGGTTGTGATGAGTATCTATTTCGAGGTCGAATTGCCATTCCCTCAAATGAGTAAAACCCCTTTGCATAGTACATACATAGGCCGGGCAAGATCGCGGGTTTTAGCAACACACACACACACACACATCCGAATTAATTGCTTCTAGCAATGAAAAACAACATGCGCAAATCAACACAATAAACCTTCGATTTTTCCACCATCAACAGAGCATTTCCGATGATAAGGCACAAGGCGAACAACAGCAGGTGCCGTTATCGGAGGACAAAAAGAAGCGCTGTTCGATCGTGTTCCGTGCCATACTGGACTACTGCATGCAGACACTGCAAATGCACGCCACCGGTAACCTTACCGAATGTGAGGACGACGAACATACGCACTGTACGATTCTGTACAACGATGAAACGCATACATTTGAACAGGTATGGAAAGCAGCGCGGGAAACCCGAACACGTGCCCAACTCACGAAACGCAATCGATTTGAAAAACAAATCTTTATTTGTGTGGTTTTTGCAGGTAATTCTGACCTTAACAGCGATAGTGAAATGCGACCATAAGCAAGCGATCGAATATGTGACCAGTATTGACCGTGAAGGGCGTGCAGTGGTTAAATGCGCTTCGTTTGAGGTGTGCAAAAAGTTGAAGGAAAATATCGAAATTAAATCGATGCGTACTTCCGGATTGCATAACCGATCACAACCGTTGAAGGTGACAGTTATGCATCGCAACGATGTCGCCTGTCAGCACTTGGCAATGCAGATGCTCTCATGGTACACATACTTTTCTTTTTTATTCATTGTTGAAGATGCTTTTTATGTTGTTTATTAATAGCACATGTTTGTTATACGCAGGTTTCAAGAGTTTCTGACAAAACACTCGTCGTTCCGGACCATTTTTGCAGAGACGATCACCAAACAGCAGGAGATGTACAACCTAAAGTTCATCCTTAGCAACGATCATAACTTGTGGAAGTCGGCACGCACTTCCTGGCACCGGTTGCTCATTTCCGGCATGCTGATGGACTACGATAACAAAAAGCAGCTAGCGATAACGTTCACCAAACTGTACGCTTCGTTGATGCAAGATTTTATCCGCGATGATCACTACCATTCGTTTTCGATCGTGTCGCTGAGCGTGCAGTTGTTCACTGTGCCGACGATTGCTCACTATCTGATCGAAAAAGAATCGGCTTTCTTTAAGCTGATGCACACCTACTGCTCGGAGGCAATCGACCAGTACGTGAAGAACCGACAGCTGGTGTTTGTCAAAAACACGTCCACGATGAACGCTTTCAAACGTGCCGGTTACATATTGATCGATCTGAAGTATCTGCTGAGCTTTAAGCCGAGCAAATGGATGAATGATTTGCGTACCGGGTTCCTACACGGTTTGCAGCAGCTGATCCGCCTGCTCCGGTGTATGCAGGGCATGGATGCGGCGACGCGCCAGGTAGGCCAACATATCGAGTACGAGCAGGAATGGGAAACGGCTTTTACGCTGCACATTAAACTATCGCACCTGATAACGCTCGTGCTGGAATGGTGTGCGACCGATCGCGTTGTGCTGCTCAAAGTTTTTCGCATGGTAATGACGGCCCTTAACGATACCAAATTCATCGCCCAGGAATCCGATACAGTCGTACGCTGTGTGGCCAATCATAGTGCCACCTGTTTGACATACGACGTGCTATCCCGTCCGGTTTCTGTACATCTGCCTTTGACGCGTTTCCTTGCCGGCCTCTACACAGTGTTCGAACGGCACAATTTTACATTCAGCACGTTGGCTCCCAGTTCGTCCGACTTTCCCACGCTCGAGCAGATCATCGAGCCGGTACTGTGCGCTCGCACCATGATGTCGCAGGTACACGCCGGCATGTGGCGCCGGAACGGGTACGCATTAATCAATCAGCTGTTTTTCTACCGGAACGTCAAGTGCCGGTATGAGATGCTCGATCGCGATATCGTTATCCTGCAGCTGGGCGCATCACTGATTGAGTCTAACGAGTACATCATCCATGTGCTGAACAAATACAAGCTGATCGAATGGCTGGAGAACGATCTGCAGGAAAGACCGCGCAGTTCGGAGGCTACTGGTGGTGACGACGATTACATCCGTCAAACCGGTGTGCTGATCGAGGAGTTTCTCGAGCTGCTTATCGTGGTGATCGGCGAACGTTACGTGCCCGGCGTCGGTGCTGTTACGGAAAGTGATCGAATTAAGAAGGAAATTGTGCAGCAGCTTTGCATCAAGTCCCACTCGCACTCGGAGCTGAGCCGTGCGTTGAACGAGGATAATTGCAGCGAAATCATGTTCGAGTCCGTGATCGACGACGTTGCTGTGTTTGAGAAGCCGAACGCCGCGGAAAAGCGGGGCATGTACGTACTCAAGCCGGAGTACTACACCTGGTACAATCTATACTTCTACCACTATACCAAGGAAGACAAGTCGAAATCTGAGGAACGGCAACGAAAACAGAAGAAGGAAAAGAACGAACTCGTGTGCTGTCCGCCACCCGCCCTACCAAAGCTGACCCTAATGTTCAAGTAAGACAAAGCAGTCACATTCCGTTGCGTAGATTTGAAGTCAATGTTTTGTTTTGTCGTTTTTAGTAATATTCCAAATTTGCTACATTGCGACGTGATGCTGAAAATTATTAATGTCATATTAAACCGTGCGCTGGATTTAACCTCAATGACCTTTACCGAAGGACAACTGCAACGCGTAAGTATCTTCACACTTATGATATCTTTTACTTTTTTTTTATTAACACCAAAGTTAGGGTAGAGTGCCTTTGGAAGTTAGCGCCGCGCTTCCGCGACATGAATGTTGATTGAATACTCCTAAATATGGTTTTAATTTAATTTCCATTGTAGGTGTTGCACTTGATAGGGTATGCCATTCAAGAGGAAGAGTCCGGACACTATCCATATCTGCAATTCTACGAACGAAGCCAAACCATCAAGCTTCTGCCGCTGTTGGAAGAACTCGCCAAGAGTCCAAGGGTAAGTAAAAACAAAATATATGAAACCATGCGCCACGAAACCAAATTCATGCCACGACTATCCACCAAAATGGCGAAACCTTTTCATTTGCAGTATATCATTCTTGATATGTTCTCATCTGGACATGTACGAATGTTATCCTTTTGATTAAATTGGGTTTATAGTATGGAGGCAAACGATGAAATAAGCAGTTCCGCTTAGTAGAGTTCGTGGATAAAGACCAATACAATTGCATTCACTTATATTTTCAGGTTGAATCACTGCGGGATCTGTTGCGTTGGACCATTCAGAGCTACAAAGCTATGGAGGCAAAACGTTTGAGCCTGATTCAAGGCGAGATTGATCGTGCGGAATCAAGTGGTAGTGGCTTATCGTCGGTAGATGCTGATCGCCTGGAAAAGGAGGAGCGTGCAAAACTGGCCGCAAAAAGGCGTGCCCAGGTGATGGCACAGATGCAGAAGGCACAGCAAATGTTCATGACCACAAACCCGGATATGTTTACCGACGAGAGCGAGGAAATGGCCGAGCCGAAGGAGGGTGAACCAGTTGTGGCAACCGAAATGGATTGGCATTCGACAACCGCAAGCTTGGTAGCGCTCGGTCCGAAACGGACTCCAACACGGCCAGCCGATACTGCCGCTTTGCAGTATTCGTGCATCCTCTGCTCGGAAAAGACCGTACTCGGCACGTACGAATCGGTCAGCATGGTGTACGCCGCGTTCGTACAGCGTTCGAGCGTGCTGTCGCGCTACACGCAGTCGGACGAAAGTGGCATACTGAAGCTGATCGAGACAGGAACCCATCCATCGCCGCATCTTACCACCTGCGGCCATGTGATGCACTCAACCTGTTTCGATAAATATTTCAACAATGAGGTGATTAAGGAAAATCGTCGCCCGTACCGAAACCGTGCCCCGATACTATTTGACATCGAGAAGAACGAATTTCTGTGCCCGCTATGCCGTTTCCTGAGCAATTGCCTGTTGCCGCTGATTCCACCGCACGAAACAATCACCAGCAGCGCTAAGGCGCGGGTGGACGCCGCGGTAAAAGCGGCCGGTTTCAACGAGATACCGGAGGAGCCGGTGACCCATCCGAACAAGTTTACTTTCTCGCTCTGGTACCCGTTCATGTTTGAGTTCACGCTCAACGCGCTGAGCCGCATCGAACAGAATGAATATGCTAGCGCCCTGTTGACCCAGATGCTCCTTCATGACCCACGAGATGGCCCACTCGTCATGCACTTCAACGAACCGGAACATCAACCGATGAGCATTGACCTCGTAGCACCCGTTTATCACCCCGAAGAGCCGGTGGCGAACCAAGTGGAGCAGGGACAGCAAACCACACCACCTCCCGAGCAATCGGGCGATGAACAACCCGAACAGCAGCAGCAGCAGCAGCAGCAACAGCAGTCAGACGACGAACAAGCCGCAGACGACGAACAAGCCGCAGACGAAGAGCAGACGGATGATGATTCGCCCGATGATGAGTTCCTCAACATATCCTCGACGGATGGGGATGAGGATGTGGAAGTCAACTATAGTGATGAGGAGACGGACTGGAATACGGTACCGTCGGGGCTCCTGACCACACTGGTGTTGAGAGACGTGGAATCGAAGTACGGTATCCGTTTGCGCTACTATGGCACACGGCGTGATCCGCCGTTGGTCGGTCGGCTGTTCGATCGCCCCATCAAAGACGCGCTGCTAAACTTTGCTAAGAACGTGCGCAGCTTCACAACCGTACCGTACAAGGCGAAACGATTCGCCGAGTGTTTCGCACCCTGGGTGACCCTTTCGTACACGATTAAATCGATCGAAATGCAGTTGCGCGTACTGCAGCGTCCGCTGGGCAGTGAACTGTCCATCCGCTACTCCACCTGTCTAAGCGGGCTTGTACGAGCGGCCTGTGCGATGGGTCCGCTGGTACCGACGGTTCTCGTACAAAATCGAATTGCGGTGTTCATGGCGGACATATACGAGACACTGTTCGGGCACAAACCATCACAGTCCTTCTTCGATTGGGACCTGTTCGGGCTGCTCAACACGTGCCTGTTTACGACACGCTCCGTCCTCTACAGCTTTTTGCGCAGGGAGCGCATCCCCAAGGGTGACGCGCTGGATCATTCGATCGTGTTGGCCATCTTTATGGTGAACATGCTGCGCTCCATCATCACGTCGGTAAGCGGCATTGATCCGCCGATGGTATTAGACGCGGAACAGCAGCCGAAATGCGATGCGCAGAACGTGGACAGCACGATGAAGCTCACTGGTGCCGAGCGTAATTTACTAGTGCTGTTTCAGCAGTACAATATCCATCAGCCGCACCCAGATGAGAATGTTACGAACACGGCGAACATCGTTCTCCGCGGCACGGTCGCGGAACAGAAGCGGCTCTGTCAGCAGCTGATAAGCGACATTAAGACGCAAAGCTACACGCTGCTGCGGTGCTGCTGCCTGCTGTTTCACGGTATCACCGATATCGAGATGCCCCAGTGTATCGATGTGCCGGAGCACGATTACCATCCGATGATGACGTATCTCGATCTGCAGGAAGATCCGCTCGTCTATCTCGGCCCCGGTCAGCATACGTACGACCTGATCGATCGGTTGGCATTCTGCAACTCGGATCAAATCAATCGCATGCGCTACGCGCGCCAGGCCCAGCTGCTCGGTGAACCGAGAGCGCTCTTCCAGTCCGCACCGCCGGTCCGCCGGCTCATCGATCTGCCGGAAGATTATAGCGATCTGATCAACAGTGTGTCGCTGTTTACCTGTCCGAACAACATCCGGGACGATTCGCGCAACCCGACCATGTGTCTGGTCTGTGGTGTCATACTCTGTTCGCAGTCGTTCTGCTGCCAGAAGGAGTTGGAAAACAGCTCGGTCGGTTCGTGCACGTACCACACGGCGGAGTGTGGTGCCGGCATCGGGATCTTTCTGCGCATACGGGATGCAGAAATACTGCTGCTCGGCATCAACAAGGGTTGCTTTATTCCGGCACCGTACGTCGATGAGTACGGTGAAACGGATCAGGGGCTGCGCCGTGGTAATCCGCTCCGACTGTGCAAGGAACGCTACCAGAAGGTGTATCTGATCTGGCTCAAGCACGATCTGCACGAGGAAATTACGCGGCGTAACGAAGCCCAGCAAACAATATTTGCAACCCAGTGGCAGAACCTTTAAAAGGACGAAGCAACGAGCGCGGCGACAGGAGAGAAATGGGGGAGAGATGGGGCGATAAACTTATTTTTTACTTCAATATTATTTCGGTTCTCTGGTCCAAATCGATGCACGCGAAGTGTGAAGAATTTGACAGTATATGTGTATGTGTCCTCTGGAGCGGCTCATCTATTTTGGACGAACCAGAAGCAGCCATGTGGGGTCGCGGTGTTATTTGATGAACGCACACTTTTCGGGGCAGGATTTGGTTGAGTTCAGTGATGAACCCAAGGTTGTGTAACACCCCGTAATATGTGTGTTTGCGTGTTTTTATGTACATTTACATGTATATATTTTACTAATCGCGGAAACGAAACACGGCGAAAATGGGGCTTCTACCTAAAGAATGCGGTCATCATCGTATGACGAAGCAAGAGAGAAGAACTATTAGCTTATTCATATATTAAAAATATATATATTCGAAGACACAGAGGTTAGAGGGCAGCAGGAGCAGAAGGAAATGGGTTAAAACTCCCTAGCGGAGAGCTATGGTTATGGAGGAGACAAGTTTAGGGCAGGATTCAAAATTCTCTTTGAATTTGTGTGGAATAACGGGGAAGCAATGGTCTTAGCAAGCGAAAACAGGAAAACATCCGGAATGTAAGATACGAAAAAGAAAAGACCGAGAAATGGTTTTTTTTATTTTTCGAAAATAGCTCTGCAGAATGGCAAAAGAAAATGGAACTAAAAAGGGATGGAAAGAGATTTTTCGGAGAGCGGAAAATATAGGCAGAATGATTTAATAGGAAGGATAAGACTGAAGCAAAGAAATCTAGACCATACAACAATTTCTCCACGAATTAACGCATTTGTCTGGACTATTCTTTCCGCATTATCCCATCATCGATATATGTATATATATATATATCAGTGTATATGTATATATATACCGTTGCTTTGTTGTGTGATTTTACTTTAACATTGTATCGTTTTCCTTTGTTTTTCCCCATTTAATTTGTTTTCCCAATTGCTCGACGTTGTGGCAACACCCTGCTCCTAGGGGCTTATGTTTGATGTTGCGCACTAATGGAGGAAAAGAAACGAAACAAACAAACAAAGAAACAAATAAAGCTGTTAAATGAACCGATTAAAACACACAACATACAACCCCTAAACTGAACGCGGCAGAGTAAGAAAGAACCCGGACACACGATCATCGTGTTCGCCCTTCGAACGAAGGTGAAAACAGCAAGGCGGACAACTTACACAGAACCAATTCAGAGTGAACGTGTGTGTGTGGGGGAAAGGGGAGAAAACAAGAGATCCCTGTGGTAAAATGGAAGGTGTTGTAAAATAAACGTACGTAAAGTAGAACTAAATCCCAGCAACAGTTTATGGAAGAGTTTGTCTTAGATTAACTACCCAAAGGTGTCCATTCCACTGTCAGTGTGATGGCATTCGCTTCGATAGCCGTCCACAAGCATTGGGATTAAAGTTTGAACAAACAAACAGTTAGGATTTTCTCGCTTGTCGTACGCTTGTTTCTCTTCATCTCTTCGAAGCTCATCTTTATTAGTTCCTTGTTCTTTTCTGACTGATCTCCTGTTGGGTCATCCGGGGCGTGGTGAGTTTAGCTCAGTGAACTCATCACCGTACAGCTCGTAATTGTTGCGGTTGCCCCGTTGTTCTTCCACATATCCGCAACGTAGGACAGCCGCATGCCGGGATCTTGGTTTGACTTATTGGAAGGTGGTTTCACCCGAAGTTTTTACCTTCGAGGCGTGGATGGCCCTATATAGCGCGATGTTATTGCAGTGTGAACAAGTTAGGATAATCTATACACAATATTGGAAATCTATATTTTTCGGGTGCAAGGCTGCTTGTATCTGTTTACGCTTAACTTGTGTGCTTAACAAATAAAAAAAAAACTACCGTATCAAAAACTGGAAATAGTATAAAAATATAAACTGACGTATCGAAAGCTAATTTAAAAATCTGGATCGAACTAAAACGCACTAATGTCTTTACACCAGAATGTTGTCTCTTAACACTAGAATTACCGGCCGAGCTAATTTTACTACATTGTAAGCTTAATTTTAATTGCACTCATTCTCGAGATTGCAGAGTGCAGAGTTGATGCATGACTTTTACATATCTGTTCTGCAACACGAGCTCCAAAACATATTAACGCACAATAGAAATTGATTATACAATAAACGTTGATAATAAAAAGCCCCTGATAGCTCTAGTGTTAATCGTGCAGCAAACAGTAATATTCCTGTTGTTTCCACTTTTGACTAAAGATGCATGATCAAACAATAAAGATCAATCGCTCTTAATCGCTCGCTACTGTTGGGACATATTGGCCTAAATATTAGTTTGCGAAGGTTAAACTCGTTCGTTACCAACATAACACAATTTAGCGTTCGTGACATTAGTATGAAAAGCTAACCTAGCCGCAGTTTTTACTTTCAAAACGCCACAAATCCACGGCCACATCCACATTCGGTCGTCGGTGGAATTTGTATGTCTGTGGCAGATTGTAGCGCAGTTGCGCTATCTGGATTGCACGAACGTTCCACTCCTGTGCCTTCTTCTTGATGTGCTCTCTGTACCGCGTCCCAAAAAAGGGGTTACATTAATTTAGTTGCTACGATAGCGTCGAATTTGTAAGATATTCTAACACATAGTATTTAGTGTATTGCGTTATGTCAGATGACAATCATACCTTGTGGCAGATTTGTGCAAGGAATAAACGGCACTGCGAGCCAGCGTTAGGGCAACGTTCAGGAAGGCAACATCAACACCGCTATTCTTCTTCGTGCCGAACGGTGGATTAAGCAGCACCGTATCGAACAACGGTTTACCGTGCCACAGTGCAGGAAGGTTCATTACATTCACCTGACAACAGTCAACATTGTCTAGCTCCATCTCGTCACAGTTGTTCCGGAACTCCTGAAAGCCGAACAAAGCGCCATTAGTTTTGCCTGTAATGGAGCAGTCCATTCGGAGCATACGTCGACAGCATCTGGATCGATTTCCACCCCAAGAACATAGTCGGCACCGAGTAAGGCGGCGCCGATAGATAGCATGCCCGGACCGCAGCCCAGATCCAGCACCATCCGCTTCTCCAGATCAGCATACTTGGTCTGAATTGCGTACAGTGCTTGGCTGGCGATGTGTGGCGGTGTTTGGTACTGTTCGAGTCGCACCTTCGGATCCTTGAAGTCGTTCACTGTCTGCAGATATTCCTCGAGGTGCTTTAGCTTAATGCAAGCCATTATTTAGATTGGTGATAGCCAAGAGTTTTGGGAAAGAGTATACTTAGGATAAAGTGCCCTTTCGCAATTTGGAGAAGGAAATATCTCCAAACTAAAGTAAATTGTGTATGCGTGTATATCAAAGCGTACTGTATCGTATCTAGAGGAACTCCTTCATTTACCCTCAAAATTTCGGCGTACTAGCGTAATGGATCGATGGATTGTCGTATCGTGGCAGTACCGGTAGAATATTATTCCCAAACAGTGAGTCCTGCGGTACAAAGAAGCCAAACGATTGATTGATTGCCTGACTCCAGACGCCCTTCGAGATGCTTTGATTGCTGTCGTTCGGCTGCCCGCCGGTGGTTGTATACTGTATAGGCGACAAACAGCGTTAGTTATCGTACATACTCCACCACACCAGAAGTTTGTACCTTCGGTAGTTGAAACAATGGCGACGGTGTGTACAGGCTACCGAAACCGAGGGACGTGTTGTACAGGTTGCCAAAGCCGGGCGAATGCGAATTGACCCCTTTCTGCAGCAGCTGCTTTTTCATCTGGATGTCTTCCAGTATCTTTTTCGTGACGTCTGTAAACAAACAATAGAGATGATTTGGCAAGCAGAAATAAAAGACGGACGGGTAAAGAAGCATTCGCCTGAGTCACATCGCAACTAATAGCGCTTACCCTGGTTAGTAGATGACGGAAAAGCCATTAAACTAATTGCATGCACTGGAAAAAGGAAAGCAAAGCAAGAAGGAAGATATTGCTACTTGCATGAGACGTTCGAACACTTTTGTTTGCGATAAACAAACAAACAAACAAACAAAAATAGATGCAGCAATGGAGCGAAAAATAATTACGATAATCAGGCTTCGGCAATGTGACGGTACTCTTCACGCGTGTGAAGGGTTTGTTTGACGGTCATAATGGCTGCCATGTCACCACTTCCACCACACCACCGTACATTCCTGTGAACGAAAAATATCGCATCTGTTTTACAGACCGAAACCTACTGGCCAAAAGTTGCTAAACAACATGTTTCACACCTTCGTAGTGCGTAGATTTATATGAAGTGCTCTCTCGAAAATTATGTCATGCTTTTTAAATGGTCGAATATGATTTAATTTAAACTACTATTAATATGAATTATTGTTTTTTTTCTGATTTTTCACAAAAATTGCAACAAATCATTATTTTTTTATCTAACAATCTTTCACGTACCACAGCATTTATAAAATATTCCGTAATTTTAGTTTGTTTATATCAAGATAATTCCAATCTGCAAATGTCACCCGAAAAGGCGCCCTTTGCCGGGCTGGACCGACGGGAGCCCAAGGACGCTTTTATAATGATGGCTTTCGCAGTGCGGCCAGCTTACCTCTGCAGGCCTCATTCAATGTTTCCAACTCACGCAACATCCCAAGATGGCTCAGACACACGCTGAGAGCTCAAGCGAGGCGAGAGATCGCTCAGCCCCGGATCGGAATATGTGAATATAGTAGGCCAACGATTTTATTGAAACGGGGGTTTCTGCGCTTGTCACGTAGCAAAACGTCAATCGGATTCCATCATCTGGTCTCCTGTCTCCTTGCGGCTGTCAGTCGTCGTGGCGAAAAGCTTTGTTTACACCCGAAAGAATAAGCCAACAAACTTATTAGCATTCCAGTAAAGACCAACTTATTCCTTATTAGCAGTAAAGCCTAGTATAATTTGAGAAAATAGCAGGAAGAACTGCCAAAAGTTGTGTGGATTTAGTTACACGAAAATGGTGCTACCAAACTACACCGACGTTTCGGCAATGCGACAAGAGGTACTGGACAATAACTTACGCACAAAGGCAATCATTATGGTAAGGGAATAAATAAAGGAGGCGAAAAAAATTTGCTCTCCCGTTGCTACTTCTTAACCCTTTTAACCTCGTCAGGACATCACAAACTTTCGTGGCACGTTACGTGAGCTGGAAACATTGAATGAGGCTGGCAGAGATAAGCTGGCCGCACTGCGAAAGTGTATCGATCGAATGGATGTGTTGGCACGGGATGAGACGGACGACAAGCTCGCTGAGGAGGTAGAAAAGAATCGCGAACAGTATGCCAAGTAAATTATCTAAAAATATCAGTTTTTTTTAATGAATGCTTGAGGAAATGAATCAACAATTGCCCATTTCCCATCCATCCACAGAACGCTGCAAGCCTTCCGGAAAGCGAATATTACAACCATGCTTGAGATAGAAAAGTCCAACAAGGAGGAACTCTTTGCTCTACGTCCGGAAGCGAGCGAAATACGACAGCGGAAGCTGACGAACGCTAGTGCTGGTTCGAAGACGTATCGCAGCTCTGCGTTGCTGTTACAACAGGAAAGTGTTACCGAACGGATGATTTCCATCTCGAAGCAACTGCACGATACGACACAGAAATCGGCCGCGACGCTCGATATGCTCTTAACGACCAGTGCGACGGTGGAAAGTACGCGCGACGAGCTGCTGAACACGGCCGGCAAAATCTACCAGTCGAGCAAACTACTGCAGAAATACAGCCGCCGGGACTGCACCGACAAAGTCCTCGCCTTTTTCGGCTTGCAATTGTTTTTGGTTAGTGTTTTCTATGTGCTTTGGAAACGTTTATTTTAACAGAGTTACGAACACGTTAAATTTAATTGTTTAATGCTACCCGGGTGAATTTACGTAGTAGGGAGAAGGAGCTACAGCTGGAGCATGCGGTTCACAAATACCGAATTGATTTAGAACAGGGTTCTCCAAACTTATCAGTCCACGGGTCGCATAGATTGAAGAAAAAAATCTTAGTTGGGGGACTTTTGCACATTAACTTGCGGGCCATTTACACAGAGGCTGGAGGCACTCGAGGGCTGCAGTGTGTAGACCCCTGACTTAGAGTAACAAAACGGTGAGCCTCAGCCCCATCTAATGTTCGGATCACAAACCGTTACAGCCCGAAAGCATGGATAAATATTATTCTACCTAAAAAATAATTGCCAGGTGATAGCGCATCTGTAAATAACGAGGTTAACGAATAAATGATTGTATATAAATTGTAGCAAAATACAGGATTATTTCTCGATAATGTGATCTTGATGAACAAGTCACCACCTGGAGATCTTTCATCTCAGTCACGTCTCCTTAGTATGTAGAGTACAGAGTACATTATTAGGAGTCATTCTAAACTAACGAATTAGTTGAATGAAGTTCACTGTAATGAAAGAATTAATAAAGTCTCATACTTGAGAAGAGCATTTCATTTGATTCTTAAGTGAATCCAGAGGTGATTGTGGAAAGATGTATGAATATTTGAAGATATAATCTAATTATTTTATGTTCTGAGGTTAATGCGTGTATGAATATTTATCAATCTCTGGTTAATCACGAATTATTTAATTTTTATTTATCGTACCCAAGAGATTTTCCAATCTCTGAAGATGAGAGATCTTTGAACATTCTTCGATTCTTTAGAAACCTATCCAAGAATCTAGAGCTCCTCCACGATCCATTCTTTTGCAAAAGATGAAAAGGATTTAGAGACGACGTGAAATTATGTTGTGTTTGTTTTCAAGTTTTCGACTCTGATTTATTTTCGGTTATGGGTAAAATTTTTATATGTTTTACATACATATACATACATGGATAATTGATGTTGATTGTGTCTGTGTAGGTGTATGTATGTGTCCTTTTTTTGTATTATCTGTAACTAATTTCTTCCGCTTACGCTTTGTTTTTATTTTTAATTCTTGTTTTCCCATTAGCGTTGATCATATCAATCACTTCTTGCTGGTCGCAGGCAATTTTGAAATTTTGCGGGTTGTTTTATCCCATTTTCCTCTTCTATTTTTAATGCTTCTTTTCACATATCTTGCTTTTCTATCTCTTACACGACATTTTCTTACAATAGTGTGTTGCTCTTACTGCTGTTTCGGTGTGTAGATGTCTGTTAGTGTGTATGTTGTGTATGGGTTTTCTTTCTTCTAATTCTCTTGCGTTCATTTCAAAGTTTTTAATTCGCTAGTGTTTTGTTCTGGTTTTTTGCTTGTTTTGTTCATTCTTCTGCTTATTTATTACCTGCCCGTCCCTCGCAGATGAACAAAGGCAGGGGTTTCTACTTCCCGGGTTGTTTTTTTTTAGTGCTACTTAATTTAATGTTTTTATAGTAACAAAACTCTGGTTCACTTTCACGATGAAAACATGGCGCTTTTTGAAATGAATCTAGCGGTTTTTGTTTTTTAATTAATTCCGCTGTTTAAAAGCAACTAAAAACCACGTTAAAAATGATAAGGGATAGGGGAGGGGTTTAAGCAATCAAACCATACGCTTCGTCGTAAAAGGAGGGGACAAAAACATTTGCATTAAAAAAAAGAAAGAAAATGTAACATTTGTTCCATCCAATTGGATATCATTTTCCTTCAGTTTCGTTCTTCGCCTTCTTCATTTTTTGTTTTGTTAAATTGTCTCAATAGTAATCACAGTTATAGATTTCTTCGCGCCCTTCCCTACCACCTAAACGCGTACTTTGCGCACACGCGCCTGCTGAAAGGGATGTCTCACCCTTCTTTACCCGCAACCAATTATTCCGCTTAACGCTGTCGCGGGGTGAGTTTTCCGTATTTTTTTTATTTTCTATATTACTACTACACCTGCCTAACTGCGCTCCACTATATCTCCCTCCCATGTTTTTCCACCTCAAGCGCGTCGTTTAGAACGTCGTGCCAACACATGGTTATTTATTAATGATTTTTCTTTACGCTTCTTTCATATTCATAAATCCTAAACGCTAATGGTATAATAGCTACTACACTTCCGTCCGCTTCGCTTGATTTTGCATTTCGTCTGGATTTTTTTAAATATTTTTAATAACTAGGTCTACTACTATTATCATCAATGTTTATTACCCTATTGTTGCATACTAGAGCGTTCTGCTTCTCTTGTTTTGTTTGTCGTATTTTTTTCTTCATCTTCTTTGTTCCACAAAGTTGCCCCAGAATTGTTACTCCTTTCCCCGTAACACGCTTTGCTAGGTTTTGTTGCTACCATCACAAATTGTAAACAAGGAAGAATCTGCCATTTTCTCCGTTGTGGAACCAGAACAACAACAGCGAAGGGCTTGGGCGTTACTGTTTTTTAGCTTCACGTCTCGGTCCCTGGTTTTTGTTTCTCATTCGCTAGTTTTACCGTTGTCGTTTCGTTGCTCTATTCGTTTTTACTATAATAACGTGATAGTGGATGCGTTAGGGATGCGTAAAGAACTAGAACAAGAGCCCAGTGCCCCAGCCGCCATTATCACGCTCGGCCATTCGCACCAATAATCATCAACCGTTTCCTCCTTGAGATGATGATCCTTTGGCGCCCCTCTTCCTTACTAGGTTGCCTCATTCCGTATGACTTCTCGTTAGAAGTGTAAGGTAAAGGACAGAGTATGTATGCAAACACACTTGTTCCCTTGCGTGCAAATCCTGCACGGCATGATTTGGATTCTCTAAAGTTCGTGACACACGTTCGGCCTTTTTTTTTAACTTCCCTCGGCGCTTTTGAAAGCTTGACCAGGCTAGGTTGTCTTCAGCTCATACAACAGAAAACAAAAAGAAATGTCACCACCGTTAACAGCGCCCCTAAGCTCCTAAACACTAGGCTTTTATAGCGGTCTCACAATTCTCACACAATTTTCATATCCTCTTTAAGCATAATAATAAAAAAAAAAACAATTTCCAGTTCAAAGTGTAAAGTTTTATTTACAGCAGATCTCGTTCGTACGACGCGCTACTTGCGTTCTATTTCCATTCTCAGCTTCCTTCCATAAAACCCGCTTTCCCGTGTTCATACATCTTTAACCGTTATCTCTGCATTTCTCGCGGGTGCGCACGATTCATATTTCTGTTTTTGTTTGATACAAATTAAAAAAAAAGCAAAATTAATCCCCAAAGAGGATAAGAGAACTGTTCTTACGGCGAATATTTTCTTTTAAACAAGGTAAAAAATATAGCTTTTGAACAATCAATCACAATCATTATGCTTTATAGAAGATTTTGCTTCGTGTTCTTTTTTTTACTTTTCCTTCCTCGACTCATACTTTTCTAGATTTTATGTTTTATTGTATTGTATTACAAAACAAATTAAACCGATTTTTTGTCTTTCGCCCTATATGCACCAAAAACATAAAAAGGAGAAAATATTGGATCGCACATGATCTCTCCGTGTATGTGTGTGATCTCTATCAAATAAAGGCCCTAACGTTTATTCAGTTAAAGGGTATGTATGTGTGTGTGTGTGCGCACGTGAGCGTGTGTGCTGTTGCGTAAAGTTACTAAACTTCGGTAGCCTTTACTCCCCTTTATCCAACAGCAGCCGGGCAGCACTATGCGGATTGCTTAAGCGACTACTCGAACGCTACAAACACCACCCAACCAATTGCATGAACGGTTGGAACGACCCTAATTGGCCTGAGGACAAGGCGCTGAAGCTTAGTAAGGGAAGGATTAAGGCGCTAACGAACGATGAAACCCCTAATGGCACCGGATGAGATCAGCTGGTAGCTATATATTGGTTAGACGTGGCATAAATGAATAGTTTCGGCATAAGACTTTGTTCTCTAAAGGCCTTCTCTTCACGCAACCAAAAGTGTCTATAAAGCGATCAGTTGGAATAGCTATTGTTAGCAGCCTGAACTGAGCGAAGGAATAAACCTAAACAGCTAGATATTACGAGCGACTTACATGTTCCCTGCTAAAGTCGTATGAGGGTGTATGAAGCAAAACGTGAGAGAAGCAGATAAATTGCTTGTTTTGCTGTGTTTATAGCGTCCGATTTGCCAATCATCTTCTTGTTGCCCTTCGCTTGTACCTGCTGCTATCAGCCACAGGGGTATAAGTTTGATATCACTAAACACACCTAAGCTTCCCCTCTTTTTTCCCCAATTGCCATTGATAGCAGCTCTGCTGTGTGTCTGTTTTTGTTTTCCTTCAAAAGAATAACCCGCTATATTATCGGTATGTATAATGTTTGGTTTGCGTTCATACTGCAACGATTTGTTTCCGCGTACCATAATTACACCCTTATTTCACGCGAAGGCGCCCTTAAAAATCACCCCTCCTAATATGTCGTATCACACTTAGCGCCGAAAAACGGAACATTGGGAAACTTATTTAAAACCAAAAACATCAACAGATTCTCTTATCTCCACCTGTCGTTTGGCGCACACACAGCGTTGCCGTACTATATATCCCTGCTATTATATATTGCTATATGCGTTTCTTAATTCTCGTTTATGTTTTAGCACCGTTGGCTTGCACATGCACGCGCGCGTACGCACACACACTATTTTTTGCTCATTTGCCCTGGATATTCTTTTAGACTGTTCCGACTATCTTTCCGTTAACTATTTACATGCCCCCTGCTCACCAACGTATCAGCTCACTCAACATACACACACCTGCTACGTCACCTAACGAGGCCCGGGACGCCCTGATCGCTTGGCAAATTTTACTAATTCAACCCCTTTATTAGCAATAAATAGCCGACTTGTCGCGCGAATTCGATCCAAATACAACAAAAAAAAAAAACCTCCGAGTTCTTTATCCTCACAAGTGAAAACACCTTTTTCCTTCCTTCCCGGAGGAGTTTCTCGGGAGGGATGGGCGCTGGATAAATTCAGCCAATCTTCGCTCTAGTGAGGCACACACATTTTGCTCGGCTTTATCGCTTGCCTATCTTTCTCCCTACTGGGACAAACCAGTGACTAAAATTTCGTTTCCCACGACCACACATCGAGGGAATCCCATCATCAGGCATCTGGTATGTGTGTACTGTTGGTTGTATGGGTGTGAATAGACCTGTTCTGGGTGTCTGGGTCCTTGCCTGGTTGCAGACCGCTCTTCTAATCAGCATTATATACAGGGAAAGGGTTATATTAATCCGGGGGGTTTTGTTTTTGACATATGTCGCTAGCTAGTCGAATTTTCATACGTGTGTGTTTGTGTTTTTTTGCTGCTTGTTTTTCGCTTTGTATTGTGTTGTTATCATTTTTTTTTGTTAAAGTATGTTCTTTTGCTTCATATGTTTTCCTGTGTTCCGGGTAAGTGCTTTCGCCCTTTTCCCCTAGGTATGGTGTGGTATGGCTTAGCATAATTCCAAATAAAACAAAAAAAAAAACCAGCACAGAAATAAGAGATCTTGCAGCTTTTTTTTTTGTTTGCACGAAACTCATATCCTCTACTGCAAATCAATGCGTGCGCGCACAAAATTGTAAATATAAACTACACTAGCAGGAAAAATGGACAAATTATTTGAAAGGGGAAATTAAATCAAAATTGATGCTTTTCATAAAAGCTCCTAGTGGCTAGGTTTAGAGCTGAGTAAGGAGTAACGTACTTTTGTCAAAGTTTCAAAACAATATTCTACAATCCAAAGCACAAAGTAAATCAAAGCCAATCAATAAAAGAAAAAAGGAATATCAAGTTTAATGTTTAAAATTGAATTAAAGCTTATTGCCCTCGGGCTTTTTTTCTTTTCTATTGGTTATACGAAAGCATCATTCCATCGTTGTATTATCGTTTTATCACCTTTCCCCCTTGTTCCCGAAGCGGTCAAAGAGTGGTGGGGGAGAAGGTCGCTATGTAACATCTCGCAGGGGAAGGAAATTTGTATTTCTCTCTTGATTCGCCCGTGCGCGACTAACCATCCGTGAATAATAACAAGACTAAACAAAAATTTAGCACAATTTTTTAAAAAAGACAAAAAAACATGTTTTTGTGGGTTTCGAACGATTTTGCGTTCCCGTAGCATCCTACCCACCACACACCATCCTTTGCTCCTGCACCAATCAACCCACGTTCCGTTTCCGTCGTATATTATATCATTCTAATACCTTGCTTATCCTTCGATTCTAATCCTTATCTATCCGTTCCATTGTTTTTGTTTAATGTCCTTCTCGCGCACGGACTAAGCAATTTTTGTTCCGAGGAGGACAAGGTCTATTGAATATACTCAACAGACCTTGGAAGGGTGTAAAAAGGAAGGTTCGGGGCGATAGCTTTCATGTGTGTGTGTGTGTGTGTGTGTGTTTGAGTTGTTTGTTTAAAGTTTAGTTCTTGCATTTGTTACACATTGGAATTCCACTAATCACCAGGATGCTCCGGGCAGCTACGATTCACCTCAAACCATTTGTCAATGCATCTATAGATTGGTAAGACGAAATCAATTGGTTAGAAACCGTTGTTGCGTGCTGAAATCTTTACTTACCCTTTATGATAGATGCATAAACATGGTAGTCTAGCAATGATATCACCAGGACATAAATCCTCTAAACAAATGACACACTCGCCTTTTGCATCAGCTAAACAGTCCTCTGCATGGGAGAAGAGAAGGAAAGACAAACATATTGTTACAGGGTTAATTGTTGGTCCTTGCACTCACTACTAACCATTATATGATAGACGAGGCTTCGTTAGGCACATTACTAAATGACACTCAAGGTCATCAGGCGTCACAAATTTGCTACATACTGGACATTTTATTCCTGCGGAGAAAAATAAGATAAAAAGAATGAGAAACGGTGCGACCAAAAGGAAAATTGAACAAAAAACAAGAAAGATTCCTCAGTACTCGAATCCTTGAATGGAAGCTGCACCAATAAAAAAAATATTCCCTCGCGCACACAATGAAGCAACACCCAGAGCGTAGGTATACATGTTTATGTTTCAGTTTTGCCCTTTTTGCTTGTGCGTATGCATGAATATGTGCATGATGTTTCCGGTTTGTACTTTGCCATTTACCGCGAAAGGAGAGAAGAAAAAAATTGGATACACACTCACCATTTATTGACCAGATATGAGTAGGTAGTGATGTTGCGTACACTCTTCCCAAAGCAAGTGGAGCACTAGCCGCGGCATTTTCTTCCGCTGAGCTACTATCGGGATCGGGATTAGCGGATGACATATCGTACGGTGCGCCTACAGAGAAAACAGAACATACGAAGGTTGTTGAAACCGCGCGATATGAGATGAGTGGAGGAAACTGATGGGCTGTTATGAATGAGAAAAGGATGTATGTTCCAGGAATGGGATGGATCCGATGGTGGAAAAGCACGAATAACACACGGAGAAACTACTACGCAAAGCACAACTAGTGACAAATAGCCCTCCAGCAACGTCCACAATGGAGCGACCGAGTAATGTGTGATGGTACGTGCCATGGTAGCGATACAGTGACAAAACAAATACAATTATAGAGATGCATATAATCACACAGTTTGCATTAAGTTGAATCAGAGCAGAGGAGTGTAGGTAAACGGAGCCGCATATACTAAATTAATCTTTAAGCTACTAGCCCTTACTGTCTCAACTCATTCACTCTGTTTTAGTCCCCTATCGCCGACTTGTGACGCGCTCTTTAGTGATTCCAAAACGAATTCTGATTAGGAGTGAAGCGCGATCAACAAGCGATTTGTCATTCTCTTTCTATTTTTAAACACTCTATTGAAGTGTTAATAATAATATAATGTGTTTGAATTCTTCTTTCCGTAACGATTATTAGAATTGTGATCAGAATTCCGAAAGGACGGTGCATCAAATCTCAAAAGAGTCCATCACTAGTCGACGCAAAGGGAGTGAGTGAGTTGAGCACATAAAGGAGTAGTAGAATTCGAGGAACAAACTCTTCGTGCTGAGCCAAAGAGTCAAAGTTTTAACTCACTTCCCCTTCTGACTCTTACTCTTTGCGTACATCTCTAATACACGGCTCGCGAGCTGGCATGGTTTTTTGTTCTGCTCCCCTGGAAATTACCAGTGAATGAGACACAGAGTACCGCACATAAAACAAGGACGCAACCATTACCTGCCGTGCCGGACACGACGTCGCTGCTGCTGCTGGTGGAGAAGGTGCGTGCTCTGGGACTCTGCTGTCCACCGTTCGCGGTGCTCGCTTTTATTCCCATTGCCTCGGGTTCATTCAAACGCACACGGTACTTGCCGCCTGAAAAGTTTTGGGCCGTACCGGCTGCGTTCTATTATCGTCCCGACCACTAGCTGCTGTTGCTATTGTTGTTGTCACCAAAAACGTACAGGTCTCCGCCTCACCTTCTCCGCAGTGTGGTTCGCTCTGATGACGGTTTATATCACAAAACGCCTACTGCGGAATCGATCTTCTACAATGGAACAACAAATTAGAAAGGAAACATCGTTTCAGTGCTACTAATCCCAGAGACACCTAACACGCATTTGCCAGTGAGGAGAATGTTTGAGGATAGTAGGAAAAGAGGGGGAAAACATTTCAAGAAGATGGCTGCTGCTGCTGCTTCTTGTGAGGTCGTTCCTTCCATTTGCACCCGACAAGTTTGTCACTATTTGGGACGAATGGGACATTGTAAGGGTATGTTTGTGTGTTGATAGTCGACTGAGGGTGTTGATTGGTGCCAGTAACGGTGCAGGAGTTTCCTTCCATGAGGGTAGTAAACCTCTCATTGCCAAATCGCTAGACAACAAAGAATCGTACGACGGGCACGATGTCGGATGCTTCCTGGGTGGTGCATTCGGTTTCGGCAAACACTCGGGCGCCAGAGATTATTCTGAAGAGATGCACCAACCAATTGACGCTGTTAGACCGCACACAGCCGCCTTCACCTTCATCTCCTGCACAACCTTCAGTCTGTGTCGTTCTCCTGGCGACGCAGCTGTGACAGCTAGACAAAGCGTGCAGTGGCCTCTGTGCCTCGTAAAACTCAAACACACACCGACACTCCCGAGTGGAGATATGCGGAGCACTTAGGTTACCATTCACCCCCACGCTTCCCTGGGACCCGTTTATTAGATCAACAAGAACAGGGACAACGGGGCAGCTCACTGTGCACAACCGTGTTGTAATTGGCTTCCGCTTTTTTGCTGCTTGCTAGGTTGAACACGCTGGGTTATGTAGCCTCTGCGGTTGTGAATGTGGGTGTGTGTTGATCGACAATTAGTTCCCCATTTGGGGGGTGAAGAAGCTGCAGCCGGGGAAGAACAGACTAGGATGGGAGTAGGAGCACGGCATAGATTCTTTTGCGCCGTGTTCTTCTTTGGCCCACCTATGGGGGGTTGGTGGGGGGGGTGGGAGGCGGGGGTGGAGTATAGGGAAAGCCCAATAATGATTATTTCACAAGGGGGTTTTGCTTGCTCACCCGTATTTATAATACACACACAAACACACGCGGGCGCATACGATGGGGCTGCTTTTTACACTGCAACTGCAGAAATGTTGTGTGGTGTATTTGACGTTTGTTGCTTGAAGTGTGCGCTGCTCACTGGCTCACTGAGGGCTCACTCGTCACGTTTTCTCACTGGAGCTCACCTTGCGAAATCTGCTTTCTTGGGTTTTCCCCCCCGGCCACGAACACACACACACGGGCACGGCTTCGGAATACTTCTTGCCCTGTTTTCCACCAGAGGTTTTTAAGACCAAACGGCGGCTACCGAACTACAAAAACACTCGCACAATAACGGTGAGCCAGGTCTTGGCGGCCACTGCTCACTGGGGGATTTTCTCGCTTTCGCTCTTGATCTTCACGCACTATTATAGCAATGATGCCATATCGTCATACTGGCCCGGCTGGCTCACAAACCACCCCTAATCATCTACCACAGAAGTTGCTGACGGAGCGGGAAGGAGTAGCACAAACTCACCTCCAAACGCTTGTATCCACCGGCCACCATTCCACCGCACCGCAAAAAAAACCCTGGTTGAAGATCGGGTCAGATCAAGTACAAATTTCGCATCTCACCCAGCGAGATTTGCTGAGTTTGCAAAAACGACAAGAACACTCATGCACACCCAAGTCTTCACTATTCACAATTCACCCACATAGGCACACATCGAGAAACGACGTCAAATTGAAAACAACAACGGAAAATAAAACTAAACAAGAACGCGTTTTGTGTATCTATTTTTCTTGTCGTGAATTCACCAAGCTGTTCCCAACTGCAAATAGGTACCCTGTGTGAATGAAAGAGGAAGAAAGAAAGAAATGTAAAAACACAATTAATAAATAAAATTGTTGCTTATTGCGTGCATCCGTACCATGCACGCCGTACATTCGACAGTTTGGACAAACTCGTCCAAAAACACATAATTCTTCTAATGTGTGCCAGATAAGCAAAAATATTCGCTCCGTCACCTTGTTCCATCTTGATTGTTCTCGCTCGCACACCGAGAATTTTAGGTGAAAATTGTCAAGTTCGCACCCACAAAAACACAACACACGGTTTTGTGAATAAAGTCATAAGGCCAGCACAAACCAATCACGAGAAAAAACGCATTTTTATTAAGCGTTATTGTAACGCTGCGTAACGGATATGTGCATTATATATTTATTATGTTGATTGTGTGGGCATATTGACGGATCAGTTCCGGGTTCTGGAATCGCGGAAATAAAGAAAGATTTCTTGGTCTTGCTTGAAGCGGGGAGAACAGTTTGACAGGTTAAACGGCCCGTGTGGCCGCGAGTTCTTGCAAAAACAAAGTACGCCTTAGGGTAACGGCGTGGACCGGTTTGGAGCACTTCGAAACCGTACAAGAAAAACAGAGACACCACCAGCGGAATAGTGCACATGAAAACTAATCCGTGAAAGAACAATAAACTACAAAACCTGAATTCCACTACATAACTAAATTAGAAGCGAGATAAGCAAAAAGAAATACACGATTCAGCCAGCTCTGACATGGATTCTTTGGGAATAGCATCAGTTTCAGTAAAAGATGCTAATTCTTTCACACACATGCTCAGAGTGATTTTTTTCAAGATCGCGATGAACACACAAAAACCAAAGTGCGTATTCACACTACACTTCCCGCCCGATTAATGATCTCGCGTCTGATATATTTAATGTTTCTGTGCGGAGTTTAGAAAGAAACAGTGATAGGGGTGCTTGGGAAGCTAGGGGATCAGAGGATGCTGTTGTTGTTTGCCTTTTTGATAACGAAATAAGGGCAACCACGTTACAGCGACAATCTTTAAAGACGACTTTGACGAGTGACAGAGAGAGAGAGATTGTGGTTCTTCCTATTGCGCTGACCGATTGACTTCTGGGTACACGGAACAATTAAATATAGTTTGATCTATACACATCTGCAATCGCTACAGAGAGAGAGTAAAAACACAAGGCAGATGATGGCTACGATTGGAACACTTTGAATCACTGAAACGTCAAGATGAGATGCAAAAGAATCGCAATAATAAACAGCACTTGAAAAGCATTTCCTTTGAAATTATTGTAAGTGTAAATGTGTGAGACGGATTCTTTGATCGTTTTCAAGCTAAAGATAATAATAACACTAGACGAATATACCGGAAAACCGAACGAAGTAGCTCTCTGCCTACTAGAAGGAACGTTCCGGATCAGGCAGACAGTTGCACCCACACAAGCGCAATAAAACACTGTGTCGATGCGTACAATGTACGCACCTTCGCACACAGCCTACCACGGTTTTGGAACACGGAAATAATGTAATGCGTTGAAAAGGATGTACGTCAACTGCTTTGTCACACAGAATTATTGAGAACTATTGCTAAACGCGTATAAAGTAAACTAGAACACACTTTCAGAGCAACTAGACAAACATACAGATGCAGATATATCTCGTAATGAGTTTGTTGTACGAAATTGAACAATAGCTAGTATGGGTGACTGTCAAACCTGATTGTGGAGCACCTTTCCTAGAGATGTATCTCCTCTTGATGTGTAGGCGAATTTACTCGCAATTCTTTCTACTGTATGCTGTCTGTGTTTTCTGCTGAATTGTAGGAAATTTTGTCCCTTACTTAGGGCACACCAACACCAGTAACTCCTCTACACAGTGGGCCCTTCTCTGCACACCTATGTACGACGAAACGAAGGGAATTCACTTTGGTACCCATCTATACAGCATAGCCTACTGCGAAATTGAGCTTTTGTTGTTCTGACAACTCTGCACTGGACTATAGAAGAGGATGCTGGACTTACTCCAAGCCCTTTTACGGTGGAATTTGACAAGCGCGTTAGGGCGAAAAACGTCCTGACGGTAATTAACACAAACAACAACAAAACTTGGAAGAATTTGAAGCACCGTGCTAGGTATCCGATCCGAACGAAAACGAGCACAAGCACTTACTATTGCGTTGCTGATGAAATTCGTCGTCTTCGGGACGGTATCGAGGGGACAGGGGGAAGGAGGTATGTTGGAAGCGGTTTAACATGAAATGGATGGCCGAACAAAGGAGGGTTGTGTTGCCAATGTGTTGAGGTGGAACTGATTGATGTAGGAAAGAATTGGGGAGAAGGAAGGTGGCATACACACGTACAGAAATCCACATGCACAAACGAGGCGACTGCATATTGGAATTTGGGTGCCCGTGTATGTGTGTGTGGTTGTGGTGTGCCCACCAACCTACTCCTCGCTTTTATACCCTGTGCAACATACGGTAATGCCAAACCTTCATCGAAACACGAAGGGAGGACTTTGCGTTGAGGTGTTGGGATTACAACTTACCATCGTGCACGAGACGTGCAAGAAAGACGACTTCTCGTCCGTACGGTAAATTTTCCTTGCCTTTATGTTACACAAACGGACAATTTTGAACACCGCGATGTAGGGGGGAGTGCTACCAAACTGACTTCAACTGGCTGCTGCTGCTGCTGCTGCTGCTCCCCTGTTTGCGACACGGCACTGTTCGCGTTCTGCACAGAATGATGCTTTTCTTCGGTACGGGCGCTGCGGGGACCACGGGCTATCTTTGCATCTTTCAAACACACTCTCGCACACCCCAGAGCATCCGAACACACCGTCTCGAGCGCACACGACACACACACTAGCGTGTATCGAGAGCCCAATTCTGTGTGTTTTTCTTTCGCACGCGCGCGCGGTAGTATGTATGGGTGTGCGAATGATGGTTGACCGTCGGTTCGAGTATGAGTTGGGCCATCACTACAATCATGGTCAGGGAACGGTCGGTCCGGTTACCGTTCCGCCGTGGTGTGGTGAAATTGTTTTTACAGTCAGTCAAATGTGAAGCGGTACACAGCGATATATCGGCATTTTTTTGCAATGCAACATATTCCGTAGCTTTAATGGCAATTCTAGTAGAGTCCCTAATCAAATGTTCTAATTTCAAGTGCTTATTTTCGGATGGACATGATACATTTCGATTAGAAAGAATTTGTTGTATTTTATAACTGTGTAAAATGATAGTATTTTTGGACACTGTTTAGAGTATTAAAAATTATGCCAATATGTTTAAAAGATGTTTTGCAATTGATTTGACCTTGACAACTTTGTCCGATATTAAATGCTCGTTTACCGACCGGACATGATTGAGCATCCACAACTAAGCATAATTACTCGCTGTAACTCGCACTGTTTTGTGTGCGAATTAACATTACATTGGCTGTAAAAGCTGTATCGGAACAAAACGAGAAGATTTTGAAACCTCCTGGAGTGGATTTTACACTTGAAATGACGAAAGCGAGAAGTCCAGCTAAATCCGTTAATATGATTACACTTAGATTAAGATATGTTTTTTTTATTATTTTCGTAAGAATATCTAGCCGTTATAATTATATTCAATACTAAGATCGGCTTTATGTTACATTATGATTACAATGTCTATGTTGGTTTTTCACACGACAGAACCGGTACCAACTCTTAACCCTCCATAGAAATGACTGAATATCTGGCTACGTTTGCAAATAAGTCTACAGAAAAATTAAAGCAAATGAAGTTTTGAAGTCAACGACGCAACGGAAAGGGAAAGGACCATTCATTATTTACGATCAGCCCTGGTTCAGATTCTCTAGCGGCGACTAATCGTTGAAGCATACGTCATAAGTAAAACAGCTGGAAACAATCTCACACATTTCGGTTAGTCACGCCGTGTTTTGCCTGTGGTCTCGTGCACATGTGTTCTCGCGTTCATCTGTATGTCGCTATGGCCATTGCTGCGAATAGTTGCGCTGGTTAATTGCCGGCGCTAGACGTGATGTGAGGAAGCTAAAGCAATAAAAATGTTCATTACTAGTGATTTGAATGTTAGGTTCACTACAAGCGGACCGGGATGCACTATATAAAGGCCACCACAGCTCAGTACTGCCGACAGTTATTGAGACTTATGCGTGCTGTTAAGGTTCATAAGTACCTTTAACTGTTCACACAGATCTCTTACATCGGCTTGATCAGCTTGATCAGGTGCTTGATCAGCTTGGTTAAGTGCTTGATGAGCTTGAACAGATACTTGATCAGTTTGATCAGGTGCCTGATCAGCTTGATCCGTTCTGTTTTAAAATAGACCATGACTTTATCAGCAAGTTCAGCATAAGAAAAAAAAAAAAAAGAAAATCGCATAACCCTTTTCAATGTCTCGCCAGTTTCTCATAAATTATCTCGAACATCCATCTCATTATCCATGGCCATGTTCATTTTTTTTATCTTGTAAGGAACACGATTCAATACCGTGCAAATGTCGGATTTATTGTTTTAGAGTCCGAGCTAACAATAGCCCCAGGACGACCAGATCCATGCAAAACTTTTGTGAAGAACAAGAAAATGCACGCCAGCAAAGGGTAATCAATTCGATGCCCTTGTGCCTATTGTTAACGGTGTTAACTTATATGGTCCTTTAATTACCACGTGCAGTGTTCGTTATTTATCATCACCACAAACGATGCAAACGATTGTGATTGTGCTAGTTGCTGGGCTTACAATTACCTGAAATAAAACAAAAATATGCTCTCCAGTCACATGACCGGTACCATGTTTTGCAAGCACATCCTGTACCAGGTTGAGTTCTTTGTATATTGTTATATTGTTTTCGCAATTAGTAATGTTAACAATAATGTAATTGTCTATATAGCAATATTGCCATCCCTCAATACAACCGTAAACAATACTACGGATTTATGCTGCAATCATGTACTCATAGTTGACTCACTTCCAGGGCTCGGTTCAAATCGATTAAAGGCGCAACATTTTTTTTTTGCTAGCACGCTTAAGATGGTTATAAAAGGCCGAGCATTGCTCAGCTCCGTCGATAGTTTGCGGTTTATTGAAGTGCTATTTAGAAGTTTGCACAATGCTCAAACTGTCCAACAAGAACCCTTTGAATAAGCTGCCTTGGAACTGTTATTATCTCCAGAAATGTTGTTAGTATAACTTTGATGACACGATCGCTTTTAATTGTTTTAGTTTCTCTTGAGCGCCAAGCGCATCTCCTGGCGCCGAAAAATCTATGAGAAGTCCCAATACTAACACCGCAGAATAATACTCCAGCCTAGTGCCTAGCCAGCGTGCCCAAAACAACGCCTTCGTGTTACATGTCGGTAGTACAATAATTTCTCTACAAGAAGCGAAAGGATAACACAGCCGAACGCGGAAGTAAAATCCGTGTAACTAGCTTCTTCTTGAGGGCCAATGCCAAACCAAGATGAGATGAGACGAACGACAAAAAGCACATGAGATTGGAAGAGTTGGAACACTTCAGGCAAAAAAAACTGTTTTTTAATTGATCCTATGCCTACGAGAAAAATTAAGGGAAAAGGAAGTTTATTATATATACAATTATCTTGGTATTTGTATATCCCGAATAACGCCTGCGCCATGATCAGCTAATGTAGGATTTGCGCAAAATCAAAACATGAAAACTGGTCTCGCCTGCTGTTCTCGTTCAGCACTCGTTCGCACCCAGAGCATTATAAAGTTTTTAGGAATCCTTTTCTCTTTGATTTTTTGTCCACTTACACAACGGTGGGGTCGCTTTACCATTACCTGTTTCCTGCAGAAAATTTCGCAACATTTTTATGGTCCCCCGGGCCAGGCCTATATAAGAACGAGCCGAGTGTGGATTAGCTCGTCAGTCAGTTGGGTTTCCAGAGCCATGCAGAGCTCTTGAAATCTGACCGCCTGACCTTATCAAAAACTCACTGAAGGTGTCTTGGCACTGAGACGCCTGGCGCAAAGATGTTCCCGTACGGACGTTTTGAAAGCGCAAGAGGAAGTGCAACTTTACTCTTTGGAGGTTGTTCAAAGAGTAAAACGAACTTCTTCTTGCACAATTCTTCAACGTTTCAAGATGACTAAAGTTAATGAATTAAATTACTATATTGCGCGTTGTTCAACTGTGCCATTAAAAACCCGTATACGAACTAATTGGACAGACTGAGAGCAGCTTTTGAAAAAGGACGAAAGACGGAAACTGATCAGTCTTCTTTAACTGGTTGACTTTTTCGCCTGTTCCCCTTTTCAGATTATCCCAAACGTGCAGCTCAACACTGCCATCGATTGCATCTTCAGTTTTACAACCGTTCGAAGGCATCGGGTTTATTGCTTTCCAGTCCGATCGAATCATAAGTAAGCGCCAACTAGCACCTCTTCAAGGTGGCGATGGTGGCAGTCCGCGAAAGCATTACCATATTTTGGCTGCATAAGCTGAGGTGGGGTGCAAAGTTCATGGTCACAGGAATTAAATGATCCTTCAATTAGCTCGCTGGAGGTGAATGCAATGGTATTCTGAGGCGGCCCGATGGCATGATGGTAGCGGCGTCGGCCTTCACACGGTCAATCCCCCGTATCAAATACTGAGTATCCGGTTATCTAATAAAATATGTCTAATAAGCCAAAAATGGCAGTCACGATCTAGTACGTCCTTACACCACAAACAACATGCGAGTTTGGCGATTTTCCGTTACAATTATCGGATGGAAAACAGTTTTACAAATGGTCATTTTTCCATTCTTTAAAGCCCATTTTTCCAACAACCAACTCAAATAGTCATAATAGGAATTTTCCATTTTTGACATTTGATCCAGACATTTTATCACAGGTAATCGATTTTTTATCTCTATCATTTAGATATGTTGATGGTATAACTCTGATGACAGGATCGTTTTTAATTGATGATTTTCTCTTGATCACCTAGCACATCTCCTGGCGCCGGAATATCATTAAGAAGTCCCAATACTAACACAGCAGAATAATACTCCAGTCCAGGGCCTGTGTAAAGAGCAGCTAGAATCAGTGGCGGGTTTAACGGTAAGCAAACTAAGCAATTGTGGGGGGCCCCGAGCTGAGACAGGCCGAGAGTTGAGGATTTACCTTATTCAGGAAGCGGGCTAAACAAGAAGTAAGCAAGTTTCGGGTATGCAAGTAAAATCCATGATAATTTCATAAAACAATTCCCCGATCTTGGGCTAGACCATTCTTCGGCAGAAGGCACAGCAAATGTGTGCACATCAGATGAGAAAAAATCAGAAAAACCATTCCCTTAACCTTGTAGGCAATTTTGCAGCTAAAAACTGTGCTAGTGCAGTGAGTGCACTCCAAAAATACTAGAATCTATTTCTAGAATAATATAAGAATAATTTCAATTTTTTTTACTTAAACGAAAATTCAAACATAAAAAAATTAAAATTAGTAAGTTTAAACAAAATGTAATATTTGAATTTAATAAAGGAAAAAAATGTATTTTCCATCTTTTCCAAATAAAACGTAAGATATATTTAATAATAAAAGCTTTATTATTAGGGGCCCAAAAATTATTGTTGCTCAGGGCCTCCGAACTCCTAAATACGCCACTGGCTAGAATGTCAGACATGTAAAATCATAACTGGATGCATATTTGCATTAGACATGGGCAAAACGATTCTTTTCAAATATTGAGTGCCGTCGGGCCGTGCTTGGCCAGTTGCACGGTCCGTTCTGTTTCCTGGCCAGTTACCCGGTCCGTTCTGTTGTCCGGTCCCTATAGTAGCCTGGCGATTTGTCCCGTTGCCTTGCCGATTACCCGGTCCGTACCCACCTTACGCACCGCAAATCCAAATTAATGTATTAAAATGTAAACAAAAGCTAATGCAAAGAACAATAAAACATTGCCCACAATCGTTATTGAACTCCGTACACCATTATGTAGTGTGATATAAAATAATGTGACATTTTATACTCAACTTAAGTTGTTTTTTTTATTGTATAACAACATGCGCTTTGCGTTCGTACCACATAGTGCTTGCGAACGAAGGGGATATTAAAATGCATTAACACATTTTACGAACTTTCCACAGCTCGTTCGTATGAAACACTTATCATGTTATCGAACAATGATGCTCCTCTCATCAAACGCAGAATCTGGCACAACATCGTATTAAAATCAGAAAATAAATGAAAAAGATAGAGCCGAGATGGGCGCATTTTACCATCCACCCACCCACCTTAAGCATCGCATATGCAAATTAATGATTTTAAATGTAATAAAACGAATGAAAAGCACGATAAATCATCGGCAGCAACCGTTATCGAAGCCCCCGCACTATTATATAAAGTTATATAAAGTATTTTAACTTACTTAAATGAAGTGATTTTTTTAATTTTAGTAAAACATGCGCCTGGCCCGTAAAATATGGTGCTTACGAACCAAAACATTATGAAAGTGCTTTAACACATTTTTTCGAACTTTTCATGGAACTTTTATATGAAACACTTATCGTATTATTTAATCTCTCTTTTCTGTTACGTAGCCGTGTCGTGATTGTTTATAATTTAGATTTAGATTAGTTTTAGCTATAAGAAACTCTTGGCTTAGTCCTGATGGCGAACAATTTGCCCTGAATGAATCTAAATCTGAACCTAAATTGCTCGGCAAGACGCTACCCAACCCGTAGGCTGTAAGTTACAATGCACCTTCTCGCGTCAGCTCATCCTCCTAGACCCAATCGCAAGGTTTCGTAACAGGTGGGCTGATAATTGTTTGGCCTAACACATTTATCGCGCTAGAAGATTTTTATCCATATCATATTTCGTTTGTACCAACCTTCAAAGGAATTCTGTCCAAATTTGACAGCACTCGGGCCACAACCTAATGAACTAGAGCATTTTGTGTGACGCAACTTTTGTGCTTTGAGTAATCATGGAAAAGAAGGAATTTCGCGTAATGATAAAATATTGGTTTTTGAAGGGGAAACATATAGTTAAAGCCAAAAGTTGGCTTGATGAAGAGTCTTCGGACACTGCTTTACCAAAATCAACCATCAGATATTGGTATGCTAAATTTAAAAGTGGTAAAATGAGCCCTAAGGACGGTGAACACAGTGGAAGCCCAAAAGAGGTGGTTACAGAAGAAAACATTAAAATAAATCACAAAATTATTAAGAACACCCATAATGTGAAGCTGATCGAGAAAGCTGACACCCTAAAGATGTCTAAGGAACGTGTTGGACATATGTTTCACGAGTATTTGGATATGCGATAGCTCTGTGCAAAATGGCTGCCGCGCGAGCTCACATTTGAACAAAAACAACAAGGATTTTTTGATTCGGAGCAGAGTTTGGAGCTGTTTAAGCGAAATAAATCCGAGTTTTTGCGTCAATATGTTACCATGGATGAGTCTTGGCTTCTCCACTTCACTCCAAAGTCCAATAGACAGTCATTCGAGTGGACTGGACGCGATGAACTTGCTCCAAAGCGGGGAAATCGCAACAATCAGTTGGCAAGGTTATGGCGTCAATTTTTTGGGATTCGCAAGGAATAATCTTCATCGACTATCTTGAGAAAGGAAAAACCATTAACAGCGACTATTACATCAAATTTTTGGAGCGATTGAAGGACGAAATCGCCAAAAAACGACCGCATTTGAAGAAAAAAAAGTTTTGTTTCGTCAAGAAAACGCACCGTGCCACAAACCAGTGAAAACAATGGCAAAAATTTATGAATTAGGCTACGAATTGCTTCGCCACCCACCGTATTTCATAGATCTGGCTCTCAGTGACTAATTCCTATTCTTAGATCCCAAAAAGATGTCCTCTGAGAAGAAATTTCGTCGCATAAAGAGGTGATCGCCGAAACAAAGACGTTTTTTGAGGCAAGGGACAAATACTACTACAAAAAGGGTATCGAAAAATTTAAAGACCGCTATAATTGGTGAATCATCCTTGAAGGGACGTATGTTGAATACAAAAAAATAATTTGGCAAAAAAAAAGTGTTTTACTGTCATAGGCCAAACAATTATCAGCCCACCTGTTAGATTTGACTTTGTTCAATTGATTCGCGTCAATTGCTCGTTGACATATTTCTACGCCGTCAGTAAGCACACCGGTGCATTTTGTCTTTCCAGCAAGAGACCTGCTACCTTCATCAACATCGATCTCTCTGGATTTGATAAACAAAAACCACACCGTCTTGGCAATGGTGTCATCAGAGGGAACGGGATTGAATGGTGGTCCAGCAGAACATGTCTACTTTTGCCACGCCACGCTAACCACTTGATCGCACAGTTGCAGTTTGCGCTGTGAGCTTAACCGTTGTCATTCCGTGTGTGTTTGGTCCGTGTGGTAGTTTCCGGTCGAAAAAGCATACTGTGCCGCTACCAAGCTTAGCAATGAGCGTCCAAATCCCCTCGAACCGTGGTCTCCGTTTGTCCGGATTATGTAGTGACAACAGATGCTGATGGTAAGCAACAACACGCAACACGATTTCGGAAGAGTGCGGTGTTAATTCAGGCTCTTCTTGCACTGTTCTGGGATGTGCACGGCAGGCTGTTGACGTAGTCAAACGGCATTAGTCAAAATTATTATTTTTTATGTAATATTATTGGTCCATATCAAAACCGATTTAAAAAATCCAAATACACACACAGGTACAATCCAAACAGTCTGTGAAAGCCTATTTTACATGACCAAACAACTCATATCATGTCCGTTTCTGTGTGGTTGATTAATTTTATTTCCTGTCGAATAAGACAATACCCACGCACGTTGCAAGAAGGGAACATAAATAAGGCTGTTCTGCAGAATAAAACTAAGAAAGGCGTAAGGCGATACGTAGTTTCAAAATGGTTCTGTTGCAATTGCTGAAATAGATTTGATGAGCGTGCTATTGGAGGCATACTTGCGCTTTACATAGAACTTGTAGCGACCAGGACGCCACCTGGCGCAAACAAGACATAACAGGAGAAAAGATCCTTGGGTATTAGGAGACAGGGCAAGGGAGGAAGAATAGGACAGCTAGTGGTGCACGTTCGCACCAGAATATAAAAGCGTTGGCGAGCTTAATCTCGCTCTCTGCCTTTGCCAACGTCCAGCACGTCGTTACGATCGAAATCACTACGCACCGCGTGTGCCCACCGAAAAGTAATTATAAATTAGCAATAAAACGAGTAAATACTCGCCACGAAGTTAAAAACTGATCTCCTAAACGATATAAGTGAGTGGATTGGCCCTCTCCAACATTGAGCGATACATTTCATTGCATCGAGATCACACATTGAACACATTGTGTACGTTGAGTGTAGTTTTTCTTAAATGGATATTCGATTCCTGTGGTAGATTGTTCTTCCTCCTGGCGCATAAAAGAAGACATACAAACGCAAATGTCGTAGGAATTGAGGGGCTTTCCTGTGTGCGGGTTTCATTTTAGTTATCCAGTAAAATAGCGCAACTATTATAGTGAGCTTTCTCACATGTATATGCGCTTCGCTCTGGTAACTTTTTCCTCCTTTGGGCGAATAAAAAATGCACACACATGCGTGCACTGGCACACGCACCCCAGGAAAGTGTTGCGGGGTCGTAGGGATCGTTTGATACTGGCGTTTCTGTGTGTGGATGTCTGTTTTGTAATATCCATTAAAATAGCGCAAATAATCATGCAGTAATTTACACATACATACCCGCGAGTGTTTGCTTTGTGTCCTGGCGAAAAAAAAGAAGACTCAAATACGCACAAACACATGCGACCTATCGGAAGGATTTGCTCTGGGAGAGATTGTGTAATAAACCATTCAAATAATGCAAATAATAAAGTAAGTTGCACTATTGTTTGACAAAACATTGCATTGATTGGAAATCATCTGATTGCGCGCATAGTTTAGCACAGGGGTAGCGATGAGGGAAGCGAACGTAAGCACACAGCTTCGCCGGAGAGAGAATAAGAATGTGAGAGCGATCGTTTCGGGATCGGACACACAGCCGCATACAGCTACACCTATTTGCCGCTTTGAACACGATCCATCCATAGAGAGACGGGCGGGTATAGCACCACTGTCCGTGTGTGCGCTAATTATATAAAGTATAACTAAAGTATATAATATATGCTTTATATAATACATATATGTATAAAGTATAACTTTATATAACGCTAAAGTTATATTAAGTATTTTAACTTACTTAAGTGAAGTGATTTTTTTATTTTAGAAAAACATGCGCCTGGCCCGTAAAACATGGTGCTTACGAACCAAAACAGTATTTTTTTTTTTTTTTTTTAAATTTATTTAATAAGAAAAAAGAAACGAATATTTAAATACTAACTTAAAATTTAAACAAGGAGAACAAACAAAAAAAAAATGGAGAAAACAAGAAACTAGGTTACAATGAACATTTAAGGACTTCTATATCAATCACAGCATTGTTGTTTCCAACAATGTGGATGATATAGTTAGCAAACAAACGAAGGATTAGGATCCGCTTACTTTTACTAATATTCATTAGTACAGGTAAGCGGAGGGATTGGAAAGAAGGGTTCAGGGAGGGGTCGATGTTGTGGATGGCTTGCAGCAGAATACTCCAGGCCGACGACACTCTGGAACACAAAGCAAATTTGTGTTCCAATGTATCCACCCCAGAGCATTCTGTGCACGCTGATGATCCTCTATTCATTTTAAAAAATAACTCTCCATGCGCTATTTTTCTGTTTGTCAGTAAATAGAGAACTGATCTTTGTGAGGATGTAAGCTTTTTTGAGCTGATGTTGGCCCAAACCGATCGCCAGTTTACTGCTTGCGATTCCTGCACTACTTTCGCTTCAGGGAGCCTCTCAACAAGCATTCGTCGCATCGTTCGGGCTGTGATGTTAACCGTTTTATCCGGGATGTAAGCAAGCTGCAGAATAACGTTTCGCAGACATGGATATTTTGTTGAGATGGACTTGACGCTAATGTTCGGGGGGTTTCCAGCATACGAGATGTGCTGCTCCCCGACTCGCAGACAATCCTTTTCTGCGACATATCTGCTGGTTAGCAGTGCCTGTGTTGCGATGGACGGGATGTGCAGATTTAACCCACCACGGTTGCGGGGCAAGGCTAGTTGGCAGAGAGGCACACGTATGCCTCCAGATCCTTGCCATAGGAATGATCCAACCGTCAGCGAGACCTTTGCTACATCTATGGCTCTGGCGCCACATACAGAGGCTACATACCATAACTTAGGCAAAAGAAACCCATTTAGGAGGGTTATCTTCTGTATGAGGTTAAGGTCTCTCATTCGGTGTAGCCAAACCAAGTGCGGGAATTGATTGATAACAATGTCCCAGTTGTGCCCCATCGCTTCACGAACATTGTTAGTGAAGAGGATGCCGAGAAGTCGCAACCTTTCTACAGTCCTCAACCAGGGAACATTGATGATGTTGTGTTGCGTGACATGTCCAATATCAAGTGCTTCGGTTTTTTTGACGTTGAGTGAGGCACCGGAACACAAACCAAAAGCATCTATGGCCTCTCTGATCCGCTCGATTTTTTCTAGAGAGGTAGTCACCACAGAGATGTCGTCAGCATATGCATTGACCAAGTCGTCTTGGCCGCAACATATACCTTCTAGTCTCGTGATGAGGGGTTGCAGGTAGAGGATGAATAGGTGCATGGAAAGAGGATCACCCTGACGCACAGAACGTCGAATAGGGAAGGAAGAGGAAAGGGTTCCGTTGATGAGGATGCGAGACGTGGACTTCTCGCCAATCCTCCGAAAAAGTTCCACCAATTTCGGATTGAACCCCATCAGAAGCATGTTGTTAAAAAGAAAATTTCTATCAACGCGATCAAATGCATGCGAAAGATCGAAGGAAATAAGTTTACCGCACTTACGATTTCTCTGCAAATCAACCACCCTCTCCTTAACAGAGAGCACAGCTTGAAAAATGTTGCGTGGTTTATTGCAACATTTTTGGGCTGTCGAGATTATCTCCCACTTTCCGACAATGAAGTCAAGACGATGTTTGATAACCCTAGACAAAAGCTTGTAGTCTGCATTAAGTAGGGATATCGGTCGAAAAGCAGACATGGCAAGTCCACCTCCTCGCTTTCTCACTAGCACTATAACACCGTTGACAAAGCACGGAGGAATTTCTCCGTTTAGAGCCTCATTCATAATAAACCCAAATTCGCGGCTGATTACATCAAACGCACGAAGATAAAATTCTGTGGGTATTCCATCCGGACCAGGGGACTTCCGAGGAGCCGAACTTTTGATTGCATTGAGGATCTCACTGGAAGTTATCTCCTTCATGCAATTGTTGTTGGTTTCGCAGTCTTGGGGGATGACGCGTGTGCATTTGAACGCCTTGTCTGTAATTGGTGTGTGTGTGTCGTCTGTTGTGTACAATGATGTAAAGAAACCCTCAATATGAGCATTTATCGCTTCCGGATCAGTCAAGACCGATCCATCAGCATCCTTCACCTTATCGATCACTCTTCTCCTCCTCCTCTCCTCCCCCAGATGAAAGGTTGAGATGCTTTCACCATATATGTGAGTGTTGTTTATGCGCATGAACTCCTCGGAAAAACGCCTTTGAAGAAGGAGCATCTTACCTTTTATGCGATTTATATTCACTAACTCAGAAGAGTCAGTGAGATATCGCTCATACGAAGACGTCAACCCTCTGTATAGAAGTTCGTGATGCATACGGAAACTTCGGTAACGTTCATTTGTTTTCCAACGGAAAAAGGATTTGATTTTGGGCTTCGCGAATTGCACCCACCAGTCCATCCACGAGCCGTAATTTTTCCGTTGTCTAGTCCAGAAGTTCCACTTCACTGCAAACTCCTGTAAGTTTACATCGTTTAGGATGTGCGGTCTAAGTTGCCAATAGCCACCGTAACTGCGCATGCGACTGGGTGGAGTTGGAAGACAGAGACGGACCGTGAGAGCCTTGTGATCCGAAAAAGATAGGACATGCATATGAGTCGTCCTCAACTGTATCTTAAGCGACGACGAAACGTAACAGCGATCGATACGTGATCCAGAACCACTTGTGATATAGGAGAACTCAACCGAGTTACCTCGTAAAGCCTCCCAACTATCACACATACCCATGTTATTTACTACGTTTCGGAGAGAATGGCTGAAATTTCTCGCTCCCGTCACGTCCTTTGACTCCAACACACTGTTGAAGTCGCCTGCAAGAATCACATGTTGACATGCATTTCGCAGGTAGAACGCTACCGTTCGCTCGAAAAATTCTTCCCTCTCCCCTCTACGTTGACTCCCAGAGGGAGCGTAAACATTGCATAGGGTGGCAGTATTCTCAAGTCGAAGACAAATCAGACGCGAGTCCAAACTGCGTTCGACGTGAGAAAATTTTAGATGATCACGTAAAGCAATCGCTGTACCCCTCCCCGCACCGTCGACATTGGTAATGACACTAAATCCGGGAATCGTCAAATCTGGAACACATACCTCCTGAAGAAATACGATATCCAGTTCTGTCGTCCTGATAAATGTTCTGAGAGCATCAATTTTCGTCGTGTTAGAAATTGCATTAATGTTAATAGTAGCCAAGTTGTAGGTACTATTAACATTATCACCTACCGCTTTGGAGTCCATCACGACGAAATTTACATGGGTTGTGGTGTGAAAGTGAGCCTTTTTGTAGAGCGGCCAGACTTACGCTTGGTCACACTCCCTTGGCTGTGTGTGGAAGAACACGAGGATTCACTCTCGTTGTCCATCTCCGCATTTTGCTTGCGTTTAATGCCAAGCATTTCATCAGTGGAGAGGGAGGAAATGGGACGAGAAGGGATATCGAGCGGAGTTTTAAATACTGCTTCCTTCTCTTGTGTTGGTGGGATGGATTGGAACGACCATCCAGTATTGCCGTTGCGAGCAGCGGCAGGAGCGTTTGTAACTACAGCAGCGGCAGGAACAAGTATAGATGGGCCAACGGCAGGATCGAGTTCAGCCGTTAGCACTGCAGCAGCTTCATCCTTTGTTGCACCTTTCTCTTGTATGCCCTTCTGTGGTAGTGCTTCGGATGTCACTCGGCTTATCGGAATGATTAGCCTTTGGGCAATTTTTGATGTGGATGCTGCAACGCGCTTTACATCCACAGATGTTTTCAGATCGGACGTTGCAAAAGAAGAATATTTAGGTTTTTTCTTCATCTTCCTATTGCTGACGACAGTAAACAGTGGCTCATCAGCGGCGTGGTGTGGTGTTGGTGCTGTGCGTAAGGCATTAGCGTATGATGCCTTTTGCGACGGTTTCTCTTGGGACAGGGTTTCTCTAAAGCGGCATTGCCGACTTTGAACACAGTTTAGTCCGTGATGTACCGGTTCTTGACAGCTACGGCAAGTTTGTCGTTGTCCTGGATAGGACACAGCGGTCACTTCGTCGCCCAGTGTAATATAAGATTTTATGGGATTCATTACCCTCATTCGCACGTGTCGAACTCCAGAGGAAACCCCTGCAAATCGTGTTGACGGTTCCCACACTTCTCTGGTGATAGCAAATACCTCACCATACACAGACAATGCTGTTTTCACAACAGCATCCGGAACTCCAGGGGGCAAGTCACGGAGTTTCACAATCGTGGTGTTGTCCTCCATGGCGATTGTGACAGGAAACTTCTTCCCATCGTGCGTGAGTGAGTGCTTCCCCGCGTGTTCACTAACTAGAGCTTGAGCTTCCTCCAGCGTGTTCATCGTGACATAAACAATGCCCTTCACTCCGTTCAGCTGAACCAAGGACACCTTTTCTACTCCAATTTTCAAGGTATCCACCAAGAAATCTAACGTTTCATTCTGGGACGGCCTTACCGGAATGCTTGAGTAGTCGATACGGAAGGTGTTCCTATCGTATCGAGAAAATTTTCCGTCGCACATTGCGAGGCTTGCAAAACAATAATACGCGTGTTGTTACTTTGACGTCTGCAAGCGAACTATGAAAGAGCTTTAACACATTTTTCGAACTTTTCATGGAACTTTTATATGAAACACTTATCGTGTTATTAAACAATTGTGTTCCCCGCATCAAACCAAGCATTTGGCAGAAAACCGAATCAAAATCGGATCGTAACGATATATTGAATATCAATAACGCACAACAACCGAAAAATGGACTGACTGCAGGAGAATGTGAACTTTTCTTCAGTTTTAGTAAGATTTTCAAGAAAACAATTAAACATGCACGAACAAGTCCTTTAAGTTATCTGCGCATATGAACGTTTGTTTTCTGCTCACTACCACCTACAAATTAGTAAAACGAAATTGTCTGCAAGGAAAGTGACTCACACACAGAAAAGAACAAACCCGAAGCCGTCCGAAGTTGTGTAGTCGGCACATTGAATCGTCGCCGTACGGGTGGCGTGCGGAAGATTCACCGCACGGAAAACGTACGGAAGAATCGTCGAATGTATTGTCTGTCAAAAATCACAGAACTGTTGGTTTGCATGTGTAGACGGCACATTGAATCGTTACCGTACGCAGAGCGTACGGAAGAGTCATCGTTCGGCATGCGTACGGAAGAGTCGCCGCACGGATAGCGTGCGGAAGAATCGCTATTCTCAATAATATTGTGCGGAATAATATCTCGTTCACTCAGTATAAAGATGGGAACGAATCGAACGGTTCTGATTCTTTGCGCGAGTTAACTTTTTCGAAAGATTTTCTTTCGGGTTACGACGTTCGGACGTGATTTTGCGGAGCAGAGAACTATGACCGTTTCAGTTGGCGGTTAGACGTAGAGTGGTTTATTTTCTAAGATTTTACAAAATATTTTGGGTCGGGAAGGAAGGATGTGGAAGGAACGAAAAACAACAAGAACAGGTAAGCGAAGGGTCGTTGATGGTCCGAGGGTCGACGGCGATAACGGTTTTATCTCGGAATATGAATAATTATTTGTTTAGGACGGCGGAAGTGAAGGATCGCTTGAACGTGATCGTACTTGTTTTGAACGTTTGTTAACTCGCGCATGCCTAATTTGCATGCTATCAGCGCCATGCAATAATTTGGTTTACAGCCAAATCATGAAAATTGGACACACTGTTCTGCCCTTCTGCGCTCGTGCAATTATTGCCCCACACCCAGGGAAGGCTCAATCCGTGTTGGGTGCAATCATTTCCGTTTTATGTCCAGTTACACAACGGTGGATTCGCATCACCATTACCTGTTCCCTGCAGGCAATTTCGCGAAAGTTTTATGGATAGCTAGCGGGCCTATATAAGAACCAGCCGAGGGCGGATGAGCTCGTCAGTCATCCGGGTTTCCAGAGCCATGCAGAGCTCTTGAAACAAGCTTGACTTACCATACCAAAAACTCACAAAAACTGTCCGTGCAGACACGTGGCGCAATGCTGGTTGATGTTCGTGCATGGATGTTTTGCAGGTGCACGAGGCAGTGCATTTTACTCCTTGGAGATTGTGCAAAGAGTAAAATGAACTTTTTCTTGCGCACCGCTGCCAGATAACGGTCAGCGGTCGATGTGTAGGTGCGATCCGCCGTAGGGTCAGCAAGAGGTCAGCGTACGGGCGCGCATGCAGTCAGAAAACGTGGGTGTGCGAAAATGTTGTATGTCGATATTTTCATAAGTGGATATAGATTTTGTAATACGTGCTATAGCTCGGTCAAGTATCTTAAATGCTTTATGCATTCAATTATTATTATTATCAATTATTATCAATTATCATAATATAATTATTATATTAATATATAATTAATTATTATTATATAATTATTATATTAATATATTGATATATTATTATCATAATATAAATTAAATAAAATAAATAATAATTTATTATCAATTATTATTTAATGCATTGTTCAATTATTTAATTGATTTTTTCTTAGCGGTATTATTATTATAATCTGCGACTGTACGACTCTTGCTATTCCTGATTTCACACTTGTCCCAAGCGAGGGCCAACGCTTCAATAATTCCTATTTACTTTTCAATGTCGATCTAAGCGATCCTGATCCATACCCTCTTATAATTGATATTTCTATTGACTTCGACCCAACAGTTCTTCGTTTGCCAATATCTTTTTTATAACCAAAATACGCAACAATAAATCGCTGCCAATCAATCACAAATTAATAACCCTCTCTGGATCAACGTATGATATTTTACGTTTAAGAATATTCTACTGTCACTTTGCGGTAAATGTATGTTTCAACGTGATCCAACTCTCAACAGTTTACACGCGAATAAGTATCACGAAATTTCTTTCCCATTTCTTTCCTATCTTTTTCGCTCTTTTCTTTCTTGGTAGGTAGGACGGCGTACATGGTGGAAGTCTGCGAAAATATGAACATATTTCGGCAGCATAAGCTGAGGTGGCGCGGAAAGTTCATGGTCACAGGAATTAAATGATCGTTTAATTAGCTCACTGGAGGTGAACACACTCGTGCCATATTCAGCATCTTTCTTTGCATCTTTGCCTCGTTTGAGACGCTGCAGAAGGAGTCATCGGTCAAGCACAAGTGATGAACCGGTTGCGTCCATCGTAAACTTGTGGCCAATTATGTTATAAAAGGATTATAAAATAACTGGCCACAAGTTTACGATTGACGCAACCGGTTCATGTGAGTACGCATGGTTTAAACCGTTGATGGGTATAAAAGGGCGAGCAATGCTCTGGTCCTTCGACAGTTTGGTTGTTGTTCAAGAGCTATCCAGATGCATTAACAATAACCCAATTGTTCAGCAAGAACACTCACAAAAAAACTGCATCAGTTGTCTGGTGTCGAAATATCTGCAGTGCACCTTGGCACTGATTGCAACTGCAATGACACCATAGGTTTATTAACACGGTCACTAGTAACTGGTGAGTTTCCCTCAAGGGTGTAACTAATGCATAAGCTTTGCATGAACATTCCGTTCGCGCTTTCATAGCGTTCTGTTTTCGCCAAACGGTCGCAAGCACCCAGCGCATGCGCAGTTGCAAGCGATTATTCATTCATTTTATGGCCAATTCCTTCACACATCTCGTTCGCAAAGCGGTTGGAATGCAATAAATATTGATGCCGTTCAACTGCCAGTGCTTCACGATAACTTCGTCATAGAACAGCATACGACTTTATGTTATGCAAATCAAAGAGTTCTAAAAAAAAAAAATTACTGCTTGCATATCACAATTAAGTATAAAAAGCCTGGCTATGCTCAGCGCAGCCGACAGACAGTTTGTTGCATTGAAGAAATTCGGACCTCTATGCGGACACTTTGCCTCTTCATAATGAACCGACACAAAAGTCCATACGGACGCGCTTGGCACTGGGAGAAGTTTCGCTAAAGCAAAAAAAAATTAAGGACGTATTAACGTAAAAACCGATTTGTAACGCAACCGACAGCTGGAGTGCATCTTACCCCACTATTAATGACATTTGTTGCTTGATGTTCGGCGTTGTTCGATGTTTTTTTTATTTGTCGAAACCCCCGAATAATTACAACCACAACTATTTTGCTCGTTGCATGGAAGACTCGGTTGTACTGCAAGCGACAAACCGAGTATCATCTGATCTCAATGCTAGAGTTGGACACTGTGCTCACCCCAAGTGCGTTCAGGTCTCCTTGCTGTATAACTAAAAAGATTAACGCTCTGTATATTTCAAAATGATAAATTTTATTGTGTTGGATAAGAGAGATTACAAACAAATTACAATTTACATAAAAACTGGATTGTTTCCAAGTTGCAATGCTCATTGATCATGTCTAATCTCCAGTGCATACTAATCGATATCGATTTGTTTGTTCGTAATAGTGCAAATACATCGAAAGCCTTAAGAGCTACAAATCAATGTTTAATCGATCAATCAAAGCAAGAACCGCAAATGTGTGCGAAATAAGTAATCGTATGTGTAGCATGAAATGCTTATTCTTAAAAGCTATGAATAATACGGGCCAAAATGTCGTTTTTAGCGGTTTTTTGAGTTTTGTGAAAAAATCTGCTGCGTTTTATGCTCCTCGCTCAAGCACGCTCGTATCTCCTTTTTTTGTTCGAATTATGTTGGGTAGCAAAACCCCTGCTGGGTGTGGTGCAATATCGTCCATTGCATGGTCATTGTTAGAAGGCGTAATTTCTGTGAATGTAGAAAGAGTTGAAGGAAAGGTGAAAATTGTAATTTCAGTGGAAATTTAAACAAATCAAGAGATTTATATTTAAATCCTACCTGCATTTCGGGCCTCAGGGATTTCATTTTGGCAGCCAGGATCATCTAATGGCTAACATAGCTACGACCTTGTTGGTGTTGTTCGTTTTCGCTTTCGCTGGATTCTGAGTTTAGCAACGGATCTACCGGCGGTGGTGACGGTATTTCGATCTCATCAGTTGGTGACTGGATCCGTACATGGTTGAATCGACTTGGGGACACAATTGGGTTCGGAGGATTCAAGTACTCTGCAGCTGATGGAAGAATCTGCAAGTTGCGATACTGTTCCATAGGTTGTCCGTGATAGGTGGCTTTGGTACATTCGCCCCCAATCTCAATTTCTATCGGAACGGGTCTAGTCAATGCAATGTTTACAATTTTGGTCCCATCTGGAAGACCCTCGAATGCCGAACCAGAGGCCCATGTTCCCTCAGTGATATCATTGACTGTGCCGTATCGCCCCATATATTGGACGATTTGATGATCTGTCACGGATTGCGATAAGTCATGCAATTTAACGAAAGTCGTCCCGTCGGCCAGTGTGATGGACATGGCGTACGTGTTACCGTCTTGGAACACTCCATGGCATGGTAATCGATCGGTCAACACTCGCATAGCCACCGCCGCGTCCTTCACGTCGATGAAAACCGCATTGCTGGAAGGGCGTATATGAACCCGATTTAATTGTTCCCGTTGCAGTTCCAGCTTGTTTGTAATCATCGAAATCACTTCGGCGGTAATAAAATTGAAGGGCAAGTCGCCAAAATTTATGCGCAGTGTACTTCCGGCGTCGGCCATGACTTGGCTTCGGTTTTTTTCCTTTTTTCCTTTTCACGCACAAACTCACACACAGACACTGGGTTTAAGATCTTTACTCAGCGAGCTCCAAAGCGAAAGTGCAGAAATGCAAATGTGTTAGAATGTTGCTAGAACATGAAGCGATGCTTTGTCCTATTCAGCGATGTCAAATATCTAAATCATGACTAATCAGATTTGTGACAAGACATAGAACCTCGCGATCTCGTGTGTGTTTACATTAGGGTGAGCGATAGAGTCGAAAACATGTAAGCATTCTATGCTTAAGTTTTGGAATTTAAAATATGCGTTGAATATGCGTTTAAGTAAACTGATCTTAACTAATTGGAATTAACTAGAATCAAATATTACATTGAAAAATAAACAAATTTCTATTTTTGTACACTTCTGATGAAAAATAAAATAAACTTGTTCCCTTTCATACAGTAAATCTACAAAAGATTTACAGTTGAGTGTGCCATTGATCGTTAAACGGTTAAAATAAAAAAAAAGAAATAGACCAACTTCACGGTTCATATGGCGTACGAGCGACCAACAAAAGGGCCCATTTCTTGTGGAACGAATTTTCCGTACGTGATCTTGACGCGTTTATGAAACAGAGATCGAAATGTGGGCACTTGGAAATTTACGATCAATCCTAGTTTAATGATGTTAAGACAAAACTATTGAAAAAATGCCTCTGTGACTCAAACAGTTTTGTGGTTTGGACCTCACATACAAACATACTCATCTGCTTGATGCAACACGGTTTGCTGGTCGATAATTTTTTTTAGGGTAATTTTCCTTCTTTACCTTCCTTCCTTTCCTTAAACTTTACTTAGAGTGCAAAGCTGTTTTTTTTTAATAAATTTTAATAATTTTGAAAATTTATTCATAACGTCCGTTCTCGGTGCCGTGACCAAGTTCAGAAATAATGAAAAGATTATGACGTCAACGGTCGAAATTTTCAAATGCCAAGTTAACTCATATTGTGGTGTTGAGGTAGCTCGTTAAGGGTACGGTACACTTTGAGCTGTTGAGTCAAAAGATATGACCGTTTTATACACCCCACCCTAGGAAGTCATTTCACTCACACAACGCTTTCCCACATTTAGCAGCAAAAAACGAACAACGAATAGAAACAAAATACAGATCCAAGAATTGCTGCTATGGTTTTTTGCAATCCCAATCCAAGCAGGAAGAATGGGAAGCTGGAAAGCAGTTCGAGCAAACTAGAGCATATTATTGTCTCGTATTTCGGGACGATATGTTTCGAATCTGCTGGGCCCCTCCTCTTCCTTTTACGGAGCAGGATGCATCTTCTAATACTGCACTTCTGTTGTAAATGTGAACCGATTTTGAGTCAAGACTAATTACCGATGACGATAAACCTCACACAGTACTTGTAGTGGTTGTAGTTTTAGTAATTATATGGAATCAATTTGAAATAGTTCTGTTCACCCCAAGTGCGTTCAGGTCTCCTTGCTTTATAACTAAAAAGATTAACGCTCTGTATATTTCAAAATGATAAATTTTATTGTGCTGGATAAGAGAGATTACAAACAAATTACAACATACATAAAAACTGGATTGTTTCCAAGTTGCAATGCACATTGATCATGTCTAATCTCCAGTGCATACTAATCGATATCGATTTGTTTGTTCGTAATAGTGCAAATACATCGAAAGCCTTAAGAGCTACAAATCAATGTTTAATCGATCAATCAAAGCAAGAACCGCAAATGTGTGCGAAATAAGTAATCGTATGTGTAGCATGAAATGCTTATTCTTAAAAGCTATGAATAATACGGGCCAAAATGTCGTTTTTAGCGGTTTTTCGAGTTTTGTGAAAAAATCTGCTGCGTTTTATGCTCCTCGCTCAAGCACGCTCGTATCTGCTTCTTTTGTTCGAATTACGTTGGGTAGCAAAACCCCTGCTGGGTGTGGTGCAATATCATCCATTGCATGGTCATTGTTAGAAGGCGTAATTTCTGTGAATGTAGAAAGAGTTGAAGGAAAGGTGAAAATTGTAATTTCAGTGGAAATTTAAACAAATCATCAAGAGATTTATATTTAAATCCTACCTGCATTTCGGGCCTCAGGGATCTCATTTTGGCAGCCAGGATCATCTAATGGCTAACCTAGCTACGACGTTGTTGGTGTTGTTCGAATTCGCATTCACTACATTCTGAGTTCAGCAACGGATCTTCCGACGTTGATGACGGTGTTTCGATCTCATAATTTGGTGACGAGATCCGCACTTCATTGAATTGACTTGAGGACACAATTGGGATCGAACGACTCACGCGCGATCGCTGTGCAGCTGGTGCAACAAACTGATAGTTGCAATAAGGTTGTCCGTGATAGGTGACTTTGGTACGTTCGCCCGCAATCTCAATTTCTCTCGGGATGGGAATTGTCAAAAACATTTTAATTAGCGTGTTCCCGTCGTGGAGACCTTGGAATGCTGAACCGGGAGCCCATGTTCCCTCAGTGATTTCAATGACTGTGCCGTATTGCCTCATACATTGAATGATTTGATGATGTGCCACGTTTTGGGATAAGTCATGTAGTTTAATTATCGTCGATCCGTCGGCCAGTGTGATGGACATGGCGTACGTGTTACCATCTTCGCACGCTGCATGGCATGGTGTTCGATCGGTCAACACTCGCATAGCCACCGCCGCGTCCTTCACGTCGATGAACACCGCATTGCTGGACGGGCGTATATGAACCCGATTTAATTGTTCCCGTTGCAGTTCCAGCTTGTTTGTGATAATCGAAATTGTTTTGTCGATCGTAAAATTGAACAAAAACTCGCCAAAATCGATGCACAGTGTACTTCCGGCGTCGGCCATGGCTTGGCTTCGGTTTTTTTTCCTTTTTTCCTTTTCACGCACAAACTCACACACAGACACTGGGTTTTAGATCTTTACTCAGCGAGCTCCAAAGCGAAAGTGTTAGCAGAAAAGAAAATGTGTCAGAATGTTGCTGGAAAATAAAGCGACGCTTTGTTAGGACGGATAGGTCCAGCGATGTCAAGTTTCTAAACCATGACAAATCAGATTTGTGACAAGGCATAGAACCACGCGATCTCGTGTGTGTTTACAGTAGGAAGAACGATAGGGTCGAAAACATGTAAGCATTCTATGCTTAAGTTTTACGATTTAAAATATGCGTTGGAAGAGTGACAACGGGAAGCGCCCCGTGCTCACTTTAGATTCTTGAATAAATCCCAAAATTTACAGTAGTTTAAATATGTTTTGAATACTAATTTGCTTAATACGATGCACGGAGATAGTAGCTGTTGCTTTAAAGCTGAAACATAATTTTCTAATGTCCGAAATTATGATTAGTTTGGCCTGGATTAAAGTACTGGAATTTTCATCGTAATGTTGTAATAAATTTTTCTAAGTTGTAAAGAGTTTAAAGAAATGCGAACTTGAGGGCTTTCCAGTGTTTATGATCAGTACTGAGAGTAGTGCTGATCAACGATGTTAGTCAAACGTGTGTGAGTCATTTTCACAATGCTGATAGCTCGTCTAGATGAAAAATTCTCTTTGCCTTGATCTTCACCTTGATCTTCACTTGCAGCTTCACCCATACGATTTGTGTGAGGGTGCAAGTAGCCGCCCGGACATGTTCTGAAATGCTGTTTACGCGGCTGTAAAGATTATGCTGATCGGTGAGCCAAATTGGCTCCCAGACGCTGTTGTTTTCATTTCTCCTTGCGTTAGGTTTCGATGGGTGAAACGTTCAATAACGATAATTTTTATCGCTCTTCCATCCGGAAACATGTATGCGAAACATATGCGTGTGGGATCACCGATCGACGGACTAGTTTTGGCAGGCCTTGGACCGAAATTTGGAGCGTTTAAGTAAATTATAATAACTTATTAGCTTTAACTAGCCTTTAAATATTATATTAAAAAATAAACAAATTTAAACAAATTTCTATTTTACTACACTTCTGATGAAAAATAAAATAAACTTGTTCCCTTTCATACTCTAAATTTACAAAAGATTTACAGTTGAGTGTGCCATTGATCGTTAAACGGTTAAAATAAGAAAGAGAAATAGACCAACTTCACGGTCCATACGGCGTACGAGCGACCAACCAAAGGGTCCATTTCTTGTGGAACGAATTTTCCGTACGTGATCTTGACGCGTTTATGAAACAGAGATCGAAATGTGGGCATGGAGACACTTGGAAATTTACGATCAATACTGGTTTAATAACGCCTTAAGCAAAACTGTTTAAAAATGTGTCTCTGTGATTCAAACAGTTTTGTGGTTTTGTGGACCTCACATACAAACACACCCATCTGCTTGATGCAACACGGTTTGTTGGTCGATAATTTTTTCGGATCATTTTCCTTCGGAATGAGGGGTGACGTCTCGTTGGTTTAGTTAAATTTTAGTTAGAGTGCAAAGCTATGCAAAGAATAATTTTTGATATTATAAACAATAGTGCGCTATTTTTCCCCTTTTTTAGCACCTGGCATCGAGGGTTGACTTTCCATCGCAGTCGCGCGTTGTGTGATTTTTGCTATATATATCGATATATATATATATCACAATTAACCAAACTCACGTAGAAAGCATAGGCCGTTGTTATGTTGTAAGGTTCTGTAACGATGGAGAAAGATGAATGACAAGAGCGAATGATTCGAGCAGACTGTGACATGGAAGCATGAATGAAGCTGGATGAATGGAACGCCCGATTCATGCACAGCGCGTCAGCGAAATCTTGCGTGATGCTGCGTGAAGCAACGGACTCGGAAAATATTTCTACGCTAGCGCAGTCGATTAACAAGTGGCTAAACAACGAGACTGCTTAAGCCGAGAAAGATTGTGTGATGGAGATGAAGAGAGCTGATGGTCCGTGATCTAAGCATGAGGCCTAAGAAATTGGTCGTGAAATGTGAACTTTGCGATGACTATGAGTGTGTGTTTCATCTGAATAGCTAATAGATGTGTGTGTGAGTGTGCAGAAAAAAAACAATGAGACCAGGAAAATTCTAGACAAATTCTGGACAATAAGCTTGTGCGTATGGCTGTGCTTGCTAAGACCACTAGAATCATACATGTGGTGGTAGGTGCGTGGCACGGAAACAAGAAGCGCATCTAAAGCGAATGTCCTACAACACTAGAGCAAACACACGGCACGAAGAACACAACCCAGCGGATCCCCCCACACAACAAGCAAAGGTGGGGGGGGAGGAACGTTGGAAAACCCGGACATGGAAACGGCAACGGAAACGGAACGGCAGAGAAGAAAGCGAGCAGGAAATAGTGGTTTGTTATCCTGGGTGGCACCTAACTCGCACTCCCGCCTTTCTTCGCAGTGCGCTGGCACCGTACAGGCCATTCATCTCACCGGCGAGGGCCACGCTGGAGCCGACGTTGCGCGCGATGTTCGGTGGCGAGTGGCGAATGCAGCAGCAGATCTGCTGGAGACCCGGCACACCGTGCAGCACCAGGATGAAGCCGCTGCGGAAGCGGGCGTTCATGTAGCAGTAGATGATCGGGTTGTAGCAGCTGTGCGACATCGCTAGCCAGTGGAAGGCGAACCAGAAGTACGGCAGCAGGTCCCACGAAGAGGGGAGTTTCATGAGCTGGAACGAGGGGGAAAAGGAAGAGATGAGCCGGATTCAGCCGGGCCTGTTGGTGCTGAGCCGAGGTGACGCACATACCATTAGGAAGTTGAACGGCAGCCAGCAGATCGTAAACACAATCACCACGGTAACCATCATCTTGATCATCTGAAAGGCGAAAGCATTGAACAATGATTAGCAACGAATTTTGATAATATTATTAACCGATCTATTCTTCGTTTCAGACATTTATGCCAAGAGACTAAAGATCAAGTCCACGATAAAATGGATCGTCGAAAGTCGAGCAATTGGGCAGTGAACAGCGAAGAACTACTTGTAGAAAATTGTAAAGGACACTTTTAAGCGAATGAATCAGTTGGGCCTGGAAAGCAGGAAGCAATTTAAAGATGTGAGTGTCCGAAGAAGTAAAATGTCTGTGAGACAAAAGCGACTTTCTATGTAGATTAATTGTCTGCCTGATTCTGAATCGCCAGACAACGCCAGGCATGCGAGCCTAGTAGTTTGAGAAGTGTAAACAGGAGTTTGTTTGCTAAGCTGATGTTGCATCGTCAGGAACAGTAAGGATACGCCAGCTTTGATGCGATGTGTGCTTATTTGCGTGCAAAGAAAGATTTTCCCCGAATGTCGACATCTCGGTTGGAAAACACACAAAACTTGTACGCATGTTCGAAAATGGTCTTTTGCTAGTAGTCCTTATGTCGAACGTACTTTTTTATTTAACGGAAGAACGGCCAGGCTGTATATCTATGTCGAACGTCCTGGGCTCCTTCATTTTATAGCAAAACAGCTGAAACGTTTCCGGGTATTTTTATTTAAATTTTTAATTTTATATTTACATTTTAAACGATGTTTTCGCTGGTGTGTACAGCCCAAAAGCGATTCAATTAGCTAATTCGTATTGTATCGCACATACACGGCAGTTAGCGATAAGTTGCGTTTGTGTTGCTCAGTTGATTGATTTATAGTCGCATTTATGGCAGAATGATAACGTCGCGTGCTTTAGCGGATTGTGCCGTATCTGTCTGCACGTGGGACGATAGCAAACATGGAAATTACCAATATCAAATTATTGGTGATTATATCTGTGTCAGACAATTTTCAATTGTATAATGGAATGGCCTCCCTGTGGAGTCTCGCCAACCAATATCGTGACGGTGTACGAGTGAGTCTAGACTAGCCGGTTGCTGTCAGTCTCGATATTCCCTGAAACGCATCTGGTCATCCCTGTTTCGCTCACCCGGTAGCTGCGCATGTTCCTTCTAACGCACCGCTTCCATTTTCCCATTTTCCCCTCCGTATGAAAAAACATGCTGTCAGTAGGTTTGATAGCGCACTGGGATGCCATAAAACGGTTGTAAAACGGTTAGGCCAGTTCGGTTCGGCTTTTCAAATCTGCTCGGTACGACTGTTTTTTTTGCCCCGTTTTGGCGGGTTGCGTTGTTGTATTGCGTTTGCAGCGCGACTTCGGCCAGTAGTTCTGCATCTTCCGGCCAGTGTGGATGCGATCATCAAACTGTTGGACGGTGCACAGTGATCCTCTTCAGCTTTTACCTGTTAGATATTTAAATCCAACGGCTAACCGCGTGGTGTTTAGTAGTGTGGTAACGAGGTGCCACTGCAGTTCTTTTTTTTATAATATTGTGTGCAATTATGAATCCACATAGCACTTGAAAATTTAATCTAGTGAAGATTTTGTTTTGCTCTTGTATGAAAAATTGTGATGTACTGCAGTATGAAAATGGTAACGAAGGAAATCGAAATAATTTTCTTTGTACTTCCGTAACTCGTGCTACAAAGAGCATTATGAAGCATTCTATTGTTCTGTTATATGTTGGAATAGAAAAGACAATAAACGAGAATGGTGCCACACGGCTGGACAAAAGCATCTGCATCTGAAGTGCGGTTAACAGCGAGTGATTGAATATTTCATTGTTGCATCGTAGCGATTCTTGTCTGTCTGCTTCATTTGCTATTATTTTTTAAGCTTGGGCAACATCCTGGACATGGACAAGGAGGTAATTTCAAAGCTGCATAGCGGAAGAACATGCAGGCAACCATTAGTCCAATCCTTTATGCGGAGATAACTCAATGAAACCTTGTAGGGTTGTTTTTATGTTGCAGTGCAATTTTCTTGCTGTGCTAAAATAAATATTTTTTGTACAAGAGGATAGAATTAACTTATTTATAATAATTAAACAAACTGGCAACTAAACGAATTAACAATAATTCCAGTGAATGTGAAATATTAAATCAATAACGAAACTATTTCTTGATAAGTAATGCAAAAATCATCGTTTGATGGAGACGCCTGGTCATTTGTTCAGCCAGCCTTGTGGCGCAGTGTAAAGTGCTGTTCTAATTAAAGTGGTACGGTTTCCAGCAGACCCCAAGCGTGATTGTTTAAAAGTGGGCAGGAAGGAAGAAAAAAGGGAAGCTAAATTGTCTCAACCTAGTCGAGGGTTAGCATCGCCGATGGTCTGGTGAATAGAGCAAAACACGAATGCGGAAAGGTTTCGTATATACTAATCATGGCAAAACCATGCACCCGCCGGCTGCCAATAGCCCGTTTCGTTGAAGTGTATTTGTGTGTGCGTGTGTGTGTTGTTGAGAAATAATATCCAGAAGGTCTCCAATCAAACATTCAGATTAAGTTCGGTCCATCTGATCTGCCTTCCGCAAGCATAGTGGAAGTTTTCCGGACGACCATCAGCAACTAAGCTCACCAATCAGCCCCCTACGTGTTGTGCTGTTCATTAGCTTACGATTGTATTCTCTGAACGATAAAAGGCCCTTCGCAGGTAAGCTACGGATAGATTAGGGAGACTTTTTCTTTTTGCTATCGAGTGGAAAATCAATCAATTAGTGTTATTGTGTTTGAAAATTTCAATTCATAATTGTTGGTACTTTTCAATCTCCATAATAGAGCGGTTTTTGCGCTATTTAATAAGAGCGATTAGAAAGCACAGCCAAAATTATTGATTGCCAACGTTTGTCGAACTTTTTTTAGCCAATTAAAAACGTTCTGCGTCTGAAGATAATAGATTCTTTCCGATTGTAGCTATGTATAATTGTTTTGACTTATCCGGAAGGTACCTGTTCTTTAACATGATATTTGCGAAGTTTTCTTAATAGGTCTATTATAAAGACATCACCTTCAGAAGATTCATAGGAATTTAATTATTCCTCACACTTGGAAACAATTGTTCGCTTATCAGCAACCGCTTCAGGTTATACCGAAAACTACAACAAAGAAAAACATAGTTTCGTTTGAAGTGGATAAAATGGCGAAAGAGTTGTTTCATGATACGGTTACTCCCCTAGGCACTTTGAACTATTTGGCTGTCTGACTTTGGTTTTGTAGCTGGAGTTTTTAAAAAAGTAAAAGCTGCAATAATTCATAATTTCTTTGTCTATCGCCAAGCACACTGAAAGGTTTTTTTTTTAATTTGTGGTCTTTATATAGTTCTGCTAGGTATATTTTGTTTAAACTCAGTATAAACAATTGAAAACGAAATATACAGTAATTATTTGAATTTGGTTGACGAAATGGCGTAACATAAATAAATAGTTAAATTATTATAAATTATAATATCATTTAGCGGAATGGCCTTCATTCCAATATCAGTCGCACAAATTTGGAGGCAAAATGTTTAACGGAAATAATAACAACTTACCGCGAATGGAAGGATTTCCATTCTACCATCATACCACGAAGTGATGTTACATTTATGCTCCCGTTTTGTTATTGAAGTTCGATGAAATTACGTTCGAACCAACGCACATTGAACAAGGTCTCCATTGTTGATTGATTGTTTCCGGCAAATAGATTTGATCAGAGTTATCTATGTTTGTTGTGGCAAGTGATCTTCCTGCAAAGCGTTCATGGAATTGTATATTTGGCAAAGTCGTAACCAAATACTAATCTTTTCTTATCTGGCATCATTAGTATGGTTTATCTTTTTAGTGTTTTGAGTCAGGTTTTGAGTGATTGCAATAAAATAAGGAAGTCGATGATAAATGTCGTTGAAAGCTGTAGACATTGAAGTCTACATGCTTCATGCTCATGTCGACATTGAAGTTCCCAACTGTAGGAGTTGGGAAACTTTGGGGAATATTATTTACAGTTCGCTACCGGTATTAGTTTCATCATTTGATCGACTGTAGCTGACGAGGTGCCATACCGAACTTTGCCAAATTTCGAATGATATGAAGTCATGAGATCACTAAAAAATATATATATTTATTTATCATTAAAAAGCAAAACCCTTTGCAAACGGTCCCTTAAGTCTTGCTCCTTCACATTACATTAGCAAAATAGCAATGTGATCTTTCATAAAGTCAGCAAAATATAACAAAACCTTTTTGAAATCCCTACCTAAGATGCTAAGTATCTCAGCAAGAATTCTAAATGTCTCTATATATTTATAAACAGAAAAGAAAAACAGTTGATGCTGTGTAAAACATTCTTAAGCCGAGCTTAAGCTGTCGGCGGATAGAGCATGGACAAAAGCCCAGAAAACCTGGTTTAGTCGGAGAATATCAACAATAACTTTGTAAGGCGACCCGTGCTGTGGTTTTACCCCCCCAGCAGCCAAGGGTTGCGTAAGATATTTTGGTTCGAAAAACATGTTAGCTAAAGCTAAAACCCAGCGAAGCAAGCGGTAGACCATGAGTTGGTACAATTCTTAACATTCTAGCCCATTGCTTCGGTTTCTTACACAATTTTTGCTGCACAAATAAAAAGCGAAAACGTACAACCCCCTTTGGGTAGGGAAGCCTTTAAAAGCTTCGCGAATTGTAACGAATAAAATGTAAAACAACATGACGCAGCCAAATAGTCGGTAAAAAAATGGGCAATTTATCAAAAGCTCTCATATGGTGCGGGTGAAACACGCGACTAGTTTCTAACCAGTAGTATGTATGTATGGCCCGCTTATGAACTCTTGCGACCTTTGGCAATCGTTTCGCTACATCGGAAACTCAATAAATGAGTGTTTTAGACTACTGTTGCCGCTTTCCCGCTGAACGTTGTCAAGAGTTCTAGGTACCTTCTGGTCGTATCTTAACAAGGTACGTCTAATCCCTAACCGGTCAGGATAAAAGTTGACTTAGGTCCGTTACCCAGCGAAAGGTGTAACCTTTTCCCAGCCGATGATTACAGTTTTCCGACGGCGAACCAACAGCGGGAAGAAAATACAACAACACAACTGCTTGAAATAAATCTTAACATACTTTGCAGCTAAGGACCAGCGTTCCAACATTCTCCGGGTTCGCTTGTTTACCTTACGTACCCGAAAGCGGAAGAGGACTCCCGATCCTTCCAGGAATGGGGTTTGGTCTCGTTCGGTGTGTATGTGTGTGTGGGTGTTTGTGTGCAAAATGTGCAAAGAAATTCCAGCGCTTGCTATTTTTGCCTGCCCTCTTCGTTATTGCAACCGTGTTTTGAGATTTATTTAGCGCGATTTTACCCAAGTGCGTGTTATTTAGCAATTAAAAACAGCAACCACCGAAAAAAATGTATGTCACGTAAGAGCGAAAGAGACGATAATGGCAACCCCGAAGGTACGAGATGAAGCGGATCGATCATAGCGAACGTAGACAGGGCCAACCGAAGGGACTATTTTGACGTACGAAACTGACCCACGTACTGCGGGCTGCTGACGCTGGGTTGCAACCGGCAGCGGAAAGAAAAGAAACCCATTTAATAGTCATTTTCACTACGCACAAAAAAAAAGGGGTGAGCAAGAGGTTCCGACCTAAGGTGGGCAGCATCCGGTACCGAAGCCACCGGAACCGGATGCCAATCATTATTAAAGACATTACGATGCAAATTACCTTCAAATTGTGCCCCATTTCGTATGGTGGGTGTTAGTGTGTTAGGCTATGGTTGGATTGTGGTGAAGCTGAAGATGAAATTAGGTTCACCGAAAAGTGATGTAAATGATTTTTTGAAAAAAAAAAAATAGCCAAACGATTTGTTTACAATCGAAATAAATAAGTTTAGTAAATAAAAAATTACGCAAAACTGGTCCCACCACATTTGTTCATGTATTTCTTTATCAGCATGGGTTGTTCAGCATGTAGTGTTTTTTTGTAAGATTGTGAAATAATAGATTGTGATTGTGAAAAAGACGTAAAATGTGTTGAATATAGACGAAAGGATCAAATTCATTTTAACGTTACAACGACCTTTTTGTGTTTATTTTAAAGAGGCGAATGAAGCTACCCAGCTCAAAAACTCTATAAACCTTGTCGCTGGTAGAATATTCTATCCTTATTTGATAACAACAGAAAAATACTGTAAAAACTTTTCTGTCCACCTAATAAATAAAAATATGCGAAAGCAATATGGAAGATTATTCTACCGCTCGAACCTGAAGGGTCCTTTAGTGGTCATAGGGAATGTTCCTAGTGGGACGTACAGGGCAGTATGATACAGCTTTCTATATAGGCAAAAGTTAGCTTCCGACTCAATCAGTCTTCTCACTCCATCTCGCTCTCTCTCTCTCTCTCTCTTCCTGGTTTTTACTTCTATCCCAAATATCAAATCGAAATGATTTATTTCTTTCTCTACTTCGCCAGTAGATTCGGCACTATCAGCGGTACATCTAAATCATGCTAACGTTCTATATGGGAAAAATATGCCTGATAAGGAATAATGCTTTCCCATCGAAATGGGTGGATAAACTAAATTAGCAATTCTTTTGCTAAGCTAACCTTTGAGGGGCAAAGAGGTAGCAATTGTAAAAGGGGTTTTCCAGGAGCAAGTGAAAATCATCCCTACTGTGCTGGACCTTCATTTCTGCTGCGTTGCAACACAGAGTGAACGTTAGAAAGTAAACAGTGTCCAGCGCAACAACATCATAAAGCAGTCCGGGAGGAAAAAAAATATGAGCGCTTGTTTTGTTGTGTGATGGTTGTTTATTGCTTCGTTGATTGTGCTGTTAATATCAAGGGGAATACGGGGCCGGTGGGGGGAAATAGGGAGTGTATAGGGTGTAGGGAGTGTGTAGGCATAGAATTACAGCATTCAGTGTTGTAGAGCAAAAAAAAAAGGAGAGAGAGAGAGAGAAAGAGCAGAAGAGAAGAGAAGAAGGAAAATTCGAAAGAGCACGAACACTGCGAACAATATTGGAATCGTATTAAAAGTTGCAGACACTCGGACTATCACTGTTATTGTTGTTTTCCCCTGCTGTTCCTCACATCTTGCCCAACGTGCCACTCCGTTGACCAGTACGCGGGAAAACCGCGTGAAAAGATTTATGAAACAGCGCGCGCAAAATAGTGCGAATCCTTTCACTAACCACAAGCAGCTGGATTGGACCAACCCGGACTGGGTCCGGGAAATTGCGGGTGGTAAGTTGATGTCCTGTCGATTCGATCGGTGAGCTAATGGTTTTCCCCGCTGCTGCCCGTTTACAACAGTTTCAGAATTTGTTTCCCCCTCCCCCCAGCCACCCTAGCCATCGGAAGACGTTGGAATTTCGATATCGATGCTCCCGGAAGCCGTTTTTCCCTTACCGAAACCCCTCATGCTCGTACATTGCAGCTGGATTACAGGAGGAGAGTGGAGAGGGGGGGGGGGGGGGGGAGGAGGGGATGTATAGTAGCACGAAGGGGGTTATTTTTTTGTTGGGGTGGAATTTGGAATTTGTGTTGCGCCGCATAGGCCCACCGAATGTCTGACCTTGCGAACTCAGCAGACCAGATGGCCCAGACCGGGGTAGCCTTCACCATTTACACACCAAAGTACGGCCATTACAAGGTTACCGAGGGGGTGGTGGGTTTGGTGCCGGGTGGAATGCAAAAGGAAGCTGTATTTCAATTTGATATGTTATGCTAAAGCAACTGTCGGTGGGAGGCACCTCTTAGGTAGAGACTTCCGTTGGCAAAGCGAGGGAAAAATTAGGAAAAACCATCATATTGAAAAAAAACACCAGGAAAACATTTACACCGCAAAAGTGGTGTGTGGTTACATTTCTCTTCCCTTCCCACTCATCATCGCTCCCCTTATCCGCCATTTGTTAAATCACGCGTGTAACCTCCGCTTCTGGCTTTAGGGATTCATGGAGAGCGCAATGAGTGAGCATACTGATTATTTGTCTAGCTCAACAAACCAATTCTAAGCTGTGGCAATTTACAAAGATAAAAAAACGTAACCGTAGAAAGATCTTTTTCCTAGCGAAAATCACGCACACACACAAAATCACTCAAATAATAAAATTTAATCTCTGGACGGTTGGAAATGTGACGGACGCGATGAAGGAGTTTGGGGCAACAACATCAGGCGCATGGTAAGAACCACCCAACCACTGGCCTGCTTTCGCTTTCGCTTCCATCTACCCTTATTTCCATCCCTTTCCAACTCTCACCCCTTCTAAATTAAACATATACACCAAGAATCGTGTATTCAAAGTTCCCGATGTGAAGTTTTTCCTCCCTTTCTTTTTTTTAACTCCGTTACGCCTCCGCTGTTTATCGCATAGGTAAAAATGGAAAGATGAGCGTGATGATTTTCTTTTTTCCTTTCCAGTCCACTCCTAAAGCGGTGGCGGGTTTGGTAACGGTAGCGGTAGGGATGCATGTTGTTAGTTATTTCACCGTTTCAAACATACGGCGCTTTAAACAAATGTTTACACGGCTACAGACGGTTTAAGTTTTTGCGACGATTATCCCCATTTTCTCCAATTCCCCCCCCCCCCCCCCCCTCTCCCTGACCGGCACCGAACAGGTGGGGTTGGTTTCTATTGCTCAGGTGCGATGGTTGAGGCCGCAAGTGTCTTCGTTTCGGATAATAGAAGCAACTGCTGCTTGGCGTATTATTGTTTTTCCTACGAGCAGCCTTCTCGTATTTTACTCGAGTTGAATTTATTTTTTCTTTGTTGGCAGGATGATGGTTTGGTTGTTATTGTTATTGGTTTTTGATTGTTTACGGTTCATCAGGTGCTATTCTGTACCGTTTTGTTTAGCGCTAGAGCGATTTGTTTTCTTATGACTTGAACTTTAACGACACTCAAGAAGTACGACGACTTCTGAACTGTGTTGAAGGCGAAAGATGAGAGAATGATTTTTCTTAAGATTCATGAAGCTAATTTACTGTAGGATTATTATGTTATACGTATATTTTATGATGGAAAATATTTAAGTAAAAGAAAGATGAAATTTTAAAGATGATTATTACAAAATACCAATCAAAGTAGGTACCCAATTTATAAAATTACTATATTGAATAGTTTAAATTTAAATTCGCGTGAATTTAATTAAAAAAATTAAAATCGACATCGTGAACGTGATGTATTTAAGCAATATTAATGATGCAATTTCACGAATATAATAAAACTATAAATTCAGTGCAGCGGTGAAACCATCTATTGTATCCTGAAAGGAGAATTATTTAAGCTGGCAACAAAAAAAAAACACCAAAAAATTGAACACAAACTGACCGACTATTGTGCTGTCACTTTACGGGTAGTAAAATTTAATTTTTACCATTTGCTTTCATCCATCAACCAATCAAATTGTGATGGGGGTTCACATTGTCATTAAAAAAAGCCTTCGTTAACTACCATGCAGCAGAATGTGGGCTGCTGTAAATTAAATCAGCGTTTTATTTTCGGCCAAACTGTACGAAACCCGCTACAGATGCTGTTGGTTTATATTTTTATATCGACTAATTAATTATTATGTGTTGTAATTGGGTCAGTGCGTATGATTTAATCAGTCATGTAACGGTAACGGGCTGTGGGAGCTTTATTCCAAATAATTAAACTATTCCTTTTGTTTTGCTGATGCACATGATTTTAGTGAAAAATATTTTGAATCGTTTAGATGTAGTTGGAAGCAAACAAAAGTGCTGATTTTGTGAAATATATGTAATCACAACGCATGTCGATACATGGTTATAAAATATCCTGCACGGTCTCGTTAAGGACTTTTTTTATTCACACTCGTTCAATAATGTTCCAATAAAGCCTGAAAGGATAGGGAGGGATAGAGTCATGGGATTTAGTGAAATTGGCCGGCCTGTTAGCAGTGGTAGCATCGTATGGGAATTAGAAATTGACCTTAAAAATACTAATAGACAAAAATACTTCATCGATTTAATTTACGTATGCGAAGTCTTGACCAAATAGAATTAAAAATTGACATTTCTCAAACACATCGAATACGATAATGAGAAACAGGACAAATGCGATAAAGATGGTGCGATAAAGATCGTGGTTAAAACGCTTTCAAAGAGCATGAACAATGGCCAAACCATGACCAACGGCCAGGAAAGACTTACAGTTTAATTGGTGGGACTGACAAAAAAAACGTTATTATGAGTTATTCATTTTTCTGACAAATAATATTTTTTTATTAAACGACGTTTCATAATTGTTTCGTAGAAGCTAACAATAAGTATCCGACAAAATGAAACAAATGAATACATAGTGAAACAATTTGATGAAAAACATGGGTATAATCATCCTAAGTTTCAACGAGTATGGTTAAGCACGCGCGTGTACAGCAACCTAAAGTTGGAATGTAGAGAAGCTTCACCAGAAGCGGGTGTAACGTCATCGAGAACCTTTTGCCCAGAATCATCATCTGTCAGTGTAGGTTGTCAGGCAACGGCAAAAGGCACGGAATAAATAGAAACCCCAATGAGAACACGTTCGTTGCTGCGGTACAGCCAGCCAGTACACGCACCGGAAGCGGAACGTTACGTCACACACACACACACACACACACCGAACCGATACTGATGTCGGAAAGCGTGCTACTTCCAGTAGCTTATCACGATAAAGATGTGAATGAATGAATTGAATTTTGAAAAACCCATCTCATCGCAGAACGATGGAAGGCATTCAACATTGCGTGGGATTTCAAAACGATAGCTAACAAGCGAAGTGAGGCGAAAAATTGTCGAAGAAATAACATTCCAGCACCCGGAGATGGATGATAGAAGTCGGGCTGTGATTGGTGCTGTACCGCACCTAACCTGCCTCATTGTTGGTGGGGGATTTTGTTGCTGTTGTTGTACGTTGTATTGTTGTACGGAGCTGTTCGGTATGCAGGTTTAGCTCCCTGATGCTTATTTCTCGTTTGCCGGAGTTTTCGGCAACTCCAAGGGAAAGACTATGAGTGGCATTAGAAGAAGTGTTCAGCAGAAGTACGCTGTGTGTATCATCCAGTTTGACCACCATACAGGCAAGCAATGGATGGGGATTTATGAGCCCAGACGATCGTTACGATTATCTGTACCTTATTCAACATTTAATTTTTTTCACTTCTCCTGGTTGGCTCCTGTTGGAACATACTCAACAAGCGAAATTCCCTACGGAAAAGTGGATCCTTATTAGCCATCCAAAACCGCCCTGCACGTGGAATTTCAGAAAAAGCTCACTTGAGAGTCAGCAGAAACTCTGCTTTTGCTTGACTGCGGTGCTGCATTTTCCAGCCATTTGCCAACCGAAACCGGTTCGGGTATTCCGCTGTTGGAGTTTGGAGTTGTGGGTGATTTATTGGATACGGTAGGTCCAAACGTACGGACCTACCGGATTCCATCGTTTTCAAGGGGCGATATAATCGGGTGTGAAATTAAATTTGTGCATCGTTTGCTTCTTTTTTTATTTGGTTCTTCACCATCCTTTGGACTTTGGATGAGATTTCGATTCCCAAGAAACTTTTCCCAAAGACTTTCACTTCACGTGCATTTATGTAAAAAAAACATAGGGGTCCTTATTGCGATGGCTCAGCAATTGCAACAGGGATACGTACCCACGCAACTACCCATTCAACTCACATCGGAAGCCTTTTGCAGAACCGCACAGTGCGGAACATAAACAGTGGTCCAAACTCGTCCGGTCTCGGTGGCTTGTAGCACCTGTACCGCTCGGCTGTTTCCTGCAGTGGGTGATTTCTTTTTTGTATGCTGCTGCAATGGTCAAAGTTCCGGCCATAAGACGCTGTACTTAGCGGCGTGGGGGTGGCGTGTGCATGAATAAATCAACCCAACACTACCACGGTGTGCGATGCTGCGCTAGCAAAGTTGTTGTTTATTTTTATGGCATTTTATGGTGTACAAACTATTGCATCGCCCAACCCAACACCGACCCCGACCGCTGGGTGATGGGACGGGTGAAACCATCGAAAATGGGGCTTCCGCAAGACTTTCTTGCAAATACACGACCCGTCATGCATCGTGAATGGCAATGGGAAGTTTTGCTATTCTTTTTTTTATGTTGCTGCTTTTTGTGTTTCACTCTTCAATTGCCTTTTCTTTACGAGCAGTTTCCCGCTTTCGCGTACCGGTGCTTGGCAGGCGAGTTTATTCCGATTTACTATTACTGCAGTTAATAAAAAAACACACAAACACATCCAGCAATCCTCGGAACGAATGAAAGGTGGATGGTTTTAAGAGGGCCATTTTGAAGGATAACGATTTGTGGAGGTGCTATGGAGGTTGTGTGTTGGTGTGATTAAACCACGGTGGCTTTGGGGGTTGCCAGTGTAAAAGCACGACGTTGACTCAACACTGTACTGATCTAGCAGCTATAATTCCCGGTTGGATGACATCCATCCCCAGGGACGCGTTCGAATCAAAAAAACGTGAAGCAAAAGTGTGCTAACTCAAACAGCCCCACGGCTGTCAGCCCCACGTCTAACACCATCCGCTGGACCAAAAACCCAACCCGGTGAAGGTTTAGCGAAAGAAAATACCGAAACAGTATTTATTTTTAAACAGTGCCGTGGGTGGTCGCTGTTATTTACGGCTTCGCTCGCGTGTGCTTTGCGGCAATTTTGCCATTTTGTCACCTAGCGCTTAACGAGCGCGTGAGGGTGATGATTTGCAATCCATGTGCGCCCAAATGTATGCATACCGCACAGCAAAAGGGTTGCCATGTTGCTATTCGTCAATATAGTAGCGCGGGGTTAAGTTTTACTAAAGACTGTCAAGGTTTTCTGGCACGGAAGGAAGGAATGAGGGAGCGAAAGAAGTAGCAGTCGGTAGGGAAGGATCGCAAGGCGACGTTGTTGCGCTGTTGTTCGGGGTCCGGGAAAATTAATGCAGGAAGCATAGACGACACCGGTACTGCTGCCGTCGGTGATTAGGATTTTGGGGTGCGGATGCGATACGTCTGCGTCTGATGTATGCGGTCTGTTCAGCCAACTGTTTGCCTGGCTGATATATATTCTATTCTGATGCCCGCCTCGCCTTCGCCAGGCGTCGTCCGTTGAAAGGACCAATGTACGCAGCGTTTACGTACAAAGTGTAAATTAATTATTTGATAATAGAACGATAACGTTAGTGGTAGCCTTAAGAGGACGGATGGTGGTCGGAACCCATCTTGAGCGAGCTTTGCGCCTCGCCTGGACCGGACCGAAAGGGCAGGGTTAGTTGTTAGCGTCAGCTTCCGTTTGGTGTCCCATCCGCGAGTCCCCGTGCGAGCTGTCACCGTCGGTGGGCGCGCGTTTTGTTGTCGCAATACCCGAGGGGAAACAGAATACAGGAATTCATTACATTAAATTATCGGCCATGCGGAGACGGTGGAGCGAAAAACCGCACGATAAGACATTTCGGTGCCGTCGCCGTTCGGTCCGTGTGTACCGGGATACCACCCGCCCGGCCCCTGTTCCTGTGTGTGTGTGGGGAAGGAGCGATGATTGACGCCTGACAGCGTGCTGCATGCTAAGCGGATGGTTCCGTCGCACTCAACTGTGATGGCGAATTAAGCGACGTACGTTTGTTGTCGGAATCGATGAGGAAATTCCTGGTTAATCTGGCATGCTGCTTGCGTACGCTGCAGGACGATCTGTGTGGGAGGAATTGGAAGACACAACCGGACGTACGTGTCCTCAAAAAAAAAAAAGACAATGAATTTGGGACTGACCTTCGGTGGGATAGTTACAACCCGCCGGCATATCACTGTTTCCGTACATCCTGACTACACTCCCGCACAGCATCAGCAACATATAACTCGTTCCCATCTGCTCGGTAACCTACAGTGGCGTGATGCGCACTGGAAGCGATACTGCTGTCCATCTTGGTAAATGATTACCGACAACAATACAACGTTACACCCGGAAGCGAAATGTTACGGTTTCGATCTCTTATCCGATTGATGTCGGCAGTCGTTTCCGATCAACAAGAGAGCATCATTTTTGGGCCATCCGCAGCAGATACCCAAAAAAAGGGCCGTGAAGATTGAGCAAGGGCTCGGCGGGTGGGCGGCTAGCGCTCATTCACACCCCACAGCACATCTCTACCGGTCTCTGGGTTTGGGAAACAAACAATACCGACGCCATTTTATACGCCATCGGTGAACGGTACGTGTTGTTATGGGGTGTACGCAATTGTAGGCGCTTTTTGGCGCCTAAAGTTATGCACCGTTCGCTCTCATGCTACGGTGATTTACCGTGCACCTCCAATTCGCAGCACAAACGAAACATCAAACACATGCGAGGAAGGCACCACCCGACAGTACGGTCGATGAAAGCTTCTGAGGCCACCTTGCGTGTGTCAAACAGTCATTGGGCTGGGACGCCAAAAATAATTCAACGACAGCAAGTGAACTTCCACAGTGGCCGAAATTCCTATAAGTGCACCCTCATTCAGAATCTATTATTAATGCAAGGCATTTTGTGGTGTTACTCAAAGATTACTTGCGCTAAGACTGTACAAAATTAAGTAATGAAATAAACTTAATTTAATTTAATAATGGTTAGGCCATTATTTTTTGTGATGCATTTGAACAATTATTATAGGCGCAGTTGTGAAAAGCGGGATGTTACACTTTGAGTCAGCACGAACTCCAGACCAGAATCCCATTGAAAATCTTTGGGGAATCCTGGCTGAACGGATGTACAATAGAATAAGACAGTTTGCAAAGGTTAGAGAGCTCCAAGAGAGAGAGGAAGAGAAGAATGGCAAAAAATATAGTTGGATATGCTACAGAAACTGTTTAATTCGATGCCGAAACGATGATAAACACATTAAGTACTAATTGTAGGATAAAAGTTTATTATCATACTTTAATAAAACAATTTCTTCCCATCCAAAAAATTGTTTTATTTTTTTAGTTAAGTACTTATGGAAAAAAAGCATTTCTCGCCGTAAGCAATTATAAATGACCCTGCGCCTACAAGAATTTCTAGCACTGCCGTTTGCTGCTTTTTGGCGGAATATGTTATCTTAAAATAATTCGTGAAATATTAACTCATAGCCCAACTGGGGGTGGGCCTCGAGCCCCACCTCGAGGAGCGTACGAGCGCTTTGTTGGGTCCTCTCGAAACCGGATGTCATTAAACCGTCGATAATGATTGGTTCCCTCAGGAATGGAAGTACTCGGTGTGGGAATTCTACTACTTCAGACTCCGATAGGCAGTGATCGAAATGATTTCCTTCTGGGAAATATTTAAAATCTAAAGCACAGCATTGTCAAACGCTTTCGGTGTATCGAGATGCATGGAGTGAGCATTTACTCAGAACTCAGACATTTCTAAAATGGGAGAAAAATACTCGTCATTCATAATTTTTGTTTGATTGCAAAAATGAATCCTAATAAAATACGACAACTCGCTAGGATGGAGCAAAAAATATTCAAAACCTCAACATCAACGACACAGCTGACAGCTGGCTCGTCTATTTATATATACTTCATTGAGAACGCTGGAGATATCGGGAGGAAATGAAGTTTCCTACCAAACTGGTGGCATAAAATAGTACTCGTACTATGCCGCAGCCGAACGACCTTCTCTCGCGGTTTGTACAGACAGTTTGAAGTAAGGCAGAGCTGCCCTTATGACGACGTACTGATGCACCGCAAGTGCGCTCGGAAGTGCCTCCTGTGGTTGTTACGCGTGTGTGTGTATGTGTACTTTTTAATGGCAATTCCGAAGAGCGAGAGATTGAAAATCTAGCCGATCGTAAATAAATCAAACGCAACAGACAGCGAAAAGAAACCTTGAGCGTCTTCGTCCGCGCACCTTCCGGCGCATTCGGTGATACTTCAAAGGGGTTTTAGTACGACTTCGCCGCTGTTTAACAGACGCGCTACTGTCGAACGTTGCGCCGAGCACAGCTTCGAAACGATACGCTACGTTGCCGTGACGCAACGTCCCGCGGCCGGGAAGCGAATCGGGAAACAATCGAAGGCACCGACTGCCCCGGGCATTTATTCCGTTCCCTGATCCGTGCGTGGCTTCATTCGGTGTATCGGCGACAAAGCGAGGTCAGGATGCGTGTTTCATGGGTGTGTCGGTTGGTAGCTAACCAAGAATTCATCATCTTACATTTTGGGTCGCCTTGGATGAAGAGTTCCTGCCCGCTTCCGGGATCTATCGAGTTCTAAGGGAGGTAACGTGGGATGTCGTCTAATATTGGTTGACGGAAGCGTGATAAATTGCTGACAAGCATTTGCTTCCTTACTGCTTTCCACACGCTATCGAGCGTGCCCTTTCACTCTAGGAGCACTGTTTCCTACAATTTGATTGCTGTCTGGGATTTGTTGGATGGGGAGGGGGGCGTTATGGATTCAAGGTAAATAAGAGTATAAAAAAGCCGAAAAGCTGGAAGAAATTCATCAAGATCCAGCAGTATTACGGATCCTGCGGGCTTACCGTTTTGTTGGTGTGAATCAGTTCCGGTAACACTCGTAAGCACATTACTTTAATATCTGCCCAGTTATGTCGATGAAGTTGTGGACAAGTAGTACTACGACACGGTAAATACACCACTGGGAAACGTTAGGCGACTACAACACCCATACCGGAACGTCAACTAATCGCGCATTTTGTTCTCCTTTATATGAGGTGGAACTCGTACTGACGTCCAAAACTTAACACTCGCTTTTAGCGGAGCTTGATTATGGGCCCGATTGGTTTCTGTCAGCCCAGTCCTGCTGGGTGCTGAGTGATTGAATCGACACGATATGGGGTAGAGAAATGTGGAGACAGAGCTGCAGGAAGGAAGTGGAAGAAAAAATAACAGCTTGGTCAAAAACACTTTATCGATTGTGTACACGGTGGCGCCTGTACGTTGCGGATGTCGACGAGTCGAAGAGGACGAGATTAGACCACGAGGGCACCACTGTATGAGTGAAAGCAAATCAAAATTTGGTCACCGAGTCCCTACGCCGTAAGGATGGAAACGGCTGTAGGACAAAAGCGTTGGAAGGGCGAAGAAGAAAGCCGTGGACGTCCTCTATAATGTATACCGATACAAACGATGGTAGGCTCTTTCGGGCGATAACATTCATCTTCCCAGTGACATCACAGTGACAACTGTGCCGGTTACTGCACGACAACGAACCGGAGGCCACAACACCATTGCTCCCCATGTCAGAAGGTTAATTATCTGCTAATAGCTGTTCTGTTCTTCCCGGCGGCCCGCATCTTCCGCTTTTGCTGGGGAGTCTCAGGGCCTTTAATCGCACCCATAAAAAATCCTCAACATCTTCAAATGTCATTATTGCGCCAGTGTTTGTGCTGTATTTATGTGGGCCTCGTAGAGTAATGTGAACATTTTTTGTGCTCTTTTTTCTTTCATCTGACCGGACGCGGCTTTGACTTCACCTCATCTATAGCGCAAAAGCTCGTCTAAAGAGTGCGAGAGTGACATCTTTAATGTGATGATGATGGGAAAGATTTAGGAATAATCTACGAAGAGTTTTGTTTTACCGATCACAAGCTTGGTGTATTTCTATTCTGGACCGACAAGTTCTTGATACGGAAGGGTCTCGGACATTCGGAAGTGAAGATATCGGAACGAACCCGATCATGATATCACAAGCGATCCAGTACGCGGATTACTTTGCTCGCTCGATGCGAAATGACTCCTCGGTGCCGGGTGGCGGTGTGTACGCGGGGGGCAACGTGACCGGGCTTGGTGGTGGGACGGGGAATACATCCAGTACCGGGACGGCCACCGGTACCGATCTGTTCGATATGTACGCCAGGAACTATCCGTACGTGTCGTCTACGGAGGAGCAGAACTACATCGAGCAGCTGAGCGACAACCTGCGCAATCAGTCGGCCGGCAATCGCAGCTACGGCGGGTACGATTACGGACTGGAACCGATGCCACTGCCGGAGTGCAGTAACGCGTACTCGGCCGGACCATACTTTCAGCTCACCAGCTACTTCCTGTACATCACCATCTTCGTGACGGCGGTGATCGGTAACTCGATCGTGCTGTTTATCGTCCAGTCGAACCCGCGGATGCGCACGGTCACCAACTTCTTCATCACCAATCTGGCCGTCGGTGATCTGATGATGACGCTGTTCTGCGTACCGTTTACCTTCATCTCACTGTTCGTGCTGCAGTACTGGCCGTTCGGGCTTGCGATGTGCCGGCTGGTGAACTACACGCAGGCAGTGTCGGTGCTGGTTAGCGCCTACACGCTTGTCGCGATCAGTGGTGACCGGTACATTGCGATAATGTGGCCGCTCAGGCCACGCATCACCAAGACGTAAGTGTCGCAAGTGCTTTTGTTGTGTGAATTGCATACTTTTAGGCGTTTATTGTCTACAGAGTAGGGTAGAGTAGAATTGCATACTTTTAGACGTTTATTGTCTACAGAATAGAGTAAATGTTTTATCGTGTCTAATGGTGTTTCTACTGATGTCTTACCTTCCCGACAGTTGCTCCAAGTGCTTGATCGGTATCGTGTGGATCATCGCACTGATTACAGCCGTTCCGATCGCCATCTTCTCGACGCTCTATTTTCCAACCGATTGGCATGTACAGTGCAACGTGTAAGTATGATCCAGAGCGTGGCTCACTGTCTAGCGTCAATGCAATATAAGTTTGTTCTTCTGCGTGTAATTCTCGACCGGTTCTGGGCACGGTTGTACCGTCCACCGTATTGTGGTGCGATGGTTAACCAGTTTGTACGCTAGATCGCTCTTATGAATAATTCTACAGCGCACACAGGTTGGGTTTTGCCCGAGATTCTCTTTTTCACCCGACACACCACCCCACCCGTGAATTAGCATACGAATGAAAACCTCATCTGCATAACATTTTGCATCCATGCCCCCCTTTTGTGGGCGTGCGACCAACCAGGGCTAGTTCAACGATCTGAATAAACAAACTTGTGCCGAATTTTGCCGCCATCCGGGCGCAAGGGTAATGGTCACCGTATTATCAATTTTGTCGCTTGCACAGCTACAAGTTAGCTGTTCACGCTGGAACAAAGGAATTACCATACCAATTAACATCCGCGCAGCGATACGGACGCGGTGGCGATGTTTGGTACACGGATGCGGCTTGCCGTGCGAATTATGGCAGTCTGGCGGTGCGTATGTGCTGTCCGAAGTTAATAAGTCTTCTGCCAGCTGCTTGTCAACATCAGTGGGGGTCATTCATCCGCATCTCTCCCTAACCCCTCCCTAACTTCCCTCTTCTAAATCCAATATGCCACGGAAAGCTTGGCAAATTTGGCCGAATGGGTGTGATTTTATTGTCCTGATGTACCGCTGATTATGGTGGTTTTATGGGAACATGGTAAAGGATTGCTTCAGCCCCAGGATGCTATGTCATGGTGAGTGTTTTAGGCTGTCATAATTGGACCGGCATACGGTCACTTGGATAACGATGCCCCGTCCAAGCCGGGTGTTATCATCTGTTCTGGGGAGTTACTTGTTTTTTTTATTGGAGGATAGATGTCTAGTGGATGTTGTGACATTAGAATTACATTAGGATTAGCAATTGTTTGTGCATGGTGGAGAGAGCTACATAGGGAAGGGTATGAGCTTAGAGCGCCGAGAATTCATGTTCCCGAAAAGGTCGGTAAGGTCCTTGGAGAATTCGTCCAAACTTTTGTACATTGCACTGATGCTCGCCAGCTAACCCCGTAGCTGCTATATAATGACCACTCAGCAGCTCTAGCTTACCTGCACCTGGTGAGCCGGTAGCTACCACTTTTTCTGCTTTATCTCACCCCGCCATATTCCTTCTGCCCACTTTCACCTTCAGGCCAATCTGTGCGGAAAAATGGCCATCACCGGAACAGGACGACTACTACACAATAGCGCTACTGACCACACAGTTCATCGTGCCGCTGGTTGTGCTGATCTTCACCTACACACGCATCGCGATTGTCGTATGGGGCAAGCGGCCACCGGGTGAGGCGGAAAACTCGCGCGACCAACGGATGGCCAAATCGAAGCGCAAGGTAGGTGACGGTACTGACATTTCCGATGGGGGGGATGCTTCTATACGCGAGCGCGCCTAAAGGTAGGCTATCGAACGGTGTCGTTCGTTTTTCGGAACGCCCGGGGCGCTCCCGAGACTCGCCTGTGCAAAGATGCAGGAAGTGTCGCTGCAGCTTAAGCCATATGCTCGGTATCGATTGGGAAATAGATCCCTTAATTAATTTTTACGACCCCATTCGATGCGCGACGGGTCTCCCGTACGGCGAGAGTGAAATAGCGTATGCCCATTGGAACGGGCGACCATTATTGACCGGTGATATTCGAGGAAAATCAACGCTGAGCAACTTCGATTTTGGGGTTTTGTTTTACCATCTTAATTCTTTCACCGAAAAATTCCAGCAACACTAATGCCGGAAGATTAATGTCAATTTCCATAAAATCGCTCCATTAGAGGAAAGAGTGCGAACAGACGTACGAACGTTCGATTGCCACTATATTTTCTGCCCATTCCGGTGGGAATGGGAATCGGTCCGGTGTTTTACTTACATAAATTAAGTTGGATAGAGTTTTTTTTCCAGAACGGTTTTCCCGCGTATCGCCCGATCCTGGCACAAAGCACCATTACAGGGATAAGATTTAATGTCTTATTTCATTACACTTGAAGCGCTCAATTAAATTCACGGCAAACCGGTGCTCTCTCGCTCCTGCTACTGTGTGATGGGAGTAAAATCAGAGCCAGAGAATGTTTTTACCGATTTTCCGTGCGGAGGTCGGGGGCCAATAACACACTCAATAGCACCACCGCACGCTCCGATGAATTTGCCTGGTTTCGGATTATTGTTTATGTTTCTGTGTAAACATGGTCTCGCCCGCCGTAGAGGGTGGTTATTACAGCACCAGTTCGTTGGTGGTCCATCCACCAGGTTCGTGTGGAAATGTTGGAGTGGAAATAGTGGAAAAAAGTGAACCAATATTTCCTGATGTATGGCCGCTGCGTGTGAAAGTTGTGGCCAACATTGAAAGGGCCAGGCAATATTCCTGGCAGGTATTGAGCATCAATTGTTTGTTGGGGCGGTCAGTCTAAATCACGACGCGGGAGTGGGCGATAATGAAGGAAATTAAAAGCATGGAACGGTTCATTGAAAAGTGATTTTCGTGGTAGCATACTGTTGACTTTAATTTTTCGCGTAGATGGCGAAACCTTAGCGGTCCGCTCTGTATTATAAATGAACTATGGCATGTATGCGCTCGTTGTTCCGTTCGGTTCGTTTAGCCTGATTGCTGATGGCTCAGAATTGACTTTCAGAAGTGGTAATTTCACTCCTTGCAGACTGACCGGATATCTCTGGCCGAGAGTTTAATATGCGTGAGCCTAAAGCCAGGTGTTGGAGTGTTTTGTGCTGCAAATTGCATACTTTTAGGCGTATAATTTAAAGGGAACAATATTGTTTACTTGTGTGTTTACTTCAAATCGTTTTGGGTAGATTGGGAAATTTATTTATATTCTACCAGCTATCAGCAACTAGAATATCCACAGCCGGCTAAGATGTAGGATTTCAGTGGATGAAGGGTGCTTTTTGTGTTCCTGTTGTACGAACTGCGAAAGGAGAGAGAATTAAACAAGGGAAGGAAAATAATGTTGTGGGGGAAAAAAAACTCATCGTTTTCTTGAATTTCATCTCCCCTAAAATTTTCCTTCTCAGACAGAAACGAAAAGCACAGCATAAAACATCTTTCGAGTGGTATTATGGCTAACGGCATCGGTGAATTATGTTACTCCCAACAAACCAACATACAAGAAAACATATGAACACGTCGCTAGAACCCCGCCGGTACCATCAGTGTACGCGAAAGCGTGAGGCGTGGTAAAACCTCGGCTTAAACCCATTAATCACACTCACACCTTTTTTTCCGTGCTGTTGGTTGGAGCACAAAATTTTCCCATAAGCGGCTTACCGATGCTTGATCCTCTTCCACATCCCGGGGATGCGATTTCACCTGTGCGAGCTCAGATCGTCCGCTGGCTGTATTTGTATTTTTTTTCTTCCATTCTTTTGTATCTTTTGTGTTGCATTTGGCGTGAGGGATCCGGCTATTACGTTCCATTGCTAATGTGTGACACCGCGATGAATTCTCGCACGTCTCGACTGATGAGGGTGATCGTTGGTCGGAGGGAATGGGAGGAGAAAGAGTAAGGAATGGGGTGTAAGAATGTACGCATGTTGTCAAAATAAGGGACCTTAGTTGTGGCCCATTCAACCCACTTCCAATCGCCCGCCTGCGGGTGCAATATGTGTACGTGACCGTACAGCAAGACGGATCCCATACTGCCAGAACGACTTTTTGCGCCTGAAGGCGCCTGGCCTCCTGCGTATGATGGAGTGCACATGGACTCTCATTTTTCTTGCCGCCTTTTCAGGAACTTGCCCATTTTTTTGGTGCTTCCGTTCCATAAGGACTTATTCATTAATGGGCTTCTCACGGCCCACTCAATGAGACTCGGCTGGTGGCGGCCCATCATTTGGGGGTGATGCCTTCCCGGAAGGATATGCACGGGAAGGTGTGTACGGTTTTGTCGATCCTTATCGATAAAGGTTTTGCTGGCCAGCAAGCAACGGAGTAAAGCGAAAATACATTAAATTTAATTTCACTGGACGGGTGAAGGACACAAGACGACAAGTGAAATGTCACGCACCGGTTGCGAACATTAGCATGCCGGGAGTTTAACGCTGGCCAAAAGTTCGTTTATTATATTTTGTTTTTCTTTCCTCTCTTTTCTTAAGGTGCCTCCTGGCTTCACCCGAACGAAATAATAATAAAAGAGAGACAGAAACATAAACGAAGAATAGTTGACCTCATCAGCGGTGATTGAGAGGAAAAAGTTTTTCTCGCTCGACCGACAAACAAACAAACCGGAACGTGGTCCTTTCCGAGCGCGCCCCACACCAGAACACCCTCGCGCCTAGGATCGGGAAAGAGAATTTAAATTAATTTTCAATAATTCGTCATATTTTCCGTTGCTTGTTCGTTCGGTGGGGGAGGTTTCGGGATGTGTCTAGGGGGTGTTAGAAAACAGAAGGCAAAATAAAAAAAAACATTTCCTCTTTCGTTTATGCACGCACCACCAAACAAGGGGATGAAAATGTTCTGCTTATTATTGTCCTTCTATTCATGATTTCTCACCCCTTGCCCTCCCGCCCCTCTCCCCACCCCATCCGATTGGGTTTTTCCTGCGTTTATCACCGGGAAGGGTCAGAGCTCGAACACAACACCGGAACAGACGCGACAACCCCACAGCCTTAACCATTTCCAACAAACCCTCTCGAAAGTTGTACGACAAAATGGCAGCAGGAGCGCCAAGTCGTCGGAAATGCGAGGCACGAACGCAACACCAAAATGTCAAGCTCGTGGCCATCGCGTTTGGCTTTCGCTTTACCTTTAGGAAGCGTTGTGCACCTGTTACGGGACACATTTTTCCACACCAACCAACCCCTCACAGTATAGTGCCCACATGTGTGCAAATATGCTGGGAATGAACAAAATGAACGTGAAGCCAATCACCATTTTATCATGTCGCAAATGAACTTTTATGATGCGTTACGCTAAAATTAATATTCCTCTCCAGCTAGCGGTAGGAACTTTTGCAGTATAACGGACTGATAAGGTGAAATTTTACTTGTACTAAAGCAATTCTTGTACTAGAAAATTCGAGATAAGTTGTTATAATTTAAATTTTCTCCTAAATTTCCTCTCCAATTTGCAATACAAAATGATTGAAATTATTCGAGAATTCTTTTAATATGATCTTTTTTTTTTTTTTTATTTTATTTTATTGAAGTTACTTATGCAGGTAAGGTAAAAATGTTACTTGGGGCGTTTTTTTAACCTGATCAGTGTTCAGGTGGTGGAACGAGCTACTCGTGTTTTTGATCAGCAAACTCGAAACGGGAATTGTTTATTAAATTTCTATGTTAATGATTTTTGTTCGCTGTCGCGCGTGGAAGGTAAAATGGTAACTTTCTTGTCAACGATGAAAGCAGGGGAAATGGGAATTGATAGCGATACATTGATGTTGAGGGTGTTGTTGTAATTGTAGGAAAATTCGTTGGAATTTTTCCTTTCTTTGCATATCCCACACTTCCTCGGAAGGGCAAAGGGTGGTTTTCCGGTGACGAAAGGAGCACCATAAGGGGTGTTCGGGTTCGATGGCATCTTCCCTTGTGTTGCCGGTGGGTTTAATGTTCCAAAATTCCGATATCACGTTACGAGGCGTCTCAAGTGTATAAGTGAATTTTTGGTAAAATAAGACACCCGCAAAAAAAACGGAGAGAAATAACAAGTGCAGACAGGAAACCAGTGAATGTAACGGCAAAATTGAGGAATATGGTACGCAATGGTACGATACTTGCCCGGTTTTGAGGAAGGATCATCCGAAAACGGAAGCTGTGGAAAACGTGTTTGCTGATAGCGGACGGAAAACGTGAGAATACCATTCAGGGTATTTTTTTTCGGACGAAAGTGGGCGAAGTACGAGGTGGGCTTTTGTTGACAATGGCGCACAAAGTGGCTAGTGGATGGGAACAGAGAAAAAAAAATTGGAGAAAAAAAAACTGGGAAAATTCACAATGTCACCCATCAGAAACCAAAGAGCAGAGAAAAGGGAAATAAAAATTCGACCAAATCGTGGAAAATCTTTTGGCTCCAAAATAGCACAAATTCACATACCCTTGTGTCATGTTCTAACCTTCTTTTGCTTCTTTATAACGCTTCGCGCTTATTGCCGATGCCAGCATATGGGGCTGATGCTGGACAGTAATGTGTGCTGCACAATTGAGCTCTTCCACTCATTCGGTTAACAACCCGATTTTCATTGCTCTCGACGATTTGACCAATTTTCTAAACTTTTCTTTATGCTCGTTGTGGCCGTATGCTTGCGGGCATGCAGGGAAGGAAGACGTGCGATACACAGTGATTATGGTGCCTTTTGGCAGCATCAGTCTCAACCAGAGCCGGTTGGAAAATGTACCATTGCTCGGTGGAAATCCCACGCCGTAAACGGACCGAGGTGATCTTTTGCCTTTTTTTCCCCATTATGTTTCAACACAGCGACAGGAATTGAGCAAAACGGGGTGTAAATTCAACCGAGGCGAACCACCACCGTACTACACTGACGGTAGTCTTCCATAAACGAAAGCCCCCGTCCGGTGATTACGGTGATTTTATTTGACTTTTTATCCTTCACCAAACGGACGGCACGAAAAGCGTCAAGCTTTGGTGTGCAATGGTGCATTGCTCTACCACGCCTGGTATCGGGAGGGTTGAAAAACGGTATTGATCGCGTAAAGCTGGTGTGTGGGTAGGAAATTAGCGCTCGTGCAAAAGACTAACGAAAGGAAACTGTGGCACTTTCCCAATCAAAGTAGAAATCCTTTCAAATCGTGCGCTTAACGGTTAGTCGCGAGGAAAATCGAACCCGTTTTGTGCAGCCTCTTTTTGTTTCGCATGGCTTTGTGCTTTTGCTTCACTGTTGCAGGGTTTTCTTACATATATTTAAATAGAATTTTTAAGTTTCGTGTATAATGTTTCGATGTAGTGATTGTTAGCATCCTGCAGTTTGGCCAATATTGTGCAATTTAAATTTTTTTTTGCTTCAAGTTCCAAAAGCAAGACGGAAACCCCTGTAACTTCTCGTTTGCAATTTTTCTTTCATCGACTATCTTGCGATGAACATCCGCTTCATGAAATACGAAGTTGTTTAGAGCTTCTTAATCGATTTTTTCGTGCATCCTTTTTTGCCGCCTAGTACACAATGTTAACCTCCCAAAACCGGCGATACCGGATGTCGCAGTTAAGGAGGGGAGGGTTATGTATCAAATGGAAAGCAAAACTAAAGCAAAAAAAACACACCCCATCAGGCCCATAATTTTAATAATCTCACGGCCGGCATGCTTTCGCTACCCCATTAGCAGGCGGGCCCGGACCCGGTTCATGCGGGTGTGTTAAAAACAAACAAGAATATTCCAATTTTCCCCAGCACGGTCCCTCCTGCTTTTTTTTTTGGTATGTTTGGTTTTTGTCGGTCCAATTATCTGTAGGGACCGAGATTGGGTTGTCAGCGAACGTTCGGCCAACGTGATGGGTTCGTGATGGGAAAAGGGGAAAAAGGGGAGGGAGGGAAGAAAAAGGTCCCCAAATATGGTGCAGTGAGGTTTGGTGTGGTGTGCACCGAACGGGAAAGTTATTGGAAGTAATTACTTTTTAACCAAATTGTTCGGTTTGCTCCTCAAGAAGCTGAAGTGATGGATAGGCTTGCGTTCGTGTGTTTGGCTAGACCGTCCGTGTATTGCTGGTATCCCTTTTGTTCGCTCGGCTAAACTGAATTGTCCAGAAAATCTCGACGAGAAAATCTGTCAATAGAGAGAAGAGAGAAAGAAAGACAGATAAAGAGAGAGAGAGAGAGAGAGAGAGAGAGAGAAAGAGAGAGAATGAGAAAAGGGAAAAATACCTTTAGCAAATTTAAAACAGCTGCAACTGACGATCACTCCAATTGGATTCCACTTGATTAGAGCGAAATGGTGACGTTTTCGTTTGGAATTTTTCCTCCCTGCTTTTGGGTGGAAAGAAAAAAAAACCCAACCGTGATAAACCAGGGCGAAGCGGGGAGCCGAACGTAACCGGCGGCAGGTAAATTGTTTCCCTGCCGATGGACATTCATTTTCATCTATCGATTACATAAATCCCTGCATTAGTACCGGCCGATTGAAGCGCGCGTTCGGCCGTGTACCTTTTGTCCATTTTGTATGCCCTGGCCCGGCTGGATGAGCTGGATCGACCCCGGTGCAGGAAAACATCTTTCACTTCGAGACTACCAGCTGCTAAATCTACTTTGCCCTCCCCCTCTTCCCTGCTGTTAAGCTCTGGCGCGGCGTGTTATGGCATGGACATGGTGGGTGAATCGTGTCGAAGGCGTTCGAGTGAATGTACCGGGCATAACGCCATCATCACTATTCTCGACTTGGGCCATGCTCGGGAGGTGAGGTTGTTGTCATCGGGTATCGTTTTAAGCCCGGCGGGACTGCCGAGACGGAGAGGGAGGGAAGGAGAGAGAAAGAGAGAAGGTAAAAAGATCATTTGTGCAAATAATCAGCCACTTACGATTGGTCACGCTACATTGTGACTTTTGCGATGCTGTACGCCAAGAAGCGCCTTCTAGCGTCAAACGGCAAGAAGCAGAAAATGGTTGCATGTTCATTAGACAAAAAAGGGGCGAGCTTGCTTGTCGGTCGGTGCCTTATGGGAATGGGAAGGTTTGGAATACATCAGTGGTGGAGATAGCAACTCCCACTCCCCCGATGTAAGTAAAATGATGAATAACCTCCGGTGCGCCTGAAATTAGACAAAACGCATGTTAAAAGATGGTCCGATGTTGGCACAACCTTAGTTGAACGAACTTCTGCCTGTGTACATCCAACTGTTTTTTGGTCGAGGGAAATGCGCTAACCCTGTAACATGCTATCATGTTCCTAATGCTACAGCGCCGCATCTACTGCTAGATCGTGATTACCGACACCCGTCATCTTCCTCCTGGAGGAGTTCCATTGGTGGTATCCAGCACTGCTGTAGCGTACAGCGTGGTCCAACATCACGAGCACCCCGCTGGCACCATAACGCGTTCCTTCTCGCCACTCACGTGGTGGAAAATTCGGACACACCGATAGATGGTCGCACGGAGTAGAAGCGCACATCCCGATTACCCGCAACATGGAATGCCCGCGACATGGTGGAAGATTCGAAAGCTGATGGCCCCATGGGTGCATTACCGATCGGCCATCGAACCGCACGTTACGTAAGGCTGTGAGCGAAAGTATTATTTTATTAGGCCTCCATTTCGAAAAGGGTTGATGTCTGCGACAACCTGCGCTGTACCTCTAAATCTAGTTTTGACTGACATCTAGGCAGGATATCTATTTTAGACGTAATGGAACATAATTATATAAAAAACACTAGTTAACAGATTGAAGACTTTATCAACTTCAACTCCGTGAAAAGAACGATAAACTTTGGAACTCTTTTACTATGGATAAGAGGAACACCTCGTGTGGTTTGTACCTTGGGCGAAGAAAACAAAAACAATGTCTAATAGGTTGACGTGGGAGTTAATTGATTTGGATAGGACTTTCCGTTGTTTGCTGGACAACTTTTCCTGTTGTGAAAAAGGTGTTAAAGGAGAAGGTTATTTATACTTTCCTTCCGTTGGGTCCTTGCTTCCGGTCGAATGAATTTGTGATATCGCACGGTTCAAGCCGTTACCTCGTTATTTTTGGCGTTAAGACACCCGGCCCCGGCGTGCCTATGCTAATGATATGAATCTCAAGTCGAGTGCGCACAACATCAACCTCGAACTCGGCAGTAAATCTGGGCAGAGAAAGAAAGAAAAAATGAACAACACCAAAATGTCTCTAATGTCCACGCTCCAACGCTTCACTTCCAGCAGACGTTCGATGGTTTTGAGAGATGTCGGGCGTCTTCATAAATCATTGAAATTTTAATAAGATGGCTTACGTCCCGGGGAGCGTACGTGGGTTAGCAGGCACCCGGGCTATACGTCAATCCAGGCTCCCGGTAGCCTTACAAGTCCATCCATCATTCAGTCGTCAATTGGTTTTGTTGTGCGCCTTGCTCCCGAAGATCTCCCCAATGTCCTGACGAACGGGTTGCCTTGAGGTGACGGACACACCGTACCGTATCTTTGCCGTTCCAAGGCCTTATCCAGATGGACGGCCCGATGGGGATGCTGCTGCTGCTGCTCACCGAAGTGTAACAAACGTAACGAACATAATCAAATCAGAAATTAATGGTCCCCGGAGAGAAAGAATGAGACAGAGAGAGAGAGAGATACACCGAGAGATCCCGTCAAGAGTACCCTTTTAAGATGGGGTTTATTATTCCGCCTTTTGGTTTTTTTTGTTGTTGTTTGGCTCTCTCCTTTTTGGAGAAAGGTGTTGATCCTTCCATCTTGAAAGGAGACACCCCAAAAATACAGCCGGCCACTTATAACCCACCGCTCTCGACGGTGGTAGCACGAGTGGCACGTAGACGACGAACCTGTTTGTCGCGGTTCATTTGTCTGGTGTCGCAAAAGGGCACAACGGGAGTTTTAAGATTAACTTTGCCAAATCTGCTCCCCTCCAGCCCGGGTGGATCTGGGCGCAGTGGATTATAAATGCGTACGGAAGGGAAGAAAAATTGACTTCGCCCCTAAAAGCCTTTCGGTACAATGGAGGTTGCGCTGTTGTGTCCAATCAGTTAGGCAGGCAGAGAAAATAGTAAGGAGAGTTTGTCTAGCTTACGAAGTGGTGGTGGTTTAAGCGATGATTAATGAAGCTGTTTGTTGGGTTGTATAAATGTCAAAATTTGGAACACTCTCGCACAGGTATGCACTCGAGGGTATTACATGACGTATCGCACGTGCTCCTGATGGGCGCAAGAACTAGACGAGGTGCAATAGCTTTTTTGGGGACGCGCACACACACGCTCTTCATCAATCAAAAGCTTACCCCAATGTATAGGGGTTTTTGGTATGGTACCTGGACCGTCTCACTCGCCGTTTGTCATGGAAAGTGGCATTGATTGGTGACGTTAATTAAGCGTTACTATCATGCTGGTGCCGGCCTTCAAATACTTCCACGCTTGCTTTCCTGTTCGGGCGTGTTAATTGAATCGAACGTAACGCACCTAACGCTGCCCAGGCTGGCAACACTGGAAGAGTCCTCCGGTTGGAAACCGCAAAACCACAAGCACGTACCACTTGAGGTTTAGCTGATGGGCTAATGCGATTGAAATCTCTTACGATTACCGTACCTCGGCATCACCTTCCGCTCTTCAAATCTGTCGACGATTTCGTAGGCACCGTGCGGTTAGTAAGTGCTGCATTCCGATAGGATATCTGGCGGGTGGTTGGCAGCACTGCAACTACAACTTCACCAGAGTGTGAACGTGCCGGGCGGTATAAAACGCACAACACACATACGCCAGAACAGCTCACCACAAATCTGCCCGCAGCACAGTTCTCGACAGCTAGACACGCACTGAGCAAAGAGAAGCCACCGGCTAACCCTAACCTCGCATTCGCTGGAATGCACCATACCACTGTTCGCAGTGGATCGCTTTGCGGTGTCGTTGATTTTCCGTCACCCTTTTGCTTTTGTTTTGCCTGCTTTGCGCCGGGTTTTTTTCGCTACCTTATGCGAGCGTCTTCGTGAATCTGCTCCCACCGCACCGTTTTCCCAGGCCACTTTCTCCGGTGCCACACCACCGCTACTGCTGCCAATTGCGTAATGGCTGTGCAGTAAAGGCCTTGGGAGCGGAGCATTATGTTGTTAACTTATCGGTACCACGTTGTGCATCTTAGATCTGCCCCTGCCCCTTACCGCTCGTTCTCGCCACATAATGTTACCTTCCGCACCCTTGGTTTTTGTTCGAATGTTTGCACTAATGTCGTTAGTGCAGGTCGCTTTTTTTTTGTTTTGGTAGCCTCGTGCCGTTTTGGAGACCACGTGGAGTCGACTCGGGAGCTCCCCTTGGTTATGCGGGGCCAAAGGTTTACCACCTGGCAAAAACCCCGGCAGCCAACTGCATATCGGCATCATCTTCCAAAAAGGTTTTCTTAGATAATGGGAGATGCATCTTCAACAAACTACTAGCGCGTTGCGTGAGCAAACCTCACACTACCTCGTAGAGAACGCTACGCCGTACCATCCCGTCATATCTGCTGCTGTGCAATCTCTTCATTTTGGCTACAATCCACCGGTATGTTGGCAGGCCAGGCTAGTGCCGGGTCTATCGGCATCTCCCGCACACACGCTGGCTCACTCATCTAGCCGCAGCTAGATCGGTATCTGGTCGTGCGAGCGGGTTTTAACCCGACTTGACTTGAATGTGTTTTGATTGCGGTGTCGTTTTGCTGCTTTCATTTGCACAATTGAGGCACCACCGCTGGATGATTGGTTTTAGATAAGAACGATCGATTTGTGCATAATGCAAATGTTACCTCAGACATGCAAAAAAAATATACTTGGGACGCTCACTTTCGGGGTAAAGGTAGACATTAGAGATAATAGTCCTCAGTACGGCTAAAGATGTGAACCAACTTAAATATAAGCACCTTTTCCCATGGGGAGTGTGAATAGATTAATTCGACAATCAGATCTGTTTTCAACCCGACTTCCCACCCCGGTGTCTTGGCTTGCGGTACCACCATTGTCCACCGTTGGGCCTGGCGACGCTCGAAGTGTCGAAATTCCATGAAAATTCCAAGTCATCCCAACCAATGCGGGAACGGTCCGGCACAAAAGGCACCAAAAAAAAAAAAAAGGTGTTCAGTTTATTTCTCGTAACTTCAGCCTCTGAAGGGCGTTACTTCAGCACTCATCTGTATCGATGGTTATGGTTTGATAAAATAGTCCGCCCAGTTACATAAGCTTGGGTTAAACTTTGCCATCGCATTTACACATTTCGCCCCAGCAATTTGCGTTCGCCTTCGGTTGCGGCAAGTGTACGGTAGGCTGACTTCACCTCCAACAAGGACACGCGCTTATCAGTAACACCGGTACAGCTACAGCAGGGGCTAAATCCTCTCAAGCCTCCCGGAATGTCCGCAATTTTCGGTGCGAAACGTCAAAAATGGTTCCGTCAGAACCCAATAACGGTCCCCAATAACCGTTGAGTTGTCGCACTCAATAATGCTAATTAGGTGCCACTTTTACCCTCTCTTCCACATCGTGATCGGTGCTTTAGGCAACCCGGCGTAGGGATAGAATAAGGCGTTTTCTGTTTTGTTCGGGTAGTGCACAGCCCACTAGCACTGGGTTCAACTAATCTAGCACTCGAAATGGAAGAACTATCAGTGCTTCGCCCAGACACGATCGGAGATGCTTCCCAGCAACATGGCGGGCATAACAATCTGTTATTTATTTAGAAAATCCGCAACCTGCTCGGACGGCCGCGTCGGGTATCTTTGTCCGGGCGTCGGGGTTCGTGGAACGTTGGTAGTAAAAGTTTATCGACAATCCTCCGACTCTTGCAGCTCAGTTGCAGGAAGGTGAGGATAAGGGTAAATGCTGTCATGCTTCTTATCGACCGCTTGAGGTGCAGCTGGTAGCGTTTAGCGCGCCCGAAACGATGGAGGAAAAATTGTCCACTCGACCGGCCTGCTAAGCTTGAATGTTGATGGAAGAGGGGAAGGTGAGGGGGAGTGTTGGGAGGAAGCGGATCCCTACCCACCCACCTTCAGTAATAACCTAAACGGCATCATCATCATGGCGTACCGCTCGGTACATTATCGCACGCTCCATTCAATTTAAAAGCGTGAAAGTAAATCTCAATACCATAGCCCACGATGACATGACCTAAGCCGCTGGAAGGCACTAACCACCCCCTAACCTACCCCTTACCCTCATCATCCCCCAACGGGTATGTCTTCCGGGGTAGCGCTGGATCAACGGTTTTTCCGCGCGTCCGAACAATGTTTCAGCCGCATGGTTTGTGTGCAGCAACCGCCCGCCGATCTTTGGGATCACCCTCGGACTATCCCCATTGTTCGGCGCGTTCCAGTTTCGCCATCGGCCGGGCAGACTTTCTCGCGTCCAGCAAACAAGCAAGGGTCCCACGCGCCAGTACGTTATTCTTCGGACGGTCCACGGCGATATCAGTACGGTGCTCGGTGCATGTTCCAACCCGGGTAATGGGTGTAATTTATTTTAAAACGAATACAAGTGCGTGACCCGGGCCCGAATAAAAAACTAAAACCCACACGTCAGCACGCGGCCACAAAACCCCCGGATGACAGTTTGCCGGTACGCGAACGCCCTGACGAATTGGCCCACAAACGAGGCAAACATGCGTCGGGTAGCTCCGGCTTGCTCGTACTAGCCTGACCCGGTACAGGTGGGCATTGTTTTATTGGACAAATTTTTAAATTAACTTAAATGCCTCCAACGCTACCGGTACCGGTCCGGGAGGGGTATTTTGTGTTGTTGTTGTTGCTGGATGAACTGGCAGCAATGAATTACCACGGGGCAGAAATTGTGGAAAAGTTAATAAAAACCGAATGATGGCCGTCCTCATCGCCGTTTTTGTTTTGTGTTTCGCTTACTGGTCCAGCCGTCTGCGCAACGATTGCATGCCGAACCCGGGATGGACGCAAGAACGCACGCAAGGTGCCGTCATAAACTTTGGTCACGGAAAAATTAGCCCATAAAATGTGATTCCGTTTACTGGTGCGTCTCTCTCTGACTCTTCCCGCCGCGTTTTCGTTGCGGGTGGGAACGATTCGCGCTTAGATGGTGCACACGTTTAATAATTACAAACGAAAGGCATATTAATTCAAGTGCCGATCACCCGGTCAAGCTCCGGGGTTTAGGTTTACATATTTAAAATAAACGGCTGATGTTGAGGTCCGCTGCTTAATTAATTGTCGGAACATTAAAATCTTACGTCTTGCGGTTTATTTATTTGTTCCTGTGGAGCATTAGTTTTCATTGCATAAGCGTTTGTTATACAAATTTTGAAGTGAATACTAGCTTTATTTATTATATTGAATATTTATATATTGTTTATATTGAGTATTAAATTTCTCTTTTAAGTTTCTTGATTCTATGACTAATATCCTTCATTACCGGTACGTTCGTCGCTTGCTGCCAGTTTTAAGTGAAAAAGAGTTATATTATAGCATTCCTTTCTGTTAAATCACTCATTTTAACTTCAATTAAATTAACGTTAATTAAGCTATACTTAACACTAGTAACAGCCTATTTGTACGAGAGCCTGCGTTTTTATTTGTTATAGAAACTAGAAATGAATTTCTTTACAAACACATTCTTCACTTCTAGGTAAAGTAAATAACTGCACCAATATATGAAGTATGAAAGGAAAAGTTTGACCGTACGTAATTGCAGACAAACACTTGAAGCGCAAAGTTGATACTCAAAAGGCCATTTATGAAATTATGTACATCATGTCACGCTAATATTCACCTTTTGCACAAGCAATCTCCAGTGTTTTTTTTTTGCGAATGGCGTCCTTTACGATCGACCTTGATATAGGCGCATGACGTCTTGCAGCTTCGGAGCACTTTCGACCGGAGATGACAATTCCGTGTGCCATCGGCGAGGGTCACCGCCGCAGCAGACGGCATGCTGGAGGGTGCTAGAAAAATTGGGCAAATAATAACTGATCGCAATGTCCAGTGAGTCGTGCCGTGAAGTTTTGTGGACGAACCTTTCCACAAACCGTTTTGGGAAGGACGGTTCCACTGATGTAATCAATACGAGCTCATCGGCGAAGATACGATCTAGCGACGTCTCGAAGCGTAAGCGAACAGTCGTTGCAAGTGAAAGGCACCGTGTCCATCTTCGCGCCACCAAGAGTGCCCCAACGGTTGGGCTACTTGGGAACTCGGCCCGGTATAGAAACAAGAGAGCCCACGTCACCGACGTAGAGGTGCTCTGGAAAGTCGTCCATATCCAGGCCGCCCCGGTCCCGATGAAGATGATGAATGATGTTCCAACGGTTGGGGAGGATTATGTAAATCTCGGACATGTGCGGGGTGTGACGCACGCGTGTTAAAAGGGCGCCCGAAAATAGCCCGCCGCATCCCGTCAGGTGCGATCACGTGCTCTTATTGTACCAGGCGAGAGCCGCCGGGAGGTCTTGGGAGATTAATTGATCCGGTTATTTTTTGTTGGGGATAGATGCCCGGATTACTCAGGGGCACTATTGATTGATAACTGACTGTTCCGCGCACTGTGTACGGCCTGGAACGATTTGGTCTGCCAGCATATGGAGAGCAATAGGTGCAGTTTTGTTAGGTTATGACATCCCACTAATGCCATTACCGGTTGTTGCCAGAGCCTGAGGCTCATGATCGATCTCATGGGTAACTGATGAAGTGGTTCGACGAATTTCACCCCACCATCCTCCACATCTTCCTCCAATCTCCCTTCCCCCCCCCCCCTCCCCCTCCTTCTCCACCAGAGAAAGGGAGTTGTATGGCAGATGTACTTTTCCGAATGGTGAACCTCATTTGTTTGGTTTCCGACTTCAGGCTGATTAGCTTTGCATTCTTGCGTGGAATCGATCTCAGACAATTCAAAAGCCTTCCTACCGTGCGTGCGTACGGTGTTTCTCGGGCGTGTTGGTAATCGGATGCTTCCGGCTCCGTCGCCTGCGAATGTTTGTCGCCTCCGGGGCCAATACAAAGCGAACGCTTTAGCGCACAATATAAAGCGCCTAATTTCGTTCACTTCCACCCCCTTCTCTCTCCCTCTCTCCGGACCCCCCCCCCCCCCCAATACACCACTCATCGGAATAAAAACATACACAAACACACACGCATACACATTGCGCAAGGTTTATGTTGTGTGCTGTGATACATATTATTTTCCCCCGTGCGCCTTTCCGGCGTCTGGCACGCTAGATCTTTGGCCCGGTACCCGGCTGCTTGAGGCTGCCCCGGGTCGCCTGGTGACGGTGGTCAAGATGGTGGACCACCTACCAACGCCATGGTGTGCTGGTGCCACTAATAAAGCTTCCGGTTACTAATGGGAAATTAATCATTTCGCTTCCCTCCGAAATTGGCTACCGTGCTACGGTGCCACTGGGTGTTTGATGTACCCAAGCCACCCAAAAACCACCCATCCACCCACCCACCCCCTAAACCCGGTCCGGTCTGCGTTGGTTTTTGCTTTGTTTTTCTTCCTTTCGTAACGCGCGCAGTGGCGCTGGCAGTGCTTCATCGAACACCAACACCTTTTTTTGTTTGTGTTTTTGGCTGTTTGGAGCGATGATGCTGATGGCTAAAACGGGCCAAAGGAAGAGAAAAACAAAACTCTTGCAAACAAAAACGAAATTAAAGGAAAAAAACAGATACAACACTGCAACGGAAGTAAGAGACGCGCGAAGAGAGAGAGGGAGAGAGAGAGAGAGAGAGAGAGAGAGAGAGAGAGAGAGAGAGAGAAAACGAAACGCACAAAACTGCGACTGAACCAACCTGGCGACCACTTACCACCCCCTCGTGGGGTTTATTCCATACCGAGGTGAAGCCCGGTTTAGTTGTTTTCCTTTTATTACCGCCCCGAAACATAAGCGCTTCATAAGCGTTCCGGAACGACGAAAAAAACAAAATTATGCAAAGAAAAAACCGCCACCTGAAAATGAAGACATGATATGTAGTTTTTACACTGTGCGTTGATTGTGCTTTCCTTTTCACCCTCGCGCAACCAACCCCCGCCGGGTACGTACCAGTAGGTTAGTATATGCTCTCACTCTTTTCACGCTTCCTGCTCACCCATTTCCCCTAGCAGCTTTATTTCCATCGGCAAAAAAATGTTCATTTAATGAAGCTGAACGGCTGAGAGCGGTAAGCGACCGTGTATGTCACGGTCTCCTCGGATGGTTTCCCGTTAATGGTTCCGTTCGATGTGAAGTTGCCGGTACCGTAGCAGGGGTTTTCGGATGAATTTTGCTTCATCATCCCGACGGCAAGGTAATCCCTTTGACATCACCATCATTTAACTCGGATGAGGTGACCAGGTTAGTGGCTTTTCACATATTTTGTAAGACAATAAAAACGCTTGCTACGTTCACTTCCTTCAAACGAGCTATATTTAGACGACTAATCGTCAGCTTTTGAAAAACTGTAGCAAAGCATCACAATGGAGTAGAAGCTAATGGTACGGTCGTTCAAAGAGTTGAATTAAAATGAAATCCAAACTCAAATGAACTTAAGTTGCATGACGAGAAATATGATATGATGGAGCAACTATTACGAGATGAAGGTACATGAATAATGGGACGGAAAACAGGTAATAAAGAGGAATAAAACAAAATAAGTTGTTATTAAAATTAACATATTTTAGGAAAGATTAAAACGAGTTGAATTTCGACCTTTGGTGAGGTATTGCCAAGATATTAAAGAACACATCAGGAACTAAATTTCATGTACAGATTTTTTCTGTCGAATAGCAATCAAGATGTGGATGTTCGAGAATGGGAAATACTATCTAGTTATTTATTTAATTCAAATTGAAAAACAAATAAGTTTATTTATTAGGAATTGTCGAGGAAATGGTTCATAGCAATATTGTGTAAATGACATCTACAGAATACCTCATACAATAACGAAATCCATCAAAGTTCCTCATTTTTAGTTTTAGAACAATTTGAAAAATAAAAGAAAAAACAAACATTTGAAAGCATTGGTTACTTTGAAGTGCTGAAAAAAAAACATAAAAGTCATATGACGACCCCTGCATAAGTCAACGAGTAAAGCGCATTGTAAAAACCGAAACTGATATGACTAAACTGTTCGGTGCGTTTAACCCCAGTGTGAGGCACCTTTCTATCGTTTGCTGCCTGTACCATCAAACAAACAAACATACCAAGGGTGTGGAGTAGACATGATGGAATCTAAGCAACGAGCAGAAGATCAAGCAGGAGCAGGGCGTAAATGTGTGGCACAAAGCTGACTGGTAGTTGCCCGGTTGCCCGGGAAAGTTTTCCACCCGAAAACTCTATTCAAACTCCATGGGAACGTGCCATATCACGATAGGATGGGATCGGATCAGTCGGGCGAGGAACCGTTTCTGGTAAAAACCGTCCAGTTAAATATCGCACCAGAACGTAACGTTACGCACCTGCACTACGAGGCTGTTGGAGATACAGCTCTATGACATCTAATAAAGTTTGTGAAATGTACATACAACCACACGAGTGTTATCTTGCCGTAGTAATTTGTTGTCAGTCACAAACAACGGCAAAACCGAAGGAAAAATATGAGCAAAAACTCCATTTCCTCCCTCTCAAAAAAGAAGGGTTTAGTTCAGCTTCATATACGTCACTGTCACAGGATTAAAAGACCATAACGAATTTGGCGCTGCTAGTTTTCGATTCAAAGGGTCGCTTATAAACCGACCATTTAGGTGCTCTGGAAACCGGAGCGATCTTTTGTTTCATCAGAATAATGGCGATATTTTGTTTTGCCATTTGCTCAGAATTATTAGTGAAAGTAGAGGGAGCTCTGGTTCTGCTTCTCATTAACGAAGCGCTGGTAGTTAGAACTGCTGTAACAACAAGCAGTACAAGCCTTCTTTTTACCAGTCCGACTTCAACCCATCGTAATGGTGTTGCTGCACACTGTCACCGTGTAATTGTGTGTTTCGTCCAACAGAAGGTCTTCGCTGCCGAAAAAAAGCTGCTACTAATCGTCCGTAAACGAGTTATGTGGGAGCTCGTTTTTTCTCTCTTCCTTCTGTCACTAGCATCCGAGTGTCTCGGCTCGCCAGCTGCGAGATCGAACAATTTACGCCCCGAAAACTTCAACACACCGAGGTCCGAGTGTGGCAGCATGTTTTGGGGGGTAAGGCATTTTCATTTTCTTGTGAAGTAGGTAAAGCGTTAGGCGTCATTAAATGTCGCTCAGCGGATGCCAAATCATCCACTCGAGTTCGCTGCATTACGTGCGCCCGTCTTGGAATTTCTTTCTTTCTTTGTGGTGGCTGGATCGCTGGGATCTGAGGAGTGGTTTGGGGGGAGGGGAGGAGGAGGAGGGGGGGGTAGTTAAACGAAGGCATCTGGAGGATGGTTATGCGAGAGTAAGTAACAAAAGCAACCCAAAAAAAAAGTGCCCGAGAAGACACTAACGAGAACGCAATCGATGAACGGATTTGATTTGAGCTCCATCGGTTGTTACCGTTTTGCTCCGTCAGATGGCGTTCGGCAGGAATTCCCATCCAACGGGATGGTGCGCATTGGATGGTTGTGACATGTTGGCGTATTTGCACTACGGTTGGCAAAAGCGAAATTAGACCTACAAAAAAAGGACCAGCACACACGCAGAGAGAGAGAGAGACAGGCTGGAACCACCCCAGGTAAAGTCCTCCGGGATGTTCATGTATCCCGTCAGGTGCACCTGACGCACGTCACGAAGTCTGCAGCGTACGCGCTTCAGCCGCACGCGAACGATGTTATGTGATGTAAATTGAAATGGATCACCATTCGTCGATTGAGAATTCTCGATGCCGGGGGGAATCGTATCCCGGGGATCCCGGTCGGATGTACGCGCACGTTTCACGTACGTCAGGGTGGTTGCTACTGTTGCGGCTGTTGGTCACAAAACTGTGCGATAGAACCTTCCTACCAGCCGGGAACGCGCGCTGCCGTAACGTGTCGATGCCGTCCGGACAAGAATTATGAAAACCACCCGGGTGTGTCACGCGTGTTGCTGTGCGGTATTGAACACTGCTGACAGCGGTGGGATGTGTTGCATATTTATGGCTTAATGGTACCTCGGGCAATGGCAATCGAAAAGCCACTTAATAATGCCCGATTGATGCGTATGATTACGTCCCGAAGGAATAAGGTGAGAGTCGCAATAATAAAAGCAAAGAAGGGGGAGAAAAACTTTTCCACCACAGCATGCTCGGCGACTGGAGCTTATCAGCATCCAGGGATTGCCGTTGATAGCCATGCTTTACGAGGACGACCAACTACTTCGCCGGAGTGAGAGAAAGGTCTTCGCATAACCACCTGCACCATTCGAGAGGATTCTATTTTTGTGTTGTTTTGTGCTCGGTTATAAAATTACTGCAATTACTGATGATGTAATAACCGCCCCATTCCCGCCCCCTATGCAACTGATCGCCGAAGATTAAATCAGTTCGTCTCCAAAAAACTGTAAAAATAACACGATGACGAGGATAGTCGTGCACTTTTCGTGCCGTGGTTAACAAAAAAACGGACGAAAGAAAAGGTCACGTCAGTGACGGTGATTCCCAGGTGATGGCCTTTGAAGTTTATCCCCCGGTTTTCGGTTCGATCACCATCACCTGCTCATTAACCTTCTCCTGTTTCGTGAAGTGCTCGACGGTTGTTAATGGTTGGCGGTGTCTGTACGATACAATTGAGCTACATATCAGTTTCGGTGTCGATCACGTATCGTCGGCACGTGCCCAAGATGAGCGTCGGGCGACTTATCTGGGGGATATAGCTCTCAAACAGCTTCTTTTTTTGTTTTGTTGGGGACGAAATTTAAGGACAAACAATGGTACGGATATTTGCATAGCCCGCGGTAAGGAGATCCATTTCACCAATTATTCTGGCCCCGCCGTCAGGTTCGTCCTGATAGTTTCGGGCTCTTCCAATTTTGTCTAATGTTACACGGAACGGAAAACTCTCAGCTTGGAGCTTAATTGCACCAAAATGAAACCATTGGCACCGAAAACGGATCACCTTTCTGATATCTGGGTCAAGCTCCGGGTATAGCTTTTACGAGGGGATGGTCAACCCATCCTCGAAGATGACTGCAACGAACGTACACTTGGTAGATGGTAGAAATATAGTTTGAATCTCCCATTTGTCTCATGTCTGCGTCGAGGACGTCCTAACGAGCTTATGATGTTTTACTATTTCTGTCGAGTAATCTTGTCGCACGTTGCAGCCTGAAGTGAAGGTGTCTATACGAGCGACAATGCTTCACCTTCGCTTTGGAGTAATTTTAGAGAATCCATTCTTCACGCTTTTTCAATGATGACATTGCAATGGTTTGCATGTGTCGTTTTGAAAGTATGAATGTGTCCTTTTTGTATTTGGAGACATCTCTGCTTTCAACAGTGAGATCTAATAGCAATATTCCTGAACAAGTCAAAAGATTTGGAAGATACGTTTGGAACTTCCGGGCAAAACGTTACGTCTAACGTGAGACTATTTCTTGGGAGGTACTCCAATGCAGGAATGCACACTCATAATGCGGTTGTTTCATTACTTTCATCTTGTTTTTTTTTGTTGGTAATGCATTATATCTTAATATCTTTACTTTACGATGGGCTAAAGTTTGTATCTAGCTCGTGCACACGCGAACCGTGTACGTGTGAACATCAGGTTGGGAAATCAGCATTGAGCTCCAATCTCGCAGCTCCAAACTCTGGTTTTGAGATCTTTCTTTACCGGGTTTGCTTTTTTTGTTTGCGGTGTACAAATTTCAACACGCCAAAGAAAATGTTTCTCGAAGTAAAAAGCGATTGTATGGAGGATGATAGAAGAAAACAACTAAAACAATAAACCCCATCCTATCCTTACAAAAAAGAGCGCGTTATGGAGGTTAGCCCTGATGAGGGCGTCGGCGGCAGCAGCGGCCACCCTGTCCGAGGGTGGAGTAGTATTTAATTACTATTCTGCCAGCAGCTGGAGCAGGACTACTTTATTTAATCACCCCCTTTCCCGGTGGGAAACGCATCCTTGCCAACCGTTCCTGACTCCCGGGAATCGCCTGTGGTCAGTGGCAAACTCGAACAAACCTCTCGCGGCATAATGAAAAAAACCCCACCGCCCGTGTGTGTCTACTGCAGCATTTGCATCTTCTAACGTCTTGATTCAGCGAAACACCGCACGAGCACAATATGTTTGGAAAATAGTCTGCACTTGTAACCGTATTTCCCAGTGTACAGGGTATTAACTCCGTGCGTGTGTTTGAATGCTTTTGTTTTTGCTTTTTTCTTTCCGCGAGCGGCCACTAGCAAAAGCAATGAAAATTAAATTAAACCACACCAGTTTCCACCTGATCGCCTCCCTCCCCATTACAGGGTGCTGCTGGACCACGTTATTCACGCATTAATATTCATTTCGTGGAAGGTGTTACATCCCGTGTGCGCCATCTTCACCGTTCGTGTTTTTGTTTTGGTTATTTTTTATGATGGTGGAACAAGGCGAGTTACAGGTAAGATGCAGCTTAACGCGCACAATTGGCAACACACAACACTCTTCAGGGCCCGTGATGGTGGCAGCGGGTAGGTCGGATGAGTGAAGCTGTTTTGTTTCAGATTATGCTGCAATCGTTTGGTTGGTCTGCTTGGTTTGAGTACCATCTCATCTTGCGCACACTCGCTGTTGGTTCCAGTGCAGCGGAGGCACAAAACGGAACCCATGTAAACGTAGCATGGAAGCCCGTTAAGCGTTTCGTGGTGTAATAATGAGACGATCCTCCCGACATGCATCGAGGAGGGCTGGATGGTTAAGGGAGTTAAGTAAAAAGGCAAATGGGTTGAATAGCACCAAAAACACAACCACCCTCCCCTCCCCATCCTTTCCAGGTCGGCGAGAGCATAGACTCATTACCCGATGGAGGATCTCTTGCCGGTTCGGGCTCGCGTCCATGCCCGATTAATCCTCGCCGTGTTGCATCGCGCACCACCTTAAACCACATTACAAACTGTTCGGACAGCACTTGCGTGCTTGCATAAGACACCTCTGTTCCTATCCACTGTTTGCTCGCCATCATCCGTTGTTCAGCTCAATTCATCAACTTCATGCGGTGAAATAGAAACAAAATCGGGAGCGGGCTATTAGCAGGCACCTTTGTGTTGAGCTGGTTTTCCAAAAATTACTGACGTACCTTCATCAACGCAGAGTGTCTGCTAGAGGGAACACTCAACGATAATGCTGAGCTGTTGTTATACTGCAGCGAGGGAATGAGTTTGTTGCCCAAAACTCTGGTTATCTCGGAGATCCTTCAACTTCACCCTGGCTCAAGCTGGACATCGTTTTTCCAGCAAAATGGTAAATTCTAACAAATCTTCCTTCTCATCATCTTCAACCCTCGGTTCGGTTGTTTTCGTCCATCGCCGGGAAGAAGTGGTCAATTGCATGCACACCAGAGTACGCTCATCCCGTCCGGCATAATACCGCTGGGGAATTTCTCGTACGCCCAACTGCAGCATCTTCGAGGGCCGCGGTACCATTCGTACATCTCACTGAGAAAACAATTCGCAATTAAAAACGCGCAACAATAATTATAAAAGCAAAGCCTCACAAAATGGCACCTGCCTGTATGTGCTTGGCCACTTTTGGGAGGGGTAAACCCACTTGCCCGGACGCTCTGGTGACCGAACGAGACCCATTAGTACGTGCACGGAGCAGTGCTCTAGTGTTACCGCTGGAGCGGTAACGTTGAGACAGGTTGTATGTAGATTTTACATTGCCACAGTTGCCACACGGCAACTGAAACAATCCCTTTCAGCGGTGCGGAAAGCAGAGTGGCCCTACTTATCAGTTGCTCCACCTCGGCCACTCTCGTGGGGTACAATGTCCGGCCGAGTGCCGCTTTAACTGCAAAACTTCGCGGTTTGCAACTGGTGGTGATTAAGTGCGCTAAGTAGGAGTTTTAACACACTCGCTCCAACGGGACCCGGTAACTGTAGCATCATCCGTTAGGTAATCGTCGAGTCAGCTGACGATGTGAATCTTCGAGGTATTTTAATTCTTCGGCTGAAGTTACGAAAATTTCGTAAAGTCTTTTTGGAAGCTGAGAAACAATTTGCTGTTAATAAATTGCAACTCTAGAAAGAGAACGCTCATTTTACGTTGCTTTTACTTCCTTCACATTTCCCAATAATGAAAGATTCAATATTGAGCGTGCTAAATCTTACCCTCAAACGACCCCCAAAACCATTTCACTGCCCGAGAAGAGAGTAATCCAAGACTGCGTGCAGGATGAGCCAATTAAGGGTGTGTTGTGCGTGTCCGTGTGCATGGGAAGTGAGCGGTTTTGCAAACGTCGACTTGTCGGCACGTCGGCAAAAGTTCATAGGTTGAGGTTACGCAAAATCTCCTCCAAAACCGATGGGTTTGGCCCCATTGGTTACGGATCGGATTTTCGGTGTTTTTAAGGTTGATGTTTGATGAAGCATTTCGTACGCTGGGTTATGGTGAATCGATTTTATTTAATTGGAACACAATGTACGAACAGAGTCTGTAGGCTTGCGCTGGATGAGCTGCAAAGATTGATTATTTATTCGTGTACACTCGAGATTTTACAAATAAAATCTTGCGAAATGTTTGGTTTGTTATTTTGATTGCCATATTTTACTCATTATTCACAAACCTTTTTCTTTTCCATTTTGCTGCAGTGTTTTGTATTCTTATTTTTTTATATGTGTTTGTTTGTTCATTAATTTATTTTTATTAATACGTTTTATTTTTTTCTATTTATTCTTTTATATTATTGTTTATTGATTTATTTATTTATTTATTTGTTTATTTATTTTATTTGTATGTTTATTTCTTTATTTACTTATTGAAATATTAGGCTATTTATTATTTCGATAGTTAACTTGTGAATAGTTTTTCATTGTTTTATCCAATAATTAATTTATTTTATTTGTTTCGTGTCGTGAGTTATGACGAAATGATCAAACACAAACACCAAATAAGTTGAATAGACTCTGTTCCGGCCGCTAGAGCATAAAGTCGACATATTAGGAAAAGGATATTAGGCAAAGGAAAATATTCTAATTCCAGAGGATAGTTTTTGGTCTACTTTATTGGAAAACTTAGATATTTCCAGCTCTTTGGAAATTGTCGACGAACCTTCGTAATCGTTCAGGCTTCCTAAATGAATGAGATTTACGAAGCGGCTACACACCTTAAACACAGCTTAACGAAACAAACAACCAGACACAACAGATTAATTTACTCCCCGTTAAAGTCAGCCCCATCCTTCATCGCTTGCTGCCCCATCTGCCGACAACGCGCAACGTTATGTCGGTCGTGTTCGATTGCCATTTCTTCCATTCTGACCCGTTTTGTTTCATTAAATCCTCCAATGTTGATAGTCTGTCTGTCGGGCGTCGTTGCATTGTGTCTCGCCATACAGCACCACTGGAAAGAAAAAAAAAAACAACAACCCATTATTTACCTCTTATTCTTACTTATATTGGACCTTCCTGTTTGCGTACAATTGGGCAGGTGAATTTGACGTTGTTGGCTGTTTTTTTTTCGGTTGTCGTCATCTCGTCAGTCTGCATTTCGCTTTCTCATTCGTGGACGTCCACCATGTTCAAGCCCGCGGTGTGCATCACCGTTGTAATCAAGCTTACCTTCAGGCTTCAGCGAAAAGGGACGTAATAGGGCGCCGCATCAACAAACACAACAAAAGACAAGAGCTTAAAAGATGTATCCCGTCAACATAAAAATGAGAAAAACCAAATTGGACAAGTGGTTAATGGTACGGAATGACTGCCAAACAAAACGATAATAATGTGCGCGATGCAGTTCTGATTGACCCTTTCTGACATGCTGTCAAGGCCCCTTCCCTCCGTTCGGCGGGCTAAAGCAGATACGGACGGTGTCTCATCGCTGATTCCGCCGATGAATGACCCGACCCGACCTGACAGGTGAGGCTATTAAAATGTTAAACGCCGAACCACACGCAATCGTGACCTCCGCGCGCTCATCTGCTTTGGAATACGCAACCGTCCTGCGTTCGGTAACGTGGTGATTACGGGCTTTCGCTACACCGCTCCCGATGGGTTGGCTGTGTTTAGCAAGAAGCTTCCGGTGACCTCCGCGCTAACTGGAGACCCCGGGAACCGTTGGTTTAATCAATCCGGACAAACGCTGCCAACGAGATTGCAATCTCGGAAGCAATCACGGTGGCGCTCATGTGTGTGGAGGTGTTTTGTATCAAGTAGCGTTGAGCGCCAATCCCATCAGCGAAAGTAAGCTCGTTCGCTAGCGATTGCGACCGCGACACAAAGTTTGCCACTTAAAAAAAAAAAGAAAATAAGAAAAATATAAACTTTCGCCACCCATGCAGTGTGGAGGAGGAAGATAGCGTAACCAGTGCCAGACATTGCACCGGAGATGAGATTCTATCGCGGAGCGCTGTTTATCAACAAACAGTTTATCTGGGGAATTTCGTTCCAGAAACTCTGGCTACGCCAGATTCTTCGGAATCTTCAGCTGTTCCCACCGCATCGCACCGCACAGAAAGTCTGGAGCACACTTCATGTTGGGGGGGGGGGGTTACACAACCTGCTCCGTTGCGGGATGCGTCTTAAATTCTTGGCGATAGTTTTGCTGTGTCTGGCTGCTACGCTCAGCTCTGGCACGCCAATGTCTCCGGTGTTGGTTAGAAAAATTCCCCAGCAAAGAATGCTCATCCAACGTTTCGGGCGAACCGTTCTCGCCGGATGTCTGGGTGTGTCAATCACGCGGAACAGCAATTTTCACCAGTAAAAGCGAACGATAATCTACCCCCAAAACAGCGTAGACAAGCTACTCCGACAAGCACAATAAGGTCCCGGGGAGCAATTAGCCGCAGTCGGGTGGACGGCGGGACTTCCTACCAGAATCGGCTGCTGCAACCGGTGGAGGTGTTTACGAGGATTGCAGCAAACGGAACTGCAAACTAATTTGCAAGTTATCGGCACTTTGTTGCCGATTGTCCTCAGACACTCGGTCGTACTCGGGTGCTGTTGACAACCGTGCCGGGGGGATTAGCGGAGTAGACGGCGAACCGGGCCGGGCGGATAATTAATCATCAAACCGAACGGCAAACGGTGAAGTGATCGAAGAGTTTTGTGTTTGTTTATCCCAAGTGCGCCCATCCTTGGGGCTGGCAGCATGACAAACGGTTTGGGTTTTTGTGGTGCGGACAATAATCGAGGCTGCAAGTGACCTACGCCTACGCCGCCTGGTTCGACTTTTTGTAGCTTTGCCTCTTTTTTTTTGTGTGTGTTTTTGATTGCCTGTTTGATATTGTGACCGTCCCCGGCTTCAGACGGCCTGGCTCTTACACTGTCAGGTGCAGACGCAACGCGTACACGCTAGCATCGCTTCAAGATTGATTATGTCATAAATCGGAGCGATAGGGCGAAAAAATTCCTGCGGTTTTGCTCGTCTCCGGCGTACTGCCCGCATCGGCATAGATTTGCTCCGCTTTGCCAAGTGTCCCAGTCCCAACAAACGATGCACGATGTGCTAACCATTGATTTATGGCACCTTGGAATCCGTGTCAATCCGGACCAATCAGCTGCACAATAAAAACGGGAAGCCCTCCTTCAGGGGCAGCGGTCACAAAAGACGGGTAGGACAATTTTTAGCACCATCCATCTGCACCAGACCAGGTGGTGGTTTGCTGCATGATGCAACGGATCCAGCATTAGGGGATGCAGCCGGATCCCCCGGTTGTGTATGGCTTTCCCCATCTCTTGCCCGTTTTGGCACGATGTGCAGTTAATTGAATTTTAAATGATTACTAACCGCCCGGTACGGTTGTTTTGTATGATTGTACATTTTTGCATAATCGAGCAAGGTGGGGAGGGTTGTTTTAGTAGTTTTGTTTTTGTCGAACGCAAACCTGAACCTGATGCCGGTGGGAAGCTAAACCATAAAGGGAAAGGTTTTTATGACCGGTGCTTAAAAGAGCAAAGGGCAGCGCGCACGGCAAGGGTACGGGTGTAGAATGGAAATAGAAAGTCATCTCGCCTTGTGATGATGCGAATGTTCAGTTTTTAAATGTTTTATTTTATTTTATTAGCTGCGATGAATTACTAAGGCCATGCGAATGTTGTAATAAACATTAAAATCGCATATATAATAAGCAGCGTTCGTTTAGCTTTTTGGCGGTCGTGATTTGAAATGATTGATTTGCTCATTTGTTTCGTGTCACGATTCTAAGGTCGACGATCAGGATTGTTTTGTTTGAAATGTGCAGTTCCTACACGTGAAGAATGAAATATTTAAATCGTTTTACGCATTGTGGATAATGAAAACTAAAGTGGTTTGATAACATCTTTCCGACACATTTACTAAACGAGGCTGTAAAAATTATCAGCTGGTAGAAAATCACAATTCACTTCATAGTAAAAATCTGTTTCTAAATAAAAAGTATTGTGTGAGTAGCACAAATCAGTACAGTGCGGTACATAAGTATATGAATGACTTTTTATGAAAATAACCCATAACGATGAAGAGAACGATGACATGACGGTGGGCTGGGCATGTTATGAGAATAGCACCAGAATATGAATGAATTGAAAATGAAGAATACAGTTTCTTTAGTAGAACTAGGTTATAAAGTTGTATACCCTAATGTCAAACCATACTTTATATACAAAAATGTCAAAGAAATAAGTCAAACTGATTTTAAACTAATTTTAGTATTAGGTAGTTACTCTTTTGGATTAAAGTACTTAAAAGATTTGTTTTAACTTTGTTTAACATTTTACTGAGAAACATAACAATATAGGGGTGCGGCTAAACGAATTCATCGCACTGTAGTTAATCAATAATTACACAACTTAAAACCAATTTGAACCGTTTATTCTAGGCGAGGTTTGTTGCAATACTGATCACAGCACAGTCGTTGTGTCTCTCGCCTGCGGTGAAACTCTCACGCTGCAAAAAAAAACATACTGATGCGGGAAATGACAAACCCTGTAACAGGGTACGGCATGTTTATGTGTCGTACGCGCCCGCTTACGATGCGAAATCGTATTAATTCGCTCGGTGCGGCGACAATAAAGCCAAACCGGAGCCACAAATTAATCGGCTGGCGAAAAATCCATCCGGCCCTACCGGTGCCGGTGCGGGCTGGGCGTTGGGGTAGGCATTTATCGTTCAAGCGGCCCAGTGGCTGGCCCGTTGTTTTGCTTTCCGTTTTATTGCCGCCCGGTCGCGCAATTTCACAGCGGCCAGCACGACAATCACGAAAACGGCCCCCGGGACGCTCGCTTAAAAAACCGTCCGCGGTGTGGTGTGTCGTTGCGGTGCGTGTAGTTTTTTGCGTCAGGTTTTATGCAGTATTAAATTCGTTCGGCAAACAACGAACGGCCCTTAGAAGCACCTTGCCGCCTCATGCGTCAGCACTTGTTCGAGGCGGGCGCGAAATAAAGAAAAGCCAAAACGAAAAACGTTCACATAAATTGTTACCTACCCACCCCACTCCCCTCCCCTCCCCCCATCACCCCCCCCTCCCTCTAAAAAAAAGAAGAAGTATGCCGAAAAAGTGGCGCTCGGTTCAGGTGGATGGGGATGAGAAAGCAGTGAAAATCCCTATTTGCGATAGTAAAAACCGTACGAGAATGTTCGGAAAGAAGGATCTCGTTACTCGACACCCTGACGTTATCGTTATCGGGCCGAATCAGTTGACTTACGTGACATTACCGGCTGCAAGATATATAAAAATACCTCCCGGACGAACCGTACCGGTAGCGAGATGCAAATATAAAGTAGAAAGATGGCGGAGACGGATTAATTAAAGTTTTTTGCTTTAATCAATGCGAAAAGGGTTTGCTTTGTGCCAGTTTTAGCCGGCCTCAGCATAATAATGGACGCTTTACGATGCAAATTTTAACGTTTTTGTTTCCTACCTATTGCCGCCCAAACTCCTGATGGGTTTACTGCCCAAATGAGCCGGCATCCACGAATTTGAGGCACGCAGCACTGCACGGTGGAAAGGAAAACTTTTCACCGTGTAGTCGCGTTGCTCATTTCACATTAGTTAAATTGGATGGTTCGAACAGTCGTCCCGGATGGCTTCCGTAATTCCGCCTCGGCAACATCATCATCATCATCATCATCGCCATCGCCGTACGCCGATTCTGTCGACTGTCTGGCCTAACGATTCGTTCCGACATTCAACGCACAACTGCATCTCATTTCTGGCGCCATTTTAGTACTAATGAGCAGCCAGGTACTGCGTGTACCTGGCTACTACAGCTACAACTACTGTTAATTGACAGCTCGCCGGTACGCGTTTAGTGTCCGCTGCTGTGAATGTGTGTGCGCGCGTAATAAGCGAAAATTCGTAACAAATTCGTATGCGCCCCGTTCGCTGATGAAGTCGACGAATGTCCACTGCGTGACGCTGGGAGACGTTTGCCATTTTACTAACAAACAACTGTCAAAAGGCGTGACTTGTCAAACAGCGCGGCAGTAGTAGTAGATTTAAATTCTAAAGGTCCACCACCGACTTTCCTAACCTCCAAAATCGTAACGCGAAAGATTTGCGACGGGTTTTTTTTCTTTGCGTCATATTGTTGTTACTGCCATTGTGTTGATTACATCTTATGGATCGCGTTTTCTGCAAAGAAACGCGTCCCCTTCTCCACCTCCACAACATCCCCGGCCTAATCCCGGGAGAATCACTTGGTTTGACTCGCTCGCGCACCAACATTCCGCACTGCTTCCGTCCACACCTCCGTATTTTCCGAGCCCCGGGGGGACGCGGTTTTTGGACACTTCAATTCCGTCCGGACAATGGGACCGTCCAATGGTAAGGCTTTCGCGATTGCGTTTTCCAATTCCATGTACGCGCGCCTCTTTCGGTACGCGGGCTCACTTTGCTGCGCCACGTCTAATCTTCCACCCTGCCACCTTCCCAAACACAAAAGTCTCTAATTCCCATGTCCGATCCGGTATGCACGCTGTGGTTTCATTCTTCTCCTGCTCTCAATTACCTTCGCTGACATTAAAGAAGGGAGAAAAACCGCTCCTCAACGATTCCGGCTGGGAAAGGAGGCATCTTCCCCGGGGTTTCGGCTCCATTTGGCGGGGCATGTCTTTAGGGCTACGTCCGCGGTCCAGGTGGGTCAGCAAGAAGGCCCCCACAGCTTCCCCTTCACCTACGGGTTCGCGTACCCTTCTTCATACATCACGTAATCAAACGCAAGCCCCATTTGCGGACAAACGAGGTAGGCATCACTTTTACTTTTGTTTGCTAACTGCTACGTTGGCCGGACCGTTCAGCATGCCATATGATGTCTGCCGAGCGTTGGTTTATCCCTCGCTTCCTCGGCGTTATGTGTGTGTTTTGTTTTTCTTCTCTTGCCTCGCCTCCTCTATTGCGGACATATTATTGCTGAAATAGTCAGATTTAGTTGTCGCACAGCGCCACTGGATGTTGTTGATGGTTGGCATCTTTTGCGGTAGGATGAAATAAAAAAAAGACATCAAGTGGCGCGGAGGTGTTGAACCAGCGGTATGACCGGACAAAATTCGCCGTTTTCGATGATCAGACCAGAGGTACACATAATTTTTGCCCCTATCCGCAATTACGCAACAAGATGTATCGGCTCGTTGGCCGGAGTTCGACTCCGCGTGCGTTTGTGTGGATCGATCAAGAATGGGCCCTTAACGGTTTGCCAACGTGTTACCGACCGCACGGCACGATAGGAGGATGCATTCCGTAGGCAATCCTCAGGCATACGAGATGCGTTCGGGCACTCGTACCGTGCGGGTCGTTATTGCTCAATTTCGCTTCCATTATCTAACCGTGCACAAGTAAGCAAAGCGTGTGTGGCTTTTTGCCTACCAGCGACCGGATCGACTCGATTGATGGACGGTGCGAGATGACAGGCACTTATTTGCAAACGTTCTTGATCCGTGTGATGTCTTTTCGCGTGCATCAAGCCGCAGGTGACAGTTAACAAACGATGTGAAGAGGCAATTGCAGACAACACCTACACTGTGTGTACTTTGTACCGGTGTACCAATCCATACGATGCTGAGCGTAAGTTTGGTAGTCAAGCGTAAAATATAGACACTGCAGGATATAGGTTCTGAAGCACCAGTTTGGTCATTATTCAAGAGTAGAACTGAGCGTAGAGCAGAGAGATTCCGTTCGTTCCTGGAGGTTTGTTAAAGAAGATCAATGACGCTCACTTTCGTTCATTTTTGTTCATTTCTGCATCAAGGGAGACCTCAATTTATAAAGTAAATGAGAGATCAACTGTTTTATACTGAATAACATACTCTGGAAGTTCGTCTTGCTCTGGAAGTTCGTTCAGATATATGTGTATCGCTGATATTACACTGATTACCTACTCTTATCAATGTTGGTTAGCTGAGACAGCTCATTTTAAGGAGTTCTAGAGATCTAGAAGTAATTAGAAGACATATCTTTGATGAAATTTTCCATCTACTTAGGGAATAAAATAGTTTAGCTTCGAAAGAGCGAGTTTGACATGTGGAGGTTGACAGCTAGTGTCGTTTGTTGAAAATTTTATGGATCAGTTCAGATTTTTAATGAGGAACAGAAGAGAAAAAGAGACCTAGAATAATCTCTGTAAGCCGACTAAATTAGCAGATGTCCATAAGAGTTCTTTTCCTTGGTAGATCTTCGAACGAGTTCCAGAATTCCTGTAACTACAGTAATAACGAATTCCAGCAATAGCAGAACCAACAATTCCATTCAACTTTAATGAATGGAACTGGATCAATATGGATAAAGTAGCGAGCCGTACTGCAGCGTTAACTGCACCTTGTTTGCTATAAACTTCCCCGTTGGTGCGATGGCGTGTGAGTTGTCGCAGTTTTTTTTTTATCCCGGTTGCAGCGGTGTCGGCACCAAAAGTCAACACGTCCCCCGTTGTCAAACAAGCTCCCTGTTGCTGTTGGACAAGCCACCGTCCCGTCGGCGAATCAATCGGGCAAGATTCGATGTTTATTCATCGCTTTATGCGTTGTACCTGGGACGCGGGCCGGATCTCGGGATGGGGTGTTTGCAGTGTGTCTGTTTGAGCATGACTTCTGTTTTTAACTTGCCCGTCTTTTTCGGTAAACGCTTTCTTTATTTGTTGTTGTTGTGAACTACTAAAACCATTTGCACTGCGGAAGAGTGTCATACGACCTGTCTGCACCTTAAAGTATCGTTTTGCGCTTCTAGTACAGTGGCGAACCTGTGCACAATCTGTCAAATGGCTGTGAGCGCCCACGACCTTTTTGATGTCGTTGCCAAGTAATCAAGGTTAAAGATCAAACAGGGATGGTACCGATGAGGTGCAAAACGGTCCCAACCATCGCAACCAGCAATGAAGCGAACGGTCCTGCCTGAGTGATTTATGAATTTTCCATACCCGATGCCGTTTTATGCGATGCGACACTTGTCATACCCGGGCCGGTAGTTGCCGGTACGACACGCACACGCCAGCACAAATCATCACGCGATGAAAGCGTTTTAGCATTTTAGCAGCTGCTTCTTCACACTGAGAGGTCACGAGGACTCGCTGATTGACTTCCGAGCTCCCGGACGTTCCCGGTCACACAATGGCGGGCGCGCGCGCGTCTGATGACACCTGATGAGTCCATTCTCATCATCATTCGGTGGTGATGACAGGCGTTTATGGCGTTGCAGCCGTCCAACGATGCAACTGGGGCAGCAAAACAGGAACGTGCCTGAACTGGGCAATCGGCCGCCCGTTGTGCTATCACCTAAATCAGTCGTCCAATGGGACGAGAACTGCACGCACTATTCCTCCGAGTAGCAAAACAGGCATCTTGCTCGCACTACATTGTTGTAAAACTGGTAGACCGGTGTCATCGCGTCGGTCTGACCTATCGATAAATCAGCGTGTGGTATCGTGCCTTGCGGGGCACTAGAATTAGACACATACGACACTTGTCGGAATAGCCGCGGGACAAAACGTTGGTAGTTGGGAAGATCCGTTCAAACCCCAAACAGCGGACAACCCCTCGGCGGTTACAGCGTTTCTACCCATCCCATCGGAAGGACCGCGAACGGATGCCTCCACGCATTGCATAATGGAGGCGGCAGGACGTACAGAAATGGCGCGTACCACCTTAATTCGATTTTGATCGCAACAATGTGCGGCAGATAATTGTGTATTGGAAGATGGAAGCAAAAAGAGAGAGAGGAAAAAAATGGAAGAAAACAATTTGCTGACGAAACTTTCACACCACGGAACACACAAAGACGCGCCCCCCCCGGGTGGTGTCTATGACAAAAAGGGAACATTGAGGTTAGGGTACGGTTGCGTTTCCCATGATATTTGTTCGTATTCTTCGCGTCTGGCGCAACCTCCAGCACGGCGAAGCGGTTGCTAAACACCAACATAAAACTAAGTGTTTCCTTTGACAGCACACAGATGGAAAACCAGAGCACACTACTGGCCTTTTTAGGGGTTTTTTTTTACGGTGGACAAAGCATACCATCTGAATGCACACAAAAACTACGACATCATTCAACTCATCTTCTCAATTTAGGACTTGGAATTTATTACTTGAATTTTCGGCTCTTTGATTAATCGTAGCGTTTGTGAGCAAGGTGTTGTGTAACAGTCAGACACATTTGGTAAGTTCCTTGGTAAAGGGGTCTTCACTATTTTTTTCAAAATGATAGGGTCACTTCAATTTCTTGATCTTTTTTATATATTTCGAATTTCTGAATAAAATTTCCCTAAAACTCGCAATACTATTGGTATCAGTAAAACGAAGATCCAGATGGTAGAGGTAAAATACTTGAGTTTGTAAGCTCAACACTTACGGAAATTCAAGATCTCATAAAAGATGAAGCAGAGGTGTCCGAAATGAAAAGTTATGTTATAGATTATGATAATTTGAGGTTATGTGAACTTTAGTATGATTAGGTAAACATTCTTTTAATATGGAAACACATTCTTCAATATTCTTATCAACGCAAGTTCTTAACAATTGTGCTATAGAGCTAGTCCGTGTGCTCAGTTACCGATGCGAACTACTGAGGTCATGTATTCCAGCTCTCTCGAGCTAGGGCTCTCGTTACTCAGCTTATTAATGAGCTAGATGTTTATAAGACGGTTAATTTTCGTGCACTTCTTCATGTTTCGTTCGTTTGGGACAAACATTGGAGTTATTTTCGTCTATATCTTCAATACCTTGGAGTGGGGTCGGCCTCCCTTAATCGAAAAACCCAATTTGCGTTACCATCTTTCCCGCAGGTCCGTAACGACCGTACATAATCCGAAATTGGATGCGTTGTTTGGATCGCCATTGATGAGGTACCTGTTATACAGGGGCCACCTTCGGATGCAGATCGGATTGCGCACCGGTGACATCACACGCACACGCCTTTATCGGTGGTGGTGCTGGTCAGTAATTATCCTCTCGAATCATCCCCACGGGAACGGTTGCGATCGGTCCTGCTGTGCAGTTGCGAAGGTAGGCCAATATCTTCAGCGAAGATTCAGGCTTCTGGCGCGAGGGACCATTCGGTCAAAGGTCAGTGCCGGACAGCCTTCATCGTTTCGCGTCGGTTGATTTCCCATTCCTCGTTCGGAAAGTCCTTTGCCGGCGCAAAGCCACCGGGTGAAAGGCACTGCGTGCGGTTGCGCAACACACGGATACGGACGAAACCTGCCCTTGCTGGCCGTCGTCGTCGAGAACGGTGCGGATGCGATACGATCCCTATGCGACGGGTTTTTCGTTTCGGAAAGGCACTTTTCTGGCCTGGTGTAATTCTACAGCGCATTATCCACCGGCGCGGCTCGTACGACTTCCTGGAAGACGCGCTGGTTAACCGCTTTCGCCAAACCATATGAAGACATATTCTTGTTTTTTTTTCTCCACCCGAAAAGCGTTCCCCAACACCCGGCACTCTCATGAATGTGCGCTTTGCGCCGGGAACGCTTCGGCTCCGAGCAGCGAAAGGTTATCTAACGGGTTGTGGATGGAGAGCTTCTTCGCGTGCTATTTCAGGCCGCTTATCGGGGCTTACGGTCGGTCGTACGGTGCGAGGAAGGCGGCGCGGACAGCCATTTCGTGCAATGCATTCGATTTGCACAATGTTCCGCATGCGTGCCAGCTTAGTCAGTAGGCGTCAATTTGCACCATCTTGTCGCGGCGGTTTTACTCCTCCGCGTAAACACCACGTCACCCAGCCGTTTTCCGGTTCGGCGTTTGACACTCGCACGATAAACGATGAGGTATGACATTCCGTTTGCACATCCACACCGTCCCGCACCGACCGTCCCGGGGCCCGGTTCCCCAAAAACGCACAGCGAGCTAATCGGCATCGCAGCGTATGGACATCCAATTGAGCAACAGGTTTAGTGATGCGATGCAATGGGTTGCAACGTATAATACAGATTCACTCTAGAAGCAGCAGAAATTAGCACATTAGATGAGGGATCGAGAGAGTGAGAGAGGAAGGGGGGGAGGAGGTAGATGAAGAGTGCAAAAAACTGCAGCCCGGTTTCATAATCCAGACCTCCCCGAAAAGAAAGGGAAACACCAACAGGAAGACCCATCCGGGACAGGCTGCGTGATGTACAAATTGGCGAGTGCCTCTCGACCAGATCCGGTCGTGGTTGGCTGATCCTGGCTGAACAGGGGGCGAAAAGATTTACGGGCGGTGCGCTACAGATTGGTAAATCACCGATTTCTTTCTCAATAATGCCCGCCCATGCCCGCGGTCCGGGTGCGGATGCGACATTGTCACTCGTCTACTTGCCAGCGTGCCAAACATCTCACACGCCCAAACCGCACAATCGGCACACGGCCAAAGTGAAAGTGCACGAAACCGAACGTGGACGGAGACCGCCCGGTGGGTTGCCGGAGGACTTTGCAAAGGCACGCTGAAATTGGTGCAGAAAAGGCAAAGAAAGCAAAGTACTGCACGCAAATTGACAAGCGAGAAATTTTAAATAAAAGCCAGCCCGGTTCCATCGTCAGTCCTTCCCGCCAGTGCCGTTCAATTAGCGTAGGGATATGTTTCCAAATATCTTCAGTTATTAAAGCAAACGTACGTGACATGACTTCATCCGCGAGAGTTTGATGTGATTGTGGACCGTAAAACTGCGCTGTAAACGATTGTACGTCGCGATAATGTGATCCTGCCTCTGCGTCTGTATCTTGTAGTCTGAGGTTCCCCAGTCAGACTGAGGTCATCCCGAGTATCCGTTACACATCTCGCTGCTGGTGTAGTTTATTTCCTTTTTTATTCCATTCCTTATTCCGGTTACCGTTTCTTCCCGAGCAAATTAAGTGATGGTGTTATTCCATTTTCACTTTCTGTTTCAACGTTTTTTTTTCTTCCTTTGGTTGCTTCATACCATTCCATTTAATTCCGTTCTACTTTCAACTCTTTTCGGACATTTCGTTTTCGGGCTGTTGCCTTTTATTTTGGAGTTTTTTTTTCACTCGCTCCACGAAGAACAGCTTCCATTCACACCGGCGGAAATCAGAATGCCGGACGGCGAAGCCGGCTTTATTTGTTTTCGCTTCGTTCGCTTCGTTGCGCACCTTCGTCGAGGTGCCACTTGACGTTACCAGCCATGCCGGCGTACGCTCCGGACTGGCTGATCCACCTGCGCCACCGTGTCTACCGGGCGTGCGCGTGCCACGTAACCAGGGGCCTCATTCGCGGCATGAGAATATGAGGCGAGAAGATACAGCATCTTAGCACGCGCTTCGCAAACATTAAACCTCCCCACCCCGTACCAGGGCGCCAGCGGTGAGGTGTCTCGTTTGTTAGACAAGCAGTTAGGAAGCCGTTAGCGACCGGCTACCGCTACCCTTGCCGTAACGACTGTGCGCATTAATTAGCTAAACAGACAGTAAACTATACGTCATAAATATAAATATTTAGAATGCATTACCGTGCAAAGAGTTAGCGTTCAGGAGGCTGGCTTACATTGTTGCTGGCTGGCACGAGACGCGGTGAATTATTCAAGCGTTGGACAGACGACATCTTAAAAGGTGAATCCTTTAGTGTCGGATCTCTCGACTGCTTATGCAATATAATGAGAATATATACTAAAAGGGTTAAATAGAGAGTTCAAAATAAATTAACACTTAAGCTTGAAATGGAAATTGAGTTTTATAATATTGTCACTAATTTTCTACTGTTCATTCATGTGTTGCAATTGGAAGTTCATTTGTAGTTCATTCGCTATAATTTATCTAAATTCATTTAAATTACCCCTAATTATTTTTTCTATAAAATGTATATTTCCCTAATTTATAAAACAAGAATGATAAAATATTGGTAAATTATTGGGTAATAATTCAAAATTTAATACTTTATATTTATATTTATATACTTTATATATTATTTATATTTACACCTAACTTATTACCGAAGCAAAAATAATAATTATTATGTTTCGAACATGTTGTCATGGGTATTAAATAATATTAACATTATTATGTAATTAAATATAAAATAAAGTTAATCGTTTTTCATCTTTAAATACTTCATAAGCAAAATGATTTACAGCTGAAATAATTAATAAAAATAACATAAACGGCAAACCCTTTTCTATTTTCCACGTAACTGCGTTACGTCATGTAAGCCAAATGGAGAAGAAGAAAAATGTCATAATATGCAGATCATCAAGAAGTAACGTATTTTCAGCAATTTTTCTTTTTTTCCAAACAAAACGTAAAACCCTTCAACGCACAAACTGTCGCTTGAAGGAGAGTGTTGTTTGGTGAGGTGAAAAATAGGCCAGATGAAATAATCGTGAACAATAAAGCAAAAACTTTTCCCAAAAAAAAAAAAAAAAGAAAGACGATGCACTCGCTGAGAAGAACTCATCTTCATGTGGCCGAAAAAAGCACACACAAAGCACACAGCCTTGCAGTCACCTGAAGTGGAGGCTTCTATTTTTATCGCACGTACACCGCGAACACCGCATGTCAGCGCGAAGACATGGCTTTATTTATTAAACTGCTTCACCTTGGGCCGCCGCCTCCCAGATGCCACCTGCGTTCCGGCTATCGGTTTCGATGCGGACGAGAAGCCTGGGCGCCAGCACACTTCACTTCTGTTGGACGAGAGTAAGCGAGAAAGAGAGAAAGAGAGAGAGGGTTGGGAGTTAATAAGTGGGTGAGATGCATGGGGTACATGCTACCCATTCGCTTTCATTTGGGGTTGTTACTTCGCTCTCACTGTGCAGTTCTTTATCTTTCTCTCGCGGTATATCAACAAGCACCAAGATCGTTTATTCCCACCGTTGAGATGAACTTTGGTGCCGTGACCAGGATCATCGTGGTGGCTCCCTTTCTGTGGCCCTCGCGATGGGATCACTCACCCAGCCGGATTGGTGTGCCTTCCATTGCGTGCTGTGTAGATAAATCCCATCTTCATAGATTGTTGGTAGGTTTTTTTTTTCGGTACAACCCCATCCTCCACTCCACTCACTTTCATTCTCTCTTTCCCGTTTACGGTACGCTCCTTGTCGTGCACACACCTGCTCCAGAGGTCGCACGTTCACTTTCGTTCGTTCTCGGCCGGTCCGAATGCTCCACCGGATCACAATACACCCTGCGATCATCTTGCCGTTTTGGGGTGGAGTTTGAGAGGTCCGTGTATGTGTGTCCCGCTCTGGCATCGCATCTCCCTCTCACTCACCCGTAGCTGTAAGCTGTGCAGCATCCGAACCGAAAGTTCATTTCGCGAACACGCTCGTGTACCGTTGGCCGATGAGATTTTGTTTCCTTCCTCCAACTCCCCCTTCTGAAGCTACCCCTCCCCTGGGCTTGTCACTCAAAACCGGGAGGGGATGCCGGCTCCCACACCTCGGGGCGGTCACGGGAGAAGTTCACTGTTCATTTCACTACCAGCCTCATCATCTTTCCCTCCACACTCCAAACACTGCGCGGCGTTCCGTGTGGAAAGGATCGGGTTGTGGAAGCGAAACGGCGAAACAGCGCATCAACATCAACCCGGCGCACCGGTAATAAAACGAAGTGAAAGAAAAAATCATCGCACCGGGACACCAAACCCGGGACGCTCTGCGATTGTTGTTGCAGGCCTGTTCGCTTCTCTCGCCACTGTGCCACTGTGGCGATGGTGATGGTTGTTGCTGTTGTTGTTGTTTCTTTTCTTGTTTTGTTGCTGATGAACGTTGCCTACCACCAGTCTCGGGGTGTGCGTCTGTGTGGTACCGAGCATTAAAAAGGGTATAAATTGCATGTACCGCAGCAAACGGATCATCAGTGAAGCATTTGCATCGATCAAACTAAGAAGCACCGTCAGCAGCAGCAAAACCGTCGGTGGTGCAGCTTTTGTTGTGACGCTTGGCCGTACGCAGCTTAGTAATAGTAGACGCCGCAACTCCACACAACCGCATCGCACAGCCGCTGTAAACAGGACTCGGATCCTAGCGAAAACGAAACGAGCAAACGAACATCGTAGATACAACGCACAACTAGAATTCTAGCAGCGACAGAAATGAAGACGTTTGTGCTGTTGAGCTGTTGTTTGGTACTGGCTTCCGCTCGACCGGAAGCAGGATACTCATACAATCGTCCATCAACTGGCGGCTCGCACGGTGGTGGTGGCGGCGGTTACTCGTCCGGCGGCGGTTCCTTCACATCCGGCGGCGGTGGCGGATACAGCGGTGGCTTCTCATCCGGTGCCGGTGCTAGCTTCGGTGGCAGTGCCGGTGGATTCGGAGGTGTGTGTTACAGTGCATTTCTTCTAAGTATTTTCCTTGTCGGTGAACTGAACGCTAGAACGGTGGCATGCGGCGTAAACAGTGCTTGAGTGATGGGCCAGTGCGACCGGAGTGCGACCGAGAGCTCGTGTGGTGCGTGTGTGCGTGTATGAACAGTGTGTTGACTCTGAGTGCCCTCCGCCCTCCCCAACAAAAAAAAAACAAAGGCTTGTGACTAGAACGTTTCGGAACGATTGAGTGCAAATATTCTAACCGCTGTGGGCAGCTATTTTGTGGGTGTTTTCATCATCACACCGTCATACGCACGTCACGTACTCCACCGATGCCTTGTTCGCATGGCCCAACCAGTCAACACTCTCGCATCAATCAAACATTCCTGCATCAAATCCATCGCTTCCCAGAATTTTGGCAATTTTTTCTGTGCATAAATCGTGTGAAAAAACGAAAGACTTGCGAGGTGGACATTAAGCGACGAACCCGTAAATATGCATGAAAAAGCATTTTGGTGAATTTCTTGCTAGTTTTCAACGTTCTTAGGGACGGAATGATAAACTGGTAATTTTTAAGATGTAGTTAAAGCTGTTGAGCAATATTTGATGCACATCCTTACGAAGAAAACGGGCATTAAAAGGATGCGTTTTATTTTCCCGACTTGGTGTTACCCTTGTACGCATAAGTTTTTTTTGTTGCATATTTTATTTAACTCCCTTTGTTTTTCCTTCGTTCATATTTAAAATCCAACTTAATCAGGATCTTCGTTCAGTTCGAGTGGTGCCGGTAGCTTCGGCGGTGGTGTAAGCAGCTTCGGTGGTGGCAGCAGCTTCGGCGGTGGTTCCTTCGGCGGTGGCTCCCAGCAGGCCATCATCCAGAAGCACATCTACGTGCACGTGCCGCCACCAGAGCCGGAGGAGGTGCGCGTCCAGCGCCCGATCCAGCTGGCTGCTCCGCAGAAACATTATAAGATCATCTTCATCAAGGCACCGTCCGCACCGTCGTACCAGGCACCGCAGATCCCGATCCAGCCCCAGAACGAGGAGAAGACGCTCGTGTACGTGTTGGTGAAGAAACCGGACGAGCAGCAGGACATTGTGATCCCGACGCCGGCCCCGACCCAGCCCAGCAAGCCGGAGGTATACTTCATCAAGTACAAGACGCAGAAGGAATCGTCCGGTGGTGTGTCGTCCGGTGGATACGCGAGTGCGGGAGGTTTCGGTGGCGATCTCGGCGGTGGACTCGGCGGTGGACTCGGCGGTGGCGACCTCGGCCATGGTTCGCTGGTGGGCGGTGATCTCGGCGGACACGGTGGACACGGTGGCCATGGAGGCGATCTCGGCGGACACGGTTCGGGTGCTTCGGCACCGGCTGCTCAGTATGGCCCACCGGGCAAGTCCGGCCCGTACTAAGTGCTTTGTGGTGCACTCGGCATACAAACGAAACACTCACACACGAAACACCTACATACAAACAAAACACACGGGACCACGTAGCTAGTCGTAACCATCACACTGAAAATGCGCCCCTCGTTCGGTATTTCCGGATCTGTGCGAACCGCTTCAAAGGACCTTTCTCTTTATCTCGCACTCGCTCAAATGCCGTCAACCGTTTTCGAGCTCGATTCCGGATCCTTGCGCAGCGCCTTTGTATATAGTCTCTAGCCATTTTCCGCACTGTTTAGCGACCGTCCCTTTTATGTCAATCCATCTTTCTATTGCGCTGTCGGTTCATCTAGCGACTTTCTGGGCTAGGATCTTCCAAGGTGAAGAAATCCCGGCGCGAATTGAACGGAAATGGCCAGACGAGCGCATGGAGTCAGTGAGAAGTTTGAGCGGCACAGAAGCGAAACACCGGAGGGGTTCGAAACACGCGTCCCCTTGCAACACCTCTTAAGGAAAACCCATTCAACCACCACCCGAGTGTGAAAACAAATCTCCGCCGAATTCTTAGTACGTTAAGAAACAGTTGTGCTTATTTTTTGTTTTCATTTCTTATTGTTTGGACGTATTGGTCCACCCCCATTTCCCCATTAGGTTTAAGTGTATTGTTAACTACTCACTACGTTAATTTTTGTACTTCTCGTTTTTCAAAATGCAAATTAAAAAAAAAAACAACGGTGACAAATTTTGAAAAAACGAATTCCCTTGTTTTCTCCTGTTTTGGGGGCGGGTGTGTATGATTTTTTCCCTCCTCTTATTCATGTGTTGACTCCTTTCTACTAAGGGATATTCGGCTGCGTCAGACTCCATGTTTCGAAGAAGAAGTGTCCTACGAGAAAGTAAGCAATATCCCGTCCTTTGTTTTCCCTGTCGTTTGCGCTCGCGTTCTCCAGTGACACACCCGGTTTTTGCTGCGTTTGTTTTGGTTTTGCTGTTTACTAAACCGGCCGGCAAACGTTGATCCGGTTTACTGCTTTCACATAAACTATGCAATATCTTCGATTTCTTTGTCTTTTGGTCAATCTGTTTTTGTTGTTGTTGTTTATTTCGCACCAAGCATTCCAAATAAGGGGCGCAATGTTTTTGGGCGGCTTTGTTCCCTTTTCTTTCCTTTCTGTTCCGGCGCTTCATCGGTTTTACTTTTACTTTCGTTCTGACGTTCGGCGCAAAAATTTTGGCTGCCGTATGTGAAAACGTGCGGTAAAACAAAAACAACGAGTGAATGCCTGTTCGATCGGCACTTCCGGCACTGCCACACAAACCAATCATTCGAGTGCCTTTTTGGCAGCTTTTTTTTTTGGGTGTAACAGAGATGGAGTGAGTGTGAGAGAGAGTGAGAGTAAGCTGCGTAATAGTCTGCTTTAGCAAACAATTGATGATGATGATGATGTGATGCTGTGTAATAGTGTGCGTTCGCAACACGCATGACGATTGCGATTGAATTAGTCCACCTTTTTTTTTCTCTCTCACTTGTAACGTTCATTTCCGGTTAGCGGACAGCTTTCTTTGCCTCCAACCCTCACCAACCCCACCTGTGACATCCCCGTCCTCCGTTTGGTACAGTTCAATTTCGAGCCATCTTATAAAACCAACTTCCGCAAAACAAACGGTGTGAATGGGGCATGGGCTTTGTTTTTCTCATTTTCCGCTCCATCCGTAAAGCTTCTTCACGCTACTAATGAGAGAGGGGGTAGTTTTAACCCCTGTTTGGTTAAAGATGGGGTGGTTTTTCCACCGTTTTCATCCAACCCCACTTGCTCGGTGCCAGCGATCAAACACCGGGGCCGATCTTTCCCGCACCGTTTTCCCGCAAACTTCCACCCACCCCTCCGCCCACAACCCTGTGTAGTAGCCATTTTACACCCCCGTGCCGGTTCATCACTGATTTGCAGCTACCTTCCGGTTGATTTTTCTATTTAAACAACGCGATGTCGTGTGACCTTTCCGCGTGCAGTTTTTCCATTCGCTTCTGCTTTTTCCTTCAGACCGGTTTATTTGCTCATCCTCAAACTACCCTTCCATCACCCCCCCCCCCCCCCTCGCCCACTTCCCTCACTCTGGGAAGGAAAAACAGAGGAAATAAGAGTTAAACACAATGGCAGAAAATATTCCCTGCTTCCACCCCCTGCTCCATCCCATCACTCTTGTTACCACCCTCTGCCACCTACACCCCTTTTGTGATAAGCCGGATACGAACCACCTTCGTTGACAAATGCATTTCTATCTTTCTCTCTCTCTCTCTCTCTCTCTCTCTCTCTCTCTCTCTCTCTCTCTCTACCTTACATTCAGCCATTTCTTTCACTCGGTATTAATTTTAAATCACTATCCAGAAGCGAACCGCTGGGAAAGATCGTAAAAAACTTGATTGTGTTTGATCCGTACATCTTCCCGCTTGATCATTCCCCTTCCGGTAGTGTCATCATTTTCCTTCCGCGGAGAAAGGGGCAGGTTTTTGGGGTGTTTGAAAGGGAGACCGAAAAAAAAGCAAGGCTTACACCAGGCCACCAACTATACTTTCCCTGGATCGTAATCGTGATCGCGAAAGAAAAAAAACAAACATCTTAAGCACGAAAAAGGGAAAGGGGTAATGAAGATCAGCAAAAGGTTGGAGGTTAAGCTGCGCTTCTACCCCACTTGCCACGGTCTCCCTTTGCAACCTTACACACTCTGGGCCGGTACTGTACCGTTGCCCGTGTGAGGGTGTACCCGGCACGGTGCACTTTTACTTTGTGCCCACAAAGATCATGATCGCGACAGTCGTGCCGTGTGAGGGCAGGCGAATGAAGCGCTCCTTTTGGGAGGTTCCTGACGGTTCCCGACGTTTGAAAGCTGCAAAAAAGGAAGACATACCAACAAACAAAAAAAATATATATACCTGCACAAAATGCCGAAGACAAGGAAGCTTTTGCCGTTTACCAAACCGGTAAAGGAGTTATGAGGCGCAGACAACGACTGTTCACAATTAAACTTAAACGCAATAAAAGAAAAGTATGGTCAACCCGGTTGGGGGCAGTGGAAATGGGTTCCCACCTCGGGATGGGAACAGGAGTACAAAAATGCAACGGGGAAATATCAGCGACATGACAGATGCAATGAAGACTAAAACAAGAAGCGCAAGAAACTTCGTGGGGAACATTTTATTATCCACTCGCTCGGAAAAAGAATAGCAGGGATCATCTTGAAGGGGTTTTCCTCCGCATTTTTTAACATGATGTAAATTTGAAAAGAAAAAAACAAAACAACATTTTATATTTCGTAAACACTCAATTTACACTTACTATTAGTTATCAAACTTTTATTTAAAAAAATGGGATTTTAAAATTTACAATATTTTCGAATTTTTGCTTTTGTTACATATACGATTACGTTTTACATTACTTTCTTTTCGAGCCGGTAACAATATTTTCAAAATTGTACAATGTACTAAATAATATTACAATCAAATATATTCTTCGATTACTTCTATCGGATCTACTGGACTTCTTTACAAAATATGCTTAAGTTTCATTTACATAATATGCATAATATTTTGTTCTCAGTTTTAGAACTTGTAGACTTTACATTTCCCTTTAATTAAGTAAGAAATGTACTTAAAATTGGATTATCAAACAATTTTTTCTGTTTTTATATATATTTTTATACAAACACAAAAATAATACATTATAAATCAGAGCAAATATTCTTAAATATCTATAATTATAAATAAGTAAACAAAAACCTTCGCATCGTTTTGAAACAAAGGTATGACGAAAACCCCTGCAAAGCAGTAAAGATCGAATCGATTTACGACGCTCCTGCTTCTTCTTCCATTTATGGCCACCGATGCAATGACACGGTAAATGGCGCACCGTGAGCAAATCGCACCGTACCCATCCGGACGCCCAGAAAGGTGGACACGGCTACCGTTGTACCGCTGACGGTTGCTGCTCGTCCCACTTTCACATGGTTCGCATCCCACTAATCGATCGTGCATTGATCGTTTGGCGCGGATTAAAGCCATACTCGCGACCGGCGCGCATCTACACTATGAACGGTTGTGACGGCGATGAAGCACAAGGAAGTAACGCGAAAAGATGACTGTTTTAAGGAAAGTTACATAAAAATTTGCATGCGTTAAAAATTGTGCTGCTTTCTCACAAACAGATCAATTGTGGTGTGTGATTATTTACCACCAGCTAAAAACCATGCAGTATTAAATATTCACCCCAAACCAAGGTGAAAATATAAGTGTGTAACTTTTGCAGATGGGATGGGCAAAAGACAAAATTAGCCTAAAAGTGCAGCAGGCGGAAGAAAAGGCGCCGTGTTTACGTTACCCCCCCCCCGTTTTTTGGTGCGGGCACAATCGCGTCACGAGACGCGCAAAGCGGTGAACGATGGGAAACGAACACACCACGCCACCGGCAGCAGCATCAACAAAATCCAAATTTCCAACCAACCCGACCCGGCCCAAGGCAAGAGGTGAAAAATACATAAATAAATAAAAACGAAACAATCGCGATTACATGCGCGCCGTCGTCGGCACTTTTCGCCACGAGTTACGACCCGGTTACGAGTGGAAATGGGAAAGGTTAAGGGGAAGGTGGTGGGGTGAGGGGTGGAAAGGGGGTTTGGAGAAAGAGCGGGAACGATGTAAAAGTTGCTCGCTTGCAGATCACGCCGCATAATGGAAATCATCGCGATGAATCTTTCCCATTTCCTTTCGCCCGCAAACATCTAACCCTTCCACCCATCATCCACCCATCGGCTCCGTCAGCGTGTGTGTGGCGCGCCTGGAATGGCCGGAAAGTAGAGGGTTTTTCAAGATGAAACCGAATTCGTTCAATCTCATTTCCTCTTTTCATTCTTCGTGCTTGTTTTGTTTGATTTGGTTTTGTTGTTGTTGTGGGTGTGGGTGGAAAAGTTCACTCTCGTTGATTGCCCTCGGCCCGGCGCAAGGTTGGCGCCCATCGGCAGTAAAGTGCATCTCCCGGTCTGCACGTGCACGAGTAAGCCCTTTAAAGGGTTTTGTTCAGTATGAGTGGTTCGGTTTGTTTCGTTCTAGTCACCCATAGGCGCACCGTGGCGAACATGTATCATACTTAGCAATGGGAAAACTGAATGCCGTTGCATTGCGACTGTCAACGTAGCTGTTGAACCCATTTTAGTTTTGTGCAACTCTTCCATTGAGCTGATTGTTTTTAGTAGATTACGTCAATTACATTAAATATCTTTTAAAGAATTGTAGTACTTTGAACCTTTTCCAACCTCAATCATTTAATTATGCTCAATAAAGCATCAGGGCTTTACGAGGACTTCAAGCATTCGATTGCAAATGGGACTTTAATATAACATCACAATATGCACCCTAACGTTTCAAAATTTCAACATAGCGCCGCCTATAAAACTATGCATAAAATGCTCCGTATGGCACTGGACAGATCAAACACACTGGGTGTTGTCGGCCGGAAGTCATGAAAACCCGGGAACATTCCCGGGGATGAATCCCTCAACCGAATCCGTAGGTCTCAGCTGGTACCCTTGTTCGAGCCTTCGGAATATGCGACACAAAACAAACAGACGGACGTTGGTTCTGGGCGAAGTTGACGCGGGGGCCGTTGGTTGGCCGTTCTTTGTTGAAGTGTATTTTTAAACCTCGGCACTGCTATTTGTAGATTTTTTGCACTTTCAACATGCAGTTTTGTTACTATTTCTATAATACAATGTGTTTGAGTTCAAGTGGGAAACGCTAGTGCCATTTTTGGAGTCTTCTCAACTTGAAATGGAATTTGTGGAGATTGCTTTGGAATTCTGGAATACACACACACTTGCAAAGCTGGAATTCGGTGTGTCAGTCGAGAAAGCATTATGCAGAAGTGATATTAGCAGGCAAAAGTTCCACAAAGTTGGAAAAATACCAGAGATACTTCAATATGTTCTTGCTCCACATGCAAAGAATCTAGAAAAGGCTCCAACTTTAACTTTACCACTAGAACTCCAATATTTTCATAAATTACTAATTAATCATTGGTCTAACTCTGTATGTTAGAACATATAAAGCATAAATTATAGAGACTATTCATACCCGAATTGCTTAACTATTTCTTCCGAATACATATAAGGTTTGTAATTATTGCAACTCCATGACAATTTGTATGAAATTCTAGAGTGTTCTTAAAGCCCTTTCATTAGGTTTCTATTTTCCTTTTACTCAACTCGTGATATCTTCACTGGAATTAAAATATACCATTTCCGTAAAGCAATCGCTTATCGATTTGGGTGCGACAAAAATGCACGGCTTTCAATGAACCGGTAAAGGTTACTTGCATGCATTACTTTTCATGTGAACACAGCGAAAGAACACGACGATAAAGTGGGAAGTGGCAGCACATAAATTAAACATTGTTACGGGAGCCCGCCAGAGACCGGACCATAAATTAACGCCGAAAACCAGCACGTGAGCTTTCCCGCTTTAAAAGAGAGCAAGGGAGAGAGAGGGAGATAGAGAGAAAAGGCCAAGAAATTCTTTCTCTCAGTGGTTCAAAACTATTCGCTTGACCTTTCTTTATTTGGATGTAGGGGGGTTGGTTAACGGATGATGGAAAGGGGAAATGGGGGTGGTTAGGGTTGGGAAAAACAGGAGCAAACAGACAGGGAAATGGTGTGTCGTGGCGTTACGCAAGAGAATCGGCATGGAGATGAACGTGTGTGTGTGTTTTTTATTTAGGGCCGGTAGCATAGGATCCAACGATAACGAGATTAATTGTATGTGAAGGGCATACAGAGCGATGCATATTGCCTGCAGACGCATCTGCGAAAGGCAAACAGAAAAAAAACCACCGGCACACACTCAGGCACGCACACAGCGAGCGAAAGAAAAATCAATCACGTACGTATGGTTGCTCCGTTTCGGGCACTGCGGAACCCACCCCCCAAAAAGGGACATTAAAATTAAGTCGTGAAGAGCAAAAAAAACACACACAAAGGGGAAGGAAAAGGAACTGGAAATTGCATTGCGCCACGGGTTGCACGGTTTGCATTTCGTTTCGGTGATAAATTTCATTACCCTGGGCTGGCTAGGGGGGCTATTCGCGCAGCGGGTGGAATAACGGCGCCCTAACCTTTAGCGCGTGAATCGTGATAAAAAGCGTTACAGCCGTGCGCCGAGTACTTCACTTTGACAGCAAGCGACAGTGCAGCACCAACATCATCGTGGTTGGGTGCGGTTTTAGGGTGGAGGAGGGGGAGGGGGAGGGTGGGGGGGAGGGGGGGTGTTTTCGTAAATTAAGATCGTACTATCCATCCAACATTGTCGTCCCACCGGGAGGATCGCTCCATATCGCTCCATTATCCCGTGTCTCCCGGCACGACACGGCACGTCCTGGCAGTGTGTCAGCACGTCGTACGCGACCAGTGCATACCCCGATGCACAAATAATTGACATGCACCATACCAACAAAAAAAAAAGCCCCGAGAGAAATGACCCACCCTGTGCGAGGAGTTTCCACCTCACCGTCTCCTGTACAATCGTACAGAGAGTGTGTCATCAACATTTTCAAACTCGATGACATTTGATCAGCATCCCATCCAGGAAAAAAAGCCTAACTAACAGTTACAGAGCACTATTATTCTCTGCCCTTGTTGGGCATTGCTTTGCTCTTTAGCTGTTGCGTTTAATTGTGCCGTGGCACGGAGTGTGTGCCGGTGTGTTACTTGGAAATGGTAAAGCATAATAATGCTAAGTGCCATTATATTGAATTATCTTCAGCCAAATTAATTAATTAAATTAATAATTAACGCATAATGGTCGCCTCGGAATGCTGTTTGTTCTGTGTCTTTTAATTTATTTGCTATACGTAAGCTGTTCCCTTTTAGCGTATGTTATATTTTTTCATTTAAATAATTGTTTGCCGAACAGCGTTTGTTTAATATGCCTGCATTTATGTAACCAGGATCACATGCCATTGAGCGTTTGTTTTTCTGCTTTCATTTTTTCTGCTTCAAACCAGATTTTGAATTTGTAATACATTTGCATTATGTGATTTTATTTGAATTTAAAAATATATAGCGTTCATTATAATGAACACTGCAATGCAATGCAACACTTGACGCACTGATCGCTGAGCAGGAAGAGAGAAACAAGTTAATGAAAAAAACTTTGGAGAACTCTACTTTAGATTTAAAATTAATTGGACAAAATCAAATTCATTTGAAATCGGCTTATCGGTACTCTCGCAAAAGAAAAACTTTTAATTAGACTCACGGTATGCTCGAAGAGCTTTTATTTTTCGTTCGATTTATATTACTAGAGGCGGGCAATAAAATGCCGTTTGCAAATGATTGGTCTGTACGGCGATGTTTTATATTTCAGCAAGTTTGCTTCTGAAGTGTAATGCTTTTATTGATGTTTTGTATGAAGTACGCGGCAAGCATTGCAATATTCAATAATTTCTCATTAGTTGTGCAACATTTTGAAAATAAAATTGCTGAAAGGAACTATTGCATATTTTCTGGCGTTTTCAACCCTGATTGCAACCTATCTGTATCAACTCGTGCAAACTTGAGCAAAATAGTCTTTGCTACTCGGTTATCTATTGGCTCTTTACATTCGTAACTAAAGTCCGTCCCCGTAAGTACTGTTTTTAGTTAGCTTTATTGAAACTTTCATTATCCAGTAAATAGTCCACTTATCTTTCGATTGCTTTTTGTTTCGCTCTTAATGTACGAAAGTCATTTGACGTCTGGGACAACTGACTTCGGCTTGTCAGTTCTCTGCGCAGTGCAATAATTCAAATCATCAAGAACTTTTGCTCACTGCTCACACATTGTACTCATACCGATGGGAGCATCCATCCTAACTCGTCCAACTCCTGTTTCGAGGTTTTTTTTTATGTTTATGTGAACATCTAGCTTCCTGCACCATCTGAACCACTGAATCCAGCCCGAACCAGTAGCCCCTTCAACGGAGTACGAATCTGTCCCACAGTCGGCCTCGCTTATGGTCGTCATATGGACGCACTGCCGCTTGAAAACTGTCAACTCCCGGTGTGACCCCGACCTGTCACATTTTATTATCGCACAACCGGGTCACAACTGCCCAGAAGACTTTGTTGCCGACGGGTCGCCTGTTGCCCTTCGTCCCAAAACTTCTCTTCTGCCTGCCGGCTAAAATGGCAAAGGAAAGTTACACCAACTTTTCCACGAGAATTATGGCCTTTCTGCCTTTCGCTGAGGCTTTCCTTGGAGTACGTTCGCACGTTATGCAACTGGTGTGCGGATTTTCCGAAAGGGAATCAGAAGGGAACCGGAAAGTGAATTATGTCTTCTTAAACACATCCAAGCACGTTATCGTATCATTCTTATGGTTTTATATTACAAAAAAAAACACACACACACACATACAACGACCGCACACGTGCTATGGAGTAGGATGCGCCATGCTGTACAAATGCATCGCAGACAATCAATCCTTTGCTTTCCTAGGAGAGCTTGGGTGTTTGAAAATGTTTCAACCCTAAAGAATGAGAAAAAGAAGTTAATGACTGTGAGATGATTTGCCTTTTAATTTGATTACACCAAACCTGGGACCTGGGATGTATCCGTTACCGTTCGGAGGGAAACATCAAGGACCGCTCATTCGCCGTTGCCCATGAAACGTGAAAGTTTCTGCCTGACCGTTCCCTAGAATACTCCTTTCTCGTTAACCTAGTGATCGTTAGCGGGCGAGATTCCCATTTCCTGTTCATCAGCGACCCCCCCCCCCCCCCCCCCCCCATGCCGGCATATTTCAGTGCAACGTGTCCGTCCGACTGCAGAACTGGGTGGAGTTTTGATGGAATAAATGCAAATGAATTTCGGACCGGGCGTGATGAAAATAGAACCATGCAGTCCCGTAGGCCAAATGCGGGCTATGGAGCAGGGTCATGCCGGAACAGAAGGTGAATCGTGACATTTTTCGAGCAATGGTCGCGTGTCACCAGTGCCATCACCAACTCCCATTTGACCCATTTTCATTTAAGCTAGCTTTTTTTTTTATTATTTTCAAACCACTCACATAACAGCAGAAACCGTGGGGAAAATTTGCGACGGTTTTGTTGCAAAACCTCACTCAAAAAAAAAGCGACGAATCAACGCGATATAAGAACAAGAGTTTGCAAGGTTAAAGCAAAAAAATTATAAAAAAAGTCTTCAAACACACTCAACATGAGAAAATGAGAAAAAATGGAAACGCACCCGAAGGTGATACTTCATTTTTCCGTTGCCCTGTGTTTGCTGTTGCACTTTAGCTCTTTCGCGAAGGGGATGGGATGGAGAAGGAGCAGGATAGTTTGGGGAGGAAAATGTAAAATGAGAAAAATGCTTCATTTCATTCGATGTTTCTGGCTCTCGTTGATGCAAATTGTGCATAATTCTTCTTCCCTGCCACAGATCTATGCTAACCTATATTTTCCCCTATTATGTTCCTTCATTTTCATCTGCTATGTTCAATATTTCCGCCAAAGCATTATGAACGTTGGTAGTTTTTCTTCTCAACTGCACTAGCAATACCCAAAATGGCGGTTCGTCGTCTATAACCTATCTTATCAGTGAGGTAAAGTTTTGTTTCACTGACATTTTTTGTGATTCTGTACATCAACAATTATATTCTACATGAGTAATCCAAAGTTTCATCTTGAATGCATCTGGGTAAAAAAAAAAACTGAAAAAAGTTGCATTTATGCTCATAAAACCCCCTAAAGCGATGCAACCCGCATGACAAAATTATCCTATTACGCCCGTACAAACTGTTTTCCTTATCATCCTTAACAACGCTGTCGATTGGGTTATGGTGATGAGGAATGGTTGTCCTCCGCAAGCTCCTCCACGTGCAGAAATATGACTTCCATCAGCTCGCCACTCTTCGCCACCCGTTTCCGTTGCGCCTTTGTGCTTTGTGCGGCGAAGCGGTCCTGGTAAAGGGACCATCATCACCCGTACCACGACGATCTCCCCTCTCTCCGAAGGTGAAGCCTGCGGTTGATTTGCAATGCAAATGATAGTCACCACACTGCCACGCCGTTGTGGTGGCAGAGGAAAGCATCGTTTGGGAAGCATTATGCTAACCAGGAATCTCGCCCATCCTACCACGTACGTGCTACGCTGCAGTGCGGGTATATGACATCGAAATTGGAATACCTTCCACAAGAAAACCCACACCACCAACGCGTACCGCCCTTCTGACCGGCTAGACAAACTGATACAATTTAATAAGAGCGCATGGCTAATCAGTACAGGTAGATATTTATGTAACCACTTTTCCGGCTCACTACCAACCCTGCTACCGCTCCTCAAAACGTGCGCCGTGGGTGGGAGTTTGCGGATCAGTTTCAGCACCAGCAGCACCTCCTTATCGCTCTGCTCCGTTTAGGGGGGTCAAGTGGTCTTTCGGCTGGCAAGGATGTATCGAGTGCTTTATTGCTGGTTCTTGCTATTCCGAAGATATTAAAGCACGGTAAAGTGCAGCATCTCTTCCTCCAAAAACAAAAAAAAAAAGTCTGAGGCTAATATTTCGAAAAAGCAAACAACCTGTATCGAATAATCGTACAGAGCGATAGCATGAGCGTTACTTTGGTTGCGTCTAGAATTCCTCTAGCCTCCGGGACTGACCGGTTTTCCATTTCAGTGCTGTCATAAGAGCTGGACGGCATTGAATTTACTTTGTCTCGTTCGTCTATATTTTTTCCGCATGCGGTCATTGTGCCGTACGGGAGGGGGGGTAGAAATGTTTCTCAAAGCTGACAAAAAGCAAAGTTTGATTAATCGATTATATTGGTTGGGTCGGAAAAAATACTGAGCCCTGGAGGGGATGCGCTTTGTTGTTGATATTGCAATATTGAATTCGCTCCAGATGAAAAACTTTTTTTCTTGGTAAAAAGCAATAGATTGTTCATTTAAAAATTTCGCTGAAATTGAATATTCAAACTTCAGTTATTTGGGTTTCTATTATGCGCTATTAATTGTTCTTTCAATGCAGACTATGCAATGATTTGCTGAAACTGTATATGGATTATTTTCATGCTAAAGTTGTGTCCATAATGTGAACGGACCGGATATCTGCTCTCAGGATCGTATTCCCCTATGGAGTGCTGAATAAAGAGCTAGAGGTTAATAACGTCCAAGGAATCTAGGAATCACAGGTCAAGATGTCTTGAGATTCTAGTACGAAAGAAAAAGGATTCGAAGCAGAAAAAGGTGAAGAGAGAAGAATATGAATAAGAAGGAGATGATGAAGAAGAATTTGTCACATTTCCTTGAAGTTTTGCAAAAGATTCACACATTTGCAATGCTTTCTGGTGCTAAGGATATGAATCTAGAGGTGACTGCAACTTGTGGTAATCTTTCAATTCTTCTTACATGGAGTACTTTACAAATTGAGACAAAAATTGGTGATCACGAGATAAAAAATTGGTCATCACAAGTCTTTAGTGTTGCAATTTAGCGGCAACGACTGTATCTTCAACAGTTCATTAAACAATTTTTCATTTTGCTACCATAAGACATTATCATGGTGACAACAATCATGAAACGATAAACGATGCTGAATGGTGTTTGTGATGTTTGCAATTGATTTAGTGTTTCGCTTATCATACCCATAATGAATAAAATTAAACAGGTAAAATTTAAGCCGTACAGATACACTCCTCAGTTTGATGCGTACGCTTAATTAAAACTTTTAGCCTGCCAGCTAAAATTCCACCATACATTGAGCAGTCAATTAGCTGAATCGGCTTCTAGCAATGTTGCGCGCGTCTTAATTAACGCCTACTGTGACAGAACTTCTTCCAACACATTCGTCCGTACCGGGGGAAAACGCTGACAAGGAAGTTTCGCAAAAGTAGCGCAATATTTGTGTATCTCTGTAATGTGCGAAACCGGCTCTAAAGGGAGGCGTGGATACTTGGGGGTGCAAGGACAAAACTTCTCCGTTGGCACCGTTCCATGAGTATAGACCAGTGTGACGAACGATAATGTTGTTTATCGCTGAAAAGTGTTTACACAATATTTTCATTAGCCGATGTGACGAGGAGACGTAAAATCCAGACAACTTGCACTTGCCAAAGAAAAACTTTGGCGGAGTGTTACTTGTGTGGTACGTCTCGTACCTGAAGCACACTTTACGCTGTTTTTTTTTTGTAAGCCATGCAGCAAAATAATAAAAACCCATCGAGCATAAATTTCTTCCCGCACACAGCGAGAGAGCGGAAAGTATAGCGAAAGGAAAATACAGATTTGACAGTTTTTCCACCCGAAATTACATGCATCTCGTTGGTGGGAAAGTGAACGAAGCGATACAGCAACGATCAACCAGTTGAGATTTTATCCGTTACGAGAACCGAGCGGCCCAAGTGTAGGATGGCTTCCAGATGGTCCTGCCGGGGCACTTGTGCTGCACGGTTGATTTCACACCAAGAACCGGTTTTGTGCAGCGGGATCCTTTTGCATCGGAATTCGGTGAGAACGGAAGAAAGCCGCGTTTGTCCTAAAATAACACATGTGGGTCGAATTAGTAACGCTAACGCACTTGGGAAATTGGGTCCGTCTTTTAGGGGTAGCTAATCGGTTGATTGATTTATTTTAATTTGGTTTATGTACCGTTTAGTTTCCGTTGCGGTTCAATGGAGGCTATTACAATAGGAATATTTGTGTGTTTTCCCAATGTTGAGAACTAGCTGGGAACCCTATTTGGAATAAAAGAGTACTCTCTCTGAAATGCTTGGGGGAGTTTGGCAAAGTTATTCCATACTGGATGTTCAAATTTTAACATACTAAAGCTATTAATGAGTAATTAATATAGGTTCATTCTGTATGATCTCATATGATCTCATTCTGTACTTCTGGACTTCAACTCCAACTTGAACTTGAGCCGTGATTGTCACTTTACAACTTGTTTGAGATCTTTTTCCGAACGCTTTAATGTCTGAAACGAAGAATAGATTGGTTAATAATATTATCAAAATTCGTTGCTAATCACTGTTCAATGCTTTCGCCTTTCAGATGATCAAGATGATGGTTACCGTGGTGATTGTGTTTACGATCTGCTGGCTGCCGTTCAACTTCCTAATGGTATGTGCGTCACCTCGGCTCAGCACCAACAGCTCCGGCTCATCTCTTCCTTTCCCCTTCGTTCCAGCTCATGAAACTCCCCTCCTCGTGGGACCTGCTGCCGTACTTCTGGTTCGCCTTCCACTGGCTAGCGATGTCGCACAGCTGCTACAACCCGATCATCTACTGCTACATGAACGCCCGCTTCCGCAGCGGCTTCATCCTGGTGCTGCACGGTGTGCCGGGTCTCCAGCAGATCTGCTGCTGCATTCGCCACTCGCCACCGAACATCGCGCGCAACGTCGGCTCCAGCGTGGCCCTCGCCGGTGAGATGAATGGCCTGTACGGTGCCAGCGCACTGCGAAGAAAGGCGGGAGTGCGAGTTAGGTGCCACCCAGGATAACAAACCACTATTTCCTGCTCGCTTTCTTCTCTGCCGTTCCGTTTCCGTTGCCGTTTCCATGTCCGGGTTTTCCAACGTTCCTCCCCCCCCACCTTTGCTTGTTGTGTGGGGGGATCCGCTGGGTTGTGTTCTTCGTGCCGTGTGTTTGCTCTAGTGTTGTAGGACATTCGCTTTAGATGCGCTTCTTGTTTCCGTGCCACGCACCTACCACCACATGTACGATTCTAGTGGTCTTAGCAAGCACAGCCATACGCACAAGCTTATTATCCAGAATTTGTCTAGAATTTTCCTCATCTCATTGTTTTTTTTTCTGCACACACTCACACATCTATGAGCTAAACTATTCAGATGAAACACACACACATAGTCATCGCAAAGTTCACATTTCACGACCAATTTCTTAGGCCTCATGCTTAGATCACGGACCATCAGCTCTCTTCATCTCCATCACACAATCTTTCTCGGCTTAAGCAGTCTCGTTGTTTAGCCACTTGTTAATCGACTGCGCTAGCGTAGAAATATTTTCCGAGTCCGTTGCTTCACGCAGCATCACGCAAGATTTCGCTGACGCGCTGTGCATGAATCGGGCGTTCCATTCATCCAGCTTCATTCATGCTTCCATGTCACAGTCTGCTCGAATCATTCGCTCTTGTCATTCATCTTTCTCCATCGTTACAGAACCTTACAACATAACAACAGCCTATGCTTTCTACGTGAGTTTGGTTAATTGTGATATATATAGCAAAAATCACACAACGCGCGACTGCGATGGAAAGTCAGCCCTTGATGCTAAAAGTTATTCTATTCTTTACTTTAAACTTCCGGACAACTGTTTAAAAAATCTTATTGTATTCTTTTTATATTTAAATCGAGTTATCACCCTAAATACGCTCAATATGTCCCAAATAATAAACATGAATCTTGTGCAATATTTATCCATCGCCAGTCCCGCTTGTCCGTCTGGAGGGTCAAAGGGCCAACTTAGCTCTTCCTTCCTTGAGCTTTGCTTGCATCACTTACAGTACGAGCTATGTGATCGGGTAAAGCTCCCAAAAAACCAAAACTAAAAAGCTGAAATCGGTACGGACTGTAAGGTCAGCTTAAGCATCCCCAGGCTTAAGGCACACCGCAGCTTGCGCTGAGGCATTTGCGCAGCGCAGAGATATTGTGGCTGTGTTCGAGCGTTATTGCTAATGAGGTACGCTCGGGAACGGTTTGATCGTAAAGTTTGAACCAGCGCTGATCGTAAATATTTAAGTGTCTTCATTCCCTTATTTTCTTTCACTGCTGCCGCGTTGCTTCGTGGGCGTTTTTGGGATGGAATATTTAATGTTAAGCAAATGTGCATCTTTCTATCGTGAGGTGAACACAGGTTGCACCGAACTGCATGGATCGAATCCATCTTCGTTTTATGATACCTTGCACAATTACACTCTTGAACCGTTGCAATGAAGATGCATTCTAATGTCTGTGAAGTTATCTTAGTCACACTGCTTCTGCTTGCGCCAGGCAGGTATAAAAAGAACTGCAGTAACCTGCATAGTTGTCAGAACTGAATGTACATTAGAACTGTGAGGAGGTCTATTGTACAGCCATTTCTGCCAGAAGTGCCCTCACACAAATTGTTCAATCGAACACGCAGCGCATCGCATGGCGGTGTTGCTGAAGTCGTTCTGTACATGAACGTTTCCATCATATTATTTATCCCGCGAGAAATTGAAAACTGGTTCCCGACGGGAACGATAAAGAAGGACAAACGAAGCCGAAAAAAAAAACCCCAAAACTCAACAACACTGATATTAAACACTTTTTTTGCGACGCGTGCAGTTCACCATCCAGCTGGGGATAATTGCTCATTAGTTTTACGATCTTTTACGCATTTTATTCCGATACGCGAATAAAAGCGGCTCACCAATCTCAATGTTTATGGTTCACGATGCAATTATCGTTTTGGTTGCTAACCCCACGGTCATCACCTTTTGAGTATAAAAGGACCAGCAGAGCTCAGCTCAGTTGGCAGTCAACATGTACCCTAGAGCGATTCAGAACTCTTGGGTAATGTATTGTCTGTCACAAGATCTTTCAAATGCTGATCTGCTCTGCAGTTCTAGTCGATGTGTATGCACGATTTGCATACTGTCGTATGATTTGTATTGGAATTGAGGTATTGAGTTGCTATTCTGCGATATTTCTTCACAGAATCGATGTTCAAAGCCTATCTGGTAGACATTCTGGTATCATTTTCTTTCTGGGGCTATCTAGAACGTCAAGGTATCCTTGAACTCCTCCCGAAAAGGTTCGGATTCAATTTGTAAAAAACCTTCATGTCTAAGTGTCTAAATCATAGCTCAATCACAGCTCAATTCCAAATATATTCTACGATTGGAGATATTCGCCGTTGCACATTCGACAGTATGCGAATCGCCCTCACGCATCGGCTTGAACTGCATAGCAGCATAGCATTTGAAAGATTGTTTAACATTCAACAATGACTTAAGAGCTCTGAATGGCTCTGAAATCACGGTTGACTGTCAACCGAGCTGAGCGCTGCTGGTCCTTATATAGTCGGACGTGAACACCGATGTTACCGTTAGTCATAAAATAGATAATTGCACGGTGAATCATAAAGACTATGCCGATACATGCGGTGTCTGCACAAAAAAATGCATTAGCAATACGCAAGGCAAAACAGGTCGTAAATATTGAAATGTCTTCATGTTGTTCAACGTTTTATGACTGTTTTGAGTTATGTGCTCATTTAAATAAAATAATTGATTCTCGTGATTGTCGCAAATCGATCTTTAGATGTTTAGCTTGCAGAAATGAATGATCGTGAGAGCTGTGAAGAGGTCTCGCGGGCAGTGCTTTCTGCCTCACACTTGTGTCCCCTTACTGCACGCGGAAAAGCGAGAATGGCAGTGCATAGGGGGGCGATGGTGTTGCTAAAGTCGATCCGTACATGATCGTTTCCATCATATTGTTTTGTTCGTGAGAACTCTGGACCCTGGACGGGATCTTCGACTACCCTAACATTAAAACTATTTAGTGACGCGTGCAGTGCACCCTTCGGCAGCATAATGAACTGTGGATAATTGCTCATATGTTTTACGATCGTTACACATTCCAATCCGTAACGTGGAAAAAGTGGCTCAGCAATGGGAACGGTCTTCACATTCGAGTATAAAAGGAACAGCAGCGCTCAGCTCAGTTGACAGTCAACATGTTCTCTGGAGCCATTCAGAGCTCTTGAGATCTATGTTTACTGTCTCACAATCTTTCAAATGTTGAGCTGCTCTGCAGTTCAAGCCGATGCGTGTGCGCGATTCGCATACTGTCGAATGTGCAATGGCACGAAATCTTCGATCATGCTCTATTTATGTAATTCAGATGTTTATTATATTTTATTGTTTACATTAATCCTTAATCCGTGGAGTCATGATGGCCAGGGCAGGAGGAAAAGTCTATGTCTGAGGAGATGAGATGAAAAGCAGAAATCGAAATCATCAGATATTGCAATGAATTCGGTATGCGAATCGCGCACACACATCGCTCTAAACTGCATTGCAGCCTAGCATTTGAGAGATTTCGGGGCGGTCGACATTGATCTCAAGAGCTCTGAATGGCTCCAGAGAACATGTAGACTGTCAACTGAGCTGAGCGCTGCTGGTCCTTTTATACTCGGACGTGAAGACCGATGGGTTAGTCATAAAATAGATAATTGCATCCATTGCCAATTGCGCACGGTTCGATTATGAACGGTACCCCCACTCCCCGTCTACAGCATGAATGCATTCGATTCACCGAATGCCACTAGGTGCGAAAGGGATTGCCAATCGCGTTGACAAGCTTCCAAGGGGTGACGGTAGTATATTGGTAGCGGCACCGATCGTCCAACTACAGGATCGCTTTCAAATTCCCTTTACGGACCAATCAATACGATTGACTGTTTGATACGTCAGTGCAGTACACATCAAGGTGCAATAAAGTTACTCAATTTTCCCAACTAATTTCCATATTCACTGTCAGCAATGCTAAAGCGGGTATAAAAGGGCGACCAATTCCCGGCTCAGTCATCAGTGCTGATGCTGCTTTAGAGGTATTGTGAACTCTTGGCAGATTCAGTGCTGTTCAGAACTCAAAAAAAAAAACACATCGCAGCAGGCGCCTGGAGGTGCTAGAGCATCGGATGTGCCGACGAACGGACCAACTGCGCTATAATGTAAACATTTCCGATCGCATAGCTGGAAGTAACTTTCCTTCATCGAATGCGCTAGTTCGTGCGCGCGGAACTTAATGTGTGTGGCGGCGGGAAGACAAGCAGCAGATGTTTATACCGAACGAGAACGGCACCAAAGGCGAACTAGAATGACAAAGCATGGTGTGACACGTTCCGTCGCGATTGCGCATCGGTTCTGACTCATACCGTACGGTTTTAGATTACGCGGTTCCGTGGCGTTGGTGGCACGGTGTCCGATTCCGGAAGGCAATAACAATCAAACTAATTCACCATGTAATTGGCTTTTTGACCAACGCACGCAGTTCCGTGTCAGAGTATAAAAAGGCGATGCACAGTTCAACTTTACCAGCAGTTTGTGTGATGTTTAGCTAGGGAACACATCCCCTAATATCACATTTACTGCTTGTCAAAAACTCTTTCACAATCCGGTCCCGGCAAACCACGGTCAGCTGGGTACGGGACGAGGCATCCAGCATCGCCTGGTGCTGCCTAGCGATTTACCCGTTTCCGGTGTTCTTGGTATGTGCCACAGTCAATCTCTTTCCTGCACATATCCTTGATGCACAGATTCACAATTGCTGGAATAGCTGCAGCTTTATGACGTACCTGCTCATAAAAGCGATTATTCTTCGAAACGAATATGGGTATTGCCTATTGATAGGATGCAACGAGAGCGGGCTCAAAGTCGGGTTTTTCTCTATCCTATCCAACCCGGCCGTGGAGTTCAATGTGTTCCAGATGTTGCACGGAACCAACGGGCATGCATGGTGCATTGAAATTGTTTCACATTGTTCTCTGGGAGAAAAGGATGCTACCCGGCAGAGGATGCTTAAACGTGTACGCACGTATCTATAAGTCCATACTTCACACAATTCACCCTCCGTGCACGTGCTATGTTGCCATTGCTTCTAGAGAAAACTGTTATAAGGGCTCATTCAATTATTACGTAACATACAATAAGATTATACTTAGATTCCCGCTTCATAGTCTATGTATGAAAAATTAACTTATTTTAGGGATTTTTATACAATTTCCATAGTACCTATCTACTTTTCGACTATTTAAAGGTCAAGTTTCTTGGTATCTTTTAATACCTACTCATTGAGAACTTCTGGTGTCTACTCAGACGGTGATTTTGAATTCCTGTGTGTTATAGTGGATCCAGTTTGCATCCATTGTCACATAGCAAGCATCGTCGACTCTTAAAACTTACATTGAACTTGAAGAGCTCTAAACAAACTCAGAATGATGCATCCAAGTTATGCACTATCGTAAAGAGCTTCATACAATCATACATCAATCATTAACTATATCTGTTAATATCTGTTAATTATTCAATATCATTTAGTGCTCATACCAGCTACCAGCTAAAATAGTTGATTTTAATGGTGCTGAAATTTTGAATGTTATCAATTCAATTTAATGGTTTTTTTCCCAAAAAAAAAATGCAATTTTTAATTGACATTCTAAATTTCTGGTGTTCCATTGGGCTTTAAATGATAAAAATGAATTTGAATTATCCGGCGCTTCGTGGTCTTGACCTGCTGCAGGAGTCTTCTAAATTGCCTACAGTCGAGCGCCATCGTGTGTCAATACACAATCACGGCTTTTATAGCGATGGTGCGTCCATCAACGCCATCACTCGAATTTAATTTAGGCCTACCACGCCTCCACCTGTCCATGTAAACGACGTAAGATGGCTCTATGGACAGGGTCGTCCGGAGTCATTCTCATGACGTAACCAGTCCACCGGGGCCCAGACTGGTCTAATTCACTGTACGACGCTAAGTTCGCCGTACAGCTCATAGAGCTCATCATTGTAGCGGCTCCTCACGCATATACTTCCAGCTTCGTTCTGCTGAAAATTATTCACTAAATCTACTTTACCAACAAATGTATTTATACTTTCGTCAGTTTTTTATATCCTTTAAATCTGTGTTTTATAAAAAAAAGTTAGTCAAAAAGGTGAATGAATAATGAGAATTAACAGAAGACAACTACGCAAAAGAAAGGTTGCTAGATAAATAAGAAAGGAATAAATAATTTACGTACGAATTCTTGTTCTTAATAGATTACATCGATTCGCCAAGGTACAATGTAATGTAAACTCCCAAACGAGCTTCTTAAGCTTTTTTAATAGACCATTAGTAAATGATTAATAATCCTTCGTTTGGGATCTGTGGTGTTGAATACTTTTATATGACTTTTTATGAAGACGAATCGTCTTCCGGAAATTGGTATCTTTATCCATTGGTATCCTATCCAACCTTGTTTTAGTTAACTTGGTACATGCCAATGATGCCGACAGCCTGAAAACAAACATGGTTAATGAAGTATCGTATGCAAAATCGTAGCTGTATAGATTGAAAAATGTTCTAAAACAGCTTCAAATTATTAGCAACGATCAAGCAAGTCAGCCTGGCGTGAGTAGTAAATTTATTAGGCAGTTTATACGTTTCGTTTTGCATTTGTCGAAATACGTTGGAATTACTTAGATAACTTAAGAAAATTTCATATAAAAAATTCATATATTTCATAAAAAAACAAGGGGGAGGGGAGTCAACGAAATGTTACGTAATTAATGGAGGGGGTTGCGTCCAGTGTTGCGTTTTGTTACAATAAGGGGGGGGGGGGGGGGGGGGGGGGGGGGTCGTAAATTGACATTTTTAGCGTTACGTAATAATTGAATGAGCCCTAATGTATCGATGGAAATACAATAGAATATCCATTCCGGAATCGTTTCTATATTCGTTACTAGCTTCTTTAGACAATATTTTACTGATATTTCTGAGGACGTTATACAAATGATTTGCTGCTAATTTCCATTCTATAAGACACTAATGGCAAGTAATACGTCCAGGATATTTTTTTTATTGACAATAGGCACTCCTCCAAGGTTCTCTTCTGCGTTACACAAAAAAAAAAGACAATCATTCATTCGCTTACACCTTTCAATTTCCAAATTGTGTTGCTTCAATAACTACTCGGTGGCATGTTTGAAATGATCAGAAGTATATAATAGCGTAGCATATGTGGTTCGCTTCCAAGCCAGCATTTGTTCCGTGTTTTGCTGTTAATGTAGGACTGCAAATGAAATAGAACTCTAACAGCCGAATGAAGTTGCTAGTAGGGCCAAGTGGGCCACAAATTAATGGGGTTTTACTAATGGAAATATCTTGGCTTGGTTATCCCCTCTCTCTCTTTCCTATTTTCCGATCGGTCGTCGTGTGCGCAGGAATCGATGAAGTATCGCATCTGCATCGAGTTAACACATGCACCACATACATAAGCACCAGAAGGAAACCAAACCACAACGTACAGGTAAGGGGTTTTGCGGAAGATTTTCAATATTACATGCTCGATGTGGAGGATAACTTCAACATCAACTGACACTCCTATCTGCAATAGCACCAATCGTGCTATGTATAACACTCCGACTGTGACCCGTTTTTTTTAAAATGCCGCAGGTACAGTCGACGGAGACGTCCCTGTTACGGTGATACCAGCAGAGCTACGACTAGAGCGCACCAGTCACCGGCACCGGGAGCGTCTTTGGTGGGATCGGTGGTGCCGGTGGTAAAAGGACACAGTGCCAGAACCGTGCCACAAATAGCGCCAACGGTGGCGGTCGACGGAAGCGGCGGTGCTGTCAAAATGGTGACGATGGCGATTGGAGAAACGGTCCAGAGCAACGCATCGAGCTGATCATCTTGGAGACGAACGAGGAGCTGGTCGCGCAGGAAAACGGCACCGGAGGAGATACGCGCACGACGGAACTTCATCACGCCAAGGATGCTGGCGGTGACGGCGAGCTTACCTAACCACGCGCGGCTAGGTACCGGAACTGCTGTGCACCGTTGTTTGCATCACCGGCACTGGTGAAAGTGAAAGTAAATGTTAGAATATTTCGCTTATTTAGAAACAAAAAAAAAACCGTAACCTGTCAGTGAGGGTGTGGGATGAGTTGATTTAAATATTGCCCATCCAGCCCGCGATCGACCTACCTGACGGGCTACCTTGTACACGAACGCCAGCCTCTTTCCTGGTTCCATGCAACCATCCATCCATCCGTCCGCCCATCGGAATCCATTAATCATTGGACGCATTATTGCATCCGACGACTCTCCGCGCGTTCTGCGGTGCCCCGTTCTCCCCGCAGTGAAGGATATTGTGTATTTTTGTTTTGTTTTGTTTTTCGGCGTTAAACTTTCTACAGCGATAGTCCGTCGAAGGATGGAGAACGAAGGCTCCAACATTGGTCTGGTATTTACAGATGGTTCTAAATTTTGTTGTCCAGCAGAGGAGTGTCTATTCCTTCTTCCTTGCCCCATTCCCAGCCATCGCTGACACTGAATGAGGAAAAACAAAATAAAGCATTTTTAAAAAAATACATTTCCACGTTCAAACGATACCACCTGTTTGCGCTGGTTGGGTCGCTCACCTTCGGTGGTATGCGTGTAAAACTCCATTCGTGCCGTACCGTTAATGCAAATACTCTCCCGTTTTATGCTGGTAGAATTTTAAAAAATCACATAGTGAAAAAGGCTGATGTCGATAAATGAGAATTAAAGGTAACCATAAATTGTGTATAGACCCCCCCCCCCTACCCCTGCTTTGGTCCACAACCAGTTTGGGTGGCATCTTACAATCGGGGGAGGGATTACGAGAAAAGTGCGCGTTACATATAAATACAACATTAAAAAAACAACACTACATGATCAACGGTTCGCCGTTAATAGGATATACGGAATTAATGCGACGGTACTGCTGTAAAACTTACACAAACACACTATTCATATACTCGGTACGCATAGCCGTGTCATTAATGTTTACGGAAACGGTGACCCAACTTAGTTGAAACAAAAAAAAAAATAAATGGAAAAGGAAACACAAAAAAAAAGCATCATCGAAATAAGAAAACTGGCTAAAACCCCATGCGTCGGTTTGGCAAATCAATGTGCAGTGATAGATATGTTTGTTTTGATGATAAGTTTCATTGTAACCAAACACACACACACGAGACACCGCACAACCGTACCGGACATTCACAGCTCTATGGAAATCATGAAAACCAAAACTAATAAACCAGTATTTTGTATGTATCCTCTTCTCAATGGCATTACAATACAACGCGCGTGTGTGTGTTTTAATCGCATTCGTTCTGTTTTGTAACTAGCTTCTTTTTCTTGTTGTTGGGGTTAAAACAGTTATCAATGTTTTAGTTTTGACCACTTTTCCAATCTTACTAATGATTCTTTTTTAGTTTTATAACTATTTTTTTCCCATAATATTCCATCACATCTGCCGAGTATTGCCGAACAAACTGTCCAATTGATCAGATTCTTGTAGCCTAAAGGTGGAATGTAACATCTCTTTCACTAATTTTTAATTCCTTCAAATATAGTTTCTTCCCAATTCTTGAATAAAGTTGTTTAAAATTGGATAAAAGATATTATGTTATTGCGGTTTAGAAAACAATTTCAACAGTGAAGTCCCCTTGTATAAGATTTATATATAAAAACCCTTATAAAGCACCCTCATATCTTCATTTTCTTCAATTAAAAGTGAACAGTTATCTGCCTTCTCTAGCATGATTCGCGCTGCAATTCAACACGGTTATGTGTGTACTTTGTGATAATTGCACTACGGCGCACGATTAACGACGTTACAGACAACCCGTCTACATTGTATCATGTATTTTTTTGTTTGTTTTTGCTTTGTTGTTTACATAGTTTGTGTACGACTGCAATCATAAATAGTTTGATTCGAACTTTTGGCTCTAGACTCTATCTATCATATATGGTATGGATCCGTGTAAAGTCAGTAACATTTTTCTCCTGCCCGCTGTATTATTCGTTAGAATCATCACTAAACACTAGTCACGAAATAATCTCGCTTAGGTCGCTTGGTCGCCCGATCGTCCGGGTTCCATTCACATCCAACCCCGTAGCTCCGGTAGCGACACGCTGCTTCTCTTCTGCAAATCTCTTCCGTTTGGTTTTCCTGGTTTTTTTTTGTTTTGCTTCTGTTTCGGTAACTTACAACACTTTTAGTTAAGATCACTTACCTACACACCGTAACTTTTGTTTTTCGCATTTCTTCTTAAGGCCACTGCTGGTTGCCGCTGAACGAAACCAATTTCGCATGTAACGGGCGCATTCCAGTTGTAATGTGAATGAAATTTGGTTTAACCATGGTGTGTTATATTCGAATATCGCAATGGTGCATAGCGTTACGGATTAATTGTTTTGTTTTGTTGGGGAATATTCTATCAGTTACATTAGCGTGAGAATGGAAGTAAAATCACAAAACAGTAACATTTAACGATGGTACAAGCAATTGTTTACTGCATTTGTAAAACAAAATGTTCACCAACACTGCGCACTAACTGCGACCGTAGGAATTGGCATACGGTATTAGTTACCAAGATACAAACCCTCTCTCAAAACTTTTCGTCTTGTATTTATAAACTTTCCTGGTGAGAAATCTCCTGAGTTAATGATGGGTGAGTAATTTGAACTATAAAACAATATTCAGAGTAAGTGATTATTTATGCATATTGAGGTAAAAGTAAATGATAGGAAAGCTAACTGTCTACATGTGAGGTTTTTTTGCAAAGGATCCTGATTATCTTTTAATTATCTGATTAAAGGAGTAGAGGTTTTTGCTTATTTTTGCTCAACAGGCGGCGCATTTATGTACGGTTTAAACAAAAGGCCAATGGATCAAACAAATAAGATTCGCGAAACTGTCCCTTTCCTATTCCAGCTTGTGCAGCAAAAACGTACCGGATTAAAATGGTTTCGCACATAGCGATCATACCATGCGCTCGCTCCTCAATCAAAATGTTTCGAAACACGTAACCTCAATCTCACTTGCTTTTCTGCTTCTGTTTTTTCTTCGTTTTGTTTTAAAAACACGCTAGTACAGTCATGTTGGCTACTCTGCACGCAGTTACATTACCTGCTCTGTTCTATGTTTAAGTACCGGTTCCGGTTGCACGGTGGCAGCACGCCGTGAACACTTTTAAGGCATTTTACCCGTAAGATAGCGTCGTGGTGGAATCTTCCCTTCCGCGTGTATACACGCACACGCACTGTTTCCCGCACATTTGTCTATCTGGTGTACTTAAATTTAGCGCTCCACTGCAGCTGATTCGTTTGTTAGAGCCTCAAACTCTCCCCCCCTATTAACCCCGTGTGTTAGTACGATTCCGTTCTGTTAACCTACGTAACGTGATTATAAATAGCCGCAGGGAATGGGAGGGGAAGGAAGGGGATAGGAGGGAGCGGAGGTGTAAAAATGTATAAAGTATAGGCTATGTATGGCACAGTATTTACAAATCGGTCACCGGTCCGATCACGCCAATGCCGCTAATGTTGTTGCTGCTGCCACCCGCGTTCGGTGCATCCGTCGACTGCGAGTCAACCTTTTTCTGCAATGCCATTACCACCTTTTGTAAGCTAAAAAAGTAAACCCCAAACACGCGTTAGTTAAATGCGTTTTTTTTTTGTTTTTAGCCGGCAAACCTGTTGGCCCCCTACTTACTAGGCGATCTTTTTCGATTGTTCGTTCTTGGCCGCTATTGCGTCCTGCAGATCGCGCCTCAGCTCCACCTCGCCCTTCTCCAGCATCAGCACGCGTGAGGAAGCCTCGTGGACGGAGGTGGTGGTGCCGCTGGTGCCGGAATTTCCATTGCCCAGCTCGACCGTAACCGTGTCACCGCCGTACATGTCGTCGGTGGTGGCGATCCGCCCGTAATTGAGCCGCAGCATCGACGGCAGATTATTGCTGCCGGATTTGACACCGTTGTTGCTGTTGTTGGTGGAATTGTTGATGTTGCCGGCGCAACCCGCACTGTTCGGAGGCGAACGATCATTCACACCGAACGTGTGGAACTGCTGCTGAGAAGGAACCGTTGCCTGTGGGGAATGTTGTTGCTGCTGCTGCTGCTGCTGTTGCTGGGAGGAGTTGGACTGTTGGTGTTGCAGCTGTTGAAGCAACAGTGCCTGTTGCACATTTCCACCGAACAGTGGCATCGAGGAGAGTGGCATCGTGTGGTTGTGTTGCGCCCCAGCCAGACATACCGCCGTCTGCGGCAGTACAATGCTTTCCAGCTGCAACACACGGCTGGTAAGCTTCTCCAGGTCGATGCGTGCCGCGCTGACGGATTTCTGCATCGTGTCCACGTCCTTCGCCAGACGCTGCAGCGTATCGTTGATGGACCACATGTGGTTTTCCTGCAGGTTGCGCAACCGCTCGAACGTCGCATCCTCACGCACTCGGCAGATGTCGCGTATCTCTCGCACCACGTCCGCTACGATGCCGGAGGTGTAGTTGCCTGTAAGGTGAGAGGAGAAGCTTCGAAAATCAGTGCGCTGCGGCCGGCCGAATCACGACCCGGGATATGCATACCCGACGACCGGTACGATGGTGCGGGACTGTTTTGGCCCATGCTGCCGATCGGTTGGCTGGTGGAACTCAGTCCGCTCAGGCTGTCCCGACGCCGCCCCAACCCGGATAGGAGATTCTGCTGCTGCTTTAACCGTTCCGTTTCCACTGCAGATAACAAAAGGGAAATGCAACCAGATAAAACACACACGATTAGCGTAAGGGTTAAACCCCCTTTCCACGAGCACGGTACCTTGCAGTTCTAGCAGACTACGCGTAAGCTTCCGGTTTTCCTCGAGCAGGACCGCATTTTCCTCGACGATACTTCCACCCTGGCCACCGGTGGCCGGTGGTTCCGGCGGGTATTGCGAGGGTGTAGCAACGGTAGGGTAGGGCCGCGCGGACGGACCGGGAAACGATGTGTTACTGTCATCCATCGTGGTAGATTCGTCGTCGGACGGTGTGGAGTCCGATTCTACTGACTTACTGTGCTTGTTCGAAGGAGGGGCAGAAAGAGGGCAAGTTGATTTTACACACAAAATGCAACACACGTAATCATAGTCTGAACCTTACTGAGGATGTAAGTATGTGCCGCATGTAGGACACGATCCGTCGTTCCCTGTGTGCATACAACCAATCATAAGAAGCGTTCAGTGACGTCTTTCATCCGAGGGGAAATAAATGATGGTTATCAATTTATCCTTCCTTTGTGCTCCTGGAAGTAGAAAACAAATTAGTAATGGAAGGTGTTGGTGACGATGCGAAATCCCTTACCTCAAGCACGATGTGTCTTTTTGATGTCAGTCTTGCTATTACTGGATGCAAATCCGATTGATTGATGCGAAGAGGATGATCGATATAGACAAAAAAAATAAATCAAAACAAACACGTTTCAGTGCTATAAACTGCATGCAACGGTCAAACCGAAACGAAGGAAGGACAATGCGTGACTGATCGGGATGTTAATGCATTTATCGCATGTTGGCAAGGGAGAGCATGTATACACGAAAGTAAAAGCGATGCACAGAGCAAGAGGGTTGTACTTTAGGTAATCAATGCTCCCACTCCACAAAGGAAATGGTTTCGATACGTAAACAGCTGTTACTCGGTTAATTATGGCAGAGTTACTTGTTTGTGATGTTTACCATTTTTCTATCATTTTTTAAAGCCGCCTACATAGAGTGCCTCTTTATCTCCACTTAAGGTGGAATCATTTTAGAGTGCACGTATGTTGCAGTGCGTTATGTAAATTAGAAGTAGGCTTTCAAGGCTTTTAAAAACCAAGCTTGATAAGCCTGACAGGCATCGAATATCAATTCATTGCCTTTTTTATTATGAGTAATAAAATCTGATGTTATGCAAGGGAAGATCCGAAGTAATCAAAGTATTCCGGAGCACCGGAATCATAAGAGATGTTTGGACTTTTAAATTTTTTTGAAATCAGTGCTTCCGTGGACATCTCACGTTTATCTCCTCTCAAGTCCAAAGCATTCCGAGTCGTGCTAATCCTCCCTAAACCACTCGGACACATTTTCAATTCTCCCGATACTAGCTAATCAAAGAAGTGTTTGATTAAAGCCCAATATTAATCTTCGCTATAAACGCACCCCTGAAGCAATGGTGGGACTGAATTAACCGGTGCGTAAGTTTGTTATCTAATGGGATTCAAACCGCTTACCGCGTTTAACAATTTTATATACAACATAGGCGCTGGGTAGAATTGTGCGGCCTGCACGCCATTACGCTACAGTAATGATGGTGAGTTATCCACCGTATCGAGGGTTTTTGTTTTGTTTTCGCGTGGTTTAATAACACCCGGAAAAAAAAGCGATATTGACCATGGACCCTACGTGGCTTCGCGTCACGGATGGGGATAACGGTTCGCGAAAAGGTCTTGCGCGCCATGTCGCGGAACTGCCACACATTACCCATTACATCAGGCCGGTCTCTAATCCAATAGAAGCTTGGAAACGCTGCAAAGTGCATTTGCCATTTCGCTGTGGGCGGTGTGGGCGTCCAATGGAAAATGCGATTCGATCAAAGGCGCAGTGTGTGATAACCCATTTCCGTGTGTCTCTTCTAGGAGGTTGATCTATTTTTCCATTATTGATCAATTTTCATTCAGTTGTCGTTCCGTGATTAACGTTTTAGAAATTCTAGTTCTCCTTACTATATTACAGCAACTTCGAACGTCTAAAATGATATAAAAAAAACAGACGTTAAACGAAACCAAGGACATGTATGGCATAATGTCACGGTTCGCCGGATTCCAAAGCCATGCATCGCTTTCGCTTTTTTCAATTGCAATCAATTCGTGTTGAGTGTTAACCTTCTGCACCGGTTACATGAACAATAAAGCGATCAGTCCTTGATAAAGGGGAATTTAAATATGCTTTTAATTTTTCGTTGGATGTTCATTGTCCTCTTGGTATTTAACTTATCTGAAATAGATGTCGATTGATATATCTGCCCTGCGACCTTGTCCGATGTGGGGAATCTTCAGGAATCACACTACCTATGAATCTAGAGACCTCCTAACATCTATATCTAAGGCATGTACCGACATTTATCTTCTCTTTGACTATCACATCTCGATGTAATCATTCAAGAATTGCCTTAAAACTCATCAAAGATAACCAGATATCAATTCTTTTGTTATTGGATACGCTAATCATGTATGAGCATTATGTCTAATCCGATGGAGTTAACTAAAGAGAAAGCCATAACCAAAGTGACCCTTTTTTCCCACAAAGCGGGAATTGAAAAAAAAAATTGCCCACCTCCGGACGACATAATTATCGGAGCGAAAAGCAAGGTGAAAATCATCGGACCAGGTGACACCACTACCACTGTGAAATGGCTGTACACAATGCCACACCGCATTCCAACGCTGCTGCTGAATGTTTAATTGCATTAACATAAATGTGAAACCGTTTGGGGGGTGAACTTCAGTTGTGAAAAGCGATGGGAAATGCGGAGGGGTGGCCAGTAAGGGCACCACTCGGGAATGGAAGGAAAAGAAAGCGCTCAACATTATCTTGAGCAATGGGCAACATGATGAAAAAAAAAAAAACAAGGGTGAAACGAGATGATCACCCCGTTTTCAGTTGGCGTCGTATGAGGTATGGGGTGGGATGCTTTTAAAAAGGAAAACCACATTTTCCCCGTTGTTTTGTTTCTGTTTTCTCTCGCTCTTCTTGTTAAACTCCCATCAACACAGCACATGTTTCCCACCAAAACCCCCATCTCGAGCTCGTTTGTTGTTGATCGGCTGTGTTTTTTTTGTTACTTCCTTTTTGGTCCATTTTACCCAAAATGAAGAAGGGAAAACATTCTCCTCTTCGCGCCTTCCCTTTTCCCGACCCTTTCACCATACCCGCGTGTACCCGCGAGATGGGACCGAAAGAGACAAATAAAAGGAAACGGGATGGAACGGAAGTGGAGCTACAAAAAGTTATGCGACAGATGGTTGGGAAAAGACGTTGATGAAAGGGGAGGAAAACTACCACTTACCACAGCTCTCAATGGAAAAACTCCATCTATCTCCCTTTGCTTCTGGTTCGATCGTCGTGTCTTTTGTCGTGGAATTAAAGGGTTCGTCGTTTTCGTCTTCTTTCGTTGCGGAGTTTTTTTGTTGTTGTTGCTGTTGTTGCTAATTTAATTTCGTTTAATTCCGGCCTTCCGATTCGTGCAGCAGGGTGATTGATGGGGTGTTGGTGGTGATGAGCGTTATCACTTGGCGTTATCGTTTGACACCTGCCCGCAGCTCCTTCGCTTTTTCCTTCTTACGCCCGCTTGTCCACACACCTGCAATTGTGTTTGGGTGGCTTTGAGCTGTGATCGTTGAGTTGATAGATGGTGAACTTTCTGTGCAAAACGGAAAGGAAATGCTTGGAAGCGCATGTGTGTGTGTATGTGGTGTATGTGTGTATAATTGGGGTGGCAGTTGATTGGATGAAAAGAGACAGCACCGCGAATTGGATATATCACAAGAAAAAAAACTTATCGTTTCGTCCACCAACACTAATGCAGCCGGGAATGCTTCATGGGCTTCATGCGTTTAGGGTGCTCTTTGTATATGACTGAATGCCCTTTGCACATTTGTGTTGGTGCGTGCACACACCTTATTGCTTTACAGCACGATACGTCCGTACCGCTCTGTTACGATCTGTAGCACATTAACTGAAGCATTCCTGAGACGATTCACCTTAACATTTTAAACGTTAAACACCGTAATTGTTAAACTGTTTCCTCTTCACTTTCAGAAAAAATCTTTAGCCTATTATAAACGTAAATATCTCTAAACGTTTCCGTTGTTGTTTGGTGGTATTTGATTACGAATACGTATGATACAATTTCACCCACATCTCAAACCGACCGATCGATGACGAATGATACATTCTTTGACCACACACTTAAAAAAGAAATAAACAATCCGCCTACACACACACACAAGCTTCACAATGAATTAAGACGAAATTGGTGAGTTACTAGATTTTGCACATAAAAAAACCATAACAACAAACCCGAAAGGAAAGCCTCACACGTACGGGAAAGGTGGAAATTTTGCTTCGATTTTCCCAATCGCCCTACCGGGCCGTCACAAAGCAACTGCTACCCCTCTTCACTGCTACTGCGGGCAGCACGCTGATGACGGTATTGCCAACAACTGGAACAGCCAGATGCGTAATAATGGAGGGAAAGGGAACGCTGAAGTGAAATAATGCGATCACATGCGCCCTACAGGGGTGTGCTAAAGGAAGATAGCATAAATTGTGCAAAAGAGATGGTGCGAAACGTACCAAAACTGACAGTGACGCATTCTTATCGTTTAACTGTCAAATGCGATTAAGCGGCATGTCCACGTGCACAGACGTGGACGAGAAAAGATTCGATAATTTTTATTCGTGATTATGAACTAAATAAATTGGTGAAAAACGATTTCAATTCAAGTAATGTTTGGTTTAATTTAAAAAAAATATTTTTTTATTTTTTTACTTATTTTATTTATTTATTTATTTTTTTTATATTTTTTATTTATTTTTTTTTATTTTATGTTTTTGTTTATTTAGGTGCTTATTCATATGTCATTTTTTCAGTTTATTTCTGTTCAGTATGCAAACTTCCTGAGGATTTTTAAATTTAAACACATCGTTGTAGGAATATTCTTTCATTGAAACTTGTATTATTGTATCTTATCTGCATCGTAAAAGAGTCCAATCATAATCCAAGGATTAATATTAAGCCCACTTGGAGGACGTCGGTCTTCACTCAACAGGATCCAGCACTATTCTCAGATTCAAACTGCTTCCTCATAGCAAAAACTCTGTATATATTCGCTTGCCTATTTGTCTCTCCTTTTGGCTTAATGAGCTTCAGGGCCATGCCTGTCTATATCATCACTGAATCATGTTGTAAGGGACACATTGACGCCGAAGACTTGACCTTTAGGTGAACTTGGTATACTTTACAAGGTTCGTGAAAATAGTGCAGTCAGTAAAAAGTGACTTTATGACACTTCCAGCCTGTGTTGGAATCTCGTCCGGATCAATTTCATCTACAGACGCATGCTAGAGACCACGCTAGTCACCACGGCCAGGGAATTTGGTTGTTTCCTGCGACAACTCCTTAAGTCGCAGATAATTCCTATATCTTTAATAATTGTAGATACAAGTTCTAGAGGAAGAACAGCCTCAAGATGCTCTTTGTTTCAAAAAATTTTTCTGGGAGATTCGATATACAAACTCTATAAACGGTGACCTTTACTAGACATGTGAAACAAATACACACGTTCGATGTAACTTTAATGATGAGATGGTGGTCAATCCAATAGGTGTGCAAAGCCTACCGAAGCATTAGCGGACAGCGCTTTACGCCTGATACTATTGGATTATTTTATTGCCCTTGCTATCTTACCTGCACCTTACCAATGCCTGCATCAGCCCACTAGTGAACTCCGACCGGCAAAGGGATTTAATCGAATCGTTCGTCAAACAGCTGACAAAGTGCCAAGACGCGCCAGTACCCTGTCTGTTCTCCGAAAGGACCAGTAATTAAGTTTAAAAAAAGAGAAGAAAGAGAGATAAGCTAACCAAAATCGATCTCATCCGGCGAGTAACGGCAACACGTGACTGGCAGGCGATCGAGCCGAAAGGCCTGACCAGTAGCTGACAGGAAACTGTACCCTAACCTGGCAGAAGCTTTCACCGAAAAGTCTTGAGCATGTCCGCGTGTAGTCGCGAACAGTCAGGAAGGCAGGCTATGCGTGTACATACATCAGCTTGCAAGTGAAGCGGTTCAAGGTGCACCGGAATGTGTCCGCCGTGGCTGCCGTGGATGAACGGCGAGCTAGAGTTACATCATCAATATTGACATAATTTTGCTAATTTAATTAAACGTCCCATTGCCGAAGCCCTGAGGACGCCCGGCCCCAGGAGCGGTTGGCCATTTTCGATGAACATCTTGACCCGTACGCAGGTGCTCAGCAGGTGTTTGTGGTGCAGTCAGGCAAAAAGTTGAAGGAAGTGCCCGCGTACCCGGGACTGGTTCGGTTAGGTTTGGTTTGGTGCCATCGTATCCGGTTCAGTTTTTGGGGGGTTTGGTTTGGCTGTTGGGCGATCGATGCCGTGTTGTTTTAGAATCAATCGTATCGAATCAAACGAACTCATTTCCGCACATTGCACGCGTTAGAGGGCCTGTCCTTCGTCGGAGCGTATCGTTTAATTAAATTAGACAACAAAAAAAAACCCCAAACAGTAATCAAGTGCGAGGAATAAGCAGGAACTTTGGGGACGAGTTGAGCCACTCGATCAAAGCTGCAACACCGCAAGTCTAATCGTTGTGGGACTTGGTGTGTAGAAGGCAATCGTGTCAGTCCGGTCGTCAGCATAACCGATGACGGATGGGTCAAGCATGTGAGCAGTAAACGGCCAAATAGTGGGTTAGTGTCGTACGGACTTTGAGAACCATTCGTGCAGCGATTGCTCCGAGTCCCGGTGTACCTTCGGATCACTGCCGGGTGTTGGTGTGTGAGTGTGCGTTTGTGTATGTGTGGGCGTGTGTGGGCGCGCCCCCACACAGTGGACAACCGTTGTCTGTTGGCCGGACATCATCTCAAACAACAATCACACGATGAAGAAGGCGACGGAATCGCGCGAGAACCTCGTGAACTCGGCGGTCTCGCTGGAGGATGGTACTACCGAGCCGGTGGACGATCATCCTTCAATGCTGCGCTCGCTGAAGAGTGCCATGTCTGAGTTTGACCTCGAAATCCAGGATATAGTGCTGACGAAAACTGAGAAGCGTTTCTTGCTCAGCGCGGAACGGGGTGATTGCGCAACCGTAAGAAGGTAAAGTCTGGTTGGTGCCGGTGGGATATCGAGTGCCCGGTAGGGCACGCGAAGCTAATCCGCTTTAGTACAGTGCAAATACACGCATGGAGTAGCGCTTGTGCTGGAGACGGTTCATGGTTGTGTACCCATAAAGACTTAAGAAAACCAAGGCTCTTCGGACTAAAGATTGTGGATGGAATAAAAAGGCAATACCATCAACAATGCTCCTTACAATCAAACAACTCAGTTGCACATTTATTTAGTCTTCAAACGATCAATGTTCAAACCAAGGAGATACAGTGCTGGTAATCAAACTTCAGACTGCTAGCAACTAAATCCCAACCTGGAGTTTCCGGGGAGTTTCGCCTTACCGGTAGCAAATTACAACTCATTCCTTTTCTAGGTTAACTTACCTTTCGCCGGTCACGCTAATTATATTTAGCGCTACATGTCAGCTTTAAAGAATCCTAACCGTTAAGAAAACAGTTCTGCCAAAAACTGGACATGGAGCCCGTACAAGTTGCCAATAGTAGGCATTGTATGAGTGGTTAGCCTTTTTTTTAAACTTCCAGCTTACATAAAACGTGAGTCCCCCAGGGCACATTAACTACCTCCGTATTTGGACATCCGATTCCTTGCCACATCACGCCATACTGCGGCTGTCGGCTTAGAGATGTCTCATAGTTTTTATGCACTCCTCAAAATAGGTGAAGGTTAAGCAGGGAGGGGTTTTTGCGGGCTTGTCACGAATCGGTAGTTACCACAGATTGTCGCTTGCTTGATGTTGTCGATTGTTTAAATATATACACCATCACCATCCAGTTCCATCGCGCCCGTTATGTAATTGTAACACTTTCTTTTCGCCTCGTCAGAATCATCCAAGAAAATAGGGAACAGCCGGAGGAGTTTGACATTAACTGTGTTGACCCGCTCAACCGCTCCGCCCTGATAGCGGCCATTGAAAACGAGAACATCGAGCTGATCAATTTGCTGTTACGGGAAGGTATCAAAGTCAAGGTAGGTCCCCCGGTGGTGGGAATTCTGTTAATCTCCCGTACGGTAATCGAACGTCGTTTGAGGAATTAAGGTGCTTTGCTCGTCCCGGATTGTTGCTACCGGGCAAACGCCAGCGGATCGATCACGGACGACGGGCTCCTGGAAAGATTACGAATGTACACGTTTGCGTTCCAGTTGCAATTGGTTTTTTCTCCCCCTCTTTTGCTTCCAGGATGCACTGCTGCACGCTATTAAGGAGGAGTACGTCGAGGCGGTGGAAACGCTATTACTGTGGGAGGAGGAAAACCATGTACCGGGCGAACCCTACGTAAGGATTTGCTCACTAAACCGAGACGCATGCCGGGCAATGATTAGCCTGCCTTTGTCGCCGCTTACTGTAGCGCCGTTTTTATTTTGATCTTCACAGAGCTGGGAAGCGGTCGACCGGTCCTCGTCATCGTTCACCGCCGACATAACACCCCTGATACTGGCGGCCCACAAAAACAATTATGAGATTTTGAAAATTCTGCTCGACCGCGGTGCGACACTGCCGATGCCGCATGACGTACGGTAGGTTATTCGCATGGGAAGTAAGGGGAATTCGTCCGAATTGCACGTAGGAGGTGATTAACTGCACACCTTGTCCTGGTCTCTAGCTCAAACATGAAGGGCAGAGCGATTCGTTTGAGCTCGATGCAAGATTGCTGGAAAACGAAACAACTCGCCGATGCAAATTAGATGCAATTAATTATGCCCACGCACACTCCGTGTCACATTTGGAGAGCAGCGAAACATTTATGTTTCTTCAATTTTTTGGGCCCCATTTTGTAAAGGCCACGGAACGGAGTTTGGTCTAAAATTTATTTCCCGACGGGGTTTATCTCTCTCTGTAACAGGTGTGGCTGTGACGAGTGTGTTACCTCGAGCGAGCAGGACTCTCTACGCCATTCCCAGTCACGCATCAATGCGTACAAGGCTCTTTCGTCCAGCTCCCTGATAGCGCTCAGCTCAAAGGACCCCATCTCGACGGCATTCCATCTGTCGTGGGAGTTGCGGCGGCTCAGTCGTATGGAGACGGAGTTCCGGGCCGAGTACACGGTAAGTACCGTAGCAACGTAGATAGCCTAAACCATACCGATGGTAATCGTTTTCCGCCCCATTTTTCCGCCCCGTCACAGCAAATGCGCCTAGCGGCGCAAGAATTTGCGACGGCACTGCTCGACCATGCCCGCACTTCCAACGAACTGGAGATCATGCTCAACTATAGCCCAGGGGCGGTGGATAACTGGGAACCGGGTGAGAGGCAAACGCTGGAACGGTTGAAGCTTGCCCTAAACCATAAGCAGAAGATGGTACGAATCGGTTCTCAAACGTCTACGTGAGCGCATCTTAAACATAACCACTGTTCGTTTCTCCCTAGTTTGTCGCACATCCGAACGTACAGCAGCTGTTGGCTGCTATCTGGTACGAGGGCCTGCCCGGTTTCCGTCGCAAATCCATCGTGGGGCAGATAATGCAGGTGGCCAAGCTGGGCACCATGTTCCCGGTGTACAGCATGATCTACATGATCGCACCCAACTCGGACATGGGCCTGTTTATGAAGAAACCGTTCGTGAAGTTCATCGTACACTCTGCTAGCTACGCGTTCTTTCTAAGTATGTTGCCTTGGAGATCATTCGAGCTTCGATTCGATATCTAATGAGCACATTTGGTTATACTAGTGCTGCTTGGTGGTGCTTCGCAACGGGTTGAATATCTTGCGATTGAATGGTTTGGACCGGACTGGGCACAGGACATACTGGCGGAATGGAAACGCAAGGAACGAGGCTCCCTACCCGGGATGTTTGAATGTCTGGTGATACTGTACATTATAAGTAAGCGTGTTTATGGAGTTTCCTATAGGGCCTCGACTTAATTTATCCTCCCGCTCCTCAAGGTTTGATATGGCATGAGATGAAGTCGTTGTGGAACGATGGACTGATGGAGTACGTGTCCGATCTGTGGAACATCGTCGACTTCATCTCCAACACGTTCTACATCGTGTGGATGAGTCTGCGCTTCACTTCCTGGTATACGGTTTGGGTAAGTGGCGAACAGTTGGGTTTTTTTCCAAATCTTGAAGTTAACCCATTAAATCTCCTCCCTTACTAACAGCGTGACGCGAAAGCCGGCCTTAATCCCTGGTATCCTCGCGAACAGTGGGACCCGTTCGATCCGATGTTACTGTCCGAGGGTGCATTCGCCGCCGGGATGATCTTCTCCTTTCTCAAGCTGGTCCACATCTTCTCGATCAATCCCCATCTCGGACCGCTGCAGGTGTCACTCGGCCGTATGATAATCGACATCATCAAGTTCTTCTTCATCTACACGCTGGTACTGTTTGCGTTTGGCTGCGGCCTGAACCAACTGCTCTGGTACTACGCGGTGCTGGAGAAGAACAAATGCTACCACCTTCCGAGCGGCCTGCCGGACTTTGACAACAATGAAAAGGCTTGCGCCATATGGAGACGGTTTGCCAACCTTTTCGAAACGTCGCAGTCACTGTTCTGGGCATCGTTCGGTTTGGTCGATCTGATGGCGTTCGAACTGAGCGGCATCAAGAGCTTCACGCGGTTTTGGGCACTGCTGATGTTCGGTTCGTACAGTGTGATCAACATTATCGTACTGCTGAATATGCTGATTGCCATGATGAGCAACTCATACCAGATTATATCGGTACGTTTCGCGTGAATGAATCACCAATTTGGGACGCATGCTTACCTACAAATGCTCTCGCTCGCCTTACAGGAACGCTCCGACACTGAGTGGAAGTTTGCCCGGTCACGGTTGTGGATGAGTTACTTCGAGGATGGTGATACGCTACCGCCACCATTCAATCTGTTTCCCTCCATCAAAAACTTTACCAACCTATGCAAATGTTCGAACGATAAACGGTCCACGACGAGTATTATTGTAAGTTGGCTAAATTTAATATTCTTCTTGTTGTCGAAAGTCCCGTTTTGCAAAACCCCAATCCTTGGAATCGATTGGAATATGTTGACAAATCATTGCAAACGTGTGAAAATGAATGCAGAGAGAACAAACGTATAAAGCCGATGGGCAAAAGACTTGCAAGGACGATACTCCTCATGAGCAACTTCCACATCCTGGATGACTTGATTATCCACGTTCCCTTTTTTTGGCACATTTTAACAACTTCAAACCGCCCCAAAGGTTGCCGAAAGTAGCTGCGGGCGATAAACGTCAGCAAATGCATGCTGAGTGGGATTTTTCATTTTCCATCTTTATGTTCATCCCTCCCTCATGCGGTGTAGAAACGAAACCGGGAGAAAGCCCAGCGGCGGCACGAGAACGTCATGAAGCTGCTCGTACGGCGTTACGTCACGGCGGAGCAGCGCAAGCGGGACGACTTTGGTATCACCGAGGATGACGTGATGGAGATCCGGCAGGACATTAGCACGCTGCGGTATGAGCTTATCGATATTCTGCACCAGAACGGCATGCGAACACCGAATCTAAAACCGAACGAGAATGCAAGTACGTGATGCTTGTTGGTGGGATGAGATTTTGACGACGATGTAATGAGATGTGGGGTTTTAATTGGTCTACGTTTGCAGTTGCTGGCAAGAAGGGTCGGGTGATGGAGCGTCGAATTCTGAAGGACTTCCAGATCGGTTTCGTGGAGGGTATACTGCAGGATACATATAGTTCACCGAACGAAAAACCGGCGGACGTCTTCAGCACCATCGCGAAGGCAATCGGGAACAAGTCGAGCACCAAGAAAAAGTATGTATCGTACCGGGTGATATCGTCGGTTTGGATGAGAGAAGAATTGGAGATTAATTTTATGTGCCGTACAGGAAGCCGGAGGATTGGAATGCGCTGGTGCGCCGCAGTACGGTGGCTCGCGATCCAATAGGTAACTCGACGGAGGCGATTATGCGTCGCAGTCGGCAAAGTTTGCGCAAGCAAATTCTCGACAACTCGGAGAAGGGTCTCGAGATGGATACGGATCATTTGGTCGAGTACAACCCGAAGCTGTCGGAGGTGACGCCGGTAACGCGCGTCGCGTACGTAAAGTTCATGACGACCAAGATGAAGAAGGATGCGGCGGATGTGGCGGCCAGTGGCAGCGAGACGACCTCGTTCGAAAACGAACGCCGCCAGTCGTGGAAGCGCAGCTCGCTGAAGAATTTGGTTGATATGAAGGACAAGATTAGCGTGAGTATCTTCACCTGGCTCAGGTATCTTGGAAGGGGTTTATCCTGCCTCCAGAAGTTTAACACATCCCACATGTTGGGTTTTCATTCGGACAGAATCTTGAAGCTGGTGTAGAAGGGGAGAAACCGGAACAGGAGCCCCCCGTGGAAGTTGTACCAAAGGCAGTGGTCATTGTTGAGGAACCGAAGCAAGAAGAGACTACTGCAGTAGTACAGCCCACCGAAGAGGTACGGGTAGCTCCGGTTGAAACACGACCAAAAGTTCGGGTCCGATCACCAATCATCGAGGATCCGAACGAGGAGCGCGAGGACACACCGTCCTGTGTCAGTCCCCCGCCAGCCGAACCCATCCCCGAACGTCCCGTCTCACCGATTCCACCCCATAGCCCTCCGCTGGAGCGTCATCCCGTACCGGAGGTCGAGTCACCATCGCCACCGCCAGCCAAACCCGAGGTGATGGCACCGGCTGCAAAGCCCTCGGAAGTTGCTGCGCGCTGTCAGGATACGCTCTCGCCTACCGCATCCACCAAGTCGACGGATTCGCGTCCGAAGGTGGCAACACCATCGAAAAAGCCGTCGGAACGGCTCACGCTCAGTCCGAGCCCCACGGGCACCGAAGACACGGGACCGGCCGCATCGCCCTCCAACCGCGGCAAATCAAAGAGTACGGGCCGCAACCTAGGTGGTTGGATCTAGGACATCATGCAAGCTGTCTCGGATTTGCCGGATTGCTACAACGTACTCGGTAGCGTCGCTTTTATTTGTCACCTTTTGACATCACGCCCTCCCATCGCTCACATCTCACTGTCAATTCGCTCCCGGGCTATATCTCGTATACCCCCTCCCAAATATCCCGGGGGACTTATGATCCGGCCTGCTCCACATCCTTCCGTGTGCCGTCCGTTGTGTGTCGTCCGTACCTGTTTGTGGTTAGCAATCCAAAGCCGCTTTGCTCGTTAATTAGTGATAATTTGTTTGTTTTGTACTTTGAATGGAATAAATAAACTGCTTTTCGTGCCCTCCTTCTTCTTCCCTTCGCATCACTCGCCTGCACCATATCGGATAGCGAACGTCAAACGTCTCGGTAGGAAAAGCCCAAATCGTCCCAATCTTCCATTTGCACTATCGATTTTGGCTATTGGGTCGCCCATTGACGACACCGCTCCAGACCGAAGACGTCACACCCCCATCCACCCCCAAAATGGCCGAGAGTGTCTGAGAGATGTGCTTCACATCTTCACCTTCTCAATGCCGCAGAAACAGTTTCACAGGCACCACACCGCAAAATTATCGTGCCAAAAAATTTATGTTCTCCCACATCGGCAACCTCCCGCCATTCGCACCATTTTATCATCGATTCATAGCGCTACGCTTGCGAGTGTGTGTGTGTGTGTGCGTGTGTGTGTGACCAATTGTACAGGTAAAATGGCGCGGCACGCTTCCGATCCGATAATTGCGCCATTTGTAGATTGAGTGGACAGTTTTCGGCCAAAGCCGAACCGGGGACGCGTGGGAGCGGGTTCTCGCAGTCACGTACCAAACGAAACAGAAACGAAATGAAAAAGGGACTACAATCACACCACGCACCACGGGATGGGAGCAGGCCTGCATTAAGGGGATGTCCTCACAGCGATAAACGCTAGCCGATGCATGCAATTAGTGAATGTTACAGCTAACAGTTTTGCTAACATTGCCACGTATTAGGTATTAGGTGTGTTTCTGCCTGAATGTTTGTATCCTTCTTACTCGCGCGCTCTTATCGCAATGTACTACGAATATGCTGTGGTAAAGCATCAATAAAGTTAGGATGGATGAATTATAGCGCGATGATAAAGTTAACCGTGTGCTTTGTGTGTGGTATTTCGGTGGTGTTTAGACCCATCGTAGTTATGCAGCAAATAAATACGAGCAAAAAACTAAACAATCTGATATGATTTTTCCTACAACTAGACAAAGAGATATTGATTGAACGATTAAAAACAATTTAAAAAACAATAAAAACAACGATTAAACTTGGGGGTGGCGATTAATTCGCCGTAAAGATTAGCCAATTAAAATGGCACCGGGGCACGATTAACGTTAAATCTCGTTATGGTGAAAAGTGGTGTTGCATCCTTGGTGCACCTGCGAGATATCTATTAATGGCATCCTATCAAGCAATTGCCATCCGATGCAGCAACAGCAAAAGAAACTCCATCTCGAGCTTGCTTTCTTGAGACAGATACAGACGGAGTGCTCCGTTTCGAAAAGGATTTATTAGATGCTGTGCTGAGGTGGCTGAGGAGTTTTAAAAATATCTTCACGCCTTATCCAGGATTCGTCCCATCAACTCGCTTCCCCATAACCAAAACTCTTCCCCCGCAGGGGTATTTCCATTTGGAATCGATTGCATGCAAAAAACTGACCTGTTGCTGTTGCTGCGGGCGCATAAAAATAGCATCAGTCGTTCTGTCACATGTTAGTCCCCGTCCCGTATCACTGCAAATCGGTGGCGCCCTCTACCGTCCAAACGCCGTACCGGAGCGCGTGAACCGAACGAAAATTAATCGCTGCACATTTGTTTCAATTCGTGGTCGGGTATGCGCGAGGTTGTGGACAACGAACGACAAAAAAAAAGTCAATTTCTTACGAACCAGAAGGAAAATGATTTAATTTGTACTTTATTTGTTTTGTTGTTTTTTTTTTGCTCTTTAAATCAATACCTGTGCAACAGGTCGGGGAGCATGGAATTTAAGCTCCCCCGTTGGGAGAGCAACACGAGGAAACTAATGAAACAATCATTACCGCGTGGTATGCATGGTATCCAGCATAGTTCCGCAGCGATTATCAGGTCCCCGCGCTAGCGAGGGTGTTTGAGCCTACTGGGCAGAGCGAAAGTTTGCCAGGGTTAATCGTGCTAATCAAGCTATTTGAAACACAGCATCGGGTCGAGGTTTTTTTTTCGCACGTCACCTGTCGGCTCGTTGCTGTTACTTGGGCAAAACAGAAATTCCCATTACCGGTGCGAGCAAGGATTTAGAACGAATGTGCGTGTGTGTGTGTGTGTGAGTGAGTATAATGCGCTCGGTGAAGATGCTGTGCCTTGGGATGGATGCTGGGCGGAAGGACTCGGTGACGACGAAGGATATCGTCCCGTGACATGCGCTCAACCGTCCAGCACTGGACACGATCCCGTTTGTCCGCGTACCCGGTGCCCGGGAGGTTCGCGTATAAAAGACGCCCGGTTGGCCAAACAGCTCGACACAACACAACTTGCAGCCGTCAGTGACCGACCGACCACGACACAAGGCGATCGTTCTCACGTACCAGCCATCATTCAACCCTCGATCATCAGCGGCCATCCCACGCTGTGAAGTCCCGAATCGCCAGCTTCCCTATTGTGTGTGTGTTTGTGTTTGTGTGTGTGTTTGCGTGTGTGTAGGGGCGGCTGTGTGCATAGTGCAACGAGATCTTTATCCGCGATAATGCTGGCCAGTTCGCAAGTGAAGCCACCGGTGTACGTAGCATTCGTGCTGGTGCTATTGGTCGCCACCATACTGCAGCTGTGCCAGGCGGAAGGTGAGTAGTGGGTACAGAGTACACTAACAAAAAAAGAAAACACCCTTGGCACCATCCTTAAGATGTCCCCTACCCTTAAAGCACCGCAACAGTTAACGACTGTTTGCCCAACGTGCCCGTTTTACGCTGCGAGACCACGCTGGGGCCGGGGATTTCTCGAGCTATTTTGGGTTAGTGGATAAAATATGGGGTTTTGATCACGGTGTTTGATCCCGGTGAAAGTGATAATCAAAGGAAAACAAAAACACTGTGAAAAACCAATCGAATTATGGTGACGCTGTAATGCGCGGAGGGTGGGTGCCGTGGGATGGGAAGCGAGTGATAATAGCGAAAACGCCACGAGCGCATAATGATTATTTCTTGCAAGTTATTTTACTATCGATTTTGTGTACATACGTTCGATACTTTTGTAATGAATTGTAAGCACTTTCTTCTGGAAACTGTCCGCTGCTGCACTTCGTTCCCAGTAAAGATCATCCATGATGGATGGTACACCTCATTAAGATGAGTCTCTAGAGAATAGGGGTTAAAATTCACACATAACCAACATTATATTGAAATACTTTTTTTCGTACCTTTTTTGTTGGGTTTAAGTAGTATTGTTCTTACAGTGTTACAAAATTAAAAACTATTATTTAATCATTAATTAATATATTTCTTCACATATCATTATTAATAGAGTTTTAGAAAAAAAACTGGAAACTTATATTTCAAATATTTGGAAAATTTTCGTTTTAAAATTGACAACAGTTAATAGCTATTGCTATTACATCACTTTATGAAGCTGGTGCTAAAATATAGAAAATACCTAATTTTAGGCATAATTACCTACTACGGCCTCTTCTTCTTTGAGAACTGTTTGCAGTGTTAAAGAAATTTCCTTAGTCGTTGATAAATATTTCCTAATCTCCAAACAAAATTGAAAACGACCATTGGAGAACCAGTACAGAAATGCTTGAAACCATAATCGATTAATTTCATTGTATGTAAAATGTGAGTATTAATTATTATTGTTTGGATAATAGGAAATATAAGCAAAACATATAAAAAATATCGTTAGGATCTGATTTAAGAAGCTATCAAATTTTTGAACTTAAGTTGAATAAGACGAGCGTAAAAAAGAAATGTTTGATAATGGTTAAACAGTGTACAGTCATTTCTTTTCTCGTTACAGAGGTATAGGTATATTAGGCATAGGTAATAATTGTTTTTAATGAATTGTTTTTCAGCTGAAATTTTAGTGAAATTTTAAATTAAATGAAGCACAAACTGTGTGTTCATTTTGTGTATTTCTTCTACCACCATTCATATTGAAGCCTTTTGCAAACACTTTATTAATGCTTTTACTAAACTGCTTTAATTAAATGTTTTAAATCTGGACGAAAATTTATGTTTGCTCTATAAACAATAAAATACGGCTCGTAGTGCATGTTCCACCATCTTCCGATTGGGGTAGGGCTTATTAGCACCAGCACTTCCTGCGTGAGGATGGAATGCCTTGCGGGCAAGCTTACCTACCGGAGTTTACGCATTGCAACGATATGGCACCGATGTTAGCTGTATGGGAAATATATGGGGAATATGCTGGCAGCATGGGGAACATTGTGATGGGACACACAAATGAATCAGCGTTCAAAGCCTACCCGCAAGCAGTGAAAAGAACTGACATTTTCCAACATGGCGACGGTGGAAAGTGTGTGAGAGAGTGGAGAAACGGGCGGGCGTGAATGTCGTTATCAATTATCACTTTCCCAAGCAGAACACACAATTGCCGATGGCTTGCGGCTTGCGGGTGTGGAACGCCATTTAATAATGTGTGTCTTCGTGTTGTTTGTTTCCCCCAATTCCATCGCAGCGCCCGAGTTTGAGTCCGGTGGACGTGTGAGCAAGCGTGGTCCAACCGTTGGTTTGTTTGCGTTTCCACGTGTCGGCCGCAGCGATCCGGACCTGGGACTCGACTGGGAATCGTCCGCCATGCTGCCGATGGAGACGGGCGATGATTACGGTATGCAGCACGATGATACTTGGCAATAGTTTAGCTGTTACCTACTCTGTTGTGCCATTTTTTTTAACTCCACTCCCTAGCAGAAGATTACCCGATGAAGGAGATGAAGCGTCAAGGGTTGGTGCCGTTTCCGCGTGTTGGGCGCTCCGGCAAGTCGGAGCTGGCGATGGCGGCCGCCCGTTACTGGCAGGCGGCCCGTAACCTGCAGCAGCAGCAAAGCATCGCGAAGCGGGCCGGCGGTTCGGGTGCCAACAGTGGCATGTGGTTCGGGCCACGGCTGGGCAAACGGGGACACTTCGGTGCCGTGCCGGTGCCAAGCGGTAGCAGCGAGCAGCAGCTGGTGAAAGGTGAACAGCTGTAAACGGGATGCATCAACCGCCCGCACCTGCATGATTTGTTTTTCCCCCGTTCATCCCGATACTGTCCCATTCCCTGCTCCAGTGTTTGGTGTTTTGTTGAAGAATCAATGTGACTACTACTACTACTTGACGTACGCTGATGCTGTTCCTGTTGACGTCCCGAAAATAATGTTCCCGTTTGGATTGGCTAACTCATAATGGATGGTTCAGCGAGAAGAGGTGTTCCGCGTGTTTCTCTGGTGTTCTAGATGTTATATTATGAGATCGTTCCTTGTGTGAGCCTATAGCGCATCCGGAGCAGAACGTCAACCAGGGTATGGTGATCGAGTTTGTAGGTTTCTTGCTTTGCGTACAACAACGTTGAAGGCTGGCAGGCAAATGAGGGGAATACTTACCTCGCTGTTCGATTCCATCAGTTGCCTGACGTGTTTACGCAACCCTATAGCACGCACAACACAATCGATTTGTTGCAATACGTTTCGTTTAAACGTTAAGTTTCCGATTCCATCAATAATCACCACAATAGACGTATTCGACCCTTAATGGATGTTAACAGTATCCTTACAAAAAACTCTCTCTATGGAAAGGAGGTTGGCAATATAAGTAGCGAGAGCAGCGGACACATAATACAACAAAAAAAAAGGTACTAATATTATTAGCTGACAGCAAACTGCACGCGGTGGAGAAAAATGGCAGACAAGAAAATCAATAAAAACAAATGAAATGTTGTTCAACTACGAATCAAGCTGGTGTAAATAAAACTTAAACGTAAATATGTACGAGAATGCCCCACTCATAAACGAATCCTTGCTAGCTGCAGACAATGGCGTGTGTAAAATGGTTTAGTTTTTGGTTCTACATGCTACATTCAATTAAATGTTTGTTCATCCGAAATCTAACCTCACATAAATATCACACAAATATTTTTAAATGCTTTGAAAAGGCGTAGGATGGACAATAAATTAAATATTTGAGCATTACTGAATTTACAGTATCTCACAGATGCGTTGACACACATACACATCGCTCTAAACTGCATAGCAGCACAGCATTCGAAAGATTTGCGGATGGTCAGCAGTGTTATTAGAGCATTGAATGGCTCTAGTAACCATGTTGACTGTCAACTGAGCTGAGCGCTGCTGGTCTTTTTATAGCCGAACGGTAGGTTCGATGGGCAATAAAATAGATAATTGCAGGGTGAATCATAAAGACTATGCCGATACATGCGGTGTCTGCATAAAAAAATGCATTAGCAATACGCAAAGCAAGACAGATCGTAAATATTGAAATGTCTTCATGTTGTTCAACGTTTTATGACTGTTTTGAGTTATGTGCTCATTTAAATAAAATAATTGATTCTCGTGATTGTCGCAAATCGATCTTTAGATGTTTAGCTTGCAGAAATGACTGATCGTGAGAGCTGTGAAGAGATCTCTCGGGCAGTGCTTTCTGCCTCACACTTTTGTCCCCTAACTACACGCGGAGAAGCGATGGTGTTGCTGAAGTCGATCCGTACATGATCGTTTTCATCATATTGTTTTGTTCGTGAGAACTCTGGACCCTGGACGGGATCTTCGACTACCCTAACATTAAACCTATTTAGTGACGCATGCAGTGCACCCTCTAGCTGCATAATACACTGTGGATAGTTGCTCATTTGTTTTACGATCTTTACACATTCCAATCCGTTACGTGGAAAAAGCGGCTCAGCAATGGCAACGATATGAGTTCACAACCGAGTATAAAAGGACCAGCAGCGCTCAGTTCAGTTGACAGTCAACATGTTCTTTAGAGCCATTCAGAGCTCTTATGCACCTGTTGATTGTCTCACAATCTTTCAAATGTTGAGCTGAGCGTGAATTGCATACTGTCGTATGATTTGTATTGGAACTGAGGTATTGAGTTGCTATTCTGCGATATTTCTTCACAGAATCGATGTTCAAAGCCTATCTGGTAGACATTCTGGTATCATTTTGCGTTAGTACGCTCGACAATTCTCTGACGCTGGGGCTATCTAGAACGTCAAGGTATCCTTGAACTATTCCCGAAAAGGTTCGGATTCAATTTGTAAAAAAACCTTCATTTCTAAGTGACTAAATCATAGCTCAATCACGGCTCAATTCCAAATATATTCTACGATTGGAGATATTCACCATTGCACATTCGACAGTATGCGAATCGCGCACACGCATCGGGTTGAACTGCATAGCAGCACAGCATTTGAGAGATTTCAGGGCGGTCGACATAGCTCTCAAGAGCTCTGAATGGCTCCAGAGAACATGTTGACTGTCAACTGAGCTGAGCGCTGCTGGTCCTTTTATACTCGGACGTGAAGACCGATGGGTTAGTCATAAAATAGATAATTGCATGGTGAATCATAGGACATGCGGCATCCATCCATTGCCAATTGCGCACGGTTCGATTATGAACGGTACCCCACTCCCCGTCTACAGCATGAATGCATTCGATTCACCGAATGCCGCTAGGTGCGAGAGGGGTTGCCAATCGCGTTGACAAGCTTCCAAGGGGTAACGGTAGTATATTGGTAGCGGCACCGATCGTCAAACTACAGGATCGGGTTCAAATTCCCTTTCCGGACCAATCCCTCTGGGTACGAAGCACTGACTGTACAGCTACGACTGACCGGACTGTTTGATTTACAACCCTTCATCGATGTGTGTTTCACAACCGAGGAAAGTGCCCAACTAATTTCCATATTCATTGTTAGTCTTGGTAAAGCGGGTATAAAAGTACCAGCAATCCTCGGCTCAGCCTACATTTTAAATCTAAAGCATAAGCCGTTAAGAGCTTTTTGCTCAGAGCTGAAGTGTCAAAATTGATCCTGCACAAAACAGTCGGAAATGCCGCCGGACAGCTAACTGGCAATTGGGCATCTTGGACTGCACTGGGAATTACTTGATTTTTTGGGGTTTTCTAGAAGGTTCTAGGTTTGGATAGAATATTGTTTTTAATTTCTAGATGTTAGGGTTCATTCAATTATTACGTAACGCTTATTGGGGGGGGGGGTCAGTACCAGCGTTACGATTTGTTACATAGGGGGGAGGGGGGCTTTACCTTTTTGTTACGTAACACACAATAAGATTATACTTAGATTCCCGCTTCATAGTCTATGTATGAAAAATTAACTTATTTTAGGGATTTATATACAAATTCCATAATACCTATCTACATTTCGACTATTTAAAGGTCAAGTTTCTTGGTATCTACTGCTACCCATTAATTGAGAACTTCTGGTGTCTACTCAGATTTTGGTGATTTTGGATTCCTGTGTGTTGTAGTGGATCCAGTTTGCATCCATTGTCCCATAGCAAGCATTGTCGACTCTTAAAATTTGCATTGAGCTTGAAGAGCTCTAAACAAACTCAGAATGATGCATCCAAGTTATCCACTATCGTAAAGAGCTTCATACATCAGTTAATTATTCGATATTATTTAGTGCTCGGAAGCTCATTTACGGTACAATGAATAACTTTTGCCAACTAGAACGTGCAACATCGTGATTGGTGCTTGTATGGCCGTGTTCGAAGTCAGCTTACCAGCTAAAATTGTTGGATCGTCTATTCTGCTGTACGACTGTAGGTTCGCCGTACAACTCATACAGCTCGTCATTGTAGCGGCTCCATTGTCCTTCCACACATACGGGGCCAAAAACCTTCTGAGCATATTTATACTTTCGTTATGTTTTAGATCTTTTAAATCTGTATTTTATCAAAAAATAAGTTAGTTAAAAAAGAGAATTAATAATGAGAATTAACAGAAGACAACTACGCTAAAGATAGGTTGCTGGATAAATAAGAGAGCAATAGTACTGATAAATAATTTACGTGCGAATTCTTTCTCTTAATAGATTACATCGATTCGTCATGTAGTGTAAACTTTAAAACGAGCTTCTTAAGCTTTTCTCAGTGGACGATTAGCGAATGAATCCTTCTTTTGGGATCTGTGGTGTGAAAGACTTGTATTCTAAGCGTCTTCTAGAAATTTCTATCTTTATCCAGAACCCATCCAACCTAGGTTTAGTTCACTTTGTACATGCCAATGATTAATCATATTGATGAAAGATACGGACAGCCTCAAAACAAACATGGTTAATGAAGTATCGTACGCACAATCGTAGTTGTATATATTGAAGTAGGTTCTAAAACCTTCAAAATACGTATTAGCAACGAAAAAGCAAGTCAACCTGGCGTGAGTAGTATATTTATTAGGCAGTATGTTTGTTTCTTTTTGCCTTAGTCGAAATACGATGGAATAAAATGGATTACTTAAGAAAATTTCATTTCTTTTTCAAACAAGGGGGGTTTCAACGAAATGTTACGTAATTAATGGAGGGGGTTGCGTCCAGTGTTACGTTTTGTTACAATAGGGGGGGAGGGGGTCGAAAATTGACAATTTTTGCGTTACGTAATAATTGAATGAGCCCTTAGTTATTTATGCGACTGCTGTTCGCATTTTGTGCGCTCGGGAGAAAAATTCCAACGGTCAGTTTAAGTTGAGTCTCAACCCTTTTACAGCTTGTACGCCCATATCTATGCAATCGGAATCACTTTCACATCCATTGCGATTGAAACATTTCGAAGCTCTATATCGAAAATATTTTTGAGCAACGCGGATCCATAAAAGGTCCCAAGGAATAAGTTTTGTCGTAGCATCCCATAATAATGAGCTAAAATGTTGCCATAAAGTTATAGCATAACTGACAGCATTTGGATATCGTCTCCAGGACGAGGTATCCTGTGTATCCTTTCTCGCAATTTGAATGTGGCAGGACATGCGCACAGCGTGTTCTTTGGTTCGGTCGTGCTTCGGGAGTTGTTGGAGTTGCAGCCGCAACAGTTCCAGCAGTGTGTCTGCACCGCCTGCACGAATCGGATGCAATGTCGGTGGTGATGCTGAATAGGACTGTAAGACGCGCGTAATAGTTTTGGTTCCACATTAAAGCAGCACCAGACTATCGCTACTCACGCTGCACGCTGCTGGAAACGAATCGTTCAGTTTGATACAAAGGATGGAATGCCGTCCCGCAGGCGAATAGGTCAGTGAACAAACTGAACGGTGTCGCCAGTAACCTTTCGATGCTGGGATGCCTGCAAACGGTATCCCTATGGTTACTCGCGGAGCGAGGTTTCCACGGCCGTCGATAATGCGTCGCTCATTATCAAGATGATGTTGCACGTTCCCAGGGCACGATTATTCAATTGGTTCGCCTAATGTCCGAGGCTCCTGAGCACGTCGTGCCCAAGTAGATGCTGTTGCGCAACAGGTTGTACAGACGAGATGCGAGAACCGGTTTCAGGATGCGAAGCTAAACAGGTAGGCGATTCTGATCAGACGACGCGGGCTTTTCGGTGGGGATGAGACAAAACAGTACACGATCATATACCGCCGCCTACTAGACAAGAATGGGTTTACTATATTTTTGGCTTGCACTAAAATTATACACGAACATTGAATCGCAAGCGGTGCCGCTAAATGCTAATCTGGAAGAGAGTGGAACGGGTGGGTATTTGCTGGTACATTCTGTGCGCTGGCGGCATCCTGGATACCCTACCGCTACCCACACAGGCATCAAGAAGCACCGTCCTGTAACGAGTTTAGTTTGACGAAGCGCAAAAGCAAAAGCGGATGCGAATCTGTTGAGAGCACTCGTATGTTGTTTTGTTACACTGTTACACACGAACTGCGCTTAGAGGGTTGTATTATTAAACAGTAACAACAAAATAAAACCATTAAAGAAAACCTAAACACAAATCACACCAAAGCAAATCGAGCAAATCGAGGGTTCAAACCGTCCGTTGGTACGTTGTGTCGTACCGTTCGCATTCGGTTTAGCGCCGTGTTATACATAAATATCGATATAGCACATATAGGTACGCGCACGTCTAGGGATATGGCAAATTGGGAGTGGATTAAATAAAAACAATTGATCTCGAATTGGACGATCGAGTACGGTTTCTGATCTACGGTTACTGTAATGGTGATGCTGTTCATGGGGTCTTCCTTTCGATCTGAGCACACTTGCAGCAGGCAGGATACCTGACGTCTATAAAATCAAACTTGTTACTGCTGGCATCTAAGGGGGCGACAAACATTTTGTAGTCTCTGTATGTCTGCAAGCAGACCAGCTTGTAATTACCAGAGGTGCTACTTTTACTGCACTCTTTATCGGCGCCTCTGTAAGAAGGAAGGGTAAGCGTGTAACGTTGATCAATATGGGAACAGTGGACATCCAGTGGCCGGCATAACCTACGTGCAAGTCTCATACACCACTGGCTGGTAGAAGCCCTTCACGTTAATGATGTGCCGTTTATCTTTCGCACTGTACGTAGGATATTCGGTGTGCGCGTCCGAGTTGCAGAGAAATTTATCCGCTTCACTGTTCGCTCGCGTCGCTAGTGGGTCTCGCTTGATTTCGTTCTCAAACCAATGCTCATAGTTGTCCCCATGCTCACTGATGATGTTCTGAATCATTTTAAAAGGATAATCGTCCGGGTAGGATCCATTCGCGAAGATTGGATCATGCGTTTCCGGGATCGTTGTGTTACTCGATGTATCGACTAATATAGAAAAGAAAAATGAAGCACAAAAGGAGAACGTTTCAATAGCCAACCCAAGCTAATGCTTTCTATTAACGATCAGTTTACTTACTTTTCAGCACGAGCATGCCAGCGTTTTCGTTGGACGTTGGCGGTTCGGAATAGCTTGTAGTTTGAGGTGTGGTAGCTGTCGGTTCAAGATTTGTTATTACTGGCACCAGCTTTCCGTGTTCGTCGCGGTACACGTACAACATCGCTTTCTTATCGTTGGGTTCAATCGGTGTCTTAGTACGCGTGGAGGCGTGCTGCAGTAAACAAAACAAAATATATCAACATTAGCAACGAAGATCTGCTGCATTGCTCTAGGAATAAGTATATTTCGACCCCGATCACGATGACTCTACAATCAACAAGCAAGTGAGAGGGCTACTACCTATGATATCTTTTCGCATCCGTACGTGATATGTACTAGAAGAAGTAGGATCCATCTAAGCAAATGGGTTGAATCTGTTATACTGTGAGCTCTAGAGCTGCTGGCAAATTACTGAGTATTAATTAGGTAAACTCCACTAAAAGTCTAATATGTTATGTCTTCTCTTCATATACCTATTGTCAGCTTTTGGACAATAAAAGTGATCATAAAGTGCAACATCTATCTTAAGAGGCATAATGAAGTCAAAGTGACTTCATCGTGCCATTCGGAGAATGTCCAAATCGGCAAAACGGTGAACAAATACTTGGTCCAGACGGACGTGGGCATGCGTAAGTGGGCAAATCTGAGCAACATACAACCGTAACTAACGAATAGCTAACGAAGCACGACACCTTGTTCTGATTGGATGACTGCGATTTGCATTGTTATTTCGAGAGGGAAATGTTGTGATTGAGGACATGGATATGGTGTCCCAAGCAAGTTGACGCATTCATCAAGAACCTGATTCCAAAAGTCTGATTACCTCAGTAAGTTCAGTATTATTCGGATTTTCATGAAGTTAATACTAAATATCTGAAACCAACGCTTAATGTTGGAACTAGACATATTGAGGGTCTCAATCAGATCACTTTTCTAACCCATTAGGGTAGCTTCTAACGCACTCTTTTAGCACAATAATTTAACAATCTGCCCTCAGGTGGGAAAAGAGGAGAGGGTCACTACTTACCGAACGTGCAACGAGCTCCGTTGGGGAGGGTTCCACCTCATCCGTGGTCAGCTCTTTGGACGGGGTAGTCGTTTTATAATCTTTAATATAGATGCGCTCGATGTTCCTGTTTAAATCTTCCTCGGACGATTGCTTACGATCGCGGTTGGGACGTTCGCGTATCAGCGGCCCGAACGTTTGAGGGATGGCGTAAAGCTGCAAGCAGATGGATGGAAGCAAGCAATTGGATGAATCATCAATACGGACGTCATTCTGGCAAAGTTTCGGTGGGACTGATAAAAGCGCTGAATACACACCCACGGAGGATATTTATCAGTGCGGTGCATTATATTACGGGAGGTACTTAGCATAGGGTTCGACAGCTAACAACGGTGGCGATGACGTCTATTGACACCCTCTGACACGGCGATGAATTACAAATGATGTACCCTGTTTCTACCTCCACTGCGTAACACTTGCGGCACAATACAATGTGGATGAGACCATTCGTTTTTATTGAGCTATTGAGCTACAATTTTCTAAATATGCCAGCAATAATCCGTGTCATACCGGACAGTATGCGGGCCATCTTATGGTGGCCGCAATACCCGGGGTAAGGTCCGCATTGCACAACGGTGGTGCCTTCTGCACATTGTTACGAAAAGTTTAGATGTCAAAGTTCGCTATCGATGACACCCCGGGCGAAATCGGGCGGGCCCCACCGGAAGCGGGCCCGTTACTGTGTGCGCACAGTAAATGTCGTTTGCGCTGCATCGACCATAATTTCCACACGCTTTGTTTGCTTCCATCCGGTGCGCTCTAGGAATTGTGCGGCAAATTTTTGGGTAACCAGCAAAGTTTTCCCTGTTTGAAGTTTGGTGTATGCAGTTTGAGGTTAATTGAAAATTACGGTACAGGACAGCACATGGAGAAAAGGATAAATTCCTTACGGTACCGGTAGCAAACTGTAATATTGATTAACAATTTTCCTTAGCTTCGTTGCATACCGCAGCAAAAAGTCGTCCAACCAGTGCCGCAATGTTCGACAATGGGGGGGTTTTTTTTTACGTTGATTTAATAACCGAACGGAACCGAATTTTTATCATCCTTTTAAAAGGTACTCACACAGAACCCGCATCTGTTTCACCCATTTCCTGGGCCCCACTTTCTTCTTTGTGGAAAAAAAACATTAACTGTCGTAATGTGATTGGTACGTACGGTAACCGAAGCGAAGTGTCCGAGAATTCGTCGAGAGTGCATAACGTTGGCAGTGAATGCTTCAAAAACGGGGAAACAACAACCACACACAGAGAAAATAAAACTAAAAAGCACCACACTGGAGTGGGTGAAACTAAAAATAACTAAATCGCATCCAAGCTCCAGATTCTCGCCCGGTAGCGGTAAGCGTGGTTCATCATCCCCTTTTTTCTGGATTATTTGTTTTTTTTAAATGATTTTTGGGTGCATTGTTTTCCCTGCCCAGCCCATGCCGGCCACTCCACTGTTAACGACAGACATCGGGCCGGGGATGTTATCATTTTAAACGAGCTTGGCGAGTTTCCATCATTGAATAAACATGGGACGGTTTGGCTTACGGTACGGATTTGCGAAAAGGGGTTGCAGTTAAATTTCCGCTCGCATCGCTTTAGCTCTGCACTGCCCTTGAGGTGGGTCATGATCGGACGGATGGATTCAACCGTGCCGCGTTTCACTGCGCGTACCGAGGTGGCACAGTTAACGGATGCATCTTTGCTGACACCTCATCCAGGATTTGCTCGGGTCAAGATACTTTATGGTGAGCGTTTAAGTAGCATCTTTGCCGGTGATTTTTTGTTTTGTTTGCTTCTCGCGCGCGTACGGTGGAGAGTGCTTATGCAAACGAGATTCAGATTATCCTAGATTGTGTTGCTTCCTGCGGGAAGTCGGAATATCAACGGTCAAACTCTGGGTTTGAATGAGGCTGAAGTAAGAAAAGTTGATGGAGTAAGATGTCTGGGAAAGGATTATGGGATGACTATTAAAGGTATTTGTTTTACCATTCGCAGGCACCACGCGGAATAATATTTGTGGTGTTTCGCGAAACATGTAGTGTTTGATACGTTTTTTGTTAATTAATTTAAAAAAAGAAAATATGTCAATATTTCTGGGAAATTGCAAGACTATTGTAAATTCTTGATATTAATACCCAGGAATACATAAAAAAGGATTAAAAGAAATTAGGTTTCATTGTCTAAAGTCAGATATTTTCATAGAATTGTCCTCTTATCATCGTTGCTAGACATAAATGAATAATTGTTTAACGTATAACCTTGCCCCTTGGAGGTCTTGATAATCAATTTACAAAAGTTACGGCACACTCGGTTTTGAGTTGGGGTGTTGTTGAAAATAATTATCAACTAATGAGTCTTGCAGAGTTCCAAGAAGTTGTTGTGATTTCGGTAAAAAATATTACACTAATTATCTAACTCTAATCAAAGCACTTGCCATTGAGGGTAAAGATCAGCGTTTTTTTTTTGTCGAAAGGTTCGATTAGAGTTCTAACAAATAGTGATATCGCTCCTCGGCAAGACCTCTTCAAGCTAGCAAAAGGTTTCGTCTCGCACATAAAGGGGCACCAACTGGTTATCAATTGCGCAATGATCAACTAGACCTGGTTCAAATTAATAATCTCCCATAGCAGCACACGATTCCAGAACGCCCAGAACACATCATCTGTTACAGGTGTGTTTGTGCTAGCGCGTACCCCCGGAGCGGATAATTGACGAATGCTGATGTTTGGGTGGGATTTCCCAAAACCTGTACACCGACCAGCCCGTACTACCGGCCGCTGCGTGCATGCGTGCCCGAGCCTCCGCACGCGGAAGTCACACGCTATTCCATTTTTTTTCGATACGTACATATCTGGAACACAAAAGGTTCCGCGCGCGCTCTCGAGCGCACGTACATTCTGTCGGAGTGTGTACCAAAGGGGAAAGGCCGATGCCTCACACAACTGCCGCACACCGGATCTCGCCCTGTCAAACACCACGCCCGGCTTCACTATCATGCTAATATTCTTCCGTTTATCCGCTTCCTGTCGGCTTTGGACTTGGAAAGCCCCGCTGGATTTAATCAAGACGCCGCATGCATATGTGTACAACTTTAGCCGATCACAACTGCTGGTGCCACCTGTTCGTTCTTTACGGGGTGCGCAACTTTCAATTCTTCGACCACCCTTTTGCAGTGGCCACTAGATTCCTAGGCGCAATGATTCATTTTTAATCCCAAGTGCAGTGCATTATCGCTTGATTGTAGACCATGCCGAGAGCCTCGGGCGATCTAAAATAAATCGTTTGGCGCACTTTCACGCGGAACATCTCGGGCTGCGCGCTGAACGTAGGTCCGGTTATATCGCTTATCTAGTTCAGCCAGCAGCTGCCTGGCCGGCCAAAAACCATTGCGTCATACAGTGGCCGGTTGTGGCAAATTTTTTTCTGACGCCCGACACAACTCCACATGGAAGAGTCGCTGGAACCGCTTTGCGCAACTTTCGTCGATCGCTTCATCTCATCTCACGAGCGCTACTGGATAAGAGATGCCAAGAATAGAGAGTGAGAGTGAGAAAGAGAGAGAGAGAAGGAGAAAATGCTGGAAAAGTGAGAGACTGATGAAGGGGTTGATTACACCGTTTCGCCGATCGTGTAATAAATGAACGCGTGGGAAACGAATTGACATTGTTACAGATTTTACAACAAGCCGAGATTTTATATTTTCTGCCGCCTGATCGTTCGTATCAGTCCGAACAGCTGAGCGATTGTCGCGTCATTTGGCACGTTGTAAGATATCCATTTTGGCTGGTTGATGTGCCTTTATCACGCTGACAGCTAACCGCTAAGAGAAGGGTATAAAGCGAGATCACAACCGGAGTGGATGCGGACTTGAGTGATCGGACTATCCCAGAGCATTAGCGACTCCATTTGTGTAAACAAAACAATGCTTCGCCTCCGTGGTAGGGAGAAACATGGTGTGCGAAAAGCGATCGTCTCTCACTGCAGCAAACCCACCCTGAACTTGTTCACGTGTGACGTCACCCAGACGTACTGGGAAGGTGTTGCTGCTGTTGCACCAAACTCCAAACAGCGCTCGTTATCAAAGTCTGGCTAAACTGGATACGATTGATAGTTTTGCCATCACTTTTACCGCTTTGCATAACAATTTACCAAACGGCACACGTTTCTCACTCGCTTCTCACTTCCCACCGAGTTGACAGACGGTGTCTGTGTTTGTGGTGCGTTTGTTGTACCGCGTCTCACGCAGTGATCGGATTTAATTGGTCGCCCACACACTTTATATTTCCCCTCATATCTTGCTTTCGCTGCACGCCATCTGTCAAATCGACCACGGTTAGATAGTGCGGCTGTGATCTCATCTTGGATGAGCGTCCGGCTCGACAACAACAAAGCACAGACACAAACACGCATGCTTACCGATGCGATGTAGAGCTGGAAGGTAAACAGGATAAGCAGTGCACGGCCGGTTTGATGGTGCGCCATACTGTACGGCAGTTGTTTGGGAGGGTATTTTGGACCGCAGCGACGGGTGGTTGGTTGATCGGTTGCAAACGTGGACGCAGCTTGGCCAGGTTCCCGTACGTAACCGTGCTCCAGTGACCTTCACCCTGTGCGTAGGGTTTTTGTTGTTGTTGTGTGGTGTCGTCGCCGGAGCGCCGTTGTACCTGTCGCTTTCACCACCCGCCTGTACAACACTTTACCACGCAACAACAACGTCACGAGTGCGAATGCTACCGGATACTGACGTTACACCGCACGACAGACCTTGTATGAGTGTGTTGTGTGGATAGCACAAAAAAGCTGGCGAAAGTGAAGGCTTGAAAGGCGCCCGGAACGATGTACTAAACGCGGGTTTCGATAATCGCGTACTACTGTTACACTGGGTAAGGTAAACTCCACAGCCACGGGACGATACAACGTTACGGTCACTTGCGCATCTACTAAAAGCAACGCACTGGTCTGCATTGATTAAATACTCGGCGGCGAGAGCATAACCGATCGCGCTCCATTGTACGAGACGCAAGTTACTCTCTGTGCATGCTTTACAGGGGTTTTCGTCTCGCCACTAAATCTCATTTTCGACCGAGCGACCGTGGCTCCATGCATTCGGTGTGAAGCAATCTGGAATTGCGATCTTTCTAGACATTTAACAGCAAGTACATTTTTAATAACGAAAGTTGTTTGCGTTATCTGGAGGTATAATTTTGCTTTATATCTCACTAATGCAGAATCAGCTTCAAAACTGATCGATCTTCTAATAGATTATTACGATCAATTCTAAATATATTTGAAGGAAACCATTGGAAAGTTTGCTTGAAAGTGGTTTGTTCGATTGATTTAAACTCGAATAATGTTCGAATGGATCATTAAAACAAAAACTTAGCTAAGCTTCGATAATATTGACCAAAAAGGTCTAAATAAGGTCAGATTCGACATTCGACACATTGGTAAAGCCGTACATACATCCAGCAACAGTGGATTAGGGAAACATAAATAAAACAACTACTTTGTATATTTTTTTTATTAAATCGACTAACACAATAACGCCGCAATGTCAGCTTGAACAAAGTGTTTTGTTGCTATTTTAAAATTAATTGTGACTCGGTAGAGACACAACCCAAAACCAAGAAGAAAACCCCTGCACCGGACAACATCACGTAGGCGCCACCGACTTTAGCACCTGAGTCGCGCGGAGCGTATATTGGATGCTTCCACCCTAACCGTTAAATCGCTTCCCGGCTAAACCACTCGCTCGCACTCAATATCTTAATGGGGAAGTAATAAATTAATCGTTCCGCTAAGTTATTTAAATATAGTTGTCACCTACTATGTTAGCAATCTACAAAAGTTTATTGCTTGAACCTTAGAACCGTTTACTGGCGGCTCTTAGTGTTCTTTGACCATTATATGATATTGAACTGAAAACGTGTAAGTAGAAGATTAGGGTGAAATAACTGAATTATAAAATTAGAAAAACAAATTGCGGATCCAGGGCCACCATTCCAAATAAGAACGGAAATAAACGTTAAGTTCAAAGACGTTTGGAAAACGATTGATTTTATTGTTGACCCGGTACTAAAAAGAAATATTACAGCAAATGACTACAAGTTGAATTGAGTTTAGTCATCGATATTAGTTTGCAATATCTGCTGGTTGGATCACGTTTATTTATTTCAAACAAATTTCACGTTAATCGCAAACATAAATGGTACAAAAATTTTATCAACATTGCAGTGTGCCTGTATGCATGTCTGAGAATTTGCCATGACTAGTCAACGAATTAGATTAGCTGAAAAGGGAAGTTTCGGTGCAAAATATTGTTGCGAAGATGAGTGAATCATTCCTACAAAATTATTACGCACGCATCAGTAGCTGTGAATTAATTAAATAATGTTTATGTTGAGATTCACGCCAATCCCTTTACTGATTACAAGAGCGGCTATGTGAAGAAATTTCAAATTGTTTATTGTTATTTTTAGTTCATTCCCTTTAAAGATCTTCATCTAACCTCGGAATTGGAAATGGAAATTTAATGAAACATTTTTCTGGCTAACCTCCAGCCTGTTTGTCTGATGAATAATTATGTTGAGCGAATGTGTAACAGAACGTGCCATAACGATCAATAATGAAGAGTTGGGAATGCGTCACTCATCGCATTATCACGCCTACCCCAGCCAAACCACTTGAAGCACCAGTCAGGCTGCGGTTCTGTGTGGCAAAAAGGATTCGCTGCACGTAATCAAACGTAGCTGATGAAGTGTAAACGCTTCCCCATGCCACGGTTGCTGGGAAGAAAGGTGAGCGGTGTAGCGTTTTGTTTTGTAGACACTCACCGGGGGTGCGTAACGGAAGCGACCATCGGGCAGCACTCATTAGCATTCTATGAGCACCTTTGCACGGTGGGTCTGGACACACCGAAACGGACGGATATTCCCACCCCCCTCTTCGTCTGCCTTGGTTGACCACACAAACCACAACAACCGACAGGTGGGCGGTACGGTTCACCGCACACAGATGGACTCCGAACGCGAACCTCTCCCTCCGGGCGTATGAAGGAAGACGCGTGTCTACGGTTAGGTTCACAATGGCCCCGGGGAATCCTTCCAAAGCGACATCAACCAGGCTCGTTGTAGAGTAAATATAGAAGCCATTTCACGTACGCTACGCTAGGTAACATGTTACCGTTACGACTATGTAGTACATAGAGTCAAAGAGTCTGTAAAAATCATATTTGAAATTTAAAATAAGCAAAAAACACATCCACATCAGTGGCTGTAAGCATTCGATCTGATAAAATTATCATTTGAATATCCTTCGCTCTTCAATAAGAGTTTCTTGCGATGTTGTGTTTTTATGCTGAAAAGCTGTGAGGTGTGGTAGCGGCACCGGTCTGCACAGGACAAGACCGTTCGAAACCCCTATCTGGAGCAACCCTCCGTCCGCGACCCGACTGACTATCTGGCTACGGGTAAATAAAAGTCGTAGCAAGTCAGAAATGGCAGGCCTAGACCTCTTGAGGTTGTTGTGTCGATAAAGAAGTAGAAAGGATTCTGGAAAACTCTCTTCTTCCTTGAACTGTAAAACTCCTCATAAAAATAACCTCTAGGTTCCAGAAGGCCAGTTGGCTAGCCAGAAGGTTCAATAAATTACACTTTTCCAGTAATTTTCATACTAAACTGGATACTAAAATTAAGCTGTCACGCTGTTGCGAGCATGATGAATGGCAGTTATGTAATAGAAATATAAATTGAGCGTAAGTGTATTACACTCCTTGACGAGTTGGGCTGTGGGTTTTGCTGTCAAACGCCATGCTGCACGCAATGTATGTCACTCGACGCTGTCTTTAAGGCGTCCAAGGTCACAGATGTGTGAACCCTAGACACTAAAAATAAACCTTTAAAATGGTATTTGCATATTTTCGGGCGCTGCGAAGTCAAACCATCCGACAGCGTTGGGACCAGTTGACGAGGAAGTATGAAGAGCATCTTTCCCGAGCTTGGCGTATATTTGTAGTTATTCTATGCAAAGAATTGTAGACATGCTGGGATCAGTTTCCTTTCCCTTTGTACCTAACCTTGCGGATTGTCGTTCATGCATTATGGGCAACGATTTTGTTAGCATCCCGGTAGCATTCCGTTGAAGATTTGGGGCGCACGTGTTGACAGAAAAAAATGAAGAATACCCAACGAATCTCACATCGCCGAAGGGTGGAAAAAGAGAGTGTGAGAGATAGGGAGAGCGAGAGGGAAATACCCAGGGACCAGGGAACGTAGCAGACTGAATTGTCCGTTTAAGAACGCTGCCGGTTTGCCGTTGGTTGTTGTACAGTAGAAAAAGATAGTGGTTGGGTTTTTTGCTCCCAGTTTGATGTCTTTCGGCAAAGGTTCCAGCGATCGTGTGAAGAATGGTGCGAAAACCCAATTTGTCGACTCAACTATATTCTAGCAATTGTATGTGTTGGCTGTGGTTTGGCACTGCTCGGGTTGGAGAAGATTTCAGCACATTAGATCACCCAACTCACAAAAAAAGGCAAGTGCCAGCGGAAGCAACTCTGGCGTGATATCTCGATACACCACGGCCAACACACGGCTCAAAAAGACAACACAGACATCCCAAGCGTTAGCTTCCCGGCCCTTGTTTTCGTGGGTGGCGCTGGTTTCGGCTGACATGCTAACGTCCTGTCAGACGGTTTGCTAACTACACGCACTTCACCCGAAACGGCTCCGTGCTGTTGACAACAGATCCGTGTGGGTGGGTGGGGTCGACCGTTTATGGAGCAGATTTAATTGACCGGATTAGACACCAGGCTACCGAAGCTACCGGGCGACTAGCTCATTAACGTCAGCCAGTACGATTGGCTGTCCGGGAAACGGTACGATAAGGATGTAGCGACCGTGTTAATAAATCGCCGGACACTCACTGCTACAAACCGGCGGTGGTAAAGCAATCCGGCAGACAGATACGCCAAAGCGAAGGGCCGGAAAGACAGAGACCAAAGTCAAACAGTTCAGTATTTTAGCAGATTATAGACGACGAGCAGTGTTGTTTCGTTTGAAAGGGATAAGTAATATTAAACACTTTATCGTGAAAAAAAAACCAACCAACACTCATTTTGTCAGCCGTCCACAAACGATGACTCTGAATAAGTGGAAACATTCGACACGCTCCTAATGATGACAAATCAGCATTTATATCAATATTTATTCTGAGTTGTTAATGACCCCACTATCAATTACTAATACTAAGGACATTGGGGGTATGGTTATATTTCCATCTGACAACTTTGAATTGAGTTGTCAATTTACATTAAATTTGCCTCAAAACCTTTTTTTTAATGTTCTGAACCCTTGTTCTTGAACTCTTGCTGTTGATTGTTAATGTTATGGAGACTTTGAGCTGGGTAGCATCATTTCCTGAACTCTTCCGTTAAATCTTATCGCAATCTAAAAACATGTTGTAGATGATGTGAAGATGGGTGATGTTTTAGACAACTTCAAAGATGTGGCCATCTATTTTTCAAGCAATCTGGAAATTTATAAAGCTTGGTTTTTGATGTAGAGAAGAGCAATAAAAACACTAATTTAGAAGCATTGAAAAGGGTGATAGTTTGTATACGGATGTTGAATAATAATTAAGCACGTGTTAAGATTTCTTTTTTGTCAACTACCGGGCGCCTCCTTATGTGCTGTTCGAAATATTTTTATTATTTCTATGCACAGGGTGTATCATATAGTGCTATCTGATGTGTAATGTTTCGACTTAATTGCTATCTATTAAGTGTTGTTTGATGAATGTATGATTTTTATTGAAATTCTTGAAGGGTTTTGCAACTTGAAGTCAATTTTGTTGGCTTCGGCGGTATGGTCATTTTTGATTGCCACAGAAAGTTGGGCTGTTTTTCTGTTTTGCAACCACCAAGCAAAGGTTTTGAAATGTTCAATGTTGAATGACTGGACTGGAGCTTTACGGATCAAAACCTATACTCAAAGATATTCTCAAGGGAAAATCGTAAAAATGGACATTAAAGATTGCTCTGGTGATACAAATTTTCAAGGCTAAAAATGAACCTCTACGATTACATAATCATCTCAATAAAATTAAGAAATGTGGAAAGCGTTAAAATGGAACGAACTTTGTTTGAGTTGTCATGCCCCCGTTCAAATGCCCCCGGAAAATAGTTGTTTTAAGGTAAACGTTGGGTTTATTGTGGTTTAAAGTGCCTGCTATACTACGGGAAAACCACAACATAGATTTTAGGATGATCACAATGATACGTTCCACTTTATCCACCCCAATACAGTTAAATTGCGAATATCTCTTCGATACTTAAAGTAACGATCATTTTTATTAAAGTTTGTTCGCTGACAGGTGACATTTGCTGTAATGAAATGCAAAAGACTTTAAAGAATAAATGTTGTAATAAACGGTATATTACGGTATAATTCCTACAGTAATTGTCTCAAAACAACCCCGTGCCATATCCGTTTCCCGTGCGCAGAGTTGGGCGTACGCCTGGTGCGATTGAAATATTTCACGTGCCGTGCTGGTTGCCTACGACCAGGCGCATTCATACGGTGCAGAGCCGGTTGAAGGTTGGAGCAGCGATAAACAGCAATTAAATTATTTAATTTAAAGTTTGCTAATTTGCTGCGATTACCGCCAAAGTGTGCGGCGTACATCGCACGTCGGTAGGCAGATATAATTGCCTGCCCTGATATAACTGTTCTATCTCCACCAACCTAGACCTCTTTGGTCTTTCGCCCTGCCCGAGCGGTGTGGAATTCATTTTTACAACCGCTCAAATGTGCCTGCAGCAGCAATATAAAAGGGTAGATTCATTAATATTTTGTGCCAAAGCACGTGCCAAACGTGCGGAAACAAAATCGTCCCGGCACATGGTGGCAATTGAAGGTTTAACGTTTTTAAAAGGTTTAACGATTAATCTGTCGCACGGTTAAATGCGTTTGCATCTGTGTGTGTGTGTGTGCGTGCGTGGGGGATCCATTTGACCCGCGGATGTTTTTCCACGCTATGATAGGAAAAATCAACAGCATAAAATGTGCAAAATGCGTAATTTAATGCGGGTGGATGAATAAAAAATAAATTAATCTGTCCCAGATGCAAAGTAGCTACGGTGGAGAAACGATTTTTTTCCCTTCCAATGGTGGATGATTGATGCTTCGATCCGTTCAACCGATCGACCCGATTGAAGTTTGAAGCCATCAGTCGAAGCTTACTGTTACATCGGTCTTAGAGGTTGCGTTTGTGGCAAATGGGGCCGGGAGAAAGGATGCGGGAAAATGGAAAATTATTACAAATGACAATAGCGAAAAGTAGAGAAAAAAAAAACAAAACAGATCAACAGCAATTACGTTAGTGTGAGTGTTGCGCAAAAAAAAAGTATCGCATGGCCAGCGACATACTTGCATCGGGCGGATTGTCTTTTCCTTACCTCGTGTGCTGTAACGCAATTCGTCACATTTGTAATTTGGAAAAGTACGCCTATAACATCATCCAGCCCCGTTTCGCATTGCAGTCGGTGGAGCCCATTACGACGCCATCTTTTATTGCCCACCGTCAGCATCGTGCGTGCTGACATATTTTAATGATACCAAAAAAAAAACCGAGCGAGATCAACGCAGACGACAAAGAAGAAAAAATAGAGTAACTACCATGAAGTAATAGAGAATGTGTCCCAACCCTATGCTAAGTCAAACAACGCAGTCAGTCGAGGAAACGCATGCCGGTGGCAGCTGTGACAGGAGCCCGTATTTGAGGCGTTATGTTTAATCGTTTATTTGAAAAGAAATTAATTAATCGAATGACAGCCCGTCCAACCGCCGGGTAGTGTTAAAGTATTTTTCAACTTTTCCACAATCCGTTGAAAAACCCCGGGACAAAAGCGTGTTGTTGCGCTAGCGTGGAAAAAGGAGAAAAACAATTTTCCAACCGGATGGACAACGTTGAAGGGGGTGGAGGGATGGGGTGAGTTGTGGGAGTATTTTAACACCGTTTAATAGCCCCGTCTGCATGGCACATTACTGGCGCAACGGTGGGCCATCGATCGATTAAGGGCGAAGCAAAATGTCAACACATAATATCAGGAAGGATTTAAAGCATTTTTGCTTCTCGTTGTTGCAATCCCTGCTCGGGAGATCGAATTCCTATTGATGAGATTTGTTGGGGATCAGAGTTGTCGAACTAGTAGAAAAAAATAGTAATTCAAATTGAGTGCAAGACATGCGGTGCGTAGTGATGGATGATCTAGTATACATTGTGCCGAGGAAGAAAAGAGAGTTGAAGCTCAGTTTAAGCTCAATGTGAAAATAGCCTTAATATCCTGCTTTACTCCTTGCTCCTAAATTGCCTATGGTATCTGCTTCGTCTAGGAGTTTAAAACTATACCAGATTTAGAAGGAAACCTACTGGATCTGGAGAAGTAGTTCTTGGTACCTAAACCTATAATTCCAAACGTAACTTAGACAACCCTGGCCTATTAAAACCACACGAGCTGCCCACCGGAGAGAGTTTGTTGTATCAGAAACCAAATTTCCAAGAAATTCCGCCTAGCGCACGGCTTACTGTAGCAAGCACAACATTTTGCTACCAGAGCGTAAGATGCTTCCCGAGAGTGATCCGTTCGCACCCGAAAAACAGGGTATAAAAGGGGGATCCTGCGCTGGTTTTAATCAGGTATTAGTGAACGCGCAAGGACTAAGGACAGTTCCATCCGCTCTCGCAAACTCACCACGTTAGCTCTCGCAGCTTCAACACGTCGGCTCTCGCAGCCTCACCACGTTGGCTCTCGCAGCCTCGCTACGTTCGGCTCTCGCAGCCTCAACACGTTGGCTCTCGCAGCCTCGCTACGTTCGGCTCTCGCAGCCTCAACACGTTGGCTCTCGCAGCCTCACCACGTTAGCTCTCGCAGCTTCAACACGTCGGCTCTCGCAGCCTCACCACGTTAGCTCTCGCAGCTTCAACACGTTGGCTCTCGCAGCCTCATCATCCGGCTTTAGGCCCATCGAGGAAGACCTGGCCTTCGAGCCCATCGAGGAAGACCGTGTCTTTAGGCCTATCGAAAAGGCCTGGCTTTAGGCCCATCGAGGAAGACCTGGCCTTCGAGCCCATCGAGGAAGACCTTGGCTTCTAGCCCAACGAGGAAGACCTGGCCTTCGAGCCCTTCGAGGAAGTCCTGGCTTTCGAGCCAACACGAAGACTGTTCATTGTTAAAAGATAATAAAACACAACGTAGGGTAAAAGTGAACAGAACATTTGGTGCGTAGTGACCAGGATACGTATTGGACAAACAACTGCGTAGTGATCAGAATACGTGTCGAAGAAAAAACATTCGTGTAGTGCTCAGAATACGTATCGAAAAGTATTCGCTAAAAAGTGACTCAATTTCGTATCGCCAGTGAAGCAACCAAACTACGGAATAATAGTGAAACACAAACTTTCAGTCGACGTTAAGAGTGAATAAGAACAAGGCATCACAATGAGTGAAGAAACCCGCATTCGCACGAAGACCAACAGATTGGAAAGGTATGTAATTTCACTCCGTAACATAGAGAGCTTCGCTAAAGGCTATAGTGAAGATCAAAAGCATCAAGTAGGCGATCGTCTGATTAGACTAGACAAGGTATTCGAGTTATTTGAGTCTGCTGTTGACGAACTATGTGCGTTGCCTATAACAAGCGAATTACAGACAAAAGTTAATATGACCACCTCAGAGATGGAAGAATTATTCTTCAAAACTAAAGCCATTTTGTCTCAAGTAATTCCCATGCAGCACAAGACAGAAGAAGAAAAATCCAAGGAAGAAGTGCCATGTAATCTGAAAGGAGTAAAATTGCCATCCATTAAGCTGGAGGAGTTTGATGGAGACTATAAAAAGTGGTTAACCTTTCATGATAGTTTCAACTCCCTTATTCATACTTCGGATAAAATTAATGAAATACAGAAGTTTCATTATTTAAAGGCCTCCTTAAAAGGAGAAGCTGCGAGTTTGATACAGGCCATCGCTATCACGACGGATGGCTATGAAATTGCTTGGAAAACGCTTGTAGAACGTTATTCCAACAAGGTTTTGTTGAAGAAGCGACATGTTCGTGCCTTGTTGCAAATTTCAAGAGTTAGTCAGGCGAGTGACGAAGCTCTTCGAAAACTGGTAAATGATTTTCAATTACATTTACAAATCCTTCAACAATTGGGAGAAACAATTGACGAAAAGAGTACCATTTTGGTGGAAATTCTGAGTGATAAGCTTGATAAAGCCACTCTTAAGGCATGGGAAGAATCTATTGCCCCCGAAGAGCAACCAACGCTCACTAAAATGATCGAGTTTATCAAACGACGTTCGACCATGTATGAAAGCTTGGGAATAAACGCACAGCCGTTAACATCAATGATCGGGGAACGTAAAAGATTCCCTCAAGAACGTAAGGCATTCGTTAACACAGCATCCACAAGTGTAACGAAATGCGCGTCCTGTGGCCAAGCTCACAAAATTTATCAGTGTACAAAGTTTAACACTCTTAATGTACAAGATCGTCGCAATATGGTCAACCAGAAACGTCTATGTTTCAATTGCCTTAGCGAAGGCCATCAAAGCAAGAAATGTACCTCAAAATGCGTTTGCAAGATATGTGGTCAAAATCATAATACGCTTTTACACATCGGTTTACAAGAGAATGACAAGCCTTTACGATCATCTGATGTCCAGCAGCCCATTGCTACCATTAACGCCTCGTCCACTCAGACCAACCGACCAGGTTTTACACACGTTTTGTTATCTACAGTAATGTTAAATGTTATCGGTCTAAATGGAGAGAAATACCCTGTGCGAGCACTTCTAGACAGTGGTTCGCAAATAAGCGTTATTTCTGAACAAGTGTGCCAGCACTTACGTGCTTCTCGCAGGCCAGTTAAGATATCTATTGGAGGTATCAATGGAACGCTATCGAGTGCACGACATGAAATAACTGCAACAATAGAATCGAGATGTGAGACGTTCAAAACGGTCTTAGACTTTACCGTGGTCTCAAGAGTAACCTATGACACTCCATCGGTTCCATACTCAGCGGTCGATTGGGATATTCCAACCCAGCTAGCGCTTGCAGATCCTCATTACAATACTCCTGGTCGAATCGACATGATTATTGGCGCAAGTCTGTTTTACAACTTGTTAAAGTCTGGGCGATTCAACATACCACATTCGAACATGGCAATGATAGAAACCGTCTTTGGCTGGATTGTCACTGGTTTGGCAACAAGAAATGAGCCCACAGAAGTTCAGCATGCTTCCTGTAATTTGGCAGTAGTTCCAAACATCCAGCAACAGATGGAACGTTTTTGGCAAATAGAAGAATTGCAAGAAAAGAACATGCTTACACCAAACGAGCAAAGGTGTGAAGATTACTATAAAGACACAACTACACGTGATATCCATGGGCGATATATTGTAAAGCTACCAAAGCATCCCGAATATCAGCAGATGATTGGGCACTCGAAGACAGCAGCGCTACGACGATTTGCTTCATTAGAACGTAAACTCCAAGGGAATGAACAGCTAAGAATTCAATACAACAGCTTTATGGAAGAATATATTTCACTTGGCCATATGAGTTTAGTTACAAATGAAAAGCCTGATTCGACAACAACGTATTATCTTCCACATCATCCGGTCATCAAAGAAGCTTCCACTACTACAAAGTTACGAGTTGTATTCGATGGTTCGGCAGTTACTACTACTGGCAAGTCTCTCAACGATGCATTATTGGTTGGTCCGGTAGTACAGGACGATTTGTTGAGTTTGGTAATACGCTTTCGTAAATTTCCGATTGCTTTAATAGCAGACATCGAAAAAATGTACCGTCAGGTATCAGTACATCCTGACGATAAACCATTACAGCAAATTTTATGGCGTTTCAAAACTGACCAACCCATTCAAAGCTATCAGCTTGACACAGTTACGTACGGCCTGGCACCATCTTCTTATCTCGCCACAAGAACGCTCCTAAAGCTCGCAGAAGACGAAGGTGAAGCCTTCCCACTAGCTGCCAATGCCATCAAACGGCAGCTATACGTCGATGATTTGATAGCAGGAGCTGATGATATTGAAGGAGCCATTCAATTACGCGATGAACTAAATGTACTTCTTCGTAAAGGTGGATTCAAATTCCGGAAATGGTGCTCGAACTCGCTTCCTGTTTTGGATGATCTTCCTACAGAGTTGTTGGGAACAAAATCTGCAAAGGTTTTCGACGAAGATGAGAGCATCAACACACTTGGAATTCGTTGGGAACCACAGGCTGATGTTTTCGGTTTCAACGTTTCTGCAACCATTAAGGCTGAACCCTACACGAAACGAAACATATTATCTGCAATAGCTAAACTATACGATCCTTTAGGGTTCATAGCTCCAGTCATCGTTAAAGCAAAGATTTTAATGCAAGCTCTTTGGGTATCAACGTCGGATTGGGATGAACAAATTCCCGATCACTTACAAAAGTTATGGATTGCATTTTGTGATCAATTGCCAAGTATACTGAAGTTAACCATTCCAAGATTTGCATTTATCGCGCAGTACCAACAAGTAGATTTACATTGCTTCGCTGATGCATCCGAGGCGGCGTATGGAGCATGTATATACATCAGAACAGAAGACATCAATGGCAAAACAGCGGTAAGTCTACTAGTGTCAAAATCCAGAGTATCACCCCTAAAGCCTCTTACAATTCCTCGGTTGGAATTATGTGCTGCGCTGCTTGCTGCTCGATTGTTTGATAAAGCCAAAAAGGCATTGTTAATGCCGATTAATAGAAGTGTTTTTTGGTCTGATTCTACTGTGACACTTCAGTGGCTACAGTCGCCACCGAGAACATGGAAAACCTTTGTGGCAAATCGAGTCGCTGAAATACAAGAGCTAACACAAGACGGAAGATGGCAACATGTAGCTGGTAAGGACAACCCAGCTGATCTTGTATCTCGTGGTATGTCTGCAAACGAACTCGTTGAAAGCGACCTCTGGAAAAACGGTCCCTTTTGGTTAAAGGAACCAACGTCATGTTGGCCTCAGAATGTTTTTTCTGCTACCAAGCAAGTCGAAGATGAAAGGAAAGCCTGCGTCATAACATTGGCGTCACAAGCCAAAGAACCTAATGAGATATTTCAACGTTTCTCATCGTTTTCAACGTTAGTACGAGTTATTGGGTTCTGTTTAAGGTTCATGAACAATTCTCGCAATCCTCATAGCAAGCTGACAAGTAAATCTTTATCCGTCAGTGAAATGCGTAAGGCAAAAATGGTGTTAGTTAAGCTCGTTCAAACTGAAATCTTTCCTGACGAACTCAAATGCTTAAAAAAGGGTATTTTAATCCCTCGTTCCTCAAAGTTAAAACTACTCAGTCCATTTATTGACGAAAACGGATTGATTCGAGTTGGCGGACGTTTGCGACAGTCTGGAGCGTCATACGATATTCAACATCAAATCGTCATTCCTGGTTTTCATCCCTTCACACGAATGCTTCTAGCACACACACATCGCAAATCCATGCATCTGGGCGTATCTGGAACATTGGCTGTTGTTCGAGATGAGTATTGGCCACTCAACGGTAAACGAGCTATTCGCAGTGCCATACGGAGCTGTTACCGTTGCTCTAGAGCAAATCCGCAACCCATTCTTCAACCAGAAGGACAGCTTCCGATTGGACGTGTTACACCTTCCAGTGCTTTCACTAGTACAGGACTGGATTACTGTGGTCCATTCTTGCTTAAACCACTTCATCGAAAAGCAGCGGCTCGAAAATGTTATGTCTGTGTGTTCGTATGTTTCAGCACAAAGGCGGTTCACTTCGAATTGGCGCATGACTTAAGCACTCCTACATTCCTAATGGCGCTTGACAGATTTGTGTATCGAAGAGGAAAACCATTACACATCTATTCGGATAATGGAACTAATTTCATCGGGGCTAGAAATGAGTTAAACGGCATATATCAGATGCTGCATCAAGACCAGCCTTCTCAGCAGATTGCATCACACTTGTCCAACGAAGGTATTCAATGGCATCTTATACCACCGCGTGCACCTAACTTCGGTGGTTTGTGGGAAGCCGCTGTCAAAGCAGTAAAAACTCAGCTTGTTCGTCAACTAGGCACAGCGTTATTAACTTCAGAAGAGTTGAACACCGTGTTGATAAAAATAGAAGGCTGCCTAAACTCGCGACCATTACTACCTTTATCAGAGGATCCAAACGACTTGACATGTTTGACGCCAGCGCATTTCTTAACGCAGGGTAATTTGCGAGTGTTGCCTGAACATCAGTTAACTGAAATTCCTATTAATCGATTAAGTAGATACCAACTTCTCCAGCGATATTCACAATCTCTTTGGCAACGATGGAAACAAGAATACTTGAAAACGCTCAACATTAACCACCGCGCTAAACGAGATGAACAGCGTTTGAATGTAGGAGATGTAGTTATCATTAAAGATGAGCATTTACCCGCTGTGCAATGGCCATTGGCTCGAATCTTAGAACTACATCCAGGAGCGGATGAAGTCAATCGCGTGGCAACGCTACGCACACCAACTGGTGTCATAAAAAGGGCAGTATCAAAGATTTGCTCACTGGAGTGCGCTAAGGATAATTAGTTGAAAACTGGGTATTTCAAGGCGGCCGGTATGTTGTATCAGAAACCAAATTTCCAAGAAATTCCGCCTAGCGCACGGCTTACTGTAGCAAGCACAACATTTTGCTACCAGAGCGTAAGATGCTTCCCGAGAGTGATCCGTTCGCACCCGAAAAACAGGGTATAAAAGGGGGATCCTGCGCTGGTTTTAATCAGGTATTAGTGAACGCGCAAGGACTAAGGACAGTTCCATCCGCTCTCGCAAACTCACCACGTTAGCTCTCGCAGCTTCAACACGTCGGCTCTCGCAGCCTCACCACGTTGGCTCTCGCAGCCTCGCTACGTTCGGCTCTCGCAGCCTCAACACGTTGGCTCTCGCAGCCTCGCTACGTTCGGCTCTCGCAGCCTCAACACGTTGGCTCTCGCAGCCTCACCACGTTAGCTCTCGCAGCTTCAACACGTCGGCTCTCGCAGCCTCACCACGTTAGCTCTCGCAGCTTCAACACGTTGGCTCTCGCAGCCTCATCATCCGGCTTTAGGCCCATCGAGGAAGACCTGGCCTTCGAGCCCATCGAGGAAGACCGTGTCTTTAGGCCTATCGAAAAGGCCTGGCTTTAGGCCCATCGAGGAAGACCTGGCCTTCGAGCCCATCGAGGAAGACCTTGGCTTCTAGCCCAACGAGGAAGACCTGGCCTTCGAGCCCTTCGAGGAAGTCCTGGCTTTCGAGCCAACACGAAGACTGTTCATTGTTAAAAGATAATAAAACACAACGTAGGGTAAAAGTGAACAAAACAGAGTTAACCGTCGTGCTTTTGCGCTTGCTGCTAGATTACTTGCCCGTCGGTACACGTTTTGTTTCGCCTAATAGACCCCAAAGTTTGCTCCCGAGTCCGTCACGAATTGGCTCGTTTTCGTTTAGTTTTGTTGCACACCGAACCCGGACCGTTAGCAGCCAAATCTCGGCACACGTTAAAGACAATTCGATTAGCTACCAACTGCAACGGTTGTATTGCCGTTGCGACAATCGAACGCGCGAAACTAATCTCCGCTCCGAAAGTGGTCCAGTTACGAAGCGGGCATGTCGAGTCCGGGCAACATTTGGAGTGTTTTGTTTTTGTCGCTTACTAGTGTGTGTATGTTTTTTTTCGGTCGATATTTGGACAATTATATATGATGAAATGGTAGGACAGATGGTTGATGAATGGCCCGACATGATGTTGTTTTCCTTCGGGACGGGGTGGACAGTTGTAATCATTCCGTTGAAGGTAAGGTTGGCCTTCTTAAAGTGCTGTTTGGACGCGTTTGATTAGAGCGTTCGATTTGATCGCACGAATTTCAATCAGCTCAATGCGATTGGATGTGACCTTCAGTATTTTCGCTATATATAGATGCCTTGCAGCCATGACAGCTAGTCCTAGATTGCCCTTGATGACAAACCGGTTCCGCAGCAAACCAATCTTAGCCCAAAGGACACAAACACTTTACGCCGAACGCTAATGTATTGGAACGGGTTTTGGAGTGTTCTATGACCGAAGGTTGATACAATTTCCACCACTAGAGAGTGAAGGTCAGTCAGTGAAAGTGTTGCGATTTTTTTGTTTGAGAAAGAAGAAGTTGATCTACTCTTCCAGGCGTCAAATGCGTTTCTCGCGTAGACACCTTGCGCCATCGCTTACGCAATATTTGTGCCATCTCATTGCACACCCCAGACCCCGCGGGAGAGTTTGCACCAAAAAAAAAAGGGGGCAACACAAAGATGGATAATAAAAAGAAAATTGCGCTTCATGCAGCATCGGCAAGAAAATGGGAACAACAGCCAAAACAAAAAAAAAGACTTCATCACTTTGCAAATATCTTCCGCACTAGTTGACACAAGACACTTCCCACACAAACACACATTATAAAGAGCCTAGCAAAAGGATGGGGTTATGATAAACAAAAAAAAAGCAAATAGCGCGGGAACAAAAAAAAAAGCACCGGCAAATTAAAATAATAATAAAAAATGACAGCACCGGGTGGTAGAAGTAATGCCGGACGGTTAAATTTAACTGGCAGGCAAACATACGCACGCAAAAACGAAATCATTAAAGCGAGATAGAGAGACGGTTTCATTTGCTGCTTTCAGGTGCTAGTCTTTCCCTTTCTGCTTTTTTTCCCCCACTCGGGTCCGGCGTAAACTCAGCCGAGGAAATGATGAGGACGAAATTCTGCACTAATTAGTTAATGGCCTACCCTCGGTTTTTTTTGCCTTTATTTATTCACCCAGCCAATGAAGGTGTGGAGCAGAGCGTTGCGTTGCGATATCTTATAAAATCCTGTCATCCAATGGTTTCTTAATTTGTTTTTGTTCACCGCCAAACTTACGGCCTGCCGGGTTGCGATGGGATAGCAAAGATGATCCTCAAAACTTATCGAGTTACTTATTTATCTTTTTTTTTGTGTTCATGAGCTGGGGTTTTTTGTTGTTGTTCCTGGTTTGGTTTATTTCTTGATGCGACCAATTTAACTACGGTAACCCTCAGAGGAGCCTGACGCCTTTCTATGCTGTTGATGTAAGGATGTTTCTTTCTTGGAAGTAATCCTCGGGTTTGGTCGGAGATCTATATCTATTGGCTTTTATTAACATATGCAAGCTAACGCAGGAAAATGAAATCTCAATATTTGATATTGATGAAGATTAAAGCACTTGAAGTTTCACCTCTTCAAGGATAATGATGTATAAGAATCACGGAGTCTTAATAAGGACGATGGAGATAATTACTTGAGCTACAGTAAAGCTGAATTCTTTGAAGAATAATTAATCCCACATACAAATAGGCAAGTGCTTCGAATGAAATTGGGATTATTGCAAAACCAGAAATCCCAGGGATTATTGCAATTCCAGAAATCGTATTGACTACTACTTATTTTTAAGTGGATAATAATCAGAACAGCTAGACTGAAGGGAATGCAAATATTATTTGTGGCGGTAACTTCCACTCAAGGGTTATTTTCTAACATCAATAAACTGGCCAGTCACCTTGATGAAGCGTGCTCGCTGTATTTTGCTGTAAAAGTGTTCATGAAAGCTTCCCAAAACTGTCCGTCATGGAGGGATACGAGTTTCGACTGTATGTGTGTGTGTGGTTAATATTGAAGGAAAACCCAAACAATATCCCCAATGTCTCCGAAGATGCCTACGCGTGTCATCAAACCGACAGCGGGTAGAGCGAAAAACGATTAGATTAAATAACCCTTAAGTCTCGCACTTTAAACCACCACACCTACCCATCTCGACCGATCTAGCGCTCAGCGTTACTTTAATGGATGCGAACAACAACAACAAAAAAAACAAGCAAACTCGCGAGCATAAAATGACACGCGACAATATTCTTTCACACCCGCCGGGGTAACGGTTAGACAGTAAGGGTGATGCTGCGAAAGGAACTTGGGGCAACAGCGCTCCGGGCAACAGAGTGCAATCCACTTCCGGTGCGTTATGGTACTGCCATCTTGGACTGATATCCTGCTTTTTTTTGTGGCATTGTCCGTGTTCTTCGATTCGATCGCACGAAGCCAAAAGCCTCGCTCTTCCCAGTGATACGCACGGCAAGGCAACTCAATTAAAGGCCCTTCTTCACTGCCTAGCGGTTTTTCCGCAGCGAGCGCTAACTTTCGGCTGGATGTTTCCTCGCCATCCCATACCCGACCATTTTCCGTGTCGATTTTCCAATTTGGTTGTGCTGGTTTCGCCTGCACATTTTTTCTCTTCACTCTTATTTGGTTTGGTTTCACTTGCCCCGGAGGATGACGAAATGATTTTGAGCTTTGTTCCAGACCAAAACGTAAAAGCGATGGAAACTGTATCTTATGTGCCACTGGATGGTGATTGAATATTCCACCCGAACAAAAAAGGGCCGGTGATGAAATTCAAACGGGAGGTTTGCTGTTGCTTGTATGCGTGTGTATGTGTGCGAATCAGTAGATTGAATACGTCTCGCCCTAACAAGTGTCAAGCGGATACATCCCATGTATTACATGCATGCTTCACTAAAACCTGATTCGGTTAAGGGTAGAGCGATTCCATTTGCCGATTGCGCTCTATTGAATCTAATAAGTGCATCGAATTTAAATCCTTTTGTGTCACAACTAAACTTTCTAATCAGTCTCATTGCCACACAAAGGATGGCCTCGAATAGATTTGGTGGTAGATAAGGTGCAATCGAGCTGCCGCCCACGAAAATCCCATAAATTCTGTACGTGAACTTGCATGTAAGTTCCAGTCACTTTCAGGTTCACCAACGTGTAACGAACTACTTGTGGAGTAAATTATTTCTTAGCTATCTTATAATGATCTGTGTAGTGGGTGAGAATAACGCATTAGAAGACTCCTGTTGAATGGAAAAAGGTAAATTAATTTCAAAAGAAGTATTAACCCGTCTAAGAGATCAGATTGATATAAAACGACTGATACCAGCAATTCATCTAGACACTTAGACTAAAACTAACAGATTTATTTTTTGTTTGAAAAGTCATTTAACTACCCAGATACCCTCGCCATTCAGAAATGAGGAATGAATCAGGTTGAATTTTAAATGAGTTTCCTTCGATCGAATTTTCGATAACGATCAGTAATTACCGGAACGGTTCCGATTGGGAAGGAGATTGGTTCATTACACGGTACATGTAGGAATGTCGCATTCTTTTGTGAATGAGTACCTCAGATTTCCCAGACGTACGTGTGAGGAAAGCCAGAAGCTTCGTGCTAGTTTTACGGTGGAACTTCAACTAAAGCGTTTATCGCGCCAACCCGGGGACAAACATGGCACTAGTGGGAATGTTTGAGTGGGTGGCCGTTAAACCACTTCCCAGGAGCTTCACCGTAAAGCTAAATAAATATCTTCCAATTGCTAGAACCGCTTCCAAAGTGCTGCCCCCGGGGGAACCACCTGCAGGGTGCAGGGGGTGTGGGATAATTTATTAACTTAAAGCAAATTAAAAGATTTATTCGTTTCCGAAGCGGAACATCGGTGGTGAACCGGGGACTTCCGATCGGAAGTGGATTTGGAGTGGTGGATTTATCCACGAGTTGGTCTAGAATGGTCTGTGGTCGCCTGGTAGCACCGGTCCGGTCACTCTATTCGAATCGGAGGTTTTCTATTGTCCTTCAGACTTCTTTGTGGACACTTTTCACACTACTCTATTGTGCTCTGAATGGGACAATGTCTGGTGGAAAACTCAGAAACTAATACCTAGACGACCCGGTATCCCTTGTATCGTACGGTGCAGCTGCATCTCCGCTGTAAATGTGCGGAACGGGGAAGCGGAACCGACCGTTCAACAAACTTCCACTCCCGATCTGGTCGAAACTCTCTGGAAAATAAATTACGTGCATTTATCATGACCTGCCGTGCGACGTCTTTCACTGAACGATTGGGCGCACACCGGGAGCTAGTCGGGACCGCCGACATCTGGGCGAAGTATTTCTGGACAGGGGGTCAAACTTTTTCGACCAAATGCCACAGAAAGTTCAAACTGCGGGCAATTAAAACCGATGAACGTTTTACAACGCATCCCTAGCGTTAGAGGCGTCACATTAAAGCATGCAAGTTACCGAAGTGCTAACGTTTTACCCACAATAATAAACAACCGACCGAGATATCAATCCACCCGACGCTGGTGAGGGAAAGAAATGAAAGTAAGCGCTCCATAAAGTGAAGTAGTAACACACAGCTGCCCCTGCCGCTGCGGTAGACCGGTTCCAGCTCGTGTGCAGGGGCAGTCTGACGTAGCGAACAGTCACATCCGCACCTCATCTTCCAAAATTGGGTTTATGTTGGGCAGGTCGACCGGTTGCGAAAGTCAAGGTAAGCGCACACGCTAATGCCGTACGTGAGTCGGTGACGCAATGAGCGTTTGGAGGTTGGCCCCCTTTTTTGGGGAGCGCAGAACCGGACCACGCAGTTGGTCCGTTGCACATCCCATCAGACAACGCACCTGTACCGGAAGGTATGCAGCAGTGAATGCTGTCATGTTGTACCGGATGCATCTACGCTGATGAAGCTACTTAAATATGGCGCTATGTGTGATTTGATTCTACCGGAGGAAAAAGTTATTTCAAAAGATCCGAAGTCATTAGTACGAAGAATCCTAAGAAAGGGCTCCGTATATATCGTATGATTCTTGGAACTTCGGTGATAATTGTGTCTCAACTTCAAATCACCTCATGCAAGAAATGACGCACAGATATTCCATCCACCTCGCCCAGCAATTCTTGGAGATAACCCCAACGTCCCCAAAGTCTTGGATCTTCCACATAACACGTATAATGAGTCTGTAACTGTGTCATTTAAAGTGATCTTTGGAAGTACAACCTGCATTAGATAACGTACAGATATGACATTAAAAGTCGCACAGTAGGTCACCGAAACTTACTCATCGCCCTGCGGCAATATTGTTGATGGTGTCTATAGTTATCTCCCAACAAAAAAAAAAGGGACGACATCTTACACGCTGTGACTGGCCGCAAGTTACACCGACTACATCATGTTAATACTTATAGGTGAGCATATAAAGCGCGATGTACAGAGTGAGGTGTGCCCAAATAATAAACGTGCTTCTTTATTTTCGTGAGCCCGTCTGAAGTGATACTCATTGAGCAGGCTTTTCGGTACGCTTAAATTGGAATTGTTTGGCTGCGGTTTTAGCATTTTAGCCGTGGCTTCTCAGCTTCCCAGCAAAACGGGCGGCGATTCTTCAATTATAATGGATTTTCATGTAACCTCATTAAACAGTTTTAACTACAGCGGCTAATGATGTTCTGTGCGTGCGCACCAACCGAAGGATAATCGTCACTGTACGAATTGGTCTGACGCGTATGGGATGCGTGTGTGTGTGGTTTTTGTTCTCTTCCTTGTTGATGCGCGCGAAGATCTGATGAAAGTAAGAGCACCGCCGCGCTCGCCACCGGCGGTCGATAAACATTTGATGAGACACGCCATTAGGCCCCGTTGACGAATGGCGTCTCGTGGCTGGGAGAGTCGCGAATAATTAACCGGTCAGCTTAGTGCCGCACGATACAGGTGAAAGGTGACCTGCGGTGTACACCGTCCTTGAACTCCGCTGGTGTAGATTCGCTAGGGTGCAGAAAGAAGGGAAAAAACGCTGTTCGGAATCTGTCCGCTGCGTGCTCTTATTTTGTTGCAGTGCTTTCGGGCTCTCGGTTTACGTCATCCCCGGTCCGGGGACACCCGGCGTTGGTTCGGTAAGAAGCGTTCAGCGCGGTGTAAGGAATTTGTTTCGGTGCCCTGAGACGCCATACCAAATTCTATCTGCATGGGTACCATTTTCTCGCTTTATTTATGGCTCCTTTATTGTGCACGGGTTTTAATAGACTTTCGCGGAGATAGTAGCGCACGGGTGATCGACGCGACGAGAGCAGACCCAAAACAAAAAGGTATCAACATGTGACAATGGGAGCACAGAAAGCGATACAAAACTACCGAACAGTGGCGTAAAACGGAGGAAAAAGAGACCGTACAGTGGGCGCAGTGGTGATACTTATTCCTTTTTCCCGGGCGAACTATAATCAGCTTCCTGCGTGTATATGCATGAAACGCATCGGACCGTTGCAAAGATTAGCTTATGAAACAGTGTGTTCGGTCGATTGGACAGTACGTTTAGTAGTGTGTTGCTTTTTTCTTGTTTTTGCTTATCAAACTCCACCCCCGGCTCGGTATTAGATCGGCCATTTTTCTTTGCTTTCCACGTAAAAGCATGCCCGTTTTCGTTTTTCCAGTTCGCGGTATTATTGATACGGTACGTAACAGAGTGAGTTTTGAAGGTAGCTACGTTTTTATCCCCCCTGTGTACGTTAATTTGAAAGTGACGCTTTAAGTTTACCAAGAAGGAATGAGGATTGTATGGGAAGTTAAAAAAATAGTAGTATGGGTTTTCTGGAAGTAGAATGGAAGCTCCATTTTCCTGGAAGTTCTCCGATCCGGCACGAAGTTGTAGAAGATGCTTCCGACAGTATCACAAATTATCACCGTCTGATGCGACAACCTACACAGTAACGGCACGTGTCTTTCCCCCCCCATCGGTACCTAATTAATGCTTTATGTAGAGTTTTTATTACCGCATTGGAAAGCTATTCCGGTCGCGGCGACTATTTTACACGGCACTCTCAGCAGATGTGCTAACACGCCATAAACCGCGAGCGGGAACCTTTTTGAACCGGTTACCATTCATTCATAACCTATCCACGAGAATTCAAGGGAATCTATAAAAGCTGACTCGTGCCAAGCGCGCACCGGGGGTCGTATTAGCAAAACGTCTGGTGTTTCTTCTTTTATTAGAAACCATTTACACGGCGCACAAGGTTTATCGCAGGAAGTGTGACAGCGATCCAAGGGGGACAATTTGATTTTGTGCATCTTTTGCCGCAACATCTGCGCTTTATGGTAAACATTTTGCATTATTTTTACGATGATTGTTCCGCAGCAACCTATTGTGCGCCGCTTGAACAGTTCATATTTTACGGTTCGCACCGTTAGCGTTACGGGTGCGGGTGTCAAACGTCACGGTTTCGCGTTGTGTCATCAGCTGCTGAGATTGCTCCAGCTCATTGAAGTGAGCAAAGTACGCCGCAAGTGCACTAGCTCACTTTGCTGCACAGCTACACACCAATTACATTGCATTTTCTGTTTTGTTTTATTGCAAAATAATGTATCAAACGTGTACTATAGTGTCAAAATGTTGGAAATAGATATTCTGAAATACAGCAATGCAGCAACCCCTAAGCTGTAACTTTCCTGAGATGTAAAGATCTCAGGAGAACTATTTTCATCGATCTATTGTTTTTAATATTTTGTAAGTGTGTTTAGGACAGAAAGTCTCCTTAAGGTGGAATTCTTGAAGTTTCTCCAAACCTCCATGTTGCGACGAATACCTGAAGTTTACAGTTGCCCATAACAGATGTAAATAAAGACCAATAGTAGACTTGCGGAGATTATTGAGGTTGTGTTAGATGTGATCAGTTCGATTTTGTAAATCGAAAAGCTTGTGCTTTTTCTAGCTGAGCTTGCTCGTGATTCACCTTCATGAACCTCCGCAAGTTTTTGACAAAATTCTAATCATGGTACCTCGATTCCTTGGGAATCTTATCGCCAGACGTAACCGACTACATAAAACAAGATCAAAATCATCACCATACGTCGAAAACAACCATTCAATCCGCTTGGATAAACCATTCATTGCGTGTGCTCTATTTTAATTTTCCGCACCGGAGGATATTGCTCTCTTCACGCACTAAAGGGAAGAATCAAAATCTTATGCTGGGGGTAAATTGAAACAACATCGCATCTTCATTGCGTGGTAACAATTACACCAACAACAAGAACAGAGATCATTAAGAGAGCAAAAACATAAATACGGCTACTTAACCAGCTGCTCAACACCCGCACCCTTGTACCGAGCGGACATGTTCCCTCTACTCTTCAAGGATGCCTCGAGTCTCGGCCATCTCCATTAGCTGGGTAACTGCTATTGCTAAATCCTGTACTGCAGATCTAATCCACCGTGGGTGAGGTGAAAACATGAAGAAAAAAAAAACAATAACTGACCCCCCGTTCGCAAAAAGCCGAAAATGATCTTCCTTGCTGACTTCAACGGTGGTGGTACCGATCGCTCGAGTACCCGAGCGCCGGCTGGTGCAGAACCGATCGCCATCCGAATGTTCGGTACCCGACCACTCCACGCTCTGCACAAGGGTCGTCTATAAAGCGAAGTACCCCCGGTGGCTGTGAAGTCATTCGAACGCTGGTAACCGTCGCCCACAGAAGGATTGTTGTGTTTCGTACGCACTCGGTACCATACTCTGTGCAAGCTCAAAGTACCCAGTACCAGCAATCAAAGTTCAAACCAACGCTACGCATTGAGCGCACAGGTTAGTTGAAAGTGTTGACAGTGAGGACAGTGAGATGTAGTGGGGTTTGGGAAGTTCTGGAACGAGAATAGCATTAAAAATCGTTAGTGAACTTCAAAGGTGGCGTTGGAGAGATGTGTTGAGGAAGTGTAGTTTGACTACCTGTCAGTGTCAGTTCCCGAGTAGCCTCAGATATTCCTTCAACTGTCAGAATTGGCTAAAACAGCAATCAAATACTCCTCGCACCTCCAATTCCAGACAGACAGTGTAGAGACAAAATCAAAACAACCCCGCAGTTACTTTCTCTCCACGCAACTTCGCAACCGGTCACATGTGAATCTTGTTCTCGCTTTTGCGCAAGCGTACGCCGCACGTGTTCGCCAACAGTGTTACATCTTCCGGACGGTTAACGATAGGATTGGGCAGCCTAATAAGCTCGCCGCAACTGTTTCTTCGGTCTTTTTTCGAGGTCTCTGCTTTATGCTGCTCATTCGCGCATCTTCTCCACACACCGCGCGCACTGCGGCACGAACTTTCTCTGCTCCCCATCGATGGGGCGGCTCATACTTTCACCGTTGGCCGCGCATGTGCGATGGTAGATTGGCCATATTGCGGTTTTGAATGGGAGGAACTAGGTCTTGTGCACGCTTACGTTTCGCTTATCGTTGAGTAATATCATGACTCGTCACTCGCCCGTTTTACATTATTCGTTGGAACGGCCCATTTGTGTGTGTGTGAGAGTTTGTTTGTGTAAAGCAACGAGACGATAAACTTTCCTTTTCGATCGATGACGTTTGAGCTGGCCGGCGTGACGTAACGCCTGACGATAGCGTGAATGGAGCCCCTCAAAAGCGCTCCTCAATAACCTTTTTATCGTGCAAACCATCTGTTTGGAGGTGTTTCCGGTCCGGTAAGGTACAGCGGAGTCATTGGAATTGTAATGCTGACGCTGTTTTTATGATATCTTCCGAGATTTATGCAGATTTGTCTGTCCATATCTGAGCATATTTATTGGATGTTGATTAAAATGCATTTGTTGGGCGCCTTATTGTTTTTGTTCGGTGTTCGCTGGCAGGAGGGGATAAGCTTACAAGATTTCTCCTCGGGGTTTCCCGCTCCGGTACGGAACTGTTTGCTACTCATTCCGTTCCAGCCAGTCGGCAAGTACATTGACTTACGCGCGCAGCATCAGCCTCAGCCAGTTCGTGAGAATTCCTTGAGGATTGCGCGAATTGTGGGCGAAACCGCTGCGAAAGCGTGCGACATCATTTGTAACATTGGGGACGCATACAATTCGTTCCCAATTTTGGTTGTTGTTTATACTAATAATGTAACACCTGCATATAGCGCTATTAACCACGTTTTCTTTTCCACCCTCCAGGGAATTCATCATTCGCAGCTGTGCACGAGTGACTAACAGTGCGTGAGTTTATGTGCCGGTGTTTGCGGTGGTAAATGTCTTGCTGCACGTGGACATTTTGTCCGGTAAAATAGAAAAAAACACACAAACACACATACCGTGCTAAAGGCAAGTGATAACAAGACATCAGCGCGTAACGTACCCGTGCGGACCGAACGTCTAGTTCGTCTGGTGTTGTCGGAAATATATTCGTGTCGGGGTTTTTGTCGGTGAAAGTGTTTGCGTTTCGTGTGCTGTTTTGTGTGTCACCGGTCGGAGTAAACACTGTTCGTCAAGTCAGAAAAAAGCCGTTCGTGCGTCGAGCCCCAAAACTTCAAACCGGACGAGGTAGTACAACCGCCTGACGTACCGCACAATGAAGGTAATTAGTGATGGGCATTGCCAGAATTCTGCTCCACATCCGGGGATTTTTTTTTTTTCGGGGGGATATAATGTTGGTGAGGGTACTTCACCCTAAAGCCTTCTCGGTCCGACTACGACCGGCTTTCCCAGAGCCTCTCGAGAATGCTTCAACGCGGTGAATAAGCAATCAGCGTAGCCGTATTCAATCCGCCCAGCTCGCCCATCAAATGGAAATCGACGTCTCCAGCAAACCGGAAGCGACGCGAGCACGCTTTTCATGTGGCCATTTTGCTTTTGGTTGGACGCGGTACTGGCTATGTCTTGATGTCGATAAAAACATCAGCTTCAACACTGCGAATCGGGAAACGAAGCGCCATCAATTGCAAACGATAATAAATAAACATGTTGCGAAAGCGGTACCCACAACGCCAAGACCAGATTAAACCCTCCTAAATGGTAATGAAAGTGGTTTAAGCCTCCGCTTGATCCGCTTCCGGCTCTGTTTTTTTTTGTTGTTGTTGTTGCTGTTGTTGCGTCCTTGTCCTGTGCCGGTCACGCATGCAGCATCTTCAAACCATAAACCAGGCCCACCGCACCCCTCCCTCCCCCCCCCCCCTCCGTCACGTGGGTCACCGACCAGATTCTTCGGTTCGCGGCATGAAGTGAAACTCAATAATATAAACAGTGGCAAAAGTGGTGATGCACTCCACTATCCTTCGCCTGCGTTTAACGAGCCTCACCTCTCCAATATCCATGCGCAACTGCAAATACGTAATGAGTGTGCGTGTGTGACGTAAGGTTGGGAACTGTCCACCAACCTTCCCCCTTTCCCTCTAGCCGTAGGTACGTGATCATCACCAATCAACCAGCAATATGGACGGAGCCGGTTTTCGCAGTACCTTCTTCAAACAAATTACCATCCATCACGGATGGACACCCGCCGACGGGTTCAATCTGGTGGCGTCCGTCACCCGCAGTCTCCCCTGGGAAGGGATGGGTACAGCTCGCATCGCTCTATTGCGTCTAAATGCGTCAGGAGAAAGTTTCACTCTTTCCTAGCCTGCCCGCTTATCATCAGCGTATCCGTGTTTTCGTTTAGGTGTATGTGTGTGTGTGTGTGGGTGCATGTGTGCGTGGGTGCGAGTATCATTTAGTGTCCGTGTTGCAATCAGTGTATGTACGATGGATTGAAAACTCCCAAGCAATAATGCGATTAATCAGCTGCAGGAATAATTGTCCAAAGCTCAGCATGGAGATACCGGATAAGAACGATACCGTGCGGCAATGGATTGGAAACAATTTGGATTAATGACTAGATCGTCCAGGCTCGTCCGGGTACTGCTGGAAATCTGCAAAATAGCCAATTTCCAACAGTATCCAAATTGATTAATGTCAAACAGTTGCTACGAACAGAAAACATCTCTGCACAGCATTTGCTGGAATCCCTCGCGACTACATCAGTTGGAAAAATACTGGCTACGAATTCCTAGTATTTGTGCACTGCTCGCCTCATTAAGGGATGAAAACAGATAACAATTCATTAAAACTGTCTTTTTTTGGCATTATCTGATGCTCGTTAAATCGCTCCGTACATGTGTTTGCTATGTAATTGTAAGCACTAATCCACGATAATGATTCCTGTGGAAGAACATTATTAAGCATCACATAGCTAAGCATGTTATCATTACGGGTAGCGTAGTAAATATCCACATCGAATGAAATGAAACCTTTCGGACATTCGATCGGTGGCGTTAAAGAGATAAAAGTTATAATTGGAATCGTCATCCAACAGTTCACAACGGTTGAGTTGAAACGGTTTAACAGAGTCCCCCGGACATCTGCTTCAAGTTCAGGCCTGGTGAGCGCTTACGTCACCGGTGTTTTGAAGTTCAGCTTCAAAGCGTACCACTGCTATCCCACACTCACCGCACTGATAAGCCTCACCAGCGTCCACTAGTCGGTGAGTGAAAGCGCTGCCGGTAACGGATTCAGTCAACTGTAAACCGGCCCGATCGGGTGTTCGTTGACATTCACCATCTGGTGGCCGATAGCGCATGGTGACTTAACGTTTGGAAAGGTGTTTTGTGTCTCGGTTTTCTTCGGTTCCGGTGCCGCGGGCAGGCACACGCGGTGGAAGGTTACGTTATGGCTGATGCACGTGCAACGTTGCACCAATCACTCGGCTGCATATGGTATGGGCCTGCTGCCTACTGTGGAAGGAAAACTAGCCCACCGCATCATACTCTCCCCTTTTCCGTTTGGATGTGTTCAGCTTTGGGGAAGAATTTCCAGTTTCATCTCTCCGTCCAAATGTTGTGTTGCGACCAGCTGTTACGCAACAACCGAAATGGTGTGGTTCGAAGGCTCTCCAGAAATAACGGGTGGAGTAAACATATCTTCACAAATATATAGTTTGAGTAGATTGTTGCGAACATGAGGGATTGCAAATAAAAATATACACACATACCCCTACATTCCTAGAAGCTCAAGGATTTCTGGAATGCTCATCTCTTCGTACACCGAGGCCACATCCAGCCATGATTCTACGAGGCCATTTTTAATAGCACCGGACATCTCGGAACCCACGTCACACAAGCCATCATCGTCAGAGTAACCCTATGGGCTTTTGCTGATTTTGAGGGCAGGAAAAAAGTTGAGTAGATCAGCTTCACTCAAAATTAGACCACAGCCAAAATCACCCAGATCCCAGACGAAGTAGAATCGTTTGATGGACGCTTGAACTCGCAAGGACAATAATTGGACGATACGGGTCAGTGATAACTTTTGATTCGTCTCACACACACACACACGCGCACATGGTAAGGATGGTCTTTCGGTAAGTTATTTTGATTTCAAGGCGACCGAAGGCATCCCAAACAATTCTGAACGCTTAGCTATGAACAAAAACAAAAAAAAGAACTTCCCCCACGAACTCCAAGAAGGTGCGGTCTTGAGATGATCAAGGATATTGAAGCCGGCGCCAAAAATAAAGAATCCCCCGGCAAGGCCTCCCTGTTTCGAACCATTATCACCATCGTACCCACAAGCATCAAGTGCTATCGATTCTGCAACGCAACATCCGTGGCACGTGCTATCGGTTGATGGGCAGCGTCGCCATCAAAAATGGCAAACCGTTTTCTTCCAGTGATTGACGGACGGGAAAAATGGTGGAGAGAATAGAAGGAGGAGAAGCAAACAAAAAAAACACAACCGGCACAAGAATGGCGAAACGGTACGTCATAAAATCGACGCGTAAAGCTCGCATTTGAAGTGATTGAAGGCAACAGCGAATACGAAAACGGGGAAACAACCCCTGGACTACGCTTTTGTTGTAATTTCCCAGGTTCGCTGACAAATGGCGGGCGGTAACATGGCAAGCGGAATGAATAATACATCCGCGGACGAGGATACTTTTGCAAATCCCAGGTCCGCCAGATACGAGAGTCTTCACCGTAAGCAGGACAGCAGCTTAACTGGGTGGTTATATTTGGGTTTTGTGTTGTTGTGCTTCGTTTGTGGTTTCGTTCCAATTTTGATGTCCGTTCCGGTATCGAGGGCAGATTCCGGCCAGCCTGTTGATGGTTGACGGTAGTAAACTTCGGCGATAAAGTTAGTCTCCGGACGCCACCGAAACCGAAAGTTCCGTAACTGACTTTTGGCTAATGGTAGTTTGGTAATGGGAGGTGGTTATTGATTGAATTATCTTCATGGAAAGCTTGCCAGCGGTCGTAGTGTACCGACCACCGGTGAAGCTTGTTTGCTTGTTTAATCCCGCATTACGGACCAATAATAGTATCGGCTTTGCAGGGATTGCTGCCAGTGCTTGCCAGCAGCAACTTGCACCACCGTTTGATGTTGTAAGCCGTAGCCTAGCAGGGCAAACGAAGGAGGAAGAAAAACGGCAAACCCCCGAAAGTAATCAAATCCAAACCCATTGCATCGTATCGGGCTAGAACGAAAGTAATATTGAAAGTTTTTAGGATTTGTTTACGTTTTACGGGACATTTTGGGGGAGCTGGGAAGGGAGAGCAAAAAAGTGTAAAGCCTGCAATAACAGAACGGAAATATAGTGGTTTTTCTTTTGGAATTTTTAAACAAATCGGAAAATTTTCTTCTACAGGAACGGGAACAAAATATAGACGACGATAATTAAAAGTAGCATTCACGTACCCGGTGTACGGGCATACGGAATATTTTCCATCCATATTTGCGTAGTAAATTTCACTGCTGCATTGATGGTTTCGATGCGGTAAGACATAAATTCCACCCAGGAGATCACCCCGCTCAGAATGCTCAAACCACCGAAAGTAATGCCATCCTGCCAGCGCCTAGCTTCCAGGGAACTACGCCACCCAAAAGGGGGTACATACGGGGGTACATGCCGTGCATCCAAGTACGCACGCACGCTACCGGACCATGGTGGCGTGCAATAATCGTACAATTGTGTAATATTTTATGCGACGCCACGGCCTCCTGCCAGAAGCTCGCCCCGAAGGAAGGCATCCGTGTTGGGTCTCACTTGGGCGATACGCTTCATAATTGTCGCTTCCTATTTGTTGTTTATTTTCTTTCTCTCTCTCTCTCTTTCGTTTCCATTTTATTCCCCGAAACGAACACAGCAAACATTTGCAAAAGTGTGCAGTGATGTTGGTCGGTGGTGGTTTCCCGTGAGCCGGTTTGTCAAGGGCCACTCGTCTAGTGGGTGAACAGTTCCGGATGAGTTGGTTTGGTACGTCTACGTCTTACCGCTAACGTCTCTACTTGAAAAGTGCTAACATGTTGAAAAGAGTAAAAACGAATCTTTCCCGTACCTCTGCGCATAGAAATTATAGTTTGAGTTCGTATCTTTGAAAAGCTCCAACTTTCCAGGGTCATTGTAATATAGTAAAATGATTTTATAAACTATTAATTTTTATTGAATCCCAGTAAAAAATACCATAAAGTATCAAAGCTTAATTAAAATACTGATTCGTGGAAATATTATTAGATTCGAATGTTTGGCCACAATATGCAGAAACATATTTTGGTGGCGTGACCAGGATTAAAATTTGAAAACTTCACCTAGAACGCCATCGAGGGTGGAGAAATATTTACTGACCACTGTCACTTATTCATCCACTTCCCTCACTGCATATTCTAGACCACCTGCAGTTGCGCTGGTATTAAAACAAAACTTCTGCACCTAGAACTAAGCCCGGTACGGCAAACTTCATTGTAGAACTTGACAAAAGGATTAGGGAGCATTTGAGCGACCATCTCTCGGAGTGAGCAGATATTAATTGGAGTGTTCACACTGCGTTCATACGCTTCATGGCTGCAACTCGTACTCTGGACGACCAACTCTGGCTGTCAGCTTGTCGCAGTATGCGGTTGCAAATTTATCGTGAGCACATCAGTGCAAGTAACAGAATATATCCAGTAGGCAGAGAGACAAAATGTTGTGCCCAAAAGGTAACCGAAATATCATTTCATTTCATTATTTGCACCATTGAATCATAACAGGTGGGCTGATAATTGTTTGGCCTAACACATGTATCGCGCTAAAAGATTTTTATCCATATCATATTTCGTTTGTACCAACCTTCAAACGAATTCTGTCCAAATTTGACAGCACTCGGGCCACAACCTAATGAGCTAGAGCATTTTGTGTGACGCAACTTTTGTGTTTTGAGTAATCATGGAAAAGAAGGAATTTCGCGTGATGATAAAATATTAGTTTTTGAAGGGGAAAAATACAGTTGAAACCAAAAATTGGCTTGATGAAGAGTCTTTATACACTGCTGTACCAAAATCAACAATAAAATATTGGTATGCTAAATTTAAAAGTGGTAAAACGAGCACTGAGGACGGTGAACACAGTGGATTGAGGCCTTTTTTGGAGCAAAGGACAAATACTACTACAAAAAGGGTATCGAAAAATTTGAAGACCGCTAAAATCGGTGTATCGCCCTTGAAGGGACGTATGTTGAATACAAAAAAATAATTTGGCCAAAAAAAAGTGTTTTACTGTCATAGGCCAAACAATTATCAGCCCACCTGTTAGCTGAGTTCAATGGAATTGAAAATTTACTAGTAAGGTAGTATCGTGCTTTCGCACTCATCGAACGCGATGGTGAACATCTGGTTGAATCTGCATGTCTACCGGTCTGATTAGCATTCCGTTCCAATCAAACCGTGTACTGTCACGTTGCTTTGAGCAACTCGATTTGATTTTTCCTTGCTCGCCTCAAAACATTGCCCATTAGTAAGGATGCAGCCTGCATTCCGCATCTACCGTACCTTCCGCCGAAATCGCTTATCGGCAATCACGTTGTAATAATAATAAGCGACAAGCAACCAGGCTAACGAAATCAATAATTCAACGGAAATGGACCGCAGCAGTCCACGGTCACCGGTCGACATCGGTGTAGGATGTTTTCGGCATTGTCGCGCTGTACCCATCCCGTCGTTCGGTTCTAATAAATCTTCATTAAAACCCTCAGCTCGAAACTGCCGATTCTACGGGGGAGGATGCTCGTGTAACTTCTTGGTCCTGCCGCAAGAAGACAAAAATAAAGAAAATGCCCTGGATGATTGCTGAAAAGCAGTAGATAAGTCCGCTGCCGTTACCTTTCCCACCTAAAAGCCACAGCTTCACGTACTGCAAACATCCAAAAATCAAGACGACTTGTGGGTTCATTTTTGTAAGCTCCAATCGGTATCTGAATGTCGTCTCCATTTCGGTTCCCTGCGGCATTGCCAAGCACGGTGACTTTTCGGGTAGCGCACTGACAGCCAGGCGAAAGCACACGCCACATCAGCGGGACGCTGATTCCATTCGCGTTCTATTTCGTACCGTTCTTCTAATGCACCGAACGGCGACGAAGAAATGGTGGCAATTCATTTATCATACCCATTCCCCGCGGGTGGAGTACGCGCAAACATTCTTCCTCTAGCTGTTTTCCTCCCCTGGTGGGCGTGGGTGAGACTTAGTAGAATATCTTGAACATCCGGCACGCAGCTGGATCGTGTCGTTTCGGGCTTTTGGGGGGTGACGGTTGAAAATAATTCATCATGCCCTAAAGTCCTCGGCGGGCAGCTTGCAGCTCGTCAAGAGCGAAAGGTGAGTTATTAAAAGTACTTCAATAGACACTATCTACTGTGTGGGTTTTAGATTCGTTTTTGCGGACTGGGTTTTTTTTATGGTAGAAACTCCAACTTACCCAGGCATTTCGTGACAAGCGACCTAATTGGTGATCACCGCACGCCGGGCAAACAGTGCACGGTAAACAGCATCCACGGCATTTCCGGGAAATGATATCGGTGCTTGTACTTTTGCCGTCTGATTTACTGACGCCGTAATTGGATAATGCAGAAAGATCTGGAACCGTGGAAGATCTGCTCTAGTCTGGTGCGTAGAGGTGTCGCACTGTACTTTGAATGGGTGTTTGGCTTCAATTACTCACACACAAAGTCTCGCACCCAAAGCGTATCAGCTCCCAAAGCTCCGTGCGACGTGGATAAACTTTTATCGAACGCACGATGTACACCTCAGGCACGAATGAGAAATTAATTTATTTGCCTTGCGTCCCACATTCAGCCTTGAAGAGGCAATTGATACGGCGTGGTTTGCTATGGAAATTGCTTGCAAAAGGATGGAGAACCTGGTAACTAATCCTAGGTGCATGTTCCGTACGTAAATTTAAGATTTTTCGGTGAAATTCCCAAATTTTAAGGAGTTCCTGGAATTCTTGACGAATCTGCACTAGCGACTTGCGTCACCATTTGTTTGAAGTGATACGCAAACGTTTTGAGATGTTTCTAACAACACACACACAACTTTGAGCAAACCTCCATTGAGTTCTAGCCGGTCGTCTAAAGTGTGTAGTTTGCGTATTAAATTCTAGCCTCGCTGAACTTTAACAAAAGCACACGCCGGGCTGATTGAGCGTTTGTCATTCTTCTGGTGGTAATGCGATTGTCTATGAATCGGCACACGGAGTACTGTGCGATGCCAGCCGCTTCTTAAGCTGGTTATTATATGTAGCTCCAAGAAGGCACGGAGTCTCACCCATCTTCTTCGGGCGCACCGTTGCACGTAACGCGTGAAACATTACGCTGGAACATGAAGGGTCTCGGTGAGCGCGAGACGCTTGAACAGAATTAGATGTAAACGATAATTTACCGCGTGTCAAAGTGTCTTTTTACTGTCAATAAGCGAAAGCGAGCACTCATTCATTTATCCACTCCACCTGTTTGGTGGTAGCGGCAGTGTGAAGCATCATGTGTGGGAAGCAAAATCGATTCTTGGTGCATGGTAGCCGGCGACATCAGGCCAGGTGGGAGAGTTTGATGGCGTGACGTAGCACGACGTTGCTCATAATTTGCCTGCTACAGGGTGGAACTTCGAACCAGTCAGCTTCATTCGTACAGCAGGGTGGACGCTGTGCACGGGAAATATTGTTTAGATTGTCGCAGCGAACGATCATCTTTATTTTCAACCGTGATAAACACTCAACGTCAGTGCTGGCAGACTTTGTTTACCCGCGTGTTACGGCTGAAAGTGTTTTCCCCCGGGCATAGAATAGAATATACATCACGGTGGTTGTTTTTTTTCCTTTCTTCCATTCTCAATTGAAAAGTCAATCCAGTACTACCTTTTATCGAACCGGGTGACAAAGTTTGGTGTCCGCCTTTTTTCAGTTCGTTTTGGTGCGAAGAGCGAGCACACTGTGGGGAATAATGTTTCTTTTTTGTTTCGTACTCGCCCTTTTGCACCGTCCTGTACATCGATGCAAAAGCTGGAAAGGAAACTGGCTGCCGGTAACCTTCCGCGAAAGATGCAACGTTGGTACGAAGGATGGAAGTGCAACAAGAAGGAAACGATTGAAATACGGCAAACTTCCAGCTGCAGTCCGGGGCAATGGGTTACACCTTTTCGTAGTTTTATTGCCAAGTGAGGCAAACTTTTACATCCGCGCACGGCCAAACCCCGCCAAACCCGTGCCGCGCGAAGCGATAACCTTCAATAATCAATTCCAGCGGGGGAAAACTTGGCCGTGTTGTCGAATTGTTTCCGGGAAGCGAACAAAGATCAATGTGGTACTGGCGGCCGTATCACCTGTTGCCAAGGGGACCTGAACGCTCCCTTGTCACTGTTTAACGTTTGGCGCTGGATGGAAAATTTCCCTTCGATGACTTTGTGTATCTGTTTTTGTTTTTTGTTTGTTTATTTTCTGCCCCTTAAAGCGAATCAGCACAAATCTCTTGAGCAACGGTAACGAAGACATACCCGGGATCTCGAATTTCCCGGCTCGCTTGGGAAAGCTGGTCAAGATTATACACGTTAACGTTCGATGGGAAAATCCATGCTTTCTGATGCTGGTACTGTTACTGCGTCGAAGTCGAATCGGAATCTTGATGTGCTGGACGCTTACATTAGCCTAGACGTCGATGACAGAAAGGGGTTTTCTTTCGGAAATCCAATACTGTCTCCGCTGCTGGATAAATTATGGTACGAATCTGTTCCATTTTCCAAAACCCTCCGATAGGGTAAAAAGGATGCGGCAGTACATCGCTTCGCCCAATAACAAAAAAAAATGTGGAAGAAAAGCTAAATAAATAAATCGTTCTGGTCGCGCGAAAGGAAAGGATGCAACATCACCATCAAGCCAGGAGACATTCCAGTGACGAATGTATTTGATTTGGATACTCCCGCACAAAACCCTCCCCTGGAGCGGTTTTTGCCCTCCCGAAGATATATGGCCTGGATATTCCAGAATTGCTGCTCGCAAAATAAAAGGAGTGCAGGAGACTTTGCCACGGCAAGAGAACAAAAAAAGAATAGCCTGAAAGCTTTCCTTCAAAAACTGTGCAGGGAATGAACAAAAAAAACAGTGCTTAACACGATAATGGCTTCCCGTTGCCACACGTCAGGAGAGATACGATTTATGGGTCGCTTTTCGAGGGTTCGTCCCGCGTTGACTAACAATTTCTTCGAAAGGGAGTAATGCAACACACACGTGTTGGGGATGGTAGTGTAGGGAGAGGGAAATTTGGAGGGGGGGGGGGGGAATGGGAAGAAGAAAAAAACACCCGCACCAGCAAATAAGAAACGACCGTCACCATATGATTGGGGCTATATTCACATCCATTCCGAAGTAGGGCAAATAAGAAGGATATGAGCGAAGTCTCGCCTGATAGTTTGAGCGCGATTTTCGTGTGGAGGAAAAAGAGGAATGGTGGTCCGAAAATTGTCACTCCTAGTGTGGCAAAAGGCGTATAAAGCGGGTAATGGAAGGGTGGGTCAACAGGACAGCAAACAAAAAAAAAAAAGAAAAACAAAAAATCTGTCACATTTGACCAATCAGTCAACGAAGCAGTATATGGGCAGTAGGTGAACCTATGGGGCATAGATAGTCGTCCATGTGGGCAGTGCTGGGACGCCTACCCGGCAGCACTCGGTTGGTTATGTACAGACGATTGTTCCTAAGCTACCGGATGCGCTGAAGAAGTCGGATTGGGTTTCCAGTCACATCTAGCGCCCGGGAGCAAAGAATTCCCCGGGCCGGTATGGAGGAGTTCCCGCACCATGCCATCGCCTTGAGGACAAGGTCAAAACTCCAAGGCAATGCCGTACGTCCAACCGTTCGTCCGACCCCCCCGTTGGTACAGGCTGTTTGCGTGGGCATGTTTGCTCGGGCGAGCAAATATTTTGCGCCCAAATATTCACCCATTCAGCGGCACAGTATGGGCGGGGCAGGTGTAACGGGCCTAGTCTCGATGCCGGTATAAGACCAGGCCAGCTTGGTCAGCACGAACCGAGAATCGCGTCAGGGATATGAAGAGCCTTTGTACCAATATGCTACGCGCCACGTACAACCGTGCGTTTTCAAGTCTCATATCCTGATTGTTGTCCACAATCGGCCTGTAGCTGTAGCGATCGGGCCGATGACAGGAAATGGTCCATTGGCGTCCGGCCATCACGGATGGCCGTGCCGCCAGGCGAGTACCCTCGGGTGGCGTATAGTAGTGCAAGCATCACACAAACACCCTGGAAGTATCAATTTTCTATTTCGATACACTCGATTCGCACACTCACACACCGGTGTCTACAATCACTAGTCGAGACTTGGAGTTTGCTTTTCCGCCGGGATTCCCTTACCGACCGGTTTCTGAAAAGGTTACCGACAGACGGTAGAAACGTTCTCGGTATGACACAATCGAGTAGAGAAGAGATATGCACACCGCATACACCATCCTGGTGACGAAAGAAAAACAGAACCCGAATACCTAGCAAACAAAACTAATCTCCCTCAGCACCAACTCAACCGGACCCAAACGGCAAACCGGTGCTGTCGGTGGTGTATTATCGACAAATGGCAAACGGGTCCGGGTGGATGGTTAAGCAAACAGGGATTCAATTTTATTACCATCGAAAAAATCTTCCCCCACCCCACTGCTAAGCCCCAAACTCTCCCCCAATATCACCCCTGTGTGATGGAGTGTGTTTGCTTTTGTACGAGAAATTTGATTTAATGCGACAGTATGAACCGTCTAGTGTACCTGTTCGCGAACGGAAACCGGTCTCGGGACGTACTACTACGCTTCGTTTGTCGCACCTGTCCCTCTAACGGTCAAGCGCTCACAAACGTCCCCGGAAGTCCAGCTTGACCGACAGCCGCACAAAACCGGACAGAAAGACAGACGGACCGGCCGGTGTGTGCTCAATTCATTTGCAATAAAACCGATTTCGGGCACACGTTCTGCTTTGTTTGATCATTGCGTGCTGTTTAGTGTGTTTGGGCAGTGTGGTAGAGATGGTAAAGACTGTGCTGTCATGCCTTTGCTCACCCTCAGCAAGCGGAGTTCCATCGCACTACAGCAAATCCAGACATGTGTTACCAGAATTATTGTCTAACGGATAAATACACTTACGGAAAAAAGTATAAGAGATGTCATTTTTATGGTAGATAGTCTTCATTAATGTCGATTCAGTCAACTACTCGAGTCCTCTAGTTTCTTACGCATTTGTTCCAACTGTCAATACCATCTTTTTGAAGACTTTGAGATTGCTAGGCATTAATTTTCTATAATTATCCGACAATTATCCGACATTTTTCCGACAATTCTACAATTATCACTTCCACTCACATCAAACTAAATCCTCGAAAAGATTCAGAAATCGAGAAGTGTCTTAATGTTAAGCAACGCAGTGTATTTTCGATCATCCGTAGGAAACCCTTGCCTACAGCTTCTTGGCAAATAGGTGTAACGCATGGTCGTATTGGTGTCTTTGATGAGTTTTCTTGATAGCGTTCGATTCGATTTGATTGGTGTTCCCGCACCACATCACACCAGCGCATCCGCCCGTCTTACGGGAGATTTAGCGTGCTTAGCAGAGGCGTAATCCACATGCATACAGATGAGTGGTGTTCGGGTGAAGCGATTGCTAATTCCATAAAATCAAAACGCATACAATCGGCCACCCGAAAGGCAAGGACGTGCAGGAATATCCGGTTGCGAGTGTTCTGTCTGCGGATTGTTTCCTGCTTTGCGAATGGGGCACTAGCATCACCAGTTCTGCGCAACGGTCCCCATTAAGCTACGGCACTCATCAGCCCTTTTTGCCAACGGACCGATGCTGCTGCATCGTCTTCAGCAGAAATGGTATGGAATGTTCTTTTCCTGGGCCGTCGCCTTTTTTTAGCTTGTTTGTGATGGTGTATATTTTATAGCTGCTCATTTTACATTACCAGCATGAGGAGAGATCTTCATCGCTATATGCACACCTGGTGTGCCGCATCGGGACACCTGAAGCGGCAGAATAGTAGGTCGGTTTACGCTGCAGGCCTCGGTTGCTGGGTGATAAATGCCTGGCGCAGCATGTCATCGTCTGTTAGCGACAACGGTGCCATCACCGTACGTAGAGCGAAACACAGCAAAGCGGTCCTTGTTTTTTTTTTGCCCTCCTTGCAGTCCGAACACCGGTATCGTACGAGGATGGGCAAAAGTTCTCCTGCTCGGGTTGTCTTTGTATCAGACGACCGTATCTATCTATTACTCCGCCCAACAACACTCACACGGCAAGGGACACACGCCGTACCCATATTGGTGCGTTATGCGATGGGTTGTAATTCCTGCAATTTTCTCTTATTAAGGTGCCTTGTTTTAAGAGCAGTAATGCACTGGTAGTGGCCGTATCGCTGGCACTAGCATTTCCTCTTTCTTCTGGAAGCGTTACCATTAGCGAGTACGGATTGCTCAAAGCACGGCACTCGCATAGAGTGACACTTCGATGGCGTCGTTACATCCGTCACACGGTCTCGCAAGTCCCAGGATCCAGGATCCGGTTTTATTGTCGTGGTACGGACTATTTGCGGGTTCTGCCGGCGTGTCACACCGCAACCCATTAACATACCCATTCGGGATTAAGTTTTAATCAAAGTGAGCGTCTTTGGGGTTTTGGTGTGGCGAAAGCAACGGAACCGTGCATCTCGGATATAATTATTATGAGCGCTTTTTGAGTTATTGGAAAACTTTTTGACCAACCTCAAGTTTTCCAATTTTCTACGAGGGAGAAGGGGAAGCGGTGATGTGGGCTGCGGGATTTGTCCCGAAAATCGGGAAAAGTTTAACGATGGGGCGATATTGAAAGTTGGTAGGCTAGCTGCTCAGTAGCCGCAGATGGATGGATAGTTATTGCCGGAAATGTCTGGAAGTCCGATGTCCGGAACGCCTAGCACGAATAGTGACAGAGATATAAGGCATAGAACTTGTATTTTGATAAGATTCCCTTATTGATCTCACATTTCCGGAAATTTGAAACATATCTATTTCCGACGCAGTTGAACTTTGAAAGCACTTGAATGTCCTTACATGTCCTCAGATACTTGGAAGCGGGTGTTTTCTTGGTAAATCGCATTGCCTAGAATGCACTCACAGTCGCAAAATAAGACTCGCACACTAGAAGAATCGAAAAGTTCTCGGTTGCAGAAAATCGCGTTCCAAAATCGACCGGTCGTGATTGTCATGTCCCCATGTCCCCGGCCCGGGGTTGGGTTGCGTGCCGGTGAACCATTTATCGTGTTTCTCCGCTCCCGTGCTCTATCGCATCGCACGTGCCCGGGCGTGCGTGTACGTGACGCTTATCAATCGTTTTAGCCGTAGGATGTACAGAAGTGGCAATACGACATGGGACGATTGTAATAAACCAAATCCAACCAAAGCACCCACGCTGTACGGGATGGCCCTCGGGGAAGGATGTGTACCGGGGACATCAGCGGGGAAGGGAGCTGTATTAGCACAAACAGGAATGCGCAACAAACTCATCAGAAAACACGGCTAGCGAGCAATGGCTGCGAAAGCAAACGGACTCGTATGCAAATGTCCTCCATCGATCCATCGTTGCAGAGAAACAACAACCGCCTCAATGGACGGATTACCGAGTGGGGTTGGCGTGGTTTGCGTGCGATCGGATCGAACGGAACCCATTTCCTATTGCCCGGGCTGGAATTTTGTCGGCACACGGGAATTGGGGTTTTTGGCAGTTAAGTAGCGCTTCGCGTGTGACAGCCCAGTGCCCAGTGTCACCCGCAGTGTCCGGTTGTACAGTCGTCTTGTACAGATTACGCAGGCAATTACATTCGAGACAAACACCACTTGAGCGGAACCTTTGGTGGGTGCCTTGGAGAGTGATGATGTTAGTGACAGATTAACCGGTGTATATTGCATGTAATTCACAAACACAAGCTGTAATGTTTAGAGTTGATTGGTTCTCGAGTAATGCGATGGCGTTAACGCTTCCCCCTTCAGCTGCAGCACGAAAACATATCAAACGATTTGTTTTTAAAGAGGAACGTTTAAAGTTCCTTTTGCCGTACATCGTCACTCTTTCAAGTACAAACGGAGGGCTTTTAAACGTACGACGAACGAAATTAAATTGAGCCAATAAGGACCCTTTGTTTTATCGCGACCGTCAATACCTTCCGCATGGTGAAACATCCTTTCGTGTTACTCCATCTGTTTTCTGCTCTTGAGCAGTTAGCATATCACCATTGCTCAAGTGCATTGCTACAGTTGCCACACTAATCGGATTCCGAATTGCGAACGTGCATGCATACATGCATAACGCTACCGAATGGCATCTTGCCAATGGTTCAGATATCAAAAGTACCTTCACACCAAGTTGATTGTAATTGAGCCTATCTGGTGTTGGGAGGAAACCCCCGTTCACTTGGGCACTGATGCCTGGGACGTGCTGGGGAAAGAATCACTTCCAATCATCTGAAGCGGAGCAAGATAACGAGGCTGTGTGTGGGTGAATCTGTCGACACTTCGACACTTCGGTGTTCACTTCGCTATCGTTTTCGATCACACAAACACACACCGACAGCGAAACTCCTTGGGAAACGGTAATGAGTTGTACGTCTACTTACAGCATCATTGAATTATTCACGAGATGCCGACAGGAACATTCGGGGCGAGGAATTTTACCAGGAAACTTCATAACACCTTAGCAAGTCTTGCTGGTTGCGGCACATGTAACTGGGTCAACTAAAACCATATCATCTATCGAGGAGTTTTACATCCTTCCCCATGAATATTTGTCATCTTACCTTCTGTCCGATCGCAATTACTTACTCTTGCGTGTAAGTAATTTGTTTTGTTTCGTTTCCATTTATGCTGCTGCATACAAGCGTCACCACATTCACTAGCTGTCAACGTTCACGTGCGTTTACAGTGTAAAAGCGAAAGGTTCACTTGCAGGCAATTACTTACGCGGCGGTCTATGACCATTAGCGCGTTATAGACTCCGCACCGATGAGACTTTCGACTTTCAAACGCTCATAATCAAAATCCCATCCACAAAGCGTAACAACTGAAGCGCCTGCACCACAGGGTCCCAAAAGTTAGTTTCTGCTGTTTGCAGAAAGTTTCCACTGCGATAATATCTGACGGGATCTTCGCTTGCCCCGAAAACCCGAGGGGGTTTTGGGATTTGCAAGATTCAGCTTGTTGAACAAATAGGGACGTTGGTTTTGCCGTGAAAGTTTTTGCCCAGTCGTGCGCATTACGTTGGTTTGATCTTTGTGGCGGTTCATTTCAGCTGTTTGTATCGCTTTGTGGACGAATTAGAATTGAGACAGAGAGGAATACCATTGCGTAAGGTGTGGTGCATGTCGATCAGCAACAAGCGCCAAGAGCGCCGATGTCCGATTTTATTGGATGGCATTATTCCGCAATGCCTAACGTGCGTTACATTGAACTTCAGCGTCTATTGGGCGATGTGCAACGTTCCCCGCAGTTGCTGACACTGCTCCATAAAAATTGGGAGCTCCGTCGGCTGTGTGTCACCTTGTTACACCTTCGCTTAAGAAAATAACAAAACTCCACGTCAATCTTTTCATTTGCCGTGACGTGCTTTGGCTACCATTTGGGCCTTTCAGTTGCACTCAGCACGTTATGCAACCCATTATGCCCGCGCCCTCCCTTCCACACCCGTTCGCTTTCGCACTAAGCGATGCAGTGAATGCGATTTTCGCGTTGCAGTGAAAGGCAAAGTCCATTGTTCCTTTCTACACCGGCACCTTCATCATCCATCTTTCTCTTGGGGTCGTTTTCAGTTGGCTGTTTCGGTTGACGAGATGATCGCTTTCAAACGAAACAACAAAAAAAAAAACGACTTCGGAACGGATCAATATGGTCGGTAAGCTAATCGGAACTAATGCTCATTTGGTGGGCGATTGCGCAACGAGCTTCCGTCGTTACCTTGGATCGGTTGGCTCGGTTACGACAACACGCTCTTGTTACTGAAGCTCATTAGAAAAATATGGATTGAAACCATAGCAACAGCCACACAGGTTAATTGAGTTTGCTTTGTTTGTTGTGCGTATGCACGATCCCGAAACACCTATCTGTCATTTACCGAGTGACAAACGCAATTACGTTACGCATCCCAAATGAAACACACAATTCCAACCCATTGCAGAGCGAAGTAAAATGAGTAATTATTTAAAAAAAAAATATTTCAAAACATGATCCGATACCATCATAATTTATCCCTCGTCCGAACACTTTCTCTTCACAGGAGTCGCAAGCATGTATTACAGTTCATCACAAAAGTGAGCGTACAGCGTGTGATGCTCTACTTTCAGTGTTGGTGAAAGTACGAATTAAGAATTGAAGATATTAACCATTCACGTTCAATGTCCCAAAAGATTCGACGATAAATCACGGAGCTTTGAAGTTTTGCCGCAAGGTGTCGCTGAATGCTGTTGTCTATTATGGGTACTTAAGGTGTGAAGAATGGGAATTTAATGGAAGCCTTCCTCAATCTATCCCTCAGAATTGACATCTCGAGGCTGTACTGAGTTGCTTTTAGGCTGCAGTCTAAGGTAATATTAGTTGCAAACAGGTTGATGATTTACTCGAACAAAAGACAAGATATTGGAAGATACTTTAAGTAATCTATCGCGGTTTTAATCAGCCTCAGTTAGTCTGGTTAATGGACGAACTCTGGTACAAACGTGTACCGATGTTTTAAACGCTGTACGCTCACTCTTGCGTGTATCTGTTACCGTCACAAAACCACTCAAAACGTTTAATTAGCAACTTTGACAGATCAACCAGAACGTGTATCATCATGACACACACCGGTCGGTGTGAATTGTTACATTGAATCATTTGCAATGGAAACCTGAAAACATGATGAACCTTTTTTCCCTTCCCTTCCCTTCCCCCCTCTATTGCCCTCCTCCAACCCGTTTGTCATCTCTGAGTGCTATCAATCACCATTATAATCGCGCAATGCGGTTCGAATACATTCGAGTGATTTTTTCTGCTGCTGTTATATTGCCGTTGCCGTGCACCGGTTGCGGTACACCGGCTTTTATTGCGAGCTCGCGCCACGCCACGGGTGCGGTACCATTAAGTAGAGCGGAAAACGGGGACATCCAACGCAGCGGGGAAGCTACCGGTGGCAATTTTCATTTTCATTGCCCCTGGGTTTTCCGAACCCGGCACAAATCTAACACATGCCCCTGCACGGCGATGGGATGGTTGGTGAATTTCTCCAATTTCATTTATTATTTCGTCGTGTTTTGTCGAACAAACGCTATTGTGCACGGTGGAACTTCGGGTCATTTTGGACGCATCAATTATCGATGGTTGGGCCCGTTGACCTGAAACAACCGGAAGCGAATGTGGCGTTGGTATTGTAGCGATGGTAGAATGAGGAAAATAAGCGGTCGATGAGAAGGGATGAGAGGGGAGAAAATGCATCAGATGCACTTTTGAACCGGGACAGCAACGATTGCAAGCGATGCAGCAGGGAAGCAGCTGGAAACATTCTTCAAGATAAAACGAATACTTTTGTTTGCTGCACTCGACTAGCGGACGATTGTTCGTAAGCGCAAGCGGAATGCATTTCAAGCGCTTGCCGTTCCAGAAGCGGAAGCGATATTGATGCCAACACCTGTGATTGCAAATCTCGTACCAAAAACCCCAATCCCGGGATCCCGGGATGTGAAGTGGCCCAGCGCATTGTAAGGATCACGCAGAACGAACCGGGGATGGACGAGAACGAAAAGCTGTTGCAAAACTGTTGCAAGACGGTAAACATAGTGCAGGGTCTTCACTCTACGCCACGGTTAACCCTCTCGCACGGGGAGCAAAAGAAAACATAAACCCTCGAACCCGTATCGAGTGCCAACGAAGAGAGAACGAAGCTGATACGGATTTGGAATGCACATACATCATCCCGTGCCGTACGAAAATGCGCTGAATTGGGGTTTTCAATTGTGTGTTTAAAGTACACCGTAGCGACAAACAGGGACCAAAGTGTCTTTTACTGTGGAAATAAATCTTGCACCGGTACGAGCGGGTTTTTCATTTGCAGCTCTTTCCGCAGCCGTGCTGTGGTGCGTTGGAATGTTTCGTTTTGTTGAGGGTGGATGGTATGCGATAAAACAATACAATATGAATGGCATGTTTGATGTGAAAATGGTGCTGTGCAGAGTACGTTTGATGTGCGCGCAAGATTGCGAGCGGTGAGCAAAATTGTGCTGAGGAATGATTATTTGTTCCTATTTGTTCCTATCTTTTCCTTCAAGATTGTCCAAGGCGACGTCTGATTGATGCGATTTTTAACTTAGTGCTGACTCTCATGCGCTTGATTTTGAATTTTGAAGAAGCTGTTGTAGAAATAATTCGGATCATAATTTGGGTAGAACACATAAACCATCCAGTCAGAGCCGAGCGCATAAATTATCTCAATAAGGATAATAAAATTAACAACTTCAACCTCCTGGAATTCAATATCAGATGCATTTCAAGTTGCATCTGTTTTATCGAAAGACAAATAAACTAGTCCTTCTTTCCATTTTCTACATCTGCGCAAAATAATGCAGGTGACTCGTGGTGAATAATTACCCAGCACTGCCCGAGAAACAATTCCTATGCTTTTTAATCTTAAACAAGTTTTATTATAGTTTTATCACGGGTGTACCAAATCAAATTGGTTTTTTAGTGACTTTTAATTTTGCTAAACGGTTTTTATATTTTGAACACCTTTAAAAACTCTTAAGGATAGCCATAAAACTAGCCATTAAAACTGTTATACCGGTAAAATTTAAATCATACTGTAAAAGCGCTCTTAAGTGCGTCTTAAAACTTATTTATAAAACCAAATGAATTCTCCGTGTCTTAAGACCATCTAGTCTTTTCACTGTACATCTTAAATCCATTAGGACTTTGCATCTTCAGATCAACTAGTATTTTCTGTACCAGTTTTAAAACTAAATAGACTGCACGAAGCTTTGTAAAGATATTCATAGGCTTATCTGACGAATAATATCACCATGTTGACATTTGCTGTGACATATTGCCATTTTGCTGCATTCAATTTCTCCCATTTTTCAGAAGGGTCCGAGTCTTCTTCTAGTAAAAACTTGGCAACAAGATGTTTTTTCGGCCGATACAATATTCCATTTATTTCCCAGCGACTCGGAACCACGGTTAGGCATGCCTCACCACTTTCAATCGTTTGTACGATTTTGTATGGCATTCTGTAATGACAATTAATATTATTCAAAAATACCACTATGGAACGTTAAACAAATCAAATGGTTTTAGATAAAAGGCATGAAAACTCACGTGTTTTCAATTTTCGTGAAGCACTTTTTAATCGATCCCTAGGAATAGTTCACATATGTTTACATTTTTGACAGTTCTTGCTCTCGTGCATATTCTCTTAAGAGCTCATAGTCTGAAACAGTGCTGCCAAAAAGCAGTGTCAAGCGTAACATAGTGTCAAGTATTTGTACTGCCACACAAAGAGTTAAAGGGTTGTAATGATATTCTTTTAAGACCAAACGATCTGAAAGTGTCTGCAATCAAGAGCTTTTGCACTTAATTCAATGGAATCCATCTTTAATGGTGTAATTTTCGTATATTGTTTACAATATATGTTAGTCATAATGATCTTTCATTGACAATTTCATAATTTTGCTTGCGAAATTGATGATTTTGAAACTTAAAAAAACTATTATTAATCTTGGGAAATATGTTGCACGCCTAAAAAATGATTTTGTTGTGATATTAGTGCGAATAAATAGTGGAAAATTATTTTCCAATATACTATTGAATCATTTATTTTCAATATAATTGAAGCGCTTTTCATATTTCAAGGTATCATGATACATTTCATCGATAAATTTTTCATGGCATGAGTTTTTGATCAAACGCAAGCAATTAATTTGCTCACAAACTAAAATCATATCAACCATTACGGCAACTGACATGAACCAATGGTGAACATATTAATACGTTCAACACCGCATCACTTCATTTCGGGTTGCTCTAGGGAACGACGGAGCGTTGAACGTGCTAAAGTGAGAGCTATTCTTTTCTTTCTCTCTGAGAATTTTCTAGTTAGAATTTTTTTAGTCTAGTAATGGTTTTAAGGAACGGTTTTAACAACGTTCTGTAGATAGGCCCCTTAGTCTTAACAGAGCTTTATCATGGTTTTATTAGAGCATACAAGAATTACAGGTCTTAAAACAAGACTTAATGACATGGCAATAACGATATCGTTAGAACTATGATAAAACTTAAAATGTTTCTTGGGTGGTGGTCAAGAGATCTCGTGATCGATGGGACCTTGGGAGCTATCGGTGTTTGGGAATTCTCTTTAGGGTGTCACCGTTAACCTTGAAGCTCCTCGTCGAACTGGGAGTAGTCGTCTTCTGCTGGGCGTCTTGCGGGGCATGATGAATCGGGCCTTTCGGATGCTTACCATGTAAACAAGAATAATTAGAACGACGAATTTCACCATCGAAACGGCAGTCCCTGCGTGTGCGAAAGTCGATAAGTGATGTGAAGTGATGTTGCCTTGGTGCGAAAAACCTTGAAGAATGTTCGGTGTAATGACTATAATTACCCACGTTTGTCTAACGCAGCCAGAAATGCCGGTGTGAGCAAAAAAAAAAACAGCAAATAGCACCAGCGGCTGAAAAATGTAGCAACACGCAGAACATAAAACAAGGATATTACATTGGGTGTTCGATCGGTGGGCGGAATTCCTACAAAATGTCGGTCCGGATGCCGATGGCGGAGATAATGGAGTTTGCAGTGGACTATTTCAGAATTTTGCTTAGCTCAAATATGCCGTACTTGTGCTGCTAAAGCTACACAAAGCCAGCAATTAAAATAGACTAAACCGTGTGAGAATATCAATGCGGATATCCCGAAGGGTGGTAAAACGGTGCAGGATATGCAACAGGATAACAAACCAATTTCCCGACACCTACATGCCGACACCGAAATCGCTGAAGAAAGCGAACAGCTGCCATTTCGGATGAAATTGTTTTCCGATTAAATAATGAAAAATAAAAACATAACGGTGCGTTCGCCTGAAAAGTGAGTTAGAAATCTGTTTCCGTTCATCGCAGGAAATCGCTGTGGCGATGACGGTGTTCCCTTTGTATTCTTCTTATTGTTTTAGCAAGTCGCTGAAAAGGTTCCCCTTTAGGGGCAACATCCAGTAGCATGCGACAGAAACCGAACACGGTAGCAGAGAGCTAAAAACAAGCCGGCTTAAAGCAGACGAAATGAACATGAAACACGCAAATAAATACAAGCTACACCCTCAAGCGGTGTACGGTAAGAGGGAACGAGCTGGAACAAAACAAAAATAACGCAACATAAATTGAGATAACGCGGGGAGGAAAATTTATGTTCCGGTGCACGTTTCCGGGTGGAGCGAATCCATTTCCCGCCGTCTGATTGAGACACCGATCCTTTCGTGCCGATAAGCGTTGCCCAGTACGGTTTGCTTAAAGGTATTTTTTGTTGTTGTTTGGGTGCGAACTATTTGACACCGAGTCGAGTGTGGTGGACAGGATGTGAAAGGCCTTTCCATCAGCAATGTTTTGCATCGCACTGGCAGAGCATCGGAATATATGCTTACTTCCACCAAAAAAAAAACAGAAGAGAACCCTAAAACGCCCTTGAATCCAGCTAACGCGGTAGAGAAGAAGCCGTTTGGAAGGGATGAAAATGCGTGTTGTTGACGAAAACGAACCCGCACAGATTCGGCACACATTTTCCGTTCGGAGCGTGTGCCGTTCCTGCAGAGCACGTTGAAGTTTAGCAGTTTGAAAGTCGTAAAAGGAGAAGATGCAAACAAAGATTCATGCGATGTGTATGCAAGAGATTGCCATCCCACTGCATCAGGCTCAGCGTTCTACATTTCTCACGACTTGAGTGGAGGTGGAAGTTTTTAAGGCTAATCTGTGCCAGTGTTTGGTTGAACACGCACGGACAGGATTTAGTCGCTTTAATACACCGCCAAGTACCGTGCAAATTGTTGCCGTTCGTACATTAATCTTCACCTCGTACGCGATGTTCTCGGCGTAAACTGCACTGCACTGGGGCGACCAGCAAAACCCGGGCACGCAGAAGTTTTGGGCTGCATCTTGGCAAAAACCCCATTTTGTCACCATTGCGCGTGATGTCTATTGGTCGGTTTGGTGCAAGCAGCGCACTCGGCACGCTGGAGTAAGTGTAGTTACTGCCCTGCACACCAAGTGCGCTGCGTTGAGATGCTTGTAATTTATGTAACCCACCACCACCACCACCACAACCCCTACTCACACATTTGTGCGCATCGAGTTGTGCCCGGCAAGTCCGTAGTGTTGGAGCGGTTTTATTGCCCGGATGGTGCAGGCGTTAGATTAGAAAAGTTTCTAACCTCAAACTGGTGGGCAACTGGTGGCAAGGGCAGCCGGCTAGAGGCGTTAAATCTCCTCAAGCTGCCGTTGTCGTAAGAATAAATAAAACTTCAATTAACTCACGCTACACAACCACAAAGCATCCACAGCTCGGGACATGCCCCGGCTCGTGGCTCGTGGGCAGAAGAAATTTAAATTCACACAGACCCGACTTTTTTTTTTGCACGCCAAAACTTTCGCCGGATATTACCGGTGTCGCTTTCGGCAAATCAATGAGCGGCAGCAGTGGTTTCGTTCTATTCCGTTTCGCATGACAACATGACAACAGCACGAGGCTGAAGGAGTCGTCTTTAGCATGCTTCAATTTTTATTTAAATTCACACAACTCGCCCTCGAACGTTGGGAAGGGCGAAAGGTTCGTCGCTTGATAGTGTCCGTTCCATACGTCCCTTAAGATGATAAGGGTGCGCGATGGAACGTACATACACGGGGAGCGTCCACATCCGACAGTTTGGTACGTCCTTGGCGAAACACTACACTCCACTTGCTCCAGAAGGATACTCCTCGAGCACGAACTTCCCCAGTTACTGCCCCTATGCGCGCGGCGTTACTTTCCAGACATTCTCAGGTATCTCCCACCGCGAGATGTGGCTTCATGCAATTCATTTCGGGAAGGGCAATTTTCGCATCGACCAACGCCACCATCAGGTGTCAAGTTACCGGCGGTAGCGTTAGGCACTCGGTCCAATTTTATCGCTGCGGTGCAACTGCATTTTATCGCCATTTTCCACTCCAATTTCACCGGCTGGCAACCGGCTGGTGGGGCAGTGCGTGGGGCCGAACGATGAAAGCGTTTGAATAAATAATCACTCGATCTCGGGTATCACATTGGGCTGCATACCGGGGAACAGTGCGGCTTATTCAACCGACGGATAAAATATTACCATGCTGGGAACGGTGAATATGATGCCGCACGAGCGAAAGATGCAGTGGATGATGTACACCGCACACCCAGAATTAACAAGCCCCAGATCGTGCCGCATACATTTTGCATGCTAAATTAATTGACGTATGGCATCGGGAGAGATAATGCGAGATTCCAAGTTATTTGGTAAATTGCGCCATTCAGCGAATACGCGAACATCCACTGGCTCATTAATGAAGCACTCGTGCCGGACATCACATTATAGCTTTTGATCTGCTGCTTATGGTTCCTCTTTTCAGTTGCGAATGTTCTCGGGTGACTAGGTCCTCTCTCAGATGTGAATTATTCAGTGAAGATACATGAACCCTCGGGTGATAGTTGCCCTAGCTTGCAGGCACCCAATAATCACTAATACTAAATTACCGCAAATTGGCAAACTAATCGATGTCGCTTATGAGTCCGGCACCAACCTCAATACGTTCTGTTGGAATGCGATGTACAATCTTTCGACTGACGTAGAAATTGTTGTATAATTTCCGCACAGAAAGGGTTGATATCCCAGATATATGCCTGGAGATATTTTTGGACTTTGATTGATAAATGGTGAACCAACTGAGACGACAATAATCGTCAATCCCGAGAAGTGGTACCTCCTGTACACACGCAACAGATTTTCCACGAGCCGCTATCAAGCGCTTCGCATTTTTGTCCTTCAATTTCTGGTTCTGGTGCGAATGAAGGCAGCCAAATTTTGATGACAGATATCTCTACTATCTTCTCTCGGAGTAGATAAAGATGAGGGTCATGTGAACGAAATTGACGAGCATATTGAAAGACGTGTGCGTGAAAGCGAGAAGAGGAGGCGACACAATAAAACTGAAAAAATATCAACGAAAAAAAAATGATGTCTGTCGTTAGTTGGGCAAATTCTCGTCCAATTTCTGCCAGACCGCACCATAGTCGATCAGGATTTTAACGAACTGCTCAACATTTGTGGGCCGTAGTTAATACAGGCTATCATTTGCTGCTTCTTCCGCTTTCTCTCCAACAAGGCAAAATGGAAGCCTCGGAAAATCTCACTGCGCCCGATGCTTCATAAACAATCGATTGGATTTTATGCTCGCTGATACCCAAATACCTCCCCAAAGCAAAACAAACAAACAAAAATTCTTCCCCAAGTTCGTGTTGGCGCGTTCACTTTTATCGACCCCATCCCACCGGAGCTGACTGTGACGGCTTTTCGGGTGGTAAAACAATATCCACCCAAGGAACGAGCCGAGGTTGCCTAGGAGTTGATTTCACTTTTCACACCCAGAGACACTTTCGATCCGGAATGGGTGCTGTCGGCATAAATACGTAATGTCATTATCAGCGCGACGCGTTTCAAACTGACCGAATTGGGCGAGAATTCCTTTCACGGCATTTTGGGCCGGCATCCTTAAAGTGGGAAGGTTCGTCTGAAAAAAAAAGTAATAAAAGTACATGGAAGAAGCAGCCGCACAGACAATAAATGTCCTGTAATTGCCTATCTATCGGGTCGTTCCGTTCCGAAGCATTTGGGTGAAAAATATTTATTGGTTATTATTAGCTGTTGGGCCAATAAAACAGCAATATTGGTTTCAGGGTGCTTTGTGCGATGGAGGGCCTTTTTTTGTGGTTCACGGCGTGGAGCACACGATTGCACCATCGGCGATCGTTGGATGCAGATGCAAACCGATGTTATTGGGTTGTGGTGTGGTAGCATCGTTTGTATCGTGCAGCACTTTGGGAGATGGCCACCATCACCTCCCAAAACCCGACGGAAATTCTGGATGAATGAGCGCTACTCATTCCAGAACTCTTGGCCGGCACGAATGTTTGCTGCCTCGAAATTCGAATCCATTTGCCCAGGTTTCGGTGCTGGCACCGGTGCATTGTGTACGTCGCTATATGGCAATAAAAAATCAATCTGTTTGCGGCACCTGTGGGTATAGGTACCTGGACCAGTATACACCTTAGTGTTGTTTTTGTTTTTTTTTCTGCGGAAACGTGAGGATGCATCCAGATCCATGCACCGGTCCATGCAAATGGTGCAACAGAATTCCTCCTTTCAACAGTTGCGAAAATCTATTGCCCAAACCCGTTCGACGCCAATGTTCACCTAAATCGGCTGACCGGTGGACACACAAAGTACGTCACGTTCTCCAAAATGCACGATACGTCCATTTGGAAGGATACAATATCTTGGAACTGTAAATCGGCATCCAACACTTCAGCAAATAAAGCAAAAAACAAGAAACAAAAGCTAATCCCGAAAACTGTTCCTGCCAGTTGGTGCTTGATTCTTCGGCCATCAAGCGCCATCTAGCGGAACTGTCGCAAACTTCACAACAAAGCAAAGGGCAGTGACGGCAGTGGCAAGAAAATGGCTTTTTTAATGGCAGCAGGAACTCGCACGAAAGATCGCAATGCATTGCGAACGGAGAGCCAAAGCCAAAAAGAGACACACATGCATATAAATTATAGCTAACCGTACGAGTGCACGTGCATTGTTTCGCCTGTGAACGGTTATTTGAGCATTTGCAGTCAACCCATTGAGCACGCCCCGAACCGTCGATCTTGATGGTTGGTTGCGAGTTACGTATCGTATCGCTAAATCGAACATTGGTTCCCTTTTGATGCTGAAGCAGAAGCATCAAAACCACCACCAGAAGCTTCCAGACGTTACTGTGCTGAAGTAGCTGGTGAAGTTGTTCCCTCGCTCTGTCCAATTAATTTAACCTGGTGCGGTTTTTGGGAGTAGCAAAAATGATGGCCACGCTAATTTGTACGCTTTCGATAATGAGCGCCAATAATTGGTTACATTCCCCCCGGACCAGTGTGTGGCCAAAATGCTCAAGAGTACCGAAATGCCGGACATTCAATTAACAAGTCTATATTGTGCCGGGTGCATATTGCGGCCGTGTAGGCCCGTGCCCGCAAAAACCGAACAGCTCAAGGAATTTAATTACAGCACCGTGAAACGGGGGGCTCTGAAAACTTTTGGGGACCTGAGCGCAACAGCGGGATGGCATCCGGGTTTTCACCGAGCATGCAGGTTGGTTGCAATCTTATACCCGCAGCACCGGTACCCGTTGGGCGAGAAATTGAGATCTGACTAACTAACACCGATGTCCGCAGCCCCAAACGCATCCGGATGGGCCTAGCTTTCCCCCCCCCCCCAGCGCACGGCAATCGAAATAATTAAATTTCAATTAAACTTTGACAACTTTGAACAGCGAGTGCCTTTTGTGTGGGCTGTCCCGAAGTTTTACCAAACCGGCCACCCGGTGTAGCGTGTTGCGAATGTGGAAGGGATTTGTGACGGTGTGATTATGCCGATTCCTTGCTACGGAAGCAGCACGAGCCCCATTGTGCACCGTCACATCACGAGCGGTGTGCGTCGCGTGCAAACAACCACTTACTGGAGCCCTCTTTAGCATCGGTGTGTGTAGCCGTGGCTGTCGATTGATGGCACTAGCTTCGATGCTCTTTAATCCTGCCAGCGATTTTGCCTTCCATCCGGACCGGGCGAATCTAATTGGAAGGCAAATGGAAACAAATAACAAAACCGAGAAGTAACAATTAGTGCCCCATTTTCCTCTCGAAGGGCGGAAGTTACCATGGTAGTGGTGTGGTGCAGTGTTTGAGGTATCGTGTGAAGTAGTCGCATTTCGTGATGGAAAAAGGTGTCAACGAAGTGTCACCGCGTACACACACAGCAGTTTTGTGTATGGGCGAGAGAGGGATAAAGCGAACGATGAATGAAGGAAGAGTGAGCAGGAACCCACAATACAAGCAGCAAGCTAACCTCTCTTTTGTCTTAAAGCCACCGTTCAGGCGACGGAGATTTATCTGATTTTATTTGTGTACTTACTCTCAACCTTTTTTTTTGCTGCTGTTGTTTCATTTCTTGTCACCCCGCTGAACTCATTATCGTCATTAGCTTGAGTATCAATTAAAACACAACACCGTACCAGAGCAGGTCGAAGCATGAAGCAGCAAAGTTCCCATCGGTACTTGAGTACTTGAGCGTAGCTTGGTGTACTACCCCTTCAGGCGGGTATATTTAGCGTGTGGGTGTTATTTTCGCTGATAACATTGTTCATTCGTTGTGTAATTTTCGTTCGTTACAGATCCTGCTGCTGATCGCTGTGTTGCTGCCGTTAGCAGCCTACGCCAAACCGGCCACATCGAGCCTGGACCCGACCGACCTTGCCGAGGTGGACCTGGTGGAGGACGTGTCGAGAATCAAACGGTCCGGGTTTGGTTCTGGTAGCGGTTCGTTTGATTTGCTGTCCGGTCTGAAAAAGGTGAGCGTAGGAGAGCGCACCCTCGCGGCGGTTCAAACGCGTAAAATCACCAAGAGTGCTAAACCTTTGGTGGCATATTTTTCATTTCACAGACGCTCCTGTCGGGGATTGGATCCGCTTCGGCTTCGCTGGTTGCGGGCAGCAGTAGCTCATCGCTGAGCTCTGGTTCGGGACACGGAAGCAGCGGCGGTAGCTCCACCTATGGTTCATCTGGACATTCGTACGACAAGCCGCACGTAAGTATGCAGACGACTGGAAGCATAGCTTTTACTTCAACACGTCGGTTGCGTTGGTGACGTCTAGACGTGGAAGTTCCAGGAACTCTAGACACTTTATCGCTTCGCGAAGTTCAGCGTCATATAATTCTCGCCATATTCTTCAGATCCAAACAAGAAACATAACCTCTAATATTGGTTCTAGAATAGAAACATTCGTCATCGGTTTGATTATTACGCCACTTGTCACCATGTACTACCGCCAGTAAACAAATGTGTTGACGACTATTTTCCACCCCAACCCCCAAAAGCAAAGTCACATGCTTTTTTTCAATTAACATCCTTCAAAACAACCTACTTCACCCTTGTCCGACAGTTTGTTGTTCTGTCAGTTTTTCTTTTGTGGAAAAGCCCTCTAAACAGTGGCGTGTTCCTGTTTGAACCGACTCATCAAGCATACGGGGTCGGGTTGGTTCAGCGCAAACAGCGCACACAAACACAATGAAGGCGCCAGGCTAAATAAGTTATGATCACCACCGAAACCTATGAAATGTGACACTCGCGGCCCACCTGCCGAAGTACGAGCGGGCACGTTAAAAATTGACAAGATAATAGCACCGGGTCGGAAGTAAATGAGGTTTGCCGAACGTGTCGCGTGTCAACTATAAATGTAACCGTCGGGTGGAGTGGTGTGAGTACCGTCATGTTGTGTCCCCTCTACGCCCGAAAAAACCGACTCGCGCGAGTACACACGAAAAAAAGTCATCAAAATGGATTTGATAAAGACACACGTTGAACATGAAGTTTAAAGGCGAATTAAAGCTAAGAATACAACAAAACATAAAATCTTGTGTTATTGCCACTGTTAGACAAAAAGGTTGTACATTTTTTAATGTATCGCATAATTGTAGCCTTTGCAAATTCATTATGATTTGTAGAAGCACATTGAAAACGATTTTTTAAATTACCTTTAAAATGGTAATAAAATAATAATTTAATTTAATTTATATTTATACTTTTAAGTTATAATTTAACTTCATAATTCATAATTTTAATATATTTTTTAATAATTATTTTTTACATTAATTTCGTCACATTAATTAATTGGCCATAAATCAAATTGAAACTTACAAAGTACTGGGCGTCTCCATTGAAAATCGTCGAACTCTCGGAACTCTCTCCGTACTCCTTCATTTCCAAAACAAATATAATAATTTGCTCTTCTTCTAGACTTAGTGATGAATGATTAGGGTTCATACAGTATAAACTCCTTATATTATTAAAATACAATCCAGCTCTTTCATTATTATTTTAATCTAGGCAATGTTTTCTCCAATCATAAATACTGACAAAGTTAGGTAGTTTTAGTGCAAATCCTTTAATAGACTTATTAATGGATGCTTAATGCATATCGTTTGAATTGTTTCACTCAACTCTAGAGTCTAGAGTCTGTGCTGGATGAGATTTTTGGTTTGAAGAGCATAAGGTTGAACTTTATCAATCAAAGATGCTTTAAGTGACCCTTCACAGCTTTACTACCTATTAGACAGACGAGGAGAATAAGCCAATGTAATCTGGTTAGTTCATGCTTCAGCTTCAGTCAAAGGCCAACATATTTTCGCTCCTTTTGCTTTGCATAGTCTACCGTACTTGGATAATTCCATAACTTCTTACCGTTTTGACCTGCTGGCTTCTCTCCGTAATGGTTCTTGGAAGGCACATCCTTTTTCAAGCATCAATCCTTATTCGTTTCCAACATACAGTTTTATAATCAGAGTCATCCTTCGGTTCCCTCATTTTAAATCGTGTTCACTTTTCTTGTACTGCGTCATTGATGTCCCGCTCTCGTCGCAGTCTAATTGGATCAAATAACCTATTTCCTGGCTAATCATCGAGTTAATTTCCCGCTGGTTTTTCAATTTCATCCACTTATGCTTCTCATAGTGCATTCATATTTAGGCTTACTGTCACTATTTTTCCAACAATTATTGTCATCCTCTACCAACTCTCTTCTCTTATAGTCTTTGGCATGTATCAGACAAAACCCCCTGAAATTATGTAAGATCCTCCAATCTGAATTCGTGGATCAAAACTCTTTTCCACAATATCGCTTAGAGTGTTGTACTTCCCTCCATAATTCTATTTGATTTATGTAACATCCATCGCTGCTCAGCAAGCATTCGATGAGTCGTGAAATGAGCTATGAATTTATTTTATGTTTTTGTTTACAAAAACATTCCTTTCGCTTCTAGAATCGCGTAGAAATTTGGAATGGCTCTTACTGTGGAAATCTAGTCACCCTTAAAACACAAAACATAAAGCTTACATTCTTGAACAAATGCGTTCCCCGAGAGCAGGCACAATTCCGATGCTAATTGGCTGGCTGTATCTTCTCTCCCAACAGGAGGACACACACTTCGATGGTTGGTCGCTGAAAAAGTCGATTCTGAACACACTGTTCCAGGCGGTCAAAGCCATCACCGGCGGTGTGACGGCGATCAAGGGCCAGCTGATCAAGGGCTCCGGCTATCTGGTAAGCGGTGCGGGTAAGCTGATCGCCTCCGGCGGTGATGCCGTCACCGGTGTTGGCAAAAAGATCGCCCTCTCGGCCCACCTCATCCCGCCGAAGCACGCGTCCCACCCGTTTGCTAAGCTGAGCGGCATCCTGTCATCCTCGTCGTCCGGCCTTTCCGGTCTGTCCGGCTCATCGTCCTCGTCGTCTTCGTCATCCGGTCACCACCACGGTGACTCGTCGGGTGAAAGTAAGTTACCCGCTGGCTGGTGCCATTATACATTTTCAGTCATCGCGCACGAAAAACTGCTCAACGAGACGATATTTCTTTGGCGTTTGAATCATTTAGGGTAATCCCCAACCGCGCACCAACCGTAATGGAAGTGTTGTCTTGCGTACGACTTACCATGTCCTTTAATTGGACGTAAAATCGAATGTGAAAGTGCTGAAACATGGAACACGGTTTCCACCAGTGGGAAGTAATATTTTATGCCCATGCCGCCGAGGTCGGTCCCTCTTGGAATGAGGTAACAAACAAATGGTGAATTCTTCGTGCCATTTCTCATCCAACCGGAAGCTCCTATCGTCTTCCGGCTGGGTGAATCTGGGCGACAAGCGATGCAAATTATTACAAACTTCCTCTCGGTGGATTGTTCGGGCTGTTTGTCTGAAGCCGTACAAGCCCCGGCACATCGGTGTTGGAGGGCGCATCTCCGATCCGCGGTAGTTTGATACAGTTGGAAGCGGAGTTAAGCTTCACTTCTCGCCGGGAAAATTTGATCCACTGCTTCCTGACAATTGCCATCCATGTGTTCTCGGTTGATTCTCCACGGACTGGGGGGGAAGACATTCCTACCCTATCTGTCGCACTGCTTGTTCAGCTTGTTCTGGCGACATTAAGCCGAACGAAAATGATAACTGCTGAAGAGGGGGAACAACAACAAAAAAAACCTTGAGGAACAATATCTCTGTGGTTCTCCGCGGTGAAGCAAAGCGATAATTAATTAGCTAATTAATTGGAAGCTAATGGTTGGTGACGGAACGCACAGCGGGAGTTACCCGAACAATATTCGGAACTCATCTTGACATTTAGCGCTCGATGTCTTTGCCTGCCCGACGGCAAGGGAACAAATTCTTGGAACGCAGCAAATCCAATCACACACACACACACACGATATAAATTCGTAAAGGCAAGAGCTATGAATGATTGTTTATAGTTTTAAGGATGCTTCCACAGACTAACGCCAGTCTCTGAAGCATCGAAATAAGTTCTCAATTTTCGTTTCGACCCATCCTCATGTACGTAGTTGAAAGGGAACCAAAGGCACCACAAAATAAATCCCTGTCAAAACCGGCACAACCCCCTAAAACGAAGAAGATGGTGTTTGTCGGCGAAAGGAGACTTATCTAAAATGGAATAAGAAAGGAAAACACACACAGTCTCTCCTTCTCTTTCTCTCTCTCTCTCTCTCTCTCTCTCTCTCTCTCTCTCTCTCTTTCTTTCTTCCGCATAACACATCAGCAACGTCAACTATTTCCGATTTCCATTCACGACTTTTCAGAGTCGGTTCGGTTGCCTTTTACTCTTACTGTTTCCCGAGTGTCCCAGTGTTTGCCCCCGATACGTGATGATGGCGATATTTGCCGTGTTTCCGCTTATCTGCCACCCGAGCGCCCAGCATTCGGAACCAGCGCAGGAAGTGGTCAAAACGAAAGAAGCAAATAGCAATGAACAACAAAGCAACAGCTAAACCGAAGCACGCAAAAAAAAAATCAACGGCCTACCCAGGATGTATCAAACAAGCGAAGCAACTGGCAACAACGGACCGTGTGCTTTATTTCCCGTTTCCGATATTTCCGTTTGTATTTGTGTTGCCCCCAGCCTTGCTCAATGTCTTGCAGGATTTCTGAGCAATATTTTTTTGTCCCACCAACGATACATCCTGGCGCGGCCATTTTCAGCCACAAACCAACAGCAGAAAAAAGGCCTTGCTTGCTATCGGGCAAAACCGCAAGAAAGGATAAAGATAAATGTGTCCACCGATTCGACTTTCGGGTGGGGCGATCGGGGAGGTTTCCATTTTACCGCGCCACCATTTTATCCGTACGCGTGGGTCAACTAATCTGTTGCGTTTGCAAAACCACCTCCCTTCCATCCCGGTTCGAATAGGGCCCCCTTTTTTTCTGCTTTTCTTTTGTGGGTGAAAAATTTTCGATTAAGGCATCGTTCGGACTTTTCGATTCCTTCCATTGGGTCGTTCATTTGTTGCCACTAGCACTGGTAGCTTGGTGGTCGGTTGGTCCTTTCTGCCTGGAAGTGTTTCTGATGCTGTCTGTATGTATATCGGGCGTGTTGATGGGTCGTAGCAGATAAAAAGGAAATCGATTGATTTTCAACAAGCACGGGAAGGATGAAAGAGGGCCACTAGTATTGGAAATGTTTGTTTTTTTTTGCCTTTCGAGAACGAGGTTGTTGGATTAAGCATCAAATGCACCTCAATAACTTCAAGTCGGTGGTTAGATGGTATCGGTTGTGAAATTTTCACCCATTACAATGGTGCACCAGACAACAAAGGCAAATTTGTTCTTAGCAACACCCTATAAAGCATTCTTTTGCTGGGCAGATTGCATACATTTAGGTGGTTTACATTTTTTGTGTATCTATTTCAAAGATACAGAGGATGCTAGTCAGATTTGATTGCAGTGCCACTTTTGAGAAAATATTTCAACCTTTAGCCTTTTTCACAATTTCAAACAGTAACACGATTTGAAAATCAACATTATTTAGAGATGCTCTATTTAAATTATTTCCTCAGATATGAATTTCTTTACTGTGAACGAAATGTTCAACTCACTCTTACGTTGCGTAACTGTCAAATCAAATTGCGACCCAAGGATTGAATTGGAAGCCAAGGTTTTCCGTGATCCGTGATAAGAGTTTTCTTCGCAGACACGTTTTACAATTAAAATATAGCAATACGCCTTATGTTATGCAATTCGCATACCTCAACTACCCCGATGTTGCTTATGTTCCACAAAGTGCGTACTTTTAGCTGATCCACACGAATTTCTCGAATTTTCCAAATCTTTCGTGCCCTTTGCCATTGTTTCTCAACCTTATCGCTCGTTTTAGGCTTCACCAGCTACGAGGGACCAACCAGCTACGGACACGACTCCTCCCATAGCGCTCTGAGCGGTCCGTCCGGTCCGTCCTACATTCCACCATCGAAGAGCTCCCACAAGTCGCCCTCGCACAACTCGTACGGTGCGGACCTGGATGACCACCATCACCACGGTGGCAGCTATGTGTCCGGCGGCAAGTACGGTCACTCGTCCGACGGTAAGTACTACCTTTTTTCGGATTGAAGTAACTGAAGATGGAGAAGAGGAGAAAGCAAACCAGCCAAAACATCTCCACACAAACCTTATCGGAGAGGCAACCGTGCGAAGGTTTTGTGTTGTCGTTTCGGGGTGTTTTTTTGCTTTGCTTTGCTTTCTTCGGTCTACTCATAATAACAACCGCGAATCGTGAAACGTACCAACATCTACATTGCTCACTGCTGAAGGGGGTTTTCTCCCCATTCCATCTGTCCGCTGTGGCAAAGCATAAGATAGACGACGTCATACGACGAATGATACGACACGAAAAACAAAACAAAAAAACACCGTTTAGGGGAAGATTATTGGTTTGGTAATCGATACGTTTTGCGTGACAGGGGTATGTGTTTGGGGTTTTCTTTTTTTTTTTTGCATACGACTGCGAAAGGCACAAGGGAATGTAATTATTTGCGCATCATTTACCCGGTGTATGCGTGTGTATGGGGGATTTTTTCCGCTTTGCTGTTGAGAGCTGGGTCGGACCCGCATCGGAATGGGAGTTGCAGATGAAAAATAGATCGTTTAATGAAATAAATTTCCCTGCCCTTGTTTCGGGGTGGCAAATGAAATGGGTCGACATGGGATGCGGTAACCGGTACGTGTAACGCAACAATGCAGAAAAATTGTCAACTATTGCACCGCGCAATAATGTCCCCGTGCTGTTCGTGTGGGTGCATGTGTTCGGTTTCCGGCTATTTGTTTTTGTTCCGTTCATCTGCTTCGGGCGGTTTATTTTGCACTACAGGGGGAAGCGGGAGGAAGGGAGCTGGAAAGCTGTGTGTGAGCCTTTGCTTGTGGTGAAGTGAATTAAAATGGAAGTGCAATTGAATAAAATGCATTTTTATGGCACATTGGTAACATGGATTCAAACTGAAAGCAAAGATGGACGATTACCGAAACCGATTTTCCATCGATTGAAATGTTTTAAATTCGTAGGAAGGAAACCCCTTTTTTATCTGCTCACAGGACTTGTCCAGTGCAGCTTTAGATAGTAAAAGACAGACGCATAGTTTAACAACCATTTAATAGTGTGGAAAAAATTAACAAACAAAACGACCCCTTTGATGCCTTTTTTCCGATATCGAGTAACTCCCGGGCTTTTTTTTGCTGTGGTGTAAAATTTGTTGAAAGTAAGGTACGTAAAGCGATAAGCTATGAAACCGAATCACGTTGGTTGGTCATAAAAATGATCAACCACCGCAACTGCACCAATCCACACGCACGATTTTGGGACGTTTCGAACGATAGGAAACGGTATTGCAATGTTTTAATGACATTTTGTAATGTTTGCCATACGCGCCAGCACCGATTTTCCGCACGGTCGGGCGAGAAGTTACGAGGGTGGGTAAACAATTTAATAAAAGCCAATATCACGCAGCATGCAAGCAGGGTGTTAAAGTGGGGAAGGAACCCCACGCGCAATGGTGATGGCGATTGCAGTGTGCAACCAATGAATGCAAATGTTGTTGGCACAACAGTTTTATTGAAACCCGATAAGAATTACATCTCAATTAGCCAAATTATCGTCCAGCTGGCATAGTGACCCACGCTGGTGGTACGCTGATGGACATATGCGCACCGTGGCTCACTTATGAACTTCTGAACGGTGGTGAATGGTTCGAATGATAAATTAATTTATTTGTGTTAAATAAATTACATGCGCACCGGAAACGACTGGCTAGGAATGTTTTACCTACAGTTATTCATCAACGACACCGTACTGCACTGGAGTTTATTTATTTATAGCAATTAATTGTCATTTAAAAAAGGGCCATTTTCCGCATCAGCATTCCAGCTGAATATTGCTAGAAAAAATGAAAGGATGTTTTTCATTTTTTGGGGGAAACTGGACATCTCATAATTAGCTCCAGAAGTAGTAGAAGTTACAGAATTCCATTCAAAAGTTATAGTGGTTTTTAAAAAAATCCTCAAATTCGCCGAGCATTCCCTCAGTACGAAGAATACTGCAAGCGTCTGTAGCACCTGTGGATGTTCTGCAGGACCTCCCCGACCACCATAGCCCACCGTAACCGCATAATCGGCTCTTGATAAAGCCAAACCCGCTCAGCCGATAAATCGAGTCAACAGTTATGAAACTAGCGCTCGTTAAACACTATTAAACATTTTGTGGTGTACCGCACGTTACCGGTTACCGTCCGGTCCCGTCCGTATGGAGGATTTCATTTATATTGATGCACGCCTCCGGCACTAACATTCGGTCGGTCGTTAGTGATTGCGAGTGGATGAAAAACATTGGAGGGACAAGTGGAGTTTGTAATTGAATCTGCGACAATATCTGACCGGGTACCGAATTGTGATGCGATTTATCATATCGATGTCGTAACTAATGAGCGTCCCCCAATGCACGCAACCCGTAACTCGATAATGCAAACATCGCTTGCATAATGTTTGGGGAGGGGTGCTGGGTGTTTTTGGTTTTTTTGTTTTTGTTTTTACCAACTTTTGCTTTTTGGCCCGACGAGTTGGCGCAAGTGGCGCAAGTGGGGCGACGGAGGTTCAATTATATATCGTTCGCGGTACACCGCGGAGGTCATGACGGTATGGCTCTTACCCCCTCACCGGAAACCGGTGCAATGGCACCGAATAGCGTGTCTGCGTGTTGCATTTCTGGTGGGTAAACACACGCCAAGAGGTGTTTCGGCACTGGCGTGTATTAATGCGCGACTATCACGGGTGGTGTACGTGCCCGAACGAGCGAACATTGGTGACACGCGCGCCGGCATAGAGAACTCCCCCACCTGCTGAAATATTTATTACACATCTTTAAAGAGCACCCAACACTGGCGGTAACGAGCGGTTTTTGATGGAAAAGAACCCATCCAACATCACTCAGAAAGTGGGTGAATCTTTCTTGCTACGGATCACACTCACGTTTTGCGTATGAAAGTCAAGCCCCGATGTGGTCGACTGTGTTTCGCCTATACCCATCATCTAGGCAAGCTCCCAGTTCATACCCCACCCCGTTTGTGTGTGGCGCTCTTGAAACGATAGTGATTGGGCACACCAACGTTCGCTTTCCTCGCGTCGCTAGACTAGCCATCATTAAGCGGGCAGGCGTTGGGAACGCGGTAGAAGAAAGTCTGGCGCAGTGTGTTTGCTTTCGAAAGCCACACCAAACGCCACGGAGCAGAGAATTTGGCTTATGGCACATGACGCACAGTCAACCGACTACAGTGTGCACGTTCCCGGCCCGCAAGGGAACGGCGCGATGGCGCGACGCAAACGCATGATGCAAGGGTATAATTTAAATGATTACATCCTTTCGGTGCCGAAGGTCGGTGGCACGATGACGGACTGTACACGCACCGTGTGTCGAATCGCACGCGTGCCGGTACAGTCCACGACCCTTTTCTGTAGCACGGTCGGCCAAAAACGGATATAGCACTCGGCCCTACACACAGAGCCTTCGGCGGAACGAGTGAAGATTAGGTCGTTCGCTATCGAGAGTGTCCAACATAGCGCTAACGAGCCGATAAGGCCGGAAATCGAGCATTAATTACTCGCTTGGTACGGATCGTCGATCAATAAACCTTCACCAGGGTGGGAATGGCCGACGGGGTAACTTATTTGCGGAGCAGAATGTAACGTTCGGCTTATCGGGTCCCTTTCACTAGGACGCTCGTTCCAGAACTACCCAAAATGTCGAGCATCGAGCAATGATTCGTACGTCTAGCAGCGAGACCACAAACAACCATATTCTATGCTCCAATATTAAACCCACAATTCCCCCTTCCGAAACCTCGAACCTTCTGCGTGTGAGCGGTTGATGCATGCAGAACTTCATCACAAGTTTGACGTACTACACGCTGCCCTATACCGTGCTGAGATAGGGTAAGAGGGCAGTGAAGAACGTTGTGTCAGCTGAACCACATACAGGGGCACCTCCTACCCATCTACGCCAGCTCGCCGAATTTATCGTACGAGCCACAAAATTAATTTCACGCAAAATTCACACCATTATGGCGTGAACAACATGCGAGGTTTAGAACGAACGGGCGTTCATGCATTTATTGTGTAGGGATGAGCGTTCGCGTCCATGCTTCCAAGTATGTGCAATAGGTAATGCTGGGATGACATCGATGCGACAATGGTATGGAACTTTTGGATCCTTTGGGAAATAACTATTAGTAAGCTTGTTTCGGATCTCTCCCAAAGACGAAGACGGTGTTTTTGATAAACCCTAACCCCAGTGGACATCTCCATCAATGTTATCCCTTTTCCCTACAGTATCGTCCCATCATCATCATCAGGAGGAACACCATCACGATCACTTCCCGACCGCGTACGGTAAGGGCCAGTCGAACGTGGTCGAAGCGTCGGACGTACTGCGACAGATACTGAACCAGAAGATACCGCACCATGCGGACGGGTTCCCGAAGAAGGTCATTGCCCAATACGAGATCCCGTCCGACTCGAACCCACCGCCGTTCAAACCGATCAAGGGTGGCTATCTGCCACCGGCGATCTACGGTGTGCCGGCCGGTCCAATCGATTCCGTCACGCATTCGCACTCGATCACCACCTCGTTCGGGGCGGGCGGCTACCCGAAGCTGCTCTCCGCGACGCACGTGGAGAGCGACCCGGGACTACCCAGCTCGTACGACATCTACCGCTCGATGTCGCTCAAGCACGGTACTGGCGGTGACAAGCCGCACCATCACGATACGCTGCTCAACCCACGCTCGCGAGAGATCGGGCACAGTGCGAGCGGTGTGTCGTACGAGCTGCTGCCACCAAAGTCCTCGTCCGGGGAGCTGGTGCACGAGCAGCAGTTGCGCGACCTCACCAAACATCTCGGCAACGGAATCGAGGTGCAGAAGTCGCTTGCGTACGAGATCGCCGACCCATCCTCGACCCACCAGCACCACAAGCGACGCTCCGATGAAACGACGGACACGACGACCGACCAGGACGATGCCAAGCCGCAGAGTACCAACACGTAGACACGCTAGACACGGAAAAAAGGGCTCCCGACCCGACGATTTCCTAGAGAAAGAGATATATATATATAGAGAGAGAGAGAAAGACGACAGAGACCCTATGTTTGCAATCAAACGCACTCACACACACGCGCTCGCGCATACTTACATACATGTTGGTGATGAGGAAGCATTCCAGTGCCGCAACACGCCATCTTAAACATAGTCACGTTCTCTAGCATCTAGAAAAGACTTAGAACATTAGTAGAAACATAAACAAGCCTAAATGTACACGTATGTGTGTGTGAATTTGTGCGTGTGTGTGTGTTTGTTTGTTTTTGTGCTTTTAAAGCTTGTGCCTTAACCGTGCGCAAGCAAACGTTCGTCGATACTCAGGTAATTCGCATGACACAACTAAACTAAACGCTGTGACACTACTCGCTCACTCTATACGACGCCTGACAGTTCACCACGTCTGTATCTTACTACTCGATCTACTCACTCCGCTCACACCTTCAAACCACGCATGTCAAACTGTACCGATGCAACTGTCACTAACTCAGGCGTTAGTTTCTCACTGTCGCTAATATCCGTCTCGTAGTCGTTCTACTAGTAGACAGATGTAGTGCATCTCTCTGTTCCGCCGTATTTATGGTGAGTTGATCTAATTCATTCTGTCTCTCTCTTTGACAGACTCCGACTACAGCAAGATCGTCGTCGGCTAAGCACACTACGCATCATTTGTAACGGTGGAACTCCTCGATCATTCAGCTGTAGTTCTTCAACTCCACCAGTTATAATTCTCCCATCTGCGTACCACCTGTAGTTGGCAGTATTGTTTCTTCGTGTCGTACTAAATACTCATGCAGTGAATCGTACCGCCAGAAGGATGATCGTGATACAGTTTGTTGCGCGTGTGTAAGTCAGTGTAAGGTACCTTCTACTCTCCGTTCATCAACGTCACCGTACCCATCGAAAAGGACACGATTTCAATCATTTCCCCCATTCCCTGTTCCACCGCGAGTAGCGTAGCCTTTGTTGGTGGCAGCGTACATGTACTTTAAGGACGCGGTATATTTTCCTCCGCACGCGAGTAGGCGCGTGCAACAGAATTGGTGCAGAACGTTGAAAAAAACAAAACTCCAGCTAGCCTGTAACTGTGTATTCATGTAAGATTTTACTCTTAATATTTCCAACTGGTAAGAGGGTCCGTAGGGCCTACCGTCCGGTTTGTGGCGGGGTCCATGTTCTATTGTATTTATATCGCCATCGCATTTTATGTTTGCGAAGGTGCTGGCGAAACAATAAAGTATTCAACTAATTTGTAATCTTTGTAACGCGAAATAGTAAACTTGCGTGTGCCTTTTTTTGTAAGACGCCTGAAAGAAACGACATTATATTGATGAATACAGAAAGAAGTTGAATGGTAAGAGTTGAAGGATATGAAGAATATCCTGAATAGAGGTAAGGTTTTTTTTATAAGAAAATACATCGCAGTTTACTATAATCTTCAAGGACTCCAAGATTACGAAATAACAGCCTTTGTGTTTTGTGTGTCCAAATTATGGATAAACTTGCGGATCGAAGCGTCATTCATGTTTGACGTCAAGCTGTTGTAAGTAAATTGCATGCTAATTTTGCATGAAATGAGCAAGTTTGGAAAAAGGTTACAAGAAGCTCGAAAACCGGAACTTCTGCTTAACTTTTCTTCATTTTCCCCACTAGGTAGTGTTGAATTTTTTCGTTGACATTTCCTTAACATGCTTTAACATTTTCCTTTCACTCTTTTGGATGTTTTACACCACACAAGGTTAAAGCTCCGCTTGTTTAGTTCACGTTGTTCCGTACATGTTAGTAAAATATTTAAATCTAATTCCAACATTTTTCGTTTGGATGGTCCGTTTCAAGCTCACACGTTTCAAGACTTTTGCATCATATGCTAAGCCACATATTCCTGTTCCAAAAGCTCGGGATGTCCTGAAAGTTTTGTGTTTACATAGGAAGTTTAAAATGAAAGTCCTTGTTGTAGCTTGTAGCGAAGCGATGCTCTAGGTTTGAGCTTAAGGCTGACAAAACTTCAAGTTCAACATGTTACGCACTCATTCTTTTCCAATTACAACATGAGAGAAAGCAATAGAAAACGGTTGGTCTTCAATGTTACATTCACTATTATCCAATATCATATAATCCTGCCATGCCCCGCTCGAGGAGTACGTTTTAGAATAATACACCATAGCTGTTTAGATGTTTTGGTGATTCGGTGCTTCATCATTACTATCTTGCAGTGCATGTATCATTTGCAACGATAGTAATGACAAAGAACCGAAGCTGAGTTGTGCGGGCGCTTTTATAACCGGCGCAACCGTAACCGATGCGATGCATAGACAGTGCATTGTTTCATAATCGAACAGTTGACCGCCAGCAATTAAAGAACAGTTAAATAAGGTAATAAAATAATAGCAAATTCCGTAGCCATGACTCAGAGGGACTGTTCGAACATGTTCGAACATCAATTACACGTCCGGTCTGGAAATAAATTATATGACCTCCTATGACACCATTCATTCAGTGACACCATTCATTCAGTTTCAATGTAGCACTGACTCATCAACTCAAACCGATGGAAACGTTTTGCCGTTGCGCCCGACAATGCGCCCGAGCTTTGTCGTCCAGGCGCTTTTATAATAGGCGCGAGTGCATCCAACACAGACGTCTTACGGTCACAATAAAATAAGGTAATAAAATATTCAAGTAACATCGCTCAGTGGGGTTCGCACATCAATTGTATGACTAATCAATACGGTCAGGGCTAATATTTGTAGCACAGCTTAGTTCACTATTAAAGGGCCAGTAATTCTTAGCACAGTCGACAGTTGTTTTAGTGTAGATGATCTGTACATAGCTATTTGCACTCATTCAACTGTTCGTAACGAATTCATGACCAACAAGTAGCGTAACAGAAGCTCGATGTTGGTGAAATTAGATTTAATTTAAAGGAGTTATATAAATCAGTTGATTTAATAAGAGTACTCAGCGGCGGATCAAACGGTAGGCGGAGTAGGCAGTCGCCTAGGGCCTCGCCGTGTTGGGGGCCCCAAAAAATGTGTGCTGATTGTGTGGTTTTTGGGAATTTGAACAGCAGAGTTGTTTTATAGCAAAAACACAAAAGAATTAAAAAGGTAAAAAATTGATCAAAAATATCTTCCTGGGTTATAAAAACATTTATTTCTATGTAATAAATTAAACGCAAAGAAGAATAACGAATTTGTGACTTTAAAGTGTAAACGAAATTGCACCAGGACCAGGACACAAATTTTCCCGTTAGTCGAGAAAAATTTCTTCGAAAACCACCAGTTTCCGAATGTATAGTACCAGGTGAGCATCCACGGAAGAGGGTTCATTCAATTATTACGTAACGCAAAAATTGTCAATTTTCGACCCCCTCGCCCCATAATGTAACAAAACGTAACACTGGACGCAACTCCCCTCCATTAATTACGTAACATTTCGTTGACCCCCCCCCCCCCCTCTTGTTTGAAAAAAAAAAAATTTTTCTTAAGTAATCCATGTAATCCCATCGTATTTCGACTAATGCAAAAAGAAACAAACATACTGCCTAATAAATTTACTACTCAAGCCAGCCTAACTTGCTTGATCGTTGCTAATAATTTGAAGCGGTTTTAGAACCTACTTCTATCTATACAGCTACGATTCTGCGTACGATACTTCATTAACCATGTTTGTTTTGAGCCTGATTAATCATTGGCATGTACAAAGTGAACTAAACCTAGGTTGGATGGGTTCTGGATAAAGATAAAAATTTCTGGAAGACGCTTAGAATACAAGTCTTCCACACCACAGATCCCAAAAGAAGGATTCATTCGCTAATCGTCCACTGAGAAAAGCTTAAGAAGCTCGTTTTAAAGTTTACATTACATGAGGAATCGATGTAATCTATTAAGGACAAGAATTCGCACTTAAATTATTTATCCGTACTATTGCTCTCTTATTTATCCAGCAACCTTTCTTTTGCGTAGTTGTCTTCTGTTAATTCTTATTATTCATTCACTTTTTTAACTATCTTATTTTTTGATAAAACAGAGATTTAAAGGATTCCAAAAACATAACGAAAGTATAAATACATTTGTTGGTAAAGTAGATTTAGTGAATAATTTTTAGTTGAACAAAGCTGGGAGTATATAGAACTTATAAAGCTTTAGTACTCACATATGCCGGTGGGACATGGACTTCGTCCAAAACTGACGAAACCCTCTTAGCCGCGTTCGAGAGGAAGATGCTCAGAAGGTTTATTGGCCCCGTATGTGCGGAAGGACAATGGAGCCGCTACAATGATGAGCTCTATGAGTTGTACGGCGAACAGCAGAAATAGACGACCCAACAATTTTAGCCGGTATGCTGACTTCGAACACGGCCATACAAGCACCAATCACGATGTTGCACGTTCTAGTTGGCAAAAGTGATTCACTGTACCGTAAATGAGCTTCCGAGCACTAAATAATATCGAATAATTAACTGATGTATAAGCTCTTTACGATAGTGGATAACTTGGATGCATCATTCTGAGTTTGTTTAGAGCTCTTCAAGCTCAATGCAAATTTTAAGAGTCGACAATGCTTGCTATGGGACAATGGATGCAAACTGGATCCACTACAACACACAGGAATCCAAAATCACCAAAATCTGAGAAGACATCAGAAGTCATCAATGAGTGGGTATCAAAAGATACCAAGAAACTTGACCTTTAAATAGTCGAAATGTAGATAGGCAATATGGAATTTGTATATAAATCCCTAAAATAAGTTAATTTTTCATACATACACTATGAAGCGGGAATCTAAGTATAATCTTATTGTATGTTACGTAACGAAAAGTTAAACCCCCCCCCCCCCTCACCCCTATGTAACAAATCGTAACGCTGGTACTGACCCTTTCCACCCCTTTCAGCGTTACGTAATAATTGAATGAGCCCAGAGGTAGTTCCTGGTACTGCGCCGTTAGGTATGCAATGTTTATACACTAACTTTGCAACCAACTTGCAATGCAATGCGCCGTAAGGTATGCAATGTTTATACACTAACTTTGCAACCAACATGCAATGCAAGTTTGGTGCATGCAAGAAACTTGCATGTACCAGCCCTTTTATACCTTTCGGCGGTTTTCGAGCAAAATTGCTGTACTAGGTGCTACCTCTTCCGTGGATGCTTTCCTGGTATCGGCAATCTGAAACTAGCTGGTTTGTATGGAATTTCGTACCAGCCGACGGGAAGTTTGAGCGAGATGAAGGATGCTTTCCGTTTCATCCATCTTCCTTACACTAGCGATCGCTCTCACGGATTTGATAGTATGCAATGCAATAGTGATGGGCAAATTTGTGGAATAAATGCAGGTGTCACCTCTTGAAAAACATGTTTTCCTGGTTTCGCAAATCTGAAAACAATTGTGTTGTTCATCGCCTAAAACATCAACATGAGCGAAACAGGTGTCTAAGAAATTTCACTGATTGTTACCGAAAAAGTAAACCGATGGAAAACTGTACCTTGGGCGAAAAATCGTCCTCTTAGCGCATACAAACGTTTATATATAGATTGTACTGAAACGCGAAGCTGGCTCGGATTTTTGAAAATTTCCTGTTGAGCTGTTGAAATATTTCCTGCTGTCCTGAATTAGGAAATGCTCGACGAAACTGATCTGTATAACAATAACGCCTAGCGTTACCTTAAGAATCCTTCATTGCGAAGCGCCCTCTATTGCTCGGTGAAAGTACCATTCAACGTTACAGGGTATACTGAAATTTCCCTTTCACTGGTAGCCACTGAGCGTTGGTTTGTGTCCGTGCTACGCATCCCTTGCCCTAAAAATCGATGAAACTAAAATTGGAATACACGTGCCCCTCGAAACACTGCGAGAGCACTCAACGATGAGGATAGAAATTCGTCCCAGTTTTTCTCTTTGTCCCTCGGCTGTGCATCCTTTGCGAAAACTTACGAAACGAAAACGAAACGGGCTGGAAGAGCGAGAGCGGAAGAATTATAATCCTGTCACTCTCTCCCAGCTGGCTCGAATTCCGTTTCGGGAGATTTTCATCGCGCTCTTTGGATGCTCGGTAGCCGAACGGCCGAACCGGAACTGGATCGTTTCAACCGTTCGGTAGTATCGCACCATTTTCAATTGGTGGCGAATCGCAATGGCGAAACGTTTGCTGCGGGCGTAAGGAGTTTTTCTTGCCTTTAACTTACGCGCTTATGCGTTTCAAACTGTTTGTTATTCTACTGCACGTTCGAACGTCACACACCAGCTGCTGTTTAGAAATAGATGGGTAAAGCATGGGATGGAAGGGGTTTTAGCGGGAAGCAGCCCAATGGCGGATGTAAAAAAAAACACCCAGCAAGTTCCTTTTTTGTAGATGAAAAAAAGAAGCTTAATGGAAAAAATGGAAGAAAGGTTCCATTTTTGATAATTCTCTTTTGAATACTAAATGCCGGATGTTGCATTGGATGAAATGCAACAACAAAAACAGGAACAGAACATGGTACTTTATTCGGAGGAATTTCAACAAAAGAAGTTAAATATTTGAACTAAATTCATCCACATAGATGTTCCTTTAAAAAAAACTGAAAAACAACTCCAAGGGCCGACGAAACTGAAGGATACAGACACGGGTTACTGACAAATACAAATCCGTCTTCTTTCATGATTGGCATCCGGGTAGAAAGATGGTGTCCGTTTCATTTCAGAGCATTTCTTGAAGAGTGCGTAGAAAAAAAAAACACACTCACACAGGAAGGCCAGGAATAACCCTCTCCCACGTTGAGGTTTTGTTCTGTCCATAGGGAGCCGGAAAACTACATTTCCCGCTTGTGCTTCACCATCACCGGGACCCGAACCCGATTTCCCGCACGCCTGCATCTTTGGCCATTCGTACCGGATCTCACGGGCTTTACCATTAGTCCCACGGGGTGTCACCGGGCGTTGTTGCTGGTGGTGAGCTTTGTCTTTATCCTTTGTCTGCCCCGAAGGCTCATTAGGTGTGCTGAATGATGTGCCCTTGAAGCAGGAACCGGGAAACGTTCGTGGGAAGGGTAGTGTCCGGACCGTGTTCCATCTACCGGAAATGGAGGATTTGAGCAACGATCAAGAACTCCTTGCAATATGTTGCTGGCATACCAAGAAGGTAACAACAAAGAAAGAAGCACAAAATCACCGACAACAACGACAACCAAAAAAAAAACCCCCCGTACGTCAAATGTCATACTTGGGTTTATATTTATTTGCTCTCCACCGACGCGCTATTCCGCGTATGCTGAAATTAGTATCGTCTGAAGCAGCAGCGAACAGGAGGGATGATGTTGAGTGGTTAGTTTTTGCCGTCGCTTCCGAGCCGCGAGTTAATTTCCCCGCGGGCAATTTCACCACGGTGAATCGTGTACGCAGCAGCCGTAAGCGTGGAACTAATCTGTAGTCATTGCAAAACGTGCGCCCTTTTGCGGTCGCCATGTTTGAGCGGATAGTCTGGGCCACCGGAGGCAATGCACGCAGCCGAAAGTCGTTGTAAAATGAGCAAACCAGTCCAGGAACCAACTTTCCGGAGGCGGTTTCCGTACCGATTTCTTTTTGTGGCTCTTGCTGTTGCAAACCCCCATCGTTAAAGCGTTGTGGACTTGAGCTGTACCCGGAGGAATGCCCTTCTATTGCACACCAGTCTTTAAAGCGAATGAAATGTGCATTTTTTCCATGGAAAACGATACAACAAGAGCTTTGTTTAGAGGCTTTGATGGCATCCAATAGAGTATAATTAACTATTTATTAGGTATTTATTAGGTTTATTATTACTTTTCCGCAGAAGGATGAAGTAATCAAAGAAATTCTGATGAAGATGAATATTGAGGACTGGAGTTTTTCATTGAACCAGTATCTCTCACAAATTTATAAAGAGAATAAGCGAAGTCTGAAGATGTCTAGCTCCGGAAAACACAAACTGTCCGGTGTCAACGAATACCTCGAAGAATCTAGGAGAGTTATTACATAGCCTCTGTGTAGTAGAAGTAGAAGAAGAATATATTTGATTGCAACATTAATTAGTACAGTGTACACATTATTTGATAATTTTGTAACGGGTTCGACCCTGTCTTTCCTCGTTATTTGTAACAAATCTTTGAGCTTGTCGTTGTTGATTTTAGTTACCTGCTTAGGCGTTGTGACGGGAGTTGTGCGGGGAAAAAATTTGAATGTAAAAACCCGCATTAGGTTAAAGGAAATGTAAGGAAAAAATAATAATAAAGAAACAAAAACAAAGCCTAAGTCTAATCCTATTCATAGTTCTAATCCTAGCTAATCTTAACCTATTATTATTTATCGTTTTGCAACACATCTAAGATCTATTTGGCTATTCTGTTTTAGAATCGGTACCATTTTTAATAGTAATAAGGGATTTTCCGGATAGGATATGGGGATGTGTGTAGGGGTGATTTTACTTTTTAATGTTATCTTATTTTATCAATTGGAGTTCATTATATTCCTAACGTTGTAATTTAACATTAGTTTTGTTAGATATTGTTGAATGGTGTTTATATTACAGTCTTTGTGGATTAAATGCGTCCTATGCCATGGTGGGACATTTAGTATGGCTTAAAGGTACTTATTTTGACATATTTGAAGTTTCTTTATATGAGTTTTGGCACAATTCATACAAACTGGGGAAGCATACGTTAAGATAGGTCTTATCAAAGCAGTGTAGAGCATAAGCTTGTTTTTTTTTAAATCCAATTTAGATTTCCGATTTATGAAACAATAAAAGGATCGGAATATTGTTTTACATTTGATAATTTTGTTCTCTATGTGCTGTCTAAATGTAATTCTCTTATCTAGTATTACTCCAAGGTATTTAACATTATTCTTCCACGGTATATGTGAGTTGGTTATTTGTAGATGTGTGTTTGGAATTTTGTGTTTCATGCGGAAACGCGTGAAAAATATAGCTTCCGATTTGTCCCCGTTTATTTTTAGTTTCCACTTTTTACAGTATTTTGAGTACCTTTGGAGGGCGGTATTGAGTGTCCTAATTATTGTTTTGGATCTTTTCCCAAATGAAACGATTGCTACATCATCGGCATACAAATATTGATTGCAGTTTTTCATTTTTGGTATGTCAGACATGTAAACGTTGAACAAAATAGGACATCGCCTCTCTGTCACACTTCCTCTGTCCTTGAGGATGGCCTGAAAGGACGTCACGGGCTGTGGCATCCGGTGGTCACTCTCATGACGTGACCAGCACCGCACCATTTTCTCCCGATCACATTATTCTTGACCACAGTAGCGTCTTCCTTCTCATCCTCCTTTCACACTCGTACTGTTTGATTGAGTTTGTTTGCTTTTCATTTTAAAAATGTAACGTTCGTAAGTTGCATTGAACATAACACTTATACTAGAGGGTAAATCCACTTCTTGTTTCCATGATTCAAGTGGAAAGCGAAGTGTTATATTATCCACTCCAATAAAGCATCCTGTATAGATTATACACCACCATCGCCAGTGTCCATCAGGAAGGATACATCAACTTAAATTCGTTACTGATCTCGCAACACCCGGAAAGCTTTACACGAAAATTGAAAATCTAAAATAAATAATACAAAACTCCTCCCCATACTATAGATATCGTGCGACAAATAAGGACAGTCACCGTTGTGACAGTACCCTTTCCAAAGTGAGTTCGGTACAGATCGAAATACGGAGAAACAGAACGAACATCCCGAAAAAAGTAACATGCTTGAAACAATAGAACCCAGGACGAGCTTCAGGTAGAGCAGAGGACACATGGAATCCGCTTACTCTAGGATCCTTCGGTCACACCGTAAGGACACGCTCGCCGCTGTACCAAACCTGTTACACGGGCACAATGGCAGTTCGGCAGCAGGACTGTGTGCTGCCCCACCTGGGTTTCCCTTCCAGCTTAGCAGCAGCCTCGTTTTGCTTGCATTTCATCTCGGACTGACGATGAAATAATTACAATTTCCATCCGAAATGGTGCGCCGGACCGGGGGAACCAGCAAATTCATTCCGTGGTTCGTTGTGGTCTGCAGATAAGTGATTAATTTGGGGAGCAACATCAAAAAAAAAGAAAGTTGCAAAAAGAGCGTAATGATTTTCCTTGCCATTGCTGGAGTTTTCTTTTCGCTTCTTCTTTGTGAACCGCAGCATCAAACGTGCGTCTTCGTCTTGTAACAAACCACCATCTTCTCCCTTCACCGACCCTCTCCTAATGCTGCCTTATATTATTCCATCTCTATACGGATAGCAACAATGCTGTTCGCCTTTCCACCGAACGCACCTGGTTCCGTCGCGAGCAGTTTTCCGAAACCCGATTTTTTCAAGGACAAAGGTCGGTGCTTGTCGAACGAGAAAAACTTATTGCCCCCAAAAGCATTATGGTTTCCCGACATGAAGTAAAAAAAAAATGAAAAACAAAAATAAGAAAGCAAAACTGACCGTGGGCTGGGAGGGGGGGGGGATTGAAAAAATATATGGTGGGCGGGTGGATGGGTTTTGCCCTCACCGTCTCATCTGACGGCATGGGGCTGGGACCGACACCGAGGAGAGGATGGGGGTGTGGGGGAAAACAGCAAAATACTGGACAAACCAAAATGGAGATCGGTCGAAGGTTAAAAGTTCTGAAACAAGCCTCACACACAAACACACACACTGTGCCTTTGCCGAAAACTGTGTTTTTTTTTCAGAGCCGTTGGAAAAAGCATTGGAGACGAGCGGAGGAACACCAGCCCCTGCCACCGTGCTACTCCCTTTTACTGCTTGTAGGTCTTTATCATCTGCTGTTGGCAGGAGACACTCTCGGCTTTATCCCTTTTTCTCGTAATTTCACCGGTGTGTGTGCGCGCGGTACAGGCGGTTTTTACTCCCCCCCTGTGGAGCAAAAGTAAGGCTATGGGTGGTTGTGAAAATGGAAAAATGTGGACGGAATGTGAAGAAATCAAGGGAGGGGCGAGGGATGGGAAAAAAGTCCAAATAGGGAAACACAAAAATGACGACTCCACTAACAGGACTCTAGCACTCAAGAGTCCATTTCTTCCATGATGTCCATGCCTGATCGCACTACGTCCGATGTGGTTGGGTGACGCTTTTGTGACCTTTCTTCCCCCGTTCTTCTCCCACTCCTCCCTTCCCACCCATTCAATCGACCGAGCGGTGTTGTCGTTTGCTGGAATTTAATCTCTTTCCATCTTCAACCATCTTTTACCGATCAAAACCAGGCAGGCAAATAAAATAACGTCCAATTCAGCTCAAGCGAACCAGAACCATTTTTGTAAGTGAGGAGGGAGCGGCCCAGGGGGGGGGGGGGGGGGGGGGCGAGCGGCGTACATCCGTCCGTGCAACTGGTGATTCTTGAATGGGTCCTGTGTAACTCGCACCTTGCTATATTTCGCTTAGCTCCAGGAAACATTTTTATCAAACACCAATCGACCCACCTGGCGAATGTCACCCGAACGTTTTTCAGATATCACGCCGAGTCCTTTATCGGTGAAAGATTTGCTCACTCAGTGCTCCGCGCAACAATGCCGCTAAAGATCACTGCTGATGCTTCGTACCGCAAGTTGGGATGCGAATGTTTTGGTACGGTACGATTGAACTGTGCTTTCGCCAATCGCCAATAAAAGGGCTTAATTCACTGCTTACACGTGCACAAACTTGTGCAGCTTCGGCCAAACAGGGGTATTCTTGATAACAAAACGGTAATTTTTATCAAGGTTGCATCACAATTCCGGAGCGGAATTCATTTTTTTCCCACGCACTACTCGACGGAGTTTCTGGTAGGAAGTGGGCTGACGCCACACACGAGCTAAACGCACCAAACGATCCCACACGAAAACTACCTTCCCTTGGGTGGGGTGGGAATGCGCTGATACGGAGCTATTTCAAACTCTACACCCTTACGACCGTACACACACAAACACGTGGGAATGGACCTTTTCCAATCCGCCCCCCTATCCTTTTGACATTTCCGGCGGTTATTTGATGGTCGATTTGCCATTTGCCGCACGGTCCGTTTCCGCCCGCCCTCGCTCTGGATACGCTTATGTTTGCAAATCGATGTCGCCATCCATGGCACTGACGTTTTGACCACATTTGATGCGAACGTCCGACGACATCCACCAGTGCCTGCCACGCACACATCCGATAGCAGGACACTGTCAATCTCGTCGAAACAAAAGCGGAGAAAAAATAATGGGTGTGCTTTATATACCATTTCATAGTGCTTTTTTTCTCTTTCTTCCTCTCTCTCTCTCTCTCTCTCTCTCTCTCTCTCTCTCTCTCTCTCTGTCTCCGTTTAGGTTTCTGATAGTGAAATGGGAAGAAAGGGGCTAAAAGGAGATGGAAAAATAATAAAACTTCAAACCCCATCCACACCAAAGTGGGTCAGGATCAGGGTTTCTCTTAATGTATTTCTTTTCTTGTTGTTGTTGCAGCTCTTTTTCTTTATTTTTATTTTGTCAAACATACACACACACACGCACATGCACGCACACATGGGCTCAGTGTGCGCTGTGGTACAGGCTTATCCCATCAATTTCCGAACTTGAACCCGATCTCGATATAGACAAAAGGAAAACTTACACCACGGAAAGACAGTAAGTAAAACACATAACGAACGGTCCCATCTGATCTTAACCCCAACGGAAGGTTCTTCAAACCGGATGGGTACGCAACAAATACACACAGTGGTACCACGAGATACGCGTTTAATTCCTTCCGTTACCCTTACTCGTATCTCAAATAAATTAACAAAATTGAAAGTATGTTTTTTTTTTCAGCCATCTTATGCCTCTCATCTGCTGGATATCTACGCGACTGACTTCGAACACTTACCGTGACCTCCTGGAAGCTGCTTTGACTCTGTATTCGGAGGAACACCCGTATGAATTGGCTGTTATCTAGTAGGATAATGCCTTACTTCATGGATCGCGCCAATCAACCCCTAATCCTTTCCTACCCCTAAGATTTAGAGTTTCAATACTTCGGAGGCCCTCTTAGCTAAACTCTCAAACTTCTTCATGAAAAGATTATGAAGTTGGAGAGGTTCTTTTTAAACTCACGAATAGCGAAACGAGGGAAACGGATCTGACATCCAATCTAAGGTTGGAATCATTAAACCCAGTCACATATACTCGAAAAAGACCTCCAATAAATAGATGAACTTAACGATATTTCTATATTCTGCAATTATCAATAGTTCTGTTAGTGTTTTGTCCAGAATAACTATATTCACTTGTTCACTTTTCACCCTACGTTGTGTTTATTATCTCTTTTAAAAAATGAACAGAAGGTCAAAGGATCTTCGTGTTGGCTCGAAAGCCAGGACTTCCTTGAAGGGCTCGAAGGCCAGGTCTTCCTCGTTGGGCTAAAACGCCAGGTCTTCTTCGATAGGCCTTAATCCAAGCCTTTTTCGATAGGCCTAAAGCCAAGGTCTTCCTCGATGGGCCTAAAGCCAAGGTCTTCCTCGATGGGCCTAAAGCCAAGGTCTTCTTCGATGGATGAGAGCCGGATGATGAGGCTGTGAGAGCCGTATGCGATGCTCAGAGAACCGTCGTTATGAGGCTGAGAGCCGAACGTGGTGGGGCTGCGCTATAATGGTATTATATATATCGTATGGTCATATCGTATGGCGATCGTATGGTGGTGGAGGGAATAGAGACTTAACTTCTAAATATTCACATATTATTGCAATTTTTGCAATTGATTGGAGGAAGCCTCTGGTATAGGATTAAATCCTGATTTTAATAAATTAAAAACTGAAACCTAAACTTATGACTAGACTTATTCTAAACTTAATCTAAGAAACTTAACCTAGCTTGCTGATGGTGGCAAGAAAGATAAGGCCCTGATGATATCAGAATCAGAGCTCAGGGACTTCTGTTGGAGTTTCTTCAAAACTCCCTGAACATAATCCGCTATCATCAGGAACCCTGTTTGCTCATGGAGAGCTTTCGTGGAGTACCTAGTTGGTAGACCTAAGATCGTTTTTAGGAAACGATTTTGTGCTGATTGCACTTTTGCTAACTCCCAGGGAGAGCACCTACTCCAGGCGTTGCAACCATACATCATAGCAGGAAGCACTATTTGGCAGTAACAGGTCATTTTATTTTCCTGTGTGTCCTATTCCTCATATCTGCGGATTTCGATCTGATATTTGTTATTTGCTTCTTGAATGTCATACGTCCATCGAATATGACTCCCAAATATCGTGCTTCAGAGGCCCAAGGAATGATTTTTGATTCCAATTTTAGATTTCCCACTTTCTCCATCTTATGCGAACGCATACCTGGGTTGTATGGAAATAGTAGAGCCAGGGTTTTGGTATTATTCACTACAATTTTCCAGTCTTTGAGGTACTTCACGAATGTGTTCTGACTAAAACCAGCGCAGGATCCCCTTTTATACCCTGTTTTTCGGGTGCGAGTAAGCCGTGCGCTAGGCGGAATTTCTAGGAAATTTTGGTTTCTGATACAACAGTTAGTGTGTCCTATGCAGTGCTTGCTTATATCTGAAATCTTGCCCGTACCACGAATCTCATGGCCCCACCGTATATACATACACCCACACACACACACATTAGAAACACCCAACGGTTAAGCAGGAAGCAGGAGCAACGCCGGATTTTCGGATCGGAAACGCTGACCAACGTTCAATATTGACCGATGAGGGTTAGCGAGAGCAGTTGTGGATGTGGCTGCACATATACACAACGGTAGCAAAACAGTAGCAGTAAACGTATGGAAACACCTCGACACGCGGGCGAACAGCAAATGTGAGGTTATGTTTATTTTCCATTATTATGCGTGTAGGGTTGAATGGGGCATTTTTGGGCCCTACCTCCCTCCCTTAAGTCTTTTCCCTTTTTTTGGTTGTAGTTCCTCGTGTGCTGGTTTTATTCTGCCTTTTTCTTCGCGTCCATATGCGGTGTCTACCTATCAACATTTAGTGGGGGTGTCGTTACCCGTCAAAAAAGAGGACATTCAGGTTTCGATCGAGGCTATAAAGGATAACGTTTTGTTGTTGCTGTTGGATAGGCTGTTTCGTGGAAGAGCATACCCGTGGTAAAAGAAGAAACAAAAAAACGGGGCCTTTTTTGTGTTCACAGCGCACCTGATTCGAGGCTATTCATTTCGCAGTGGTGTTTTATTTTCTATCCATTAGAGGATATTTTACCGTTTACCTCTTGGGACGTGGGTTGTGCATAATGTCTCCCAGGGGGGAGGGCAATAACAATAGTGGGCAGCACGTGAACGTCACGTTTCCCAGCATCGGTAGGTCGATTACATCCAATGCCAGTTTCTGCTAAAAAAAAATCTACTAGATGAAAAAATAGTCCATTAGATAATTTTGTCATGTGCATTGCATACATGTGGGCGTTTTTTCTTCGACCGGAACGAATTGTATACTTTATGAGACATCTTGACACGAAAACCGAACAGAAGTTATGCTATTCATAACACAAGAGGCAACAACAAGAAAAGCAATAGTACATTAGAAGCGTTCACAAGCGGCTTCCTTCTGCTGCCAAGACAATCAACTTGGGCGAGGGTACAGATAAAGATAAAAGCTTCTTCTTCGCACCGTCGGACCGGTGGTGAAGTCCAACCGTCCACGAAGAAGATGGTTTTTTCCCGGGACGATGTGACGGTATTAGACGCCAAAAATAAAAAAAAGGATGGCACAAGAACAAGTAATACCGAGTCCCTGATAAAGCATCGCAGAAATTAAAAGAAGTTGAGCACGATTAAGCTTAGTCACGCGCTGGTGTTATGTAGCGGAATAAAGGTGACCGGTTAAAACCTGGCCCTCCGTGGGTGCGGAAGGTACAAAGACAGATGGTACGGGAAATAGACGGGATGAAAATGATTATTAACAGACGCTTTGCCACCCCGTTTCCATTTTCCTTTCCCCACTTCACTACTCGTCCTAGCCACGGTGCACGGCTGTTGCGTGTTCGATGCTCACCGCTCAATTTACGTGCTGCAATGCACTTGCCATTTGCCAGAAGCGTTTTAAGCAAACCACACTTATTTCGCTCCTTTATCACGATTGACGGTAACGTGGGTTTTACGGGAAGCATTTTCTTTCTCTACGCCAGAAAAATGGCAAAACAATCTTGCGTGTCGCAATGTTCGACATTTGATCGATTCGTTCCCTCGCGGACTTTAATTTGCACGAGCAGCAAATACGCACAAAGCAGTCCTTCATCCCTTTAAACAGCTGAGGTTGAGATGAGGGGTGGGATGAAAAAATCCTTCCATCCACTCGCGAAGGTTGAATGTTTATTGTTACACCGGTTGAATAATTACTTCGAGCGGCTTCGAGTTTCGGGCGGGAACGGTTGTTGGGGAGGGGTGTGGGTGGGCAAACAACTGCAGAATAATTAGCTGCACTTAATTTGTTCCTTTCCAGGCACCCTCACACCCTCCCCTAACGTGCCACGAGTTGCAGTTGTAAGTGTGTTTTTTTTGGTTTTATTCCCGCACTCCATACAACCGCAGCGCGACGTAGTGGATTTGTCGTCAAACGTGCGAATCCTACGCAGTAAGGTGAGGGTAGCCAGTGAAAACCATCGAGGGAAAAGTGTGAAATCTGTGAACACATTTTCCCACGAGTAGGGGATTTTGTGTGTATGTGTGTCTGTGTCTGTGTGTTTCTCTTCCCGTGTCGTTCAATTGCTCCAAGGAAATGTTTGCCAGCTGGAAACTTTGCCCACTCAGCAGGATCGATCCCAGTTGCTGCCTCCGTCCCGCACCCCACCCGCGCATGTTGTCACCTCGTCTCCGCCAATACTATCTGCCAGCGAGCACATCCTAGCGGTGTTTCAATTTGTGCAACCTGCATCGAGTACGATAAAGTTTTAAATCGATTCCATTGCGCCGACTGATGCCAACCGATAGGAAAGCACTCGGGACATCACTCGCAAACCCGCACAGCCCACACGCTGCACGATGTGAACCTTTCAGCGGTGTGTGCGTGTGTGCGCACGGTATTGTTTTATACGGTTTATGTGTTTCCTATCCCACAGCTGATGGGAAATAAAATGGACAAACATACTGTGTGCCTGTAACGAAACCTCAACTGTACCAAACGGGATGCCCAGGGATGGTTTTGTCTGTTTCTTTTTGCTCACATTTCACCAAACTTTATCCCACCCTCACGGGACATTTCATCCCCTGCTCTCTCTCTCTCTTTCTCTCTCTCTTTCTTTCTCCCTCTCCTCGTACACCTTCCCCAATGCATCCCCAACCAACAGACCCGATGCGCCGTGTACGGTACGATAAGCGATTGCGATTGTTATTTGCGCCGCAAGTTATGCAGCCCGCCCGGCAGCTATTAAATGGAATTAAATTGATCCTCCAAGCTTGATGCTCATTACCGTGCGTTGCACTATGCTTGCGTGTGTGTGTGTGTGTATTTGTATGGCTGGTGGACAACGGTTAGATTGTTGGCTTTACTGCCTTCACAAACGGACGTTTAACATTTTGCGTCCTGGCGTAGAGTATAGAGTGGTCGCTGTTTTGCTGTTGTTTTATTTCTTTCCATAGTGTTTATTACTATGAATGGGAGAATAAAAAAAAAAGTTACATACACCCTTTCCACTGTTACGTGTCCGTCTGTTATCTACGTGTTGTGCCATTTTGTTGCTGTTGGTATCATGGTAAAAGAGAAGATTTATTTTACTGCCTTTCACGGCTACGTTTCATTCGACCAACGCATCAAGTGCACTCAATCTCCCCCCATCTACCCATCGGTGGCATCCCGCATAGCGTGCGCAACGGTCGTAAAATGAGCTGAACTGTTGGTAAAAAGTTTTTTCACGTTTCGGCTTCAATGCATTTGATTGCAAGCGCGCGTCGATAATAGTTTGACGAGCAAGCAGTAAATGCAGCGTAATGAGTGTTCTATTCAGCGCCGAAGCGGGCACTATGTACACGTTCTTGCACCGCTTGCAAGACGCCTTACGAAGGTTAAGAAACTTCTCTCCCGCACTGATGCATGGAGGGGGTGGTCATAAACTGCTATCATTGTTCCATTTTCCAATTGCACATCACTTCAGTCGAGCGTAATGCGTTTATATTTCCCCTGTATTTTTTTTTTTTCATTCTTTTACTAAAGATCGAAAATGGGTTTTTATTAGATGGTGTCAATTCATGCAAAAGATACACCGTAGCCACGAAACAGTATCCTGCATAGCAGTAAGAAAATGATTTATTCGCATCAGCTGCTTGCCAGCAACACATTCTGCTTTTACGCCTGAATGTAGGCAATTATCAATCTTCTTTTACAGATTTTTGTCCTATGTTGACGGAGGACGTCAATGCACTTGCTCTTTTTGAACGGCACGTGCTAATTTTTGGCAGTGTGTGCGAGCAGGGCGTGTGGAGTAGAAGACTGAACCACGACTCACGCCCTACCAGGAAGGTCCACGTCATCGACCCGTTTGGCACGAGGTGCAGAGGATCACAGCGAGTTCGTAAGTTGGATCAGGTGCAGCCGCGAATGAAGAAATGGAAAGGCCCGAGTTTCCTGGAAGCGGATTGGCGACCTGGCCATCTCACCACGACCTGCTCAACTCTGAACAAGTTAAGAAGAAGAAGAAGAAGAAGAAGAAGAAGAAGAGGAAGAAGAAGAAGAAGAAGAAGAAGAAGATAATGCTCTTTTTTATTTTTCTGATTGAAAAATTTATTTATTGTTAAGTTCAAAACCTATTCAACATAGCTGGCGGGTTTAAAATTCAAACATTTTCCGCCCACAGCTATGCAATCGAAATAACGCGTACGAATTAAAATGTATCTTTTGCGTCAACATTGCATACCTTGCAGGCGCCTGATTTGTATCTTGATAACTTAGCTTGTTTTTCAAGAATCATCCACATTGTGTAAAACATAACGGAGCGGTAGGAAAGGTGTGTATAACACAACCGGAACTCCCTAATGATAGTTATGCAAAACCATAGCCACCACACGGTGAACCATAAAGCCCCAAAACCTTGGACCAGTATCGCATTTCGGACACCCCTCTGTTCTCTCACATGAACCCCCGCTTTTCATTGTTCGGGCTTGCATGTTTGCGAGCGTATGTGTGTGTGTGTGTGTGCCTTCGAGGTGGTGTGGTGATGTTTGTATGCTAAATGTTACACGTCTTTCAAAAAGCACTAAAGCTACCCTTTCAACAGCAAGCCAGCGCCATTTCCTGCAAGCTGTGTTCGGACGAAGGACGAAGGATTACGTTGGGACGCGTTTTAAGGGAAAGCAGAAAACACGGTGCTGCTGAATCTGTTATGCAAAAATATAACGACCGAACGATTTTCTTAACCCACATGAGTTTACAGCGAAAAAGGAAAAAAGGCTCCCCGATGCGGACGAAAGCTTCCGGTGTCGTTTTACGCAAAAAAGAAGCAAGAAGGTACCGATAAGAAAAGCCTCGCCTCGACTCCCGTACTCCCAGCTGTGCCTTCCTCTCGCCGTTCCCAAACACCGTTATCACAGTTCATTGATTCGGTGGGAGTTTTTAGTAGTCGATTTGCGAAATAAAACGGTGACATCGATAGCCATTACCTAAATTGTGGATGTCCGAGACCTGTTTGGATGCCGAAATCGGTGGAAGGCCAGTCGAGGAACCGTCTGGATTACGAGCTGCCAGGCCGGTACTAAAGATTGTGCCAGCAGTGTGGCGTGTAACAATCGAACTGAGAGCAAAGACCACACATCACCGCACGCTCTCGCTCAGGACTCTAGCCGATGGGCAAACACAGATGGTGTATAGCCTGGAAATTGGCGTAGGAGGAAGGAACGCAGACGTCGAAGACGAGGCAAGAATTGTTGTTCTGCTGACAGCATTAACATAAAACTCCCATAGCAGAACAAATGTGCTACCGGCAACACCAGGGTAGGGGCAGCTGGTAAATGCGTTTCTACGTGGCCGGTTTGTCGTGGTGCTGCAGCTGCTTCCAGTTCAACATATCGGCTGGATGAAGAGAACACAAGGACGTAGGTGTATGCATTGGTTTGCCGTAAAATTGTAACTTCAACCTCATCGCTTGGGCGACACCTAGCAGAAACACCATAAATCGTATCTACGTCCTTCACCCTCAAAGTTGGCCCTGCCTTTGGGGAGCAAACTTGAGCGGGGTGATTTCTTATCGGAAGTCGTAAGATGTCTCCACCCCGGAGCAGAGCAAGCACACACTCCTACATTTATCGCATCTCGCACAGGGAAAAGTAAGCCAGTGTAGTCGGGTCGAGTCACAAAAATAAAGCTTAACTGCTACCGAATAAATTAAAGCGAAGCGCATTCAACTTGGAGTCTGGGAGTTCTGAGTCAAAACTCTACTTAACAGGTACCATGACTTCTACAGCTCGTTTGACGCTTGTTTTATCCGTAGCATTAAATTCACCTTGCGTACTTGATTATTTTATCCTAATTGAATTTACTCCGCAGCGGTAGCGTTGCTGGTTGTATACGTATCCGTAGCAGCCGCCGGTATGGACCGAAGCATAATCTATTTACGAGCCGTTTTGCTATCGGGGTTCCATCGTAGCGAGTAGTTTGCACTTGATGAATCATTCAGCATGTATACGAAGCCACTTCGCCGCAGGCTTGTTTGTTTCGCGTTGAATAGAGAACAGGCCGGGAAAAACAAGCAACCCTACCCTAGTAGTTTTGCAAACCACTCCCCTAACTCCCTAACTTGCCTGCTGACTTCTTAATGGTAAGTCGCTTTCCTAGCGACATTCTCGCTTCGATAAAACCAAGCAGTCTAGATCACTATCACCTCCCCGGAGCTGCATCGATTACATATTTAATCGAGCAAAGCATACAAACGTGCTGCAGCTTAGTCATGGTTTGTATTGCTGTTTGCATACATTCAGGCGGTTACAAAGCAAAACTCACTAAAGCCGTTTGCGAAAGAATCATTTCGCTTCGTTTGAGGAACAATTTCACCACGGCTTGTCCGTGCTGGCAGCGCAGATATGAGATTAAAAACATTCAATCAACAACCAAACAACATAATATCTTTAAGCTCAAAAAGAAATCCATCAATCAATGTTACATACGACCGCGAACATGGGTTCTCCGTAACACACACCCACACAACCACACACAACGAAAACATAAAAGCACTCGTTCGTACAATGCCTTTTGCATAAAGTTTTGGATGAATTGAAAATGATGTGATTCACCTCGAGATTGCAGAAGCACCAAAAAGTAACGCAACGCTGTGGAATAAAACAAAAAAACTTCTCCCAGGCGAGCGATGGTGAAACTCAGCCGGAAAGATTAAGGGGATCATGTTCCAAACATTATTGTTCTCTTGGAAGTGATTTTTCGTTCCTCTCCACTTTGGCGAGCTTTTCCTTCCCAGCAGTCTGATTGGTCGTGTGCGTACGTTTATCATGATTGGTTGTTTGCTTGAGGTTTCTTTCTAAACCTTGAAGCGTTTTTACTCGATCACTTTTGAAAGATTGGTATAACGATTAGTAAAGTTTTATTTAAAATTTAGTACGATGAATTGTTGGAAACGTTTTGCACAATTAATTCATGGTTGAAAAGTTTTGATTGTATTAACAAATTTATTTTGCCTACATTTAGGCGCATAGTTTTGCTACAAAAAGGTAGCATCAGGTGCAAGCTCTAATAAAAATATATTATTTTCATTTGCAATTTGCAGAAATGTAAGCCGAAAAGCAGCAAACATCTTTGAATCCGCTTTCCCAGGAAGAGCAAAGAATGCTCGTTAACGAGTGTGCTGCATGCAGTGCAAGCCATGCCTCAAGTGGAGCAACTTAATTGGAAACTAAAATCTTGCATTTGCTTGAAGTTTTCCCGTGTAAGCCATGAAGCGAAGGCTAATGCGAAGGAAAGCAAACACTTGGCGGCAACACGGCAAAACTCAGCCCAATGTGCAACGGTGGTTGACTTCAATGTCTGTCCTGCATACAAGCAGCAGCCGGAGCATGTTTGCTTTGTTACTTATCTACATGAATAAAGTGACGATGTATTCATTTGTTTTGCAGCTTACCAGCAGCGGCTGGGTTGCTGTTTGCTTTCCTGTTTTTTTATTCCACTACACGCTCAAGAAGCGCGGGAAATATCGCTTAGAAGTGGCTTTGATTTTTTCTAAGCGGATAGAATGTAAGGTCTTCCCAGCCGGTAGCACGGCTGCAAGTCTAATAGGGTGCCATTGTTGTTGCCATGTTGCACCGAATGGGAGTCCGACTTACGCAAGCCAATTGCAGCGAATTAAGGTATAAAAATAGCAAAATATGCACATCACACTGTAGTACCATGAGCACCAGAACCACCTGTACGGGTCCTTGAACGCCAACATCACTTCCTATTGCTAGCTGCAGAGCGTAACCTGGATGAAACCATTTGTTTGCTAACAGGCAGCTGCTCACTCGCAGTGCCCCCGGGATCAGCTTATCTATACGTTCCCATCAGCACCGGTCGTCATGGCATTCTGGCAACCTGAGAACCTGGCTGTTCCGCGTGTAAAACTTTTCCCAACCAGCGGGAGGCATCTTCGTTTTCTTCTTTTTCTTTTGTAAGTGTGTGTGTGTGTGTGTGTGTGTGTGTGTGTTCGCAGCACCCAGTAATTGATCATCTCAACTCGCCGGGTTAGACCTTTTTCTCTCCGCTCGGTTGTGGGCGATGATGGCGGAGCATGGTTTGACATACGCTTCACCGAAACCTATTTACTTTAACGACCATTAGGTGCAGTGTTCACCTTTCGGCACACAAACTTTTAGGGGGAAAACAGTTCCGCGCCGTACACTCGTCGCATGCCAAAAAAAAAACTTTTCGCCGCCTTATCAGCAACAGTCACGCGCGGTCCACCGGCAGGCAAATGTGGCGAGGTGCGCGTGTGGTGGATGCACGAAGATATGAAGACACACGACTCCATGCTGCTTTCGTGGGAAATTCATCTGCACAGACAATCGACAGGAACGAAAAGCTCGTGAGCAACGAAAGGCTTTACGTACAGGCCAAGGTAAATAAGTGCCTGCCGCCCTACAACCCGGTAAACATAAAGCGTTGCGTGTGTGGGTGCTTCAAGAGCCATCGAAATGCTGATGGAAAGAAACACATATGCACGGGAAAGCTTCCGCTTCCGTCAACAACCGGGCGCCTCCATTTAAACCACAACGCACCGGGCGCCTCCATTTAAATCACAAGCTACCGGGCGCCTCCACTGCGCCTTATTCTGCCTGCGTACGGATTTGACTCACTTCACTCACTCACAAAACTCTTCAGCCGACCATCACAAACCATCGGAAGCGTGAAGCAAATGGCGCAATTGTCCTTAGCACTTGAAAGAAACTTTTTGCCACACGTACACACCTACACCCGTATCACGCCGTTGTACGGTGCAGCTAAGCAACAATTCGTGTACGGGGAAGATTCCGGCGTGCCCGTTGATTTTTGAAATGCGCCACGAGCGGCAGGACGGACGAGTTCATGTAGCAACAAAAAAAAACTCCCCCCTGCAGTAAACCAAATAAAACAAAACGAAACAACCACCACATGTCGTGCTGGGCCAGGGCGAAGCGCACCGACGCGACTGCAAAGCATTTGATATTGAATTAAATTTTCATAGAAAAACACCACATCGTTCATGTGTGTATGCGTGTGTGTGTGTGTGTGTGTATTTGTGCTGTCATGCAGAAATGATTTCGTGCATAAAAAGAAGCAACCTTTTGTATTTTGTGTAAACCACCTCATGCTTCCACTGCTCCCATCGTCAATGTGAATATTTGTAAAGGCTGTGCTCATTCATATCTGCCTTTTTTTTTTACTTTCTCGTAGGAGTTTTTTTCCGCTTGTTTCGTAAAAGCATGCCTTGTTTTTCTTTTGCCTGCTTCAATTTTAGCTGATGATGGTGATGCTCGCGATGATTTTAGGCTTACGACAAGGAGGCTTGCACGGTGGGTGTACGAATGATAAATTGTGCCACTGCTACCAACGTACCGATGCTGTGAACTGAATTGTTTCCTAGTTGCGCATTTTGGTGCTTTCAGCTGTGTTTAACAAAGAGCATATTTGCATAAACTTCTCACCTTATTTTTGATCCATCTATGGCATCAAATGGTACTGCCAAACCTGTACAATTTTAAAGCTTTTTTAAATAAATGGGAATATTTATTTTATGCTTAAATCTATTCCTATAACAAATCAATTATGGGTGTGAAGTATTCAGTAGATTTATGGATTAAAATTATTAACTGAGTTATTCGAATTCAACCTTGAGGCTAAGAAGTGGGGAGTGATAGGTAGGCTCAGGCTCAGGAGTGGATATTTTCTTTTCAGAAGAATTATCCGTAGGGATGTTCACTGAAGTGTTATAATAAACTATCCAGGCAAAATGTCATTAGAGAATTATTTTGAGTGTCTTGACAAATGCCATCTAAAGTCATTACTAATAAAATTGATTGATGAATATTGGCAGACCAGAAATTAAATTAAATTTCACCAGTAAAAGTCATCATGCTGTAGGTTTCATACTTCCATAAAAAGCCATAATTAATACACTGTTTCCAAATTCAGCACTGCGTTGCGAAGTAAAACTCGAAACAAAAAAAAAACCTCAACAAAGCACCACACGCACTATAAACGTCAAGATGACTTATAGCAATGGACGGCATTTAATATTCGTTCCATATGCATGGCTGATGGCAGTACCGGCAAAATGGACCACGAACACACGCCATAACATATGCAAGTATCCAACAGTTCGCCATTGCCAACACACAATTCGCAGGATCATGGTCGGAACAAACGAGCGAAGCAATTTTGGGAGAAATTCTCACCCACACCCGTACGTGTGCCCGTGTGTTCGTGTCCATCATCTCTTTATTTTGTCATTTAGAATTCGCTCATTTTGCTTCCCGTGCACTCATCCATCTTATCCTGTTGGCAATCTTGGCCGGAGCAGTTTTTTTTTTTATTTCCTGTACCGGTACTCATATCGCCCTTAAAGTTCCTCCTCTTCTCAGCGTTCTACTACCGCCACGTTCGCCCACATACAGGGCTGTGTACTCGGTCTCTCGACAGCCAGCAGTCGGTGCCGGTTTCTCATTCGTTCTAATTTGATTTCGACATCAAAGTGAACGAAACTGGGAGGGTGCCGGTGTGCCGGGAAAAAGAAATACACCTATAACACCGGTGTTGGGATATGGCGCTGTGCACGGACAAACGATAAGGCAACGACCAGTTGCAGTTGGACAACGAGCGGGTGACCTGTCGAAGGGAAAATTATTAAAAGCTAATTCATGGAACATGGAATATTTTAGTGGAGGTTACGCCTGTGCGCCCGGGCCCGGTTGAAGGGGAACCCCCGCACCGCAAGACCACCTGGGCGATGGCATCAGCTACCAACTGGGCAAAGATTGCCGAACGACGGCGGATAAGGATCACGTCGGCACGCACCATAAATAAAACCGAATTGAGGATGTATTTCCACCCAACCAAGCGTCAAACATCTCCATCTCTCGTGTCCATCATGCCGTCAGATACAGCCTGCTATTTCTGGTGTAAACGATTGATAAAGAACTGCCAAACCATCTTCGCTCTCACTTTGCTCGCAAAGGCGTTCAACCGTGATGGACGCTAAGGGTGAATATTTCGCAACGGTGTTGATGTGTCAAATTTAATGAGCCCATTCGTACGTGGAGCGTTCCGTGCGCGTGGGGAACCGGCGGGGCACGAGTCAGGTGGCACACAGGCAACGGGCAACGAGATGGGCCGGAAGCGGAAACATAAAATCGGAGGAAGGTTTTCTCCATTTTTCATTCGTCCACCCACGTTGCTAAATTCATCAAAAATCGCACCTGAAGGTTCCGTCGCCCGAAAACAAAAAATGCCCAATGTTTTCCAGCCTGGTCTAAGGCACCCCGCTGTTTACGCAAACCAACGCACTAAGCGAAGCGGCAGCAACAACAAAAAAAAGGCGCCGGCACACAAGCAATAAAGAGCGGCTTGGGATCGGCTGGCTGCGATGCGCAAACAAAAACATCCTCTACATTAAATCGGATGTTCGGTTTTCCGGGAAAACTTTCCTGTTCCTGCGTTTTGATCCGGTGTGTGTGTGTGTGTGTGCGTGTATTTGCATCTGTTGGTATTGTTAAGCTTGTTAAACAGGCAGGATGGTATGCTTAGCTGCACGAATCGAAAAGACCTCACCTTTTCATTATTACGAAGGATCGATTGTGAGGCGACTGTTGGAAAATATTTTTCTCGAAATTTTATTTTCCAACTCGAAACAAATGCTGCTCTGCTGGTGCTTAGTTGTAAAAACACACGTAAAGATATTGGATAAAGAGGGAAGGTGTCGTATAGGATGGTTTTTAATATTTCTCAAAATAATTTCATAGGGGCTTAGTCATCTACGACTCACGCTGTACAAAGCAGAAATTTCGAGGACATTTCAATGTGTTTCGTTGTCGAAAAAGTTCTTCTCAGAATAGAATGCAATTTTTGAATGTACAGAAATATCCGATACTATTTGACTTTAATGTATTTTTGATCAAAATAATTACCTTACTTAAGAAGTGGTGTCTTACAATTTGCAGGAAGCAATTTTGGTAGCAATTTCCCACTTAAGAAACAAAGCTGCTCCAAAATATGTGAAAGTGACCTAAGAGTTCCCCCAAACAATCATTCTGCTGGGAGGCAACAAACATTACTTAGTGACCCGAATATCAGAACTGCTACTTTCAAAACTGTTCACTTATATTTACCTAATTATTGTACATTATTATCTTTGGACGGCTAGACCAACTTGTCAACAGCTCTATTTTTATATGAAAAAAACTAAAGCAAATTATTACCCCTGATGATAGACATCGACTGTAAGCAATTTAAATAAGAAAAACCTCAAAACCTCAAGAGCTTACGCACCGCAAGGTGTGTACTTAAGATGATATCTTACAAGGTGTAACCAATCCACAACGGACCCCCTAGATTTCTCCCAAAAATAAAAGAAAGATAACCCTCATCTGGCACTGGAAATCCCATCGAAATTCGTGATTCCAATCGGCACCGACATCACGGCCGGTACAAGTACCTCCGGCTATATAAGGGGAGCGGAAAAGCAACATTTTCGTGGGTTTTTTTTTTCGAAAGGCAACCAAACAACGGAAGATGATGAAATCTTTAGCGTGTGTTGGTGGCAAAAAATTTGCTGACTCGTCCGTACCATGGGCCTCTGTTCCCATGTCACCTTTGGACGAGCCTGAAGGGCCAACTTCCCAATAAGCACATCGATGAACCTATGCTAATGGGAACACCAGTGTGAACGGCAACCGACTCGAGCGTGTCTATTTCGATTCTTATCGACTGATTGGCTCTGGCCGCTGGCATTGCGGAACCCGGCCATTTGCATGGTCCGGATGCGGGTGAAGAGGACGGTGAGAAAAATGAATAAATATATATTTGTGCAGTCAAGCCCAATGCGAAACAAAACCACACGTAAGGATTTCATACACTCCCATGTTATGGTTAGTGTTGTGTAAAATTCGTATCAAGAGCGAGGGGCATAGAGATGGAGAGAAAACATCTACATTGCCCCAGAAAAGGGGGCTTTAGCTAAAGAACCACCACTAGGCGCCTCTTGTCCGAAATCGAGAAAAACAACGACAATAGAATCGCCCAAACTTTCCGATCTCAATCAGCATTGGAGGACAGAAAAAAATGAACCGAGACACAAAAATCATATCATTGGAGCTTGCACAACTCCTTCCCCTTCACCACCTTAGTGTTCCGCGCCTCTACTGTCCCGATGTGTCGTTGGAAGAAAGTTAGACACTTTTATCGAAAACCCCTGGGTTCATGGCGGAGAGTGTCTTTACTGTTCGGCCTCGTCAGAGTATGGTGGGAAGGGACAGCAGGAGTAGGGTCTTCGTGTAATAGAATCATGGAGGGATTCACCAGCAACTCGAAAAAGATCAGACAATCATGTTTCATCTTCCTAGGGCGCTCCAACGAGGCCAAAATGGGCTAAAAGCGTGGAAGTGGCAAGGGTTCAAAATTGATTTCTTTTATTTCTAGTGAGCGAACGAGCTTTTCCTTAGTTCGCAATGTGTGGAACACCATAAAAGAAGCCAAAAACTAAATAACAAAAAAAGAAACAAACTCATTCACGCTACAAATCTATCTTCCATTTCAGTTTTAAACCCTTTCTTTCTCTTGCATTTACATCCCCTATTTACACCCCATCTTACTACCCCTTTTCGTTTTTAGGTACAATGGGCAGCCATACTCTTTTTTTATTACTTTTTCTCAAACTCTACAACCTCTATAATCGTGACTATTGGTGTTGGTGTATGTGTGAGTGTGTGCGCGTTTATGATGACATTAGCGGAAGGAAATAAAATCAAATAAAAGGCAAAAATCACACACATCACCACCCCCCAACATAGGGGGGAGGGGGAGGGGGTCCTTTTTTATTTTAGAAACTTAACTTTTTTGCTAACGTCAGCGGAATAAAACCACCCTCGAGAAAACCCATACACACGCTCACGCTCGAATCATGTAAAGCTGTATTTATTTCGCTTCGTTGGTCGCTTTGCTTTATCTTTCTCTTTCGCCCGTTCGGTTGGCCTTCGGTTGCGGGAAAGTGGTGTCCGAAAGATTTGTCAGCAGTATCAACTAATGTTGCAAGTTTTTGCACTTATCCGAACGCCGGTATAAGTTTTATGGCGCTCAACACACTGCGCTGGTGTGTGTGTGTGTGTATGTGTATGTGCGAGTAAAAGCTATCTTTCCTGCGATGTAACGGTTTGACTATCAACAATCTGCCTGACGAGTGGGCGAGATAAAAGAAAAACGAAATGCGAAACAAACCGAGAAGCAAAACCAACAAAAAAACAACAGCGAAAAGCGGAAACAGGAAATGTACATCAAATGAAAAAGCGGATGAAATAAATCAAACGATATGAAACCAAATCGAATAAAAGTGAAAGATACTTGAGAGAGGAAAGCAAATGGTAAGCAAGGGCAGCAGGCGAATAGGGGATGCGAAATTATGGGAACCTTTCGCCACCGTGGAAATGAACGAATGGATGGATGGATGGGCTGGAGAAAAAAAAACCCATACACACATAAACCAAAGGGAACACATCGAGTGTGAATGCGGGGAAAGGACATTTAGGAAATTGAATCATTCCGTGCGATGCCACGTGCTTCAAAGCGTGACCCTCGACTCCGTAACCCAACTGGAAAGTGCAACTTTTTTCCTGCCGTTATTGCTGTTTAGCTTTGCTTTCGATGCTTTTTTTCCTTTTTTTCCGGGATGAGCTTTTTCTACCTCCATCTTTCTCACCAACCACCCCACCCCCTTCCTCTCGCATCACCCTCTCAATCATCCTCTTCAACAGTGCTGATGATTGGATGAGAGATGGCCGGTAGTTGTTGAAATCTGATTCACTTTAACATAAATCAAGTGGCAAGAGATACAAATCGGAGCACCGATTCCGGTTCAGACTCGTTTCGAACGCAAACATTTGCGACTCAAGTTTGGCGAATGGTTCATAAAAACTATATAGGGTACGGATGCTGTGCTACATTCATATCACGAGTTGTTTGTAGTATGTGTAGAGATGATTTAATAGTTCTAATACTCACAAATGTCTGAGAGATAAAAACATAAACTTGACGTTACATTTTTGTCCAACTGTTGGACGACTAGTCCACGTCTGATGATTAGACATCTCACTTAATCTCCCAATTAGTAATTGTCGTATGGATATGGCTGTAATGATCTGATGTCACTATTAGTCAGTATTATTAGACGTCAGCATCTCCAAATCCGCCCAACTATTCCAACCCAATCCACCAACAGCATCATCGAAATGAATTTGATTTTATAGGGTCTCGGGAAGTCATCCAATTATCAGAGCAAATTTAATGTAATGTGATTACCAAAAAAGATATCGTTTTATAATTTTAATTGCTTGCACAACTGTATCAACAATTGCGTGGAGTCTTAAATTTCACATTAAATTCCCCCCCTTAGGATTGACTATCAGATCGGATGCAAACTTCTGCTGATGCCGATACGATAATGTTACGCTTATTGTACGAATGTTCAATACACCAAAAACAGTTGCCTTCGTTTTATGTCTTTAACTCAGACGCGTGCCGTCATCGGCAGACACTCGCCCAGGCAGTCTGCAAATCGAACTCAATCGCCAGTCTCCATTCCACCCCTCCAAATCACCTTCTGCACCCCATCCTGCATGAAGTATACCGAGCAGACCGAAAACGAATCGAAATTGCTTCACATTCGAGCCACCCGACACAGACTGTTTGGGAGTGATCGAGTTACAGCTGTCATTTGGCAGTATCCGATTTCTGCCACTCCGCCACGCACCACGTTCACCGTGATTGCCATTGTACGAATGCGAAAGGACACCGAAAATTGCCATTGGTCCAACATCTCGGTGTGTTTGTATCAAGGGAAATACTCTATCCAACTCAGTACAGTTGTTCTTCGCGTGCTTATGCGGATTTGGAAGTACGTTTGATTCAGTGGAGGATCAAACCCCTTGGTGGCACAGGGCGGAATTTTAAAATGGAGGCCTATAATTTTGCTACGGCATTATCGGTGTTAGTGAGGTGTACTTCAAACATGATTTAACAACACCAGCAAAGTCTCGGGAAGAAAGCTCCCTTGCATACATCTCAGAGTTCTGTTGCGTAGCCCTGTAAACGAGCCTAGTAAGCTAGTCTACATATAAACGTTTGCATGCGCTAAGGAGAACCATCACGCCACTACTTGGATCGCCATTAGCTGGTACGAAATTCCATACAAAACCAGCTATTTTCAGATTGCCGATACCAGGAAAGCATCCACGGAAGAGGTAGCACCTAGTACAGCAATTTTGCTCGAAAACCGCCGAAAGGTATGCAATGTTTAAACACTAACTTTCCCGTTGGTGGAGAAAAATTTCTTCGAAAACTACCAGTTTCCGAATGTATAGTACCAGGAGAGCATCCACCGAAGAGGTAGCACCTAGTACAGCAATTTTAAATATTGCATACCTTTCGGCGGTTTTCGAGCAAAATTGCTGTACTAGGTGCTATCTCTTCCGTGGATGCTCACCTGGTACTATACATTCGGAAACTGGTAGTTTACGGGAAAGTTAGTGTATAAACATTGCATACCTTTCGGCGGTTTTCGACCAAAATTGCTTTACTAGGTGCTACCTCTTCTGTGGATGCTCTCCTGGCAATATACATTCGGAAAGCTGGTAGTTTTCGAAGAAATTTTTCTCGACTAACGGGAAAATTAGTGTTCCTGGTCCTGGTGTAATTTCGTTTATAGTTTAAATTCACAAAGTCGATATTCTTCTCTGCATTAAATTTATCACATAGAAACAAATGTTTTATATAACCAAGGAAGATATTTTTGATCAATTTTTTACCTTTTAAATTAATTTTTTTTGCAATAAATTAACTCTGCTGTCAAATTTTCAAAAATCACACAATCGGCACAAATTTTTTGGGGCCCCCAACACGGCGAGGCCCTAGGCGACCGCCTACTCCGCCTACCGTTTGATCCGCCGCTGGTTTGATTTCCGATTCTACCAACTTTGCTAGAACGGCATGCTGATGGTCTTCATTCTAGCTGAATAATGGTTTCGTGGAAATAGTAGTGAAACAAATTTAAGCTTCGTTTACGAACGGGTAACGCTCATAGAGAGATAGAAATAGGGTTCATACAAGAGAGAAAGAATGAGAAATAGAAGGAGAGAGAGAGAGCAACTTGTAATATGTAAGAAAAAGTAATGTGGGTTGCATACGCTACAGGCGGTTTAAAGAGCATATCCCTTTCCAGGTGTCTTCCATAACTCTAATGTTGATCGTACTGCGTGCATCGTTACTGTGGCATGCTTTTCGATAAACTTGGTATCAATTCTGGCCCAAACTGAAATCATAGAGCACAGCTGGATGAATTATTGCTATTGATTTTCCTCCATCCGATTCATCCCCTTCTACACACAGCAACGCATCGGTTCGCTTTTGTCGCAATTGAGGATCGAATTTAGAAGCAATTGAGGGGGGGGGGAGATTATTATTTATTCATTAATTCATCAATCCACGGAAAAAAGACGCTCAATGTATAAAGAAGGGGGCGCACCACGCAAACGCCTACCCTTTGATGCACGACCGGTGATGTAACAGCAAACACCCCGGCACGGGATCTGGAGAAAACTAATTGACGCCAGCCTTATCGTTGTGACAACTGAAACGCGTGTACGGCGCGTAATCCAATCTAGCGGGAATTGAAATATTAAGCTCCCATCAGTACGCTGACTTACGCGTCGAACTCGTCGACTGTTCCGACCGGGCAACGATCGAAGATCATGAATAATGAATTCCTGCCCGGGTTCTCAATGCCCCTGCTGCTACGGAGGATGGAAGGGATGGCTATGGCCGGTTCCGAACCCAAAATTACCTCCAACAGAGATCCACACCCTTAGAATTTAATGAAACTGTCATCCAGTGTAGCGCCATGCTCAAGCTCCGCAACCGACTACCGACGGCAAACAATTGGGCTTCAGGCTGAAACATTAGCATGTAAATTAGTGTCCTCGATGCCCATTTAATTATGCTTGGATGGGCAAGTAGATGGTGTAGGGGAACTTTTCGGACCTTGTAATCAGCCACGGATCTATGATTATTTCGATGTGTGTGCTGGCATGTGCTACTTGAGACCGTCTTTGTTGCCTGACCAATTCCAGTAAGGACCTTTCAATTTGTGGAATTTTGTCCCAATTTCCAAACCCTATTAAAATGGTTACACTCTTAGGTTTTATTTTTTGTTTTACCTCATTGTTTTATCATCTCCCTACCTGCAGTTTAGTCCATCTACCCATAAGATCTTTGCTCATCTATTTCTATTCACTTTCAATTGCTACTTCGCAATGCGATGGCCAAACATATTATCCTTGACGAAGTAGCAAACGAACCAGGAAAAAAGCCTTTATTAAAATAATACCATTCGTATCATATTTCGTATCTGGTCTCATCTCCTCACCAGGGGGAAGGGAAGATCGGAATGGGAATTGGGTGGAAGCTCTCGCAATGATCCGCATAATAAAATTAAATCCCATTCCACGAAATCATGCAACGCAAACATTAAAAGAAACCAAACGATAAGGCTCTGGTTTCTTCCCGAGCCGAGTGCTGAGGAAAACGTTGGGATCGAGCGTCCGGAATCGGTTCCAATTAACCAAAACGGTTCAAGAATTATGAGCACTCAAATGTAACGACATCCTCCAGTGCAGGCTACACCTCTCCATACGCACACCGAACCCGCACCAGATCAAAGGTATTTGAAGCACGCGAAAGAAAATATACCATGGAGGAGGAAGAAAAGCTCTTCAGATCTTTCCGATTACGGCGAAAGCCCTCTCGAGTGTGGGAGTGCGTACGCACCACGGCAAGGTATGTCTGTAGGTGTGCCGGTGCGAGTGTGTTTGTATGTGTTCATAAATATATTTTTATAATATTGGCCGATAAAAATGCAAATGATTATGATCACGGTGGGGTTCCTTTCAGGCGAAAGGTGACGATGCTTCGTTTCGTTTATTAAATGCCCATTCGTGAAGGTGTTATAACCGCTGTAGTGATTGGAGTTTTGATTGGAGTGGGGGTGAAATTATTAAGACAATGCTTTCATGTATAAAACTGAATCCATTGCCATTAGTCTATTGCTCGCTTTGATTTATTACCTCGGAAAAGGGGTCTTGTAAAACATTGCGCCGGATAGTATGCAATCTGTAACTCAATTTTGTTTCTTTAAATAGCTCCAATGGGTTAAGGAATGACTTTTGACATTAATGGGACCTCGTTCGCCATATCCTACTCCACAACTTTGAGTCTTCCCTTACATTTTCAGTAAAATTAAACACAATTATAATTAAACACAAATTGCATATGTTTAGGCGCATACAATTCTAGACGACGAAAAAGTCATAAGTTGCTCAGAAAGAAAAATGTTATTTATACTCATAGAGGACAGTAAACCTTATCTTTGTGGCTTACAATATTATTCAATGTGATTGATCATGTTTTTTTTTTCAATCCACTTTAAATATGCATCACCACATCATTAGTGACGAACAATAGGGATCCAAATTCGTAATTTGACAGTTATTGAATGTAAGCAAACAAAACATTCCATGATACTTTGAAGTTCCTCTTTAAACGACTCTGCAAAGTCCTTTGCTCCCTTACTTCTAAATACGCTTGCCAGATAATCTACTTAGCGATGAAACCAGCCTGTACAAATCACTCAAAATAAATTACAAACGAATTTAAATTCATCCTCAAATTGAAAAAAGAAACACACGCACAAAACATCCCCAGACATCCGTGACGGGAAGTTTTGTGCTTGTTCCAAACATCTAAACCACAGACCTTTTGCTGCTTAATCCGATCTAGATCCTGGTTCCGATGGATGATGAATTAATCATTTGCTGGAAAGCAGTCGACAAAAAAAAACACCCCAAACATTATCCATAGACAAGCGGAAAGCCAAAACAAGTCGAAGGCGCACCGGAAAAGACGATCGAGACAAATAGACTCCCCTGTGTTCCCTTTGCGCTGTGTGATTTAAAAATTAGTCTTATTTGCCATTCGGTCGGATGGGATTCCGATCCGATAGATTTGCCTTTTTCACTGTCCGCCATTCGCTGGCCTTTCTCGCCAACACCGGTACCACCTTGGAATGGATCGTGCAGTGCGAAACGGCGATAAACATCATGTAGAGATGTTTCGATCAACAGCAACATCCCACAAAGCCGCCCAAAAAATCGCGAGAACCGTGAATCGTTGGCAAAATGTGCACAACGGACCATCAATTATAAATCCACTGTTACGTATTGCCGGCAAGCGGAAGAGCGAGAAGGGTTTGTGGAAGGTTTTACGAAGAAGTATTTTTTGCCTAACAAAAGCAAACGGGCAGCATAAGATAAACAACTACAGCCAGCCAGCTCCCGAATGGGCGGCCAGCCTTGAGGATGCTAAAGCAAATAAATGCTCCCCAATCACCCACCACCACAAACACGCACAGCTCTACTCATCTTTGTTCATCTGACTTTGTTTGTATTGGTGTTTGTTTGTGTATATACTCTTCATTTTCTACTTCCTGTTTTCTTTCTTTTTTGCCTTTCAACCGTTGTCTTTCCGTTTACAGAAGCGACCCCTGTCTATTTTATAAGTCCAATCCACCCGCCCGTAAGCACCTCCTATCCCGTGCCCGAGGATGTGGGGTACGTCGTATGTATATTTCAACCATTATTTGCGACCATTGTTGTGCCAATCCTCCATCCTCTGTTCGGTGCTGAGGAATAGTCCTTCCACCATTCTTCATCCAGCCATCAATGGATGATCAAAACTGAAAATCAATCGACCTCTCCGAGTGGAATATCAATTTACAATGTGAGGCATTTGTGCTGGACGAAGGGGAGGATGTAGCTCCACCGTTAGAGAGGGTTTGTAAGCGCCTAAAGAACCTCCTTCAAAAGCACTAGTCCGGAAGCATCCGGATCACAAACGAAGCGGTACAAAAATCTAGGACAAGCTAGTCGTTCAAAGATGAGTGTACGGGATGGGTGCGAAGTATAAAGGATAGCTACAGCACACCCAAGATGACCTGCCCTAGGGAAAGAGAAAGGGGCCTATGGGTGAGAAGATAGAGTATATAACAAGCAGGACCAGAAAGGGACATTCGTTTCCATCCACTCCCTTAAACGGCGCTCTGCTGATTGATGAATAGTGTCACTAACGAAAAGTGGAACGAAATCCAGCAGAAAATGTGTGTCCCTACGTTGTTTTTCTTTTACTTTTCCGATAGCAAAGCGAACTTTCACCCGCATATCCTCAAAACTGTTATCTTTGCTGTTACTGTATGCCGAACAAAGGACTTTTTTCGTCAAAATTCAAAAGAAAAATAGAACGAACATCGATTTGTGTATCGATTCCAATCAACATTCAAATCAAAAACAGGAAATTCCATCAAATATCCTAGCTCAACACCTAAACCTGGTTTAGCGCACAAAAGGACACCACGGCAACAAAAGGACTCGCCGATGTTTCCTCGAAGGCGTGCTTAATTGAGGCATCAAGCTTGCTTACAGCGTGCTCGGCACGCGCTCCTTTCACTAAATTTCGCTCGTCAGCACATTTGGTGCCGTGACCAGGATTGTTGAATTCCGCCGAACGGAAATGCGCCCGGGAGCTGTCGGAAAGCCCGGGGGTGGGGAAGGGTGTGGGACTTGTTTTTGCTTCCATTGTCCCCCGCATTCTTTCTCTCACCGCATTTTGATTGCCTTTATTTAAGGCAGTCCAGCACCGGAAGCCACACCACAAACTATCGGCATTTAATCTTTTTAGTGCGAATTTTTATGACCCTCATTCTCCGGCCAACACAAAAAAGGGCAAGATTCGGACATTAAATGCGTTTTTATACAGATATATAAAATGGGACGAAACTTTGCGTACTGCGCGGTCGGAAAACCCGGGGCTGGCTTATTTGCTTGCCGCCCGGTTTGAGTGGCTGTCTCGCGAACGGTTGTATTGGAGGGTGCCGCTGGATTGACGCCTGTTGGCGATGGTGTGTGATCGTTTGGGGTTGTTTTTCTTTTTACTCGTTTGTAACAGTGTAGGTTTGTGTGTACCTTCTTAATTAGATCGTTGTGTTTCGGCACTGCTGTCTACACTTGCTACCCCTGCAGCCCCGGGACCGCGCTACTCATGTCTATCCACCGGAAGTGTTCCACGACTTCCATTGCCGGTCTCCGAACCCCATTATAGGCCTATTCTATTACCCCATTAGCTGGTGGTTGGGAGCCATTTTCGAGGGAGAAGGCTGGATAATATACGATCCCTCCGGAGTGCTCCATACCCCACAAACATCCAAGAACTCCAAGACCGGAAAAAAAACCAAAGGCCCTGCTTAAGGAAGAAAGATGGCGCGAATGGGCTGCACACACCCGCATTCCCAGAGTCGCCGAGCCGCTGAGCCGCATTGATTGTTTTCGCTGTTATTTATAAGAAACATTTAAGCCAGCATGATATTGCTCCCTCGTGTGGCGTGGGTAGCACGGAGTAAACGGTTGATGGAGGGGAAGCAGGAAGCACGAGACAAAAAATGATACTGAATAGCAAAATTTACATAAAATATTCATCCAAGCTTCGGTGAACGTTTTTACATCAAACCAACATTGTTTCGCTCGAAAGCGCAAGAGAAAGAAAGAGAGAGAGAGAGAGAGAGAGAGAGAGAGAGAGAGAGAGAGAGAGAGAGAGAGAGAGAGAGTTGTGCCCGGATGAAGTTTGTACGGGTGTAAGCGTTTGTCGTATTAGTGGTGCTCGCCGGTATTACCTCTTCCAACCGTTCGACTGGGCGCCGGATTGGAACACGGAATGTATGTCCCTTTTTAGTCGGTGATCCATGCGGAATATGTCCTTCCCTGGTGGCCCATTAAAGCAGGATGATTGATTGCTATCTGCTATCAATTGACTCGTCGGTGGTTTGTTCTTTCGTTTTTTTATTTTTTTTTCGTTCGAGTCTCTTTCTCTTGCTCTCTCCCGTTCATTTTGTCGATCGTGTTTTGACATGTGCACCGATTTCCGTTCGATTTTGGCTTACCCTTCGTGCGACTTTTATTTGACGGCCTGGGCCGGGTTTGAATGTGGTCCGACTTTTTTATTGTTATTATTATTATTATCTACGCTTTTCCCAGCACCCTACTCAACCAACCGGAAAATGGTCGCCGTGCGGGCAAACGTTGCAGATTGATTCACCAGGCCAGGCACACGCACCACTACTGCCACGATCGATTGGCACCCGTACCCGCGAACTTCGGGCTGGTCGGGCAACAGTCATTAATATCACTTAAGTGAGCGACACTCGATCGGTAAACGGTGGATGATTGAGGAGCGTAGAAAGGGAGAGAGAAATCCGTCCGAGCGAAGGACACGTCGATCGGGCCGTGTTCCGGTAGAGTAATAGTAGCCAAAAAGGCACAAACCGAACATCCCCTATCCCACTCCGAAAGGGGTGGGTAATAGGAGGGAACAAAAAACTTCCACCCTTAAAACCCGATGCCAAACTTGACGAGCCCCAGTAATCGTGGGATATTGACTTTTGACAGCTCCGTTTCTAGCATGGAAGTTGAGGAAGGACAGAAAAAAAACAACTCCGATACCGTACTATTCGGGTCGAAAATTTCTCTCTCACCAATTTCAAACTTCATTAGCTTGACTTTTGCCAGCTGACGAAGGTTGAAACGTTGGCGTGCAAAATGTTGATCCACTTCCGGCGTCAACAAAAAAAAAACGTCTGTGATGGAAGTTTTTTGCAGTTTTCGCCCTCGCCCTCAAGTCTCAAGGCTGCAAAATTGGTGACAAATTGCGGCATTTATTTACTTATTTCTCCACACCAATGCCATGCTCCGAACAGTTATGCGAACCGACCTATTACCTATTCCTATTCCCCATCTCATTCCAATTACTTGGAACGAGTTCAAAATATATACACAAACACACACAGTAAATACAAAACAAACAAATTATGACAGCAAACTATAAACGGTGGTGTGAATTGCAAACACCGTCAGCGCACAGCTGTGGCTGCTAGTGTAAGCGCTGCAGGGGTTTTGCCCTGGTTTACGATGCTCAATCCATCATCGTTCGATGACAAACGCTCGAGAAAAGTCACCCATTATAACCGGCCCGGCCAGAAAGAACGACGCACTAACAGAGAATAACGTCCCCCGTCGACAGATTGTTCCCCACCCTTACTGCGCTCATGTTTCTACCTTAACATTTGGACCGGATGTTTGGAAAAGTCTCCTTGTTGCCTGGGGGGAAAAAAACCGGCGGATGGCCATCATACTGCTCGGACCGGGGTACCAGTTGTCAGTCATTCCTGTCAGCAGCGGAACAGCTTATTACTCCCGAGCAACCACACGCTCTACGGCCCACGGAGAACCTTCTCCAAGGAGAGCTCGTCACGCTCAATTACTGTGCGAGTCGAAATGTGGCTGAATAGTTTCTCGTTCGCCGTCGGAGGCGCTTCATTAGTGGATGTGCGTCACAGAGCCAAACCGCTAATTATCAGAGATATGTTAATACACGTGTAATGTGGAGATAACAGCGAGCATTATCAATACATCCTAAAGTGGAAAGCGGATATCTTAACGGTTTATATAATATCATTAATTTGATCCATGTTTCGAATTTCACCTTATGACTTGCCGGGGCATAACTGAGTTTATAAACGTTTTATTAATTTTACATTGTTATGTTTATCCTCTTGCGTTGGTCACACTGTACCACTGTGTTTAAACACTTTGCAACCAAACATTGCATACCTTTCGGCGGTTTTCGAGCAAAATTGCTGAAATATTTGAGAGAATTTTACATGTTAGGATGGAAGATCATTGTAATGCAAATAACACCATATCTGAAATTCAGTTTGGATTTAGAAAGGGACATTCAACAGCACATCAGCTACAGAGGATGTTAAACATCATTAATGAAGGTAAATCTGTTGGAAAATCTACAGCAATCACTTTGCTGGACGTAGAAAAAGCGTTTGATAATGTTTGGCATCACGGCCTTCTTTACAAACTTAAAAAACAGCTTTTTCCTATGTATATTATAAAAATGATTCAAAGTTATCTAAGCAGCAGAACTTCTGCGGTATACCTAGGTTCGACACACTCTGAACCTTATGAAAATAAAGCAGGTGTACCACAGGGCAGCGTCTTACGACCGCTGTTGTATAATTGTTACACAACGGACGTCCCCGCACTAAATGACAATACTCAGTTATCTCTTTATGCTGATGATACAGCCATCTTACATCAACAGAAATATCTGGCATGTCTACATGGTGGACTGCAAAGAGCATTAACAAAATATGTAAAATACCTCCACGACTGGAAAATTGTGGTTAACTGTGCCAAAACGCAAGGTATTGTATTACCATGTAGAACAAATTTGTGGCTTTCCACCATCAGGCGTAGAGTAAAGTGTATTAAACTAGAAGGCCATGCGATCACATGGGACTCCCATGTTCGCTATCTTGGCGTAGTTATAGATCGCAAATTATCTTTTAAACAGCACATCAACCATATAAAAACAAAAGTCCTTGGGACGCTGATGTGCCTTTATCCTCTAATCAAAAGGAATGGAGGACTAACAACGGAGAACAAGATCATTCTCTACAAACAAGTAATATTGCCTGCAATACTGTATGGATCAAATGCATGGGGAACATGCTCCCCTGCCAATATGCTTATTCTACAACGAATACAAAATAAGATCTTAAAAATGATCCTGAACTTACCTCTTAGATACAGCACCCACGACCTCCACAAATTAACAGAAATACCACTAATACACGAGAGGATACGTACTGATTTGGATCGCCTTAAAAATACCAGCTCACGATCCAACGCCGAGCTCATAAGAGATCTTTTCTTGTAAATATTTTTATTATTTTCTTCGGTAATAGGGTAGGTTAGTTAGGTTAATGATATATTATTAAGTAGATGTAAGCTAGCTCTAGTACTAATGTTTAAGGTTTAGTTTCATGACATAGGTCCAATATGAAAGTTGATCCTTTTCACTTTCCACTCTATAATTGTCCTTCCAATTCCCGAATCGTTAGTATATTCTAACCTATATTTTCCAATCTCCACAGAATGAATTTCTTTCCATAGCGTAAATATTTAGTAATAAAAAACCTATTCAGTACAAAGCACCTGCGACAGTACACCCCTTTTATGTAAATATGGTTTATCATGAATAAATTCAACAATAATTGTTCTTAAAAAAAAAAACGAGCAAAATTGCTGTACTAGGTGCTACCTCTTCTGTGGATGCTCTCCTGGTACTATACATTCGGAAAGCTGGTGGTTTTTCTCGACTAACGGGAAAATTAGTGTTCCTGGTCCTGGTGTAATTTCGTTTATAGTTTAAATTCACAAAGTCGATATTCTTCTCTGCATTTAATTTATCACATAGAAACAAATGTTTTATATAACCAAGGGAGATGTTTTTCATCAATTTTTTACCATTTTAAACCATAAATTTTGTGCTATAAATTAACTCTGCTGTAAAATTTCCAAAAATCACACAATCGGCACCAATTTTTTGGGGACCCAACACAGCGAGGCTACCGCCATATAATACATATATTTTTGGTACGAGAATATTAGAAAACAGACCGTAAACTTCGGCAAATATTGTGGGCGATTGTATAATGACTTGAACATCATGCTAGAAATTATAATAATAAAGTATAGCTTGGGCATTTCGGTGCGTTCTTTATCGGTCTTCAGTATTGGCACACCATTCCCAACCAGTCGCAGATCAAAACGTCCTATCGATGAATATCAGGACTCTAATAGTATTCCTATGAACACAATCCATTTAAACTGCCTATCGTGGTAAAAACATTAGCAACATTCACTAGCCATCAGTACTAAAATCTTCAAGCTTCAAATGAACCAACCGGAATGAAAATCCTCATCACGCACTCATACATACTGCACAAAAAAGAAAGAAACTTAACCATCGAGTGTAATCTGCTCCATTGTGCAACTTTGCCATGGTGAAACTTTTGTTCTAGCCAAACACCAGCGCTGTGAAAACATCACCATGGGGGATTGCTCGTGCGCTCACCAAAACTCGGCTCAGCGTACATGTCCTCCAGATGACTATCTAGATAAGCCTCATAAACGGCATTTTATGAGATTCACAATGAAGCCATCAAAACGTCCACCCATTCCCGACCTTCGGATAGAAGGAGGGGGGTAGTAGGTCCACCATTAAGCCCTGTCAGTGTCTTCTGCGCCCTCTTGCAGTCATTTAGTGCAAGCATTTTGCGGAGATTACGCCTGGTGGGTAACGCCACCACTACCAAACCAAGATTACTTGACCCAGTTCAGATGGGCTCGGTTTATCTCATTGCTTGGCGCATAGCCACCTCACGCCAAACAAATCAAGCATTGATTTGAACCGCACGATACCAAGGATGCGGAACTGTACGAAAACCTTCTGCTGGCACGCTTTTACGAGGCGACCATCTATTTTACGAACGCGATGACAATTAATGTACCCGCCTGTCCACTTTGACCATAATAATCAAGCAATTATCATAAACAAACCACCACTTTTCTTACTCCGCGACGATGGGGTGGACTTTAACACCTTCAAGAAGGAAGATGGCCTTGTCGTGCTCGGTGGAAAATAATCTTCTGTCTATTTTTCGTTGGTTCAAAGAGGGCAATAATTCTTTCTTACCCAGCCGAATTACAATAAAAACATCGAATTGTTTACTCCACAATACAATACATATATTCGATCATCTCTATAAAATTCTATATCATGTTTTGCTTCAGTAATTGTTTTTCCTTCCAGAGAAAATATATACACTCCCGGTAAGGAAGGAAGTCTGGTTTTCATTTCCGGTCTTAAAGTTGGGCTCAAAATAACTCACCTAACTTCTTTTCGCCTCTTTTTTTTAACTCACGTATCTCCCGCTTTCGTCTCTCCCCCACACCCCCACCAACCACCCTAAGAGAAAACAAAAGGATACCCATTGAAAGATGCAACTACCCTTCTGCTCTGTCAAACGTGATCCAGCACGAGCGATAAAGTTGTGTGCCTCGCCCTAACGAATTTTACACCTATATCATTTTTCCCTCCGCTATTGCTACTTCTTCTTCGTCAGCGTGTTACGGTAAATTTCGTGCGGCATCTATCGGGTGCCACGTGCTGCAATAGTTGACGGGCAAACTATGTATACACACCCCCTTTCCCGGGTGCACCTCCACAAACCATTGCTGAGAGGGAAAAAGTTTTCGCACCTACTCAAGTCAAGCTTACTCAAAAAGTTATAAATATGTAACAGGATTACATCGACCATGGTTTCTGTTTTTTTTTTTGGTAAGCAAATGGCGAATAGAATGGAAAAGTGAGTACTCGCCAGAGACAGTGTGCGCTCTATGCGCAAAAAAAAAATCCCCGTACCCAGGGGAAAGAAAATTTCACCCTGCACCTGCAATTCCGACCGACCGCATCATTAATTACAGCGCCCGGTTTGTGCTTGTGTGTAGTTAAGCGGCTTCAACCTGCGGTGTGCCATTTAAACTCTTCCCTGTTACCAATACGCAGCCGTTAACCAGCACCATGGGTACCGTTTCGCCTCGTGAGTGATGATGGTTTTCGCGAAAATGTCTTAATTATTTGCTGAAATTTCATGCACCGATACACTAAATGAGAAGCGGATGGAGGGTGGATAAGGAGGGTGTCTGGCGGGGATAAAAGCGTCCATTACGTATCCGTTCGTTTGCGGGTGCAATCATAGTGTGGTTGCGAGCAGGAGAGGAAAATAGCACCGTTAAACTTGCCTTCACTTCCATTCCCGTGCCAGCCGGAAACCGTAAGTGAAATTAATCTTATCTTAATTACTGGTCAAACTTCACCATCATGCAATGTTTTTCTTTTCCTATTACCATTTTCTGGCTTCCCTTAGCATCTACTTTTTTTTCTTTTCCTATTTTCCACCTTAAATATCGCAAAAACTCGGGAAATTGCTCGCACATGTTCCAGAAGTGTTCGGCAAAGTCAAGGTTCCAACACCATAATTTACCTTCCCTGCATCACATCTCGTGTTGCACGGAAGAAGACAACATGCGCCATTTTATTTGCCATTTCCGCTCGATTCAATGTACAACATCGAAGAAAACACGACACCGATTTATTACCATCACGCTTCGTACGTTGGTCTTCCCATCCGTGCCGCTCCACTGGACGCCATTTTATTTTACTTTTTGTTTTCGAGTCTCTCCGGTTTTAGTTCACTTGGTGGGGTTCGCAAGAAAATTACACCCCGGGCCAATGGCCAATTCGGTCGCGCAGTCGAACGGTTATAAATCTTTTCCTATCCCTCGCGAACGCTCGCTTTGGAAGTCGTCCCTTTTTTTTGCCATCGCCACCAGCATTTGCCCAAGGTCAGACTGGTTGGTCGGTTGCCAAACGTAGCCCTTGCCCGCTCTACGGCCGACACTATCTTATGAGGACACGCCGAATGAAAAGTAATGTACGGGATACGGCTGCTGTTCCGGCAGTCGGCCTCCGTCCTCCGATGGAGGCGCCAAGTGGCTCACCGCACTTCTGCCGATGCTTATTGCCGATGAGTGCGATGAGAGTGAGATGATAATTATGGTGCCGCTGCCCTCATTATACTATCTCATTCAGCAATCCTCTAGTAATGGTTAAGGGTTGATAAAACGGGACAATATGGCACACCACCCATACGTGGGTGGTAAGCGACGAACCTCCGAATTGGGCCAAACAAATATAAATTACCTAAAGAAATAAAAGCAACATAAAACCCAGTAGCACAAAATCACGCCGAAACAAAATGTGAGGCGGACGCTATATACGGGGGAGCTGCACGCATCTGTACCGTACCAGCCGCCTCCACACGATCAACGGAAGCCCATCCATTTTCTTGACGCAATTCCGAATTTTCGATTCGTTCATGTTTTTCTGCCGTATTGATTTTCACGGATTTTGCTTCCTATTAACATCCAATTAGTTGATTACATTTCACTCCACTCCGTGTATGCGTTCCACCCGGACAGTGTAAGTGTGTGTGTGTATGTGTGTGTTGAAAGTTTACTCTCGTTTGCACACAAACATGCGGACACACATACACTCGGAATGAAGGTGGAAGTCCTTAAGCAATACTGTACCATCCATTGAGCGCGGAGTGACTTTCTTCTTCCGTTCCGCTGCTAATCGTACCTAATGAGAGCGCAAACAGCTTGCGAGCTCCTTATCGGGGCAACCGGATCCAGGAGCAGCAAAGCAAAGCCGGCCGGTTGCAAAAATACTTTTCTGTTTGGCGAGCGAGGGTTAGGAGGCGAAAAAAAACATACAAAAACACTGAAACAAATCACACAAGTAAGCAGGAGCAACACTTAGGCCGTTTCCCTGCTTTCAGTTGTCACTTTCAATTTCACGCTGGGTGCCACCGTTACCGCAAGCCACCCATACCATCCATGCCCACTTTCATATCACCCATAATGGCCATAATGTGGTAAAGTTTTGCGCAAAGAAAATGGACGGGAAGGATTAAATTTCATTTGACTAATTTACTGCAGCACTACTTTACTGGCACTGCCCGGTGGCACAACTCGATGGGAGAGATGTCGCGCATCCTTGACCCTTCCTTTGCTGCATCGTTTGCCTTTTGCCTGGCGCAAATCCCTAACGACCTTGCCTCGGCTGAGCGATCAAATATTCATTTTATAATTATACGTTTCGGTGAATGGGGTAGCCGGGCTGAGCTAGATTGGCTAGGGAATGGTGCCGTACTTGCTACAAAGGCGAATTGATTTAATATACATATTCATGTGCGCATCAACGAAACGTCCGAGGCGTAGTAACGACAGCCATCACATCGTAGGCAAAGGCTAGCTAGCGTATGATGTATGGCCGATGAAAACAAGAAGCTTGTCAAACGGATAAAGTCTTACAAGTTTCTTGGAGAGATTTATACATATTATAACCCTTGAGAACACTCACTGTACAATTTTTGTCTGGTATGATTCTATCTGTGTAGTTAACGGCATAAATAATACTCTTAATATATGATGATTTTCGAAAAAGAAAACACAATTATACCTACATAAAACCTTTTAAAAAGCTGATGTTATTTTACACGCATTGCATAGTTTTAGGCGCTAAACATAACAAGCAACTAAGAATATTGTTCTGCCACTTGGGCATATTTTATAAAATTGTTCATTGAGTACAAACAAATAGAAAAAAAGTGCTGTTGCTCACGAAATTTCTGCCTGTGTTTGGCCCCGTAGTTGTGGGCGTCAAATGTTCATTTCATTTCAACTTCATGAATCTTCTAAGGAAATTATTCACAACGTGAGCATTAAATGCAAAATAAATCTTACGCAGCAACCATCAAAAACATTCGATGCCCTATAGAACAGCAAATCGATACGTACTGCAGATACGAATCGTAATGCTGCTAATCGATCAAATCACCACTAGGTTGTGGCATTGCTGAGTAAGCGTCGGTCCGTCCATGTTTCTACAACGTTCCAGACTACATCCCGGCGAAGCGATGAATGGGATCGAATTTTGCAACTCATTTCACCCCCGGATCTGTTACTCCGCATGCTCATTAGTGCGGATACACACCTTCGCACGAGGCTAGTCGCTCGCACGCCCCCATATGTGGGCGATGGGGGTTTGAGTGTGCTGGATGGTAAAGAAATTATGCTTCGTTCCGGGTAGCATGGCAGCCAAGCAAAGTTCACAAAGGCGCAAAGGACATGCCTGCAAAGGCATTGAAAAGTCACCGTGTTAATTTGGCTTCACCTTCAGCAAAAACCAACGCTCCATTACCGTGTCACCGGGCGCTCACCATCAAGCACTGGCGATAGTTCTAATTAATATTCACCGCAACAGCGCTCAAGTTCCAGCACGGCCTGGGATATCATGAACAGCATCGCGCGTCGAGTGCAATTCCCTGCGCGTTGCTTACAACCTCACCACTTGAAGGATGCAAATTGATGAGTTACGAGACGGTAACTAAACTAGCAAAACATCAAGGACCCAAAAGCCCTCTGCAGGGGATGAATCAGAATCTCCGTAAACAGCACCGCTCAGTTCGTTCTGGGAAGTGGTCCTCTTTGCATGGGTTTTTCCTTCTTCTTTCTATGCTGCTTTCATAATAAATAAAGGTGGGATTTATTACTTAACCTAACTCGTTCGCTCGAAAACAACTTTACGCTTTCTGCGCGAGATGTCGAGCAGCGAGGCGAAGTTTTGTGGCTAACCCGAGTATAGCAGCTAAAGATTAAAAGATCCTTGCTAACGCAGCGTGTAACGTTACCGGTATATTGCTGCTTCCGAGACTCACTACACTTCCTTCTCCGCCCTCTATCACTCACGCCCTCTCCATTGCTGAGGAAGATACAAAAACAGAACATACACACCTTCACAAACAAACACTCCCACAGGTGCTGCAACATTGCTGGAAAAGGATATGCATTAGTGGGAAAGAAAGCAACCGAAGCTGGTTACCTTCATTAGCAGCTTAGCGCTTAGTGCGATGGCTTCTACCGTCACTAGGTGTGGCACACACGGGCTAAGGTCTGCCCGGTAGGCGCACCATTCAACCCGTGCTGCATATCACCGGAATGGTTAATATAACCACCAAAAAGCAAACAAGCTTTCACGCGGATTACGTGCCACGTCAGAATCACGAGCACGAGGCCCTGGGTGAGGATGAGTTCTTGATTAAAACACTCTGCTATCGCCGCACCTTGCCCTTGCTTCAAACCACCCCAGCACAGAATGGACCCACCCACCCAATGCCGGCCCTGCCAAACCGCTCAGTCACACTCATTTCGGGATGAGATTTTAATTGCTCTAATTTGGTGCCATGGCTCGAATAATTGCCACCGACGCCATTTCACCGCTTATCATCAATGCTCGAGCAGCTCCTATTGCTACCGTTGCCTGACAGGTGATTTTAGCGCTACCCGTCTCGCACCGTCCCGTACGGTGTGTCTCTCAGATTTGGAGGATTAGCTTGTCCTCGCGATGGTTTCGGATGCGTGACTTCTGTGTTTGAATAGTAATAGAGTAGTTTACGCGCGGTATCACATTTCCCTCACTACCGCAGTACGGCCTCCCCGGGCTTTCCGTATCCTCCAGCCCATGGAGACGCCCGGTAGCGAACGGTGTAAAAACACCGAACCCATGGAGACGCCCAGTACCTGACGGAACGCCTGATGGAGACGCCCAGTACCTGACGGAACATCCGATGGAGGCGCCCAGTACCTGACGAAAAAGCAACACCATTCGAGACGTGTGGTTGCTTTCGCCATCTAATGGATGGGATATGATTTGTTTCATTTTGTTTACAAAAACGATGCGATTTCTCACATCACACCTACACGCTGTGTTGGTTGGGGGAAATAAATAGGCTTAGGAAAAAATATGTATAAATATAAAAAAACGCACACAAAAATCGAAAACCGCTCCGCACGCCTGTACCCTTCTTAGCGTTGATACCTTTAGCGCGAAAACGTACGAATAAATTGGATTCTGGCATGCCGCCTACATGTTTGCGCTCTGCTGCGAGGCAAAATAGTCAACAAATAACACGCAAATGATACACCGTGCGCTGAAAATGAAATGTTAAAAAAGAACACACATCTATCGGTGTTACGAGGAGTTTAAAAACGAGGTGGCATCTGAAAAATTGCCTCGTTCCTTTTGCCATGTTCAATCATACAAGCTGTATTGAGATTGTACACCGGAAGCAAGAAACCGGCGCGAAACGCATTGCTCAACAACTTACTCCATTCAGCAGAAAAGTAGAAATTCCACCAGACAATCGACGCGAAACGGAAACGACTTGCGCCGGGCAAGGCAAGGCAAACGGAACCAAATCAGGCGGCGAATGTAACGCGTAATTCAATTAGCGCTTTCGGAGTTGGCGAACCGAGCACAACCCAGCGGGGGTGATGGAACGCACCCGGATGTGTTCAGTGTCAAATCAGTGTCATTGTGCGGGTGTCTGTTTGCTGATTCTACTGACGTTTTGAACGTTTGATCGCGAGCAAACAGACAACGGAACGGAATACATCCAACGCTTGATCCCACAGCTTAAAGAAGGCTCTAAACGAAGTTTTCCTTGCTCCAAAATTCTTCTTCGTACTATTTTTTTGGTCCCCTCTTCCCAATGTGCCTCAACCGGAATGATTGGAAATGATGTTTCAATTTCGCCATGCTGCTGAAGGCCACCCAATTGATGGCACCGTTCTAGACCATGTTAAGCAATTTATCGCCCGGCCAATAAAACTCGCACTCGCCTCCATTTTGCACGCCGGCGGGTCATCACTTCTCCGTTGCTGCGTCAATAGATCACCACCGCGAAACTAAGGATTAAATTCAGCCAATATTACGAAAAACCACCCTTAAAATTGTGTCCCATTTGATCGGTGCCGTAAAAAAATTTGACGCCTCCCGGGCACGGTGCCTAATTTCAGGCGTCATTAAGCGAACAGAAAGTGGCTAATAAACGGCAGGGGTCGGCCATGCCCCCTCTTGGGCACTGCCCTGTTTTGCTGCCTTAGAAAAAAAAAACAACAGATATAAATTTATCAAACTTTCAAAACCGGGAGCGTCCCACACCGCGATTCGGGCGCCGCGGAATTGGTTTATGGGCCGACCGTGCCGGCAACGCCTGAATGTATGCCGCCCCGTAACGACAACCCGGGCTCGCGAGGCAATTGTGTCGCTACGGCGCGTAGTGAGCCGTAGAAGAAAAACCGCTTTCGGTCGAATTTATATCCTCGCGAAACGAAGGAATGGAAGGGGGGGGGGGGGGGGGGGTGGGTGGTGAGGGAGGGAGGAGGGAGTTGGGGATGGACAAGCTCCATGGCTCCATGGAGCGTACGGTGAAAATAGGACTACATCGTTTTACGACTCGCTTTCCTTGCCGCCTCGCCGCATCATAAAGGCAAACCCGTTGTGTTTGGCCCTTGCCAAAACGGTGACAGAACGGCGTCCGCTTTGATCCGATCTCCGAAGCGCTCCGGGAACCATCTGCTCGCGTACGTTCGCATGTGCGCAACACACATACAGCGAAGGAAACTCCGCTCAAAACCGCCCACGCCTACGCGAAGAAACCGTACGAGATAAAAACAATAAATAACCCTCTTCATCCCCTTTCCCGTCCTCGCGCGTCTAGCAACTCCTCTCCCCCCCCCCCCCCCGCCATATGTTGCACCTTAACCTTTTCGTTGCATCACCCGTGGTAAAAGGTTTTGCTGGCTGAAGGTACTGGTGACGGAAAAACTTTATTACCAACGCATTACACCACGTAATCACCATTTTCGGTACAGCCATATGCGTGTGTGTGTGTGTTTGAGGGGGAAAATTGTTTTTTCCCTTCTTTCCCACTCCCACCCAACACCTTTACTTGGGCTTGGTTTGGGAAGGACACGCGCGAACAATGCGAGAAAAAAAGAGGCAGCAAAAATGGCGCTGCGTCATTGTTGTGCGACCGCTTCTTTCGGATGGACCCCGGCACTGTGCAGACGATCACAAAACACCTTGAATATGTGCGAGAAGGGGTGAGGGGGGCGGGTTTCTTCGCCTTCAATTGATTTAAATTTACTCTCGGGACGGGGCCTGGTTGCCTTTGCCTCCGTAAACGCATTTTTTTTTCCCGCAGCCATCGTGATATATCTCACTTCTCCTTCCCCAGTGTGTGTGTTTGGGTGTTTGTGAAAGGAAATTGCGTCGTATCTGATGATGTATGGGTCGAGAGCGATCAGCACTAACAAATGGGCAACCAAGCTACCTCAAGTTCGGATGCAACGCGCTGCCATGAAGGGACCGCCACACTGTACGATCACGTTTTTTCGTAAGACCAATTTTATTTTTCACCTTAACGCTACGGTGACATCAGTTCTTCACGGGTGCGTAGGAGTTTTGCAAAAGGTGCGCTCAGATGGTGCGAATGGTTGGGTGGAGGGGGAGCGGGTAGAGCAGGAGATGGTTGGTTGGCGGGTATTGAGGTGGCGAAAGATGAGAACGCGGTGTTGTTTGCAGGTGGACACCAGGAGAGCTCCAGAGATCGTTTTGCTCAGTAGTAGCCGAAGGTGATGTCGTGAAGCGGTGCAGCGCCTCCCTGCGGTAGCGCATAGTCCTTCGCCAGCTGATCGAGCACACTCGTGCTACGTCCCTGCGCAGGACGCGGCTGATAGATGGCCGGCTGGGGTCGGGGCTGCGGGAAGGCAGGCTGCAGTGGGACGGGCTATATCAGCAAACCAAAAAAAAACAAAAACAAACGGAACCAACGAAAGCCCGAAACCGAACAAATAAACAAAACAAAAAAAAAAAAAGATGGTGGAAACAGAGAATAAGCATTGGTTGGTGCGTGTCAAAAACTCAACATTCACTCGGCGGACATTACATTGGCAGATTTGGCGGTGTGCTGCGGTGGGAGAGCGGACGGTGCAAACGAGGGCTGGGAGTAGCGGATCTTGGGTTCGGGGGCCGGTGCGGCGGCGGGGAATGTTTGCGGTCCCACATTGCGATACTCGGCGTCCGGGCGGGCGGGCAGCTGCTTCGGTGCGTAGACAACGTCCACCGGTACCGCGTTCGGGATCTGGGCACGCGGTGGCGCCGGTCCTACCGACGGCGATTGGGCCGGTGCGGAACCGAAGTGGGACCGCTGCACGTACTGCGGTGCGGGCTGGTACTTGGGCTGGGGCAGCGGCGCGGGCTGCTCATCGTAGTCGTAGTACTGCTGCTGAGGACGCTGTGGCTGCTGGTGCTGGTGCTGGTGATGCTGCTGGTGTTGCTGGATCGGCACCTCCTGGAAGCGTGGCTTCGAGACGGGTCGATGTTTCTACGGCGTGAGCAAAAAGGCGCATCCATTAGTGATTGGCGAAAGTAACTCACTTTAGCGAATGAAATTAGCGTGCGTGCGATACAACAATGAGTTCACTCGTTAACTCCCTCCTTTCTAAATAACTCACTCATTCATTCTGATTTGCAAAGAGCAATTTAACAGGGCGAACTACATACCTGCAGGCGCGGCGCAACCGGCACGTTACCGTCATCGTCCTCGAGCAGATCGTCCTTGCCGGTCGTTTCGTCGACGAGCGTCGGTGGCGGTACGGTGATACCTTCGCCGGACGGCTGGAAACCGTACTTGTTCGCACCGTACTCCACCACCTTCACCTTGCCCGTTTCGTCGACATACCCGTACTTGCCCTTTACCTCGCCGGTTGCCAGCTTCGTTTCGATCTTGAACGAACCGTCCGCACCTTCGTAACCGTACGTGTACGAACCATCTTCGTTGTGTCTAGAGATCGGCGGGGGAGGGGGTGGGGGGAAAAACAAATGGAAAAAAGGAGAAACGAAGAGAGAGAGAGAGAGAGAGAGTGAGGGGAACAAAAGGTACACACAATTATGCTTTAGGGGGAAAAGGTAAAAAACAAACGCACAACAATACTACATGTCTCGATTCAACTGTCAAACGCAAGCAATGTGAGCGGTCTGTGGTCACACGTGTGGCAGTCTCATGTCGCCGCGCACCAACCAATCGACACCAACACATTGTTATTTTCGGATACGTCGCGCCCGTGCCCGGATCGAACGGAAATTTCAACTCGCTCGGTCACCGACATTGATCGATGGTTTTACTTACACGTACCAATCCCTCCATTCCACCGTGGGTGGACGAACGTGTGCGACGGCACGGTCACGTTTGATGAACTTTAATGCTGTTGCCCAAGGGTGGCCCCAATGTCCGTAAAGAAAAACCGATCCAAAAAAAAGAGTTATCCTGGACACTGGATCCGCATGTGCAGCTTTACGTGGCACTTGATGGACATCATCATCGTCATTGATTTTTCTTCCGCCTTCCGCTGGAAGGATTAGCGTGGTACCTAAGGATACCGTGCCCGGACTCGGATCTATCCGGGTACGGAGTGTACCTTTAGGTGATTGTCGGACGAATTTCTCGCACATCCATCCACGAGAAAGTTCTAGTTTTGGGTGGCTTCGGGGTTCGGCAAATACTTTGAACAATCAACCGCAAAGAGGGAACACAAACAAATTTCCTGACGAGCTTCCGTGCACACGCAACGCCTTAAGCTTGCACACATCTACTCCGCGCGTTTATCTCCATTCTGCTTTCCACGTGAAAAAGCCTCCCTCATGCAATACCTTTGTATTTGTGTCTCACTCCCCCTCTGTGTGTGTTTTAGAGTGCACAGAGTTGAGTTGGGGGCGAAAATGAAAGGAAATTCTTTACATCGCGTACCCGGCGTACCAGCGTGCCCAACAAACTCACCGGGTTGGGCCGGACAGGCCGGGCTGCTGAAAGCTTGGCCGAAGCCCACCCTGACGGCCATATTGATTTTCCAATCAATAAACTAAGCAAATGGTCGAAGTATCCTGCCCGGCACTCGCAGGAGGTCCTTCCACTATCCAATATTCTCCACCATCCAGCATTCCACTCCCCACACACACACACACGCACATACATACATACATACACACACAGACACATAGACTTCCTTTATCACGCCATACATCTGCTAAGCGCTCGTTCGTAACAACCGGAATCATTTATGCTGAGCGGAAATGGAATCAGGATAAATGACTGTGAATATTTTTGCCCTTCCTTTTTTTTTTAGCTCTCCCTTTCTCTCGGCCGATCATTCGTGCGCCCCATTGCCGGCCCTATCCGTCGAGCGTGTCGGCAGAAATGGTGAACGACTCCACAACCGTCGATGACAATGGCCGAAGGTCGAAGGCGAGCACTTTCTTTGCGAGTAAGCGTTCCCCGGTTCCCCGGTCGCGTTTGATGAGGAGTTTGATGGAAAGCCCAGGGTGTGGGTGGGTTGGGGGTGGCTGCGAGAGGGCAACATAAATCAACTGGCTGGTGAAACACACCCGAAAGCAAATATATAATGCCGGGGCAGTTGGGAAAATCCTACCAGCCGGGCGCATATTCCACGGTTCGTAGCCGGTGAGCCTCTTAAGCTCTTCTTTCTGTTGTTTTCAACCCCTGGCTCCAGGGTCACTTCCTCACCCTCTGTCTCTCTATTTCTCTCGCTCTCACTATCCAAAGACCTACGCAGCATCATATCGGTTTGGAGTTTTCCGAAAGATGATGAAGAACGGCCAGTAGATGGCGCTTAAACACCCAGCACAAAACATAGAGCCTAACCCCCCATCCCTCCTCTCTCTCGATTCCTTATACCTCGCTCTTTATCACCCTGCCACCCAAAGGAACGAGGCTGACTGATTTATTCGCACAGAAGCTGTTTGGCAGGCTGCGCTGATCAACCCCGCACGAAACGGTGGCAGCTGCCGGGGCATCACCCGGGAAGGGCCCTATTAGAAGCGCAATCGGTCGAGTTGGTGTTTGGAGGATGGAACAAAAAATACGGCCCACGAACCACCAACCCCCAACCTCCCTTCCTCCCTCCTCTCCGTCATGGTTTACGGCCGGAAACGGATCCTCGCCCGGATACAACAACTACCCGTGGCGAGATGTAAAGCCACAACAGGCCAACGATAATACCGCCTCCGGTATTCCCAATCAATCGGGTACGGATTAAATGGTCGGTTAGCTCGAGCGTTCGATTGCTTCGGCAGTTTGGCAAGATGGGTCCGGTAGTTTTTGTACTCCACCATGTCGTCCATTCGCTGTAACTGTTCGCCGGAACGTACCGGAACATTCTTTTAATCAGAGTTTATTTCTTAAGTACGATTGCTAACAAAATGCTTCACTTTCCTAACGATCTCGGCACAATCGTATGTGCGGATGTTGTGTTGATACATGCTCTGCCGTACTGCACAAGACAGGTACGTTGGGAAATCGCTTCTAAAGCCGGTTACCCGGTTTAGCTTTACCCGATCGTGTGTAATGAGACGACGTTAAAGGTGATGTTACACTACGGCGTAAGGTTGCTATAAAATACTGCGCTAGCTGCATACTTTAATCCACCTGCTAACAAGCTATATGCGTATTGCACATTGCATACCTTTAGGGGCATGACATTTTATTTGCACTTTATTGGACCGTGTTTCAGGTTGCGATGACTTAAACCAAGCAGCTGGGTGTTAAAAATACTACTCACGCCCAGCGCTTCTACAGCTAAATGTTATTTATTTTAAGCTTCTATAACAATACCAACAACACCAATGGCTACAAAGTGTATCTGCAAAACCGTATTGCAACGGTCACCCGGCAAAGCAACACCTCCGGGCACGATAGTTGTCGGTGTGAACGCACGGTGTGCCATCCCCTCTAGGTACCTTCCTGCTGAGTGGTAACAATGTTGTGACAGTGCACTGAAACCGAAAATGGCATTTTGGCCTTCCGAATCGTTCGCACAGCTGCTTCATGCGCCTCCATTGCTCGCTTTAATAACTATGGCACTATCGCGTCGGCCGAAATCGACCGGGACGAAAGGTAAGGTACGGGAAGACGGTAGAATACGAAGAGAACCAACAACAGCAACAACAACAAACCACCCCCCCCCCCCCCCCCCCCCGATAAAGTACTTCTGAAGCAAAAGCGCCTCCCTAAGGCGTACGCCCGACCGTTGACGGTTGGTACGGTTTGGGGAACTTTTTCCCAGCGGGCCGTTGCACTTCTGCGATGACATTTCCGGCGGCCGGCCGCACCCCGACCGGTTCCACCACCGGTCGACCTGCTCCAGCACCGGTCGGGATGAATTTCGAGTGAATTTTGTCGCCCGCACGCAGCTTGCAGTTGTTTCGCACTGCGGCAAAGCAGCGCTTCCGATAGTAACCGCTTCTGTCGCTGTCACATTTTTGCGTTTGTTTTATTTGCACCAGAACGGATTATACGGCACAAAGGCGAATGGATCCGTGTGGGGGAAGTTGGGATGGAGAGTTTGTGGAGGAAAAGGATAGGAGGATAGGGAATGGAACAGGTCATGTGGATGACATGTGAGATCACATCGTCAACCGATAATAGACAAACAAATAACGGACGAAAAAAAAACAGTATGGAAGGAACCGTTGTCACCCAGACGGTGCAATTAATTTGAAGCAGTTCAGTTCGGTAGTTTTGTATAGTTTGCAATACATGGATGTGTGTTGAAGTGCATGTGAGAGATTTTGTTTTGTAACCCGAAGTGAGGTTTATGTTTTTTTTTGTTTGTTTGCAGTGAGCAAGTGATTTAAGCAGACCGCCATTTCGTTCCAACAGCCAGCCGCAAGACAATGGACCGAGCGAGAAAAGAAACAGAGAAACAAAACACTAAAATACAATATGGCCGCGAAACGAGATTGCAATACGGTGCGCGTTAAACCAACCCGGTGTAAGCGTACTGTTCACCGCGAGCTGTCGTTCGGGTGTGTACGCCTGAAGGTATGCAACGTTTGGTTTTTCAACATCACCAATCAACCCCCATTGAGTCGGAGTGTCCTAGGTCTCCCGACAGACGCAGCTCAACGAAATTGTCAACAGCATCTCCCAACGCTCCGTTGGGCTGTTAAAAGTGAAGTAAAAACGCGTGATTGCATAACTTCAGGCGCTGCAAATTCAAGACACGACGGAGTGAGCGCACAATGGGGAAAAGTCACACATACACCGATACAAAACATTCAGCACACCAGCAAGCGTACAGTTGTTAGCATTCTCGTTTTGGGAAACACCAACAAACCAAACCAATCTCATCGGTCGGTGTGTGTGTGTGTTTAGTTGCACTGTTTGGTCAACTTTTCCCAACATTGATTAATTGAACCGCAACGCGCTGGACTTTGGCAGCATTCCAGCGCTCCCTTTTTGATTTGGCATGCAGTTATTTAGCGAATGTAATGACCATCCGCAGATGTGTTATGGGTCGACCTTACGCTAGGCCGTTTCGGTTTCGGCAAGCGGTTGTTAGTTTGCAGCTCCTGCACGGAAACGCTGTTACGGTTTTGCTTACCTGTTGATCTGCTTCAAGATGGGAACCGGCGTCGGTTTTGGTTCTTCCGCCTTGGTGCCGATCCGGAGCGGCGCCTGTCGATACTCCTGGTAGTCCTGGGCAAGGATAACGCCGGCCAGACAGGTGGCGATGGTAAGCTGCAATGGAAAATCCATCAAGAAACGCACAGACTACGGTTAAGTGCTTTGTTTTATCGATTTACATTACAAATCCCCTTTCGCCAGGAGGTACCACTCCACCCAGAAGCACGCGGTACCTGTGATGCCGTGTGCAGGACTTTATCAGCACCACGTGCCCGGTTTATGTTAGTCGTAGGATAATAACGGATTGATTTACGGACCAACCAACCGTACTGCATACTGCGGGCGGGTTGCACACGGAAGTCGTGCAGAGATGCCGAGATGGCTGATGCGTTCGTCTTCCGAGCACGTTTGCAAATGATTGTCCATCAATTTTGCTATTATTATTCATAGAATTCCGAACACCGCTTCCAGCTTGGACCAGTTGAACGAAGCGCACTCACTCGAGGTCACTCGGGCTGCCAACCTAAAACTCTACTGTCCGGAAGCGATCGGTAGCGAAAACACGGAGCTCAACACGAGCAGGGCAGAATTAATTACGCTTGAAATATTCAGCAAAATCGTTGGTAAGGCTGAACAATTTCTTTAATCCTTTTGCCGACCAGCAGAAGGATGTTGCGTGGAGATGCATCATATTAGACGTAAGCCTCCAGAGCGATGCTGCTCCACATCCATGACGTGTCCTGGATGTCTGCCGGGCACATAACGTCACTGCAGATGCAACAACCTTTAAAGAGCAATCTAATAACGCACGCACATATAAAACTACTAAACCACCGTGCAGCTACGGCAGCAGTAGATCATTGCGGAAAGCAAGCCACTCCGCACCGTTGTTGGGGGGTTGGAAAACTTTCTACCCCAAACTGCTGCCCGTGTACGCCTTTAAACTCGCCACTCACCCCAACCTGCAATCACGGACCAAAGGGAAAGCCAGAGTAGTAATCAAAACAGAATGTAGCATCATCGAGCGAGGATATATGAGAAAGCAACTACCGAACAGTGACGGCAAAGTATGGCAACCGGTCTGCTAAGAACCATCCCGTCGTACGCTTCCTTCTGAGTACCGGGGCGAAGGCTTTCGAGCGTAAAACTTCCTACCATTGGGGGGCGGGGGCCTTTTTTGTGTGTATGCTCCCAGCATCTCCATCATCCACTCGACTCGACCGTAATGTTCTGGTAGAATTAATATGATTTTACCGAGCCACTGGCACACGCACACACACACACTGTCCGTGGAGGAGCGTGTGTTTACTTTTGCCTGGCCGGCTTTCGGCTTTCGCTACGCAAACAATGCACAAACCACTCATTCGCACACAGCAACACGTACCGCTGGACAACAAGCCCTTGGACCGGATGCCCTGAGATAAACAGCACGGTACCACACGTACAGCAACTTTCGGTTCCGGTTCGGACGCACGAAGCGAGATTTTCTGACCCAAGACATGGAGACAGTTTTGCTCCTTCGTTTCGGGGGCCCAATTTAGATGTTTTGGATGCTGTTGATACGCGTGTGTGACGTGGGGTCTGCATGTGGCAACGGTACGGTGGCCGGTCCGGGCAGGATATTATTTACTTCGCAATGCGCCGTACGTGCTGCCACGCGGGTCACATTTCGACAATTTCCGGTGCCTGTGTCGTATTTTTGCTGCTAACGTTATTTTGTTACTGGGACCAGTGGTCAGCAATCAGTTACTTGCACCAACATCTTTATTATGCAGATCAGTACATTTAGTTTTTTTTTGGTAAATTTAATCCGACCCGTTCCTGCTCATGTGCCGGTACTTCAATTACAATTGCAATTTAATAGCGTGGATAACATAATAATAATAGGTCAATAAATGTTCCATTAGCTGGCATCAGCTCTGAAAAAAAATACCTGCGCAATAATACTCGCCGAAGGTATGCAATAAAAAAATCTTTTTAAAATTCCGTTGAGAAAAACCAAAACTGTGTTGACTCTTTTTGATTTAAACTGCGCCTTGAAGTTATATTACTCCATTTAACTCTTTTTTTGTCCAAGTTTCCAGCAGTTTTTACAAAGTAAACGTCAATAAAGAACGCTTCAAACGCTTGAACAATCTAGTGTTTAAAAATATTCCTTTTGCATACATTCAGGCGCATTCAATCAACATGTTACTCAATTGAGGTAAAACAAAATTTCTAAAACAAACAGATTTAGGGCATTGAAAAAAATTAAATTAATAATTGTGAATCAATCTTACGCTTGCGAACCACTGCCCAGAGCAACGGAAGACGAACGCTACAGGTCCCGTGGCTTTTGCAACCTAATTTCAACTTCATTTGTGACGCTCCATTCCGGGACACAGCTCGATCACGTTTCGTACGCTGGTTTCGCTGCAAAACTTCAACCCAGCACGCGAAACAGCAAAAGTTCTGCGCCCCGCTTACTAACACCTTCCCACGCTGGTAGCTGGTCCACCGTACCGTTCCACCGTGCCTGGCCATGCCCGAAAGATGCAAGCCAGGCACGTGCAAGACGGTACCCAATCCAAACCGTGCCTTGACCTGGTACCGTAAGCGTGCGAACAGCCCCATCGTCGCTGAAACTTTCCCAATAACTAAGTCGTGATTCGTGCAAGCGTTCTCCAAACCAAACGGGACGGGCAACGGGGAGAGAATGCAACATCCCAGTAGTGGGAAGGGAAAACCAGGGAGGGTGAGGTGGTTTGGGGTTCACATGCAAGTCATCATGCGCTAGCACACACACACACACAGATGCAAAATCAATATCGCAGCTTTACGAGCGTGGCCAACTTTACGAGCAATCCGGGTTCGGGCGGACACCGGATAGACCCCAAACGAATGGAGTGTCTCAAGTGGAAGCGGTTGGGAAGGTGAAGGCAAGGGGAATGGATAGACGGAAAATAGACAAACCGACCCGTAAGAAGGAAACACCGGTAAATCACGGGGGAGCAAAATAAACCCGTCCCCATGCCATGCTTGGGAAACTTGGGAAACGCGTGCAAAATCTGCGCCAAAAACTCTTTTTCCACCACATTGTCTTTTATTGCCCACCGATAGTTCGTTTTATAGTACGTTTTACGAGCGTGACGATGGAAACACATGGCTAGCAGCGCAAACGGGGAGACTATGGAGACGAGCGGTAAAACACATCCCAAGTGGAAAAGGGAATGTGTTAAGTCTTTCCTCTTCGTCGCCAAAACGGCATCATTTGTCGGATGCACCAATGTAAATAGTTCCCCGTTGCTTTATTGTCACCATTTTGTTCTGTGAACTGACTGCAAGTTGAGCTTGAGATTTCCTTTTTTTTTTTTTTAGAAAACCAGTTACCTGATGCAATCTTCAGCGCGGATGTACACCAATTCCAAGCGGATAGAAGCGCATTTGGGACCGGTTCTCACGAGAATTCCGTGCGCCGGCTGTACCGACAGATGGTGCCCTCAACCTGGAATTCCACGCTTGCATACGCCGGGTACACCGGGTCAACCTTCCGAAAATCATTATTTATTGACAACCAGCACCGGATTTCTGCACCGTGCTGATTTCCGGTGCGTCAGCATGCGGCAACCCAGAGATTGTGGGGGGGTGCTTCGGTTCATATGCCCGCCGGCTAGCACGAATTATATATTGTTTGTAACTGGGCCTTTTTTTCTCCCCTGCTTGCTTCTGCTTTGTGTGCATTGTTCTGTTCGGCGCGGACCAGAAGGACGGATGCTGCATGCACCTTGGGCAATGGTTCCTTCCGGAACTGACGAAGTGGAAAGCGCACACCCGGGCTATCGATTACCGGGCTTGCACGCTCGTTCCCACAGCAGGGAGCAACAAAATCCCTCAGCTAGTTATTAAAAAAAATCCTCGGGAACCTAACAAAAATGGAACTCGCCAGTGGTGGTCCAGAATTTCCCGACCAAAAACTAGGTACAACTGTGTTCAAAACAATTGCAATGAAACATTATGTAGTAACGTTGGAATTTTAAACCCTTCTTACAAAGTATCGTTAGACACTTGTCAAGTAAAACAGAACTTGAGCAAACATTAATATAGCCGTTGTTAGTAATGTCGGCTACTTCTGACATTCTGACGTGAATATCCGCTGAGCATTGTATTTATCAGTATCAGAAGTTGTGGAACAGGTGTAGCTACTCGTATATTCCAATCTGATGTCTACAATTGCTTCAAATGTCTAATAAAATCCTCGATCAAATCCTCGGATTGATGCTCGCATGGTTTTGAAGCTGAAGACTATTCTGCAAACTCAATAAATTTGAATTACTTTAGAAAATGTCTACATCCAGTATGAGTTTTGTATGCACTGGATCTTTATTTCGTTGGAATACCCAGCTGTATGACAATGTCCAGAAGAACTGCGAATTACTGCGAAGAATTCCCACGGTACATCAGGAAAATTAATTGATTGGTATACAACACTTCTTGAACTTACTGCTTGATGTCCTTTGGACATCTTTTAGAACAATTCTTCAAGGTCTTTCTCGAAGTTTTCAAGCAAGACATCAATTTTTCCGAACTATATCCTTAGTTTGTGTGAAAATACCCTCTTATTATCTTGCCCACAATATTGAACTTTGGACAACAAAATAACTCTGTTCACGACTGTACTTTCAATAATAATCTAAAATCACATCCATGCGTCTAATATCTCTCTCAAAGCACGTCAATATCCGCGCGTTAAAGTGAATACGGACTAGACGCTGCTATTTTATTGAACTCGATAGTATTTGCAAGAGAGGAAGGATTGTCCGGTGGACGGTTTCCGATCGATATCTCATTCCGGTTGTGACTTTAACATCCTTTTAACGTTGCCGGCTACTGGTAGGAAACGTTGCCGGTAGTATGTCCACGAAGTTTTGCCCACACTGCCCACATTTCGTTTCGATTTTTCCGTTAACGTTTTATTTTTTTCTATTCCCCTTTCTTTGCATTCCACCAGCAGCACTGGGGAGGGGAAATGGATTTTCAATAGTGGTGCAGTTGCGATTGGCCAGCGCTGGTAGAACCAAATTCTACCCGGCAGCAATCGGTTGAAACTGTCAATTACTATTAGCGTACGCTCCGCAAATGTTCTTTCGTTTTCCTTCAGCCGCAGTTGCCAATAATACTGTTTGATATCGAGCCGGATAGAAAGTACGTGGCGGCACGAAGATGATAAATTCGATTTCCGCCCAAAACGAAGAAATGTCACGAGACCGGCCGGGAAAAGGACGGCCGAGATAATCGCATCAGTGTTGTAGCATCGGGTAAGCGTCTTACCGAGTGGCCGATATCAACCGCTTACTGCCACCAGTGCACGCCGTGTTCGAAGGGGGAACCGGAAATTGGCTTTCAGTTTGATCGGCTGGCCGGTACCACAGTACAGAGGATTTCCCTAAACGGTTGTAGACATAAACCCTTGCTAGTCTGGGGATGCAATCCCGTCCCCACCGGTACAAGTGGATATACTCGATATAATCGGCCTATTGAAGCCTGTTCGCCGACATTGCCATTTGCTGTGGCCGGTTTCGTACACGCCGAATCGTGACGGCGACACACGCTCGGATCGGTGTTTGCGCATCATGCTGTACACACTCCGCACCTTCAAGAAGCGGGAAGAACAGACCCACCACGCACAGATCACCGTTGCCAACCGGGCCAAAGCAAAGGGGCGCGGGTTGATTGAGGAAGTGTACGGCAATGCGGATACGGTACGGCGCAACTGGGCGGTTCCCGAATACTCGCCGTTTGCCTTGAAAACTCACCGAACGCCCTCAACAACCCGTTCTAATCTCCATCACCCTGTCCAACTCGTCACCCGTGGAGCGCTGCCCATATTAATGACGGCTTAGGATGGTTGATGCTGTCGAACCCCCACCCCATAGGTGACTGGTGCGCCGGTGTTCGCATTCTTAAAAAGTGAAAGTACCGCGCTGCCGTACGGTGAGGTTAGCGGTGTACACCGTTCCCTCCACACTCGGCAACGGCCTCAAGGTGAACCAACTACTGGGGTGTTTTTTTTTTTTGGTGTTGTGGGGCAGGTCGGTTGATAGGTGGTGTTTTATTTTATTTCTTTATAACGGATGCCCTGCCTCCACGCGATGTCAACGTTCGCGCGAGAACCGACACGTCATCAACGTCAACCGGGACGTATAGGCACAATGCTAATATCTTGAATTTCCTGGCAGGTATTCGATCACCAAACACCTCGCAACATAGCACATGCACTTTGGTTTTCATTTTGAGTACCAACAAAACTATTTATTTGGATGTCCCAACCAAACAGATGAACAAACCTACCAATTTAAATCCAATCATTGTTGCACGCTGGATGCTTGGGTTTTGGAATGATGGAATGATGGCCCCAACTGGAAGGCAGATTGACAGATGCTGATGACTTTGAAGTGTAACAGGCACGGTTGTGTAATATTTATTTCTTTTTTTTTTCGGTGAAGATGACAGCTCTCACTAAACACTTTGAGGTTCACTCACCAAAAAATAAAAAATAAAGCACACTAAACACCACACGCACACTAAGAAGCGCACAATTTCACCGCTGGGACGTAGGGGTGGTTTTTGTTTTGGAAAAATAAACTTTTCGAAAGTTTCGAAGGTTTGTCTAAACCACACTGCACTGTACCTGCACGCTGAACCACACGCTAAATTACCGTGCGTCCGGAGCCCGCACACAAAATCAGTTACTGAGCACAATTAGGGCTTACCGAATGCTTTTTATACGACGAACCGATCGGGTGCGCGAACTAAGGCCTGTGGGGGGTGGCCTTTTTTTTGCTTCTTTTTCTTTGGGAAGGATCGGTTCCACGACGGCCCCCGCACGGCGACTTCCCTTTCGCATGCTACCATTGAACATTCCATGCACCCCACAGCCCAGGCGGCACTAGTGGCAGCCCTCTCCAGCGCATTCGCTCGATCCGGGTGTCGATCGGGTTCGGATTCGGTTTCGATTCGGTCACCTGGCCACCACCGCACCGGTGATAGGTTTTTTTTTTTTAGTTTTTCGCATTTGTCTTCTTTGCCTCAACAGCATTGTTAGCATTATGGGCACCACTACTCCCTAGAATGCACCACACACGCAAGCAACGCCACCGGTTCCCACAGTGTTGGACGTAATGGGTTTTCGCTGGTGCACCGAACGGGGAAACCGGTACGGGTTGGAATGGATACAAACCCCCCCACTCCCTTTCACAACGCCCCGGTAGAGAACGGTCCCACCGCTAACTCTAGGTCAGCAGCGGGAGCGTGTCGCGGGTGGGCAAGGGAGTGCGAGACGCAGCAGCGGCTGCCAGCAAGAGAAAGGCACACCGAGCCAGCGAGCTATTACAGCGGGACAGAAGGAAACAAATGTACACTAAAGAATATCTACCGAAAGACACCTGGTACCTGGTAGACTTCACCATTCCACTCGGGTCTACACGGTCGCACCAACATCGGGTAATTGTATCACGCCCCAAAACTCCGGCAGCGACCATTTTGCTGAACGAACAATTCGCAACCGACTGGAGGCATATGAGATCGTATCCCAAGCACGAATGATCGGGCCTACTCACCGTACCGTATCCGCAATATGGCTAGATCCCGGCTACTGTCAAACCACACATCTACCGTGTGGAGGTTGTTAACAACAAAAAACCTCCAAATTTGCCGTCAAACTTGCCGAATAGCAGGAAGTCTTCATTAAAACCAAGCCTGCAACTTCCCTGCCCGCCAAAGGTCACGGTGGCGCTGGGGTAGCCAACAAGAATTGGTGCTGGTCATTATCGAGACATCGAGCGAGTGACGTTAGCTAACTTAAATGTCAAATTAGCCGACTTAACAGCACCATCACCACCAAACCGAGCGAAACGCGGTGTGACAAGATCTCACCCGAATTGGAAACGGGTGGCAGAAAATGAGTTTCATCCGCTTCCCTCCACCCCCTCACTTCTTCACCCGAAAATTTCCCACCCCAACTCGCGTGACACTTCATCGAGCAGATTTGCGCCCGGCGTGAACAATTATGCAAAGAATGCGGCTGTATCTACCAAACGGCACCACCACGGCAGAAGCGGATTAATTATAGAGCAAGCACCAACGCCGTTCTTGCGCCGTTTTAATGGAGCCCGGAACATTTACCGCAAGCTTATCGAGTCACGCGTGAAAATGGATCCATTGCTATCGCCAACCGGGCCGGGAGGCAGCGTGTCGCATTGTATGCCGCTAATCTATCCTTTTGATCCCTTTTGGTCCGTGGAATGTGGAATCGATTGGCAGCTGGAGGGCATTTTAAAGCTCCCGGGTTCCCGCAAACCCGAACATCTTCCTTCGGTGCTGCTCCAGTTCGTTCCAATCTCAGAAGATATGATGTGAAGCACTGCCTTGGGATATTGGATGGTGGATGTGTTCCGTGCGCAAATAAGACCAAAGACGCTAAAGAGCTGTTGGGTGTGTTGTGTGCGAGTGTGCAGTGCGCTAAACTGTTGCCTGAAGTTAGACCTAGCTTTAGACCACGAGCTTGTGGCATGCTTTAAGCTGTAGGATGATAAGACATCCACATCCGCACTAACCCAGCGTACGTTTTGAGCTTCATAGTTAAACATTTCGCTTATTACCTCAGAGTTCCTGAGGTTCGCAACCGAACTCCACCCTGATGGAGGGCTCTCGGGCTTTTGTGTGCCATTGCGTCATCCGCGCTATCTTCGCATGGAACCATCTTGGTTTCGAGCGCCATAAAAGCAGAATCTTAACAAACCCCAACAGGCCATGTTCTTCAATGTTCCCAAGAAGAGGAAGCAAAAAACCACGCGACAACACGGAAACAGTTACAAAACGTTGAATTCCGAAACCGAAGAACTCCGAAAGAACTCATCTCGTCCATCCCGTGAAGAGTCGTAGAGTGGAAGATTTTTCACTTCAAAAGAAAGGCATCTGCGTATGCGAGGAACGATAACGATGCTGCTGATAATGAAGAGAATGGCCAATGATATAGCTGTAGCGTAACGAGGTAGACGACGACGAAGTCTTCCCGTCGACGACGACGACGACGATGATGATGATGAGTGTAATATGATGAGCAATAGCAATAGAGGCATAGAAAAAGACATCCTCCGGGGGTATCCTTCCAACCATTCCAGCCCGTTTGGTCAACACTCCTGTCCACGCTGGAACCTTCCGCGCCGTGCTTCGCTCGCGTACTTGGCCACCGTGCACCAAGACCATTTCTTCTGCGTTCTTGATTTCTTTGTGGACGGGAGCGGTGCGGATGAATTGGAGCGGAGAGTTCCAAAGAAACGAAGCGAGTGCGGAAAACAATGGGAAGATGCTCGTTAATAGCGCGCCTAGCGTAGAGCCTGCTGTCACTGCGCTTTTGCGCTCACGGCACCACCACCCGAAATGTAGGGGATGTGCAGTTTGACGACGAGCTGATTGTCTGGCCCGGGCACACGGTTAGGGGACGGTTGAGCATCATAATGAGCGCCAAATTCCTTTACCAACGTTGCCGTGCTGCCGCGGGTTGTGAAACACCCGCAAAACACCCTTCTGTGTCCGTCCCGGTACGAAGGTTTGAGTTTTGAAGCGCGCGGGATAAAGGACTCGTCATAATTGACAGCAAAGAATTTGCACTTTCTCCGTCTCTTGGCTCCCCCCCCTTCCAAAAAAAAAGGACCCCCATTTGCCAGCTTCGATAGCGCCTGCGGGGCCCACACATAGGGACGGAGGTGCTATTTTTATACCGAGCAAAGGATGGCTGCCCGCAAGGAAATGTGGCGATGGCTGATGGCATGGAATGTGGAGGAAAATGGCGCTTGCTTCCTACATTCAGTTTTAGACGGTCGCGGCGGTTTTTGGGCCGATTCGGAGCAGGACGTTAGAACTGGGAGTGATGCAGTTCGCTCCGTAGATCATCAGCCCAATTCAGCTCGTGACTCAATTGTGCTGTCAAAGGCACTCTCCGCACGCCATCGCTTTCTTCCGCTTCGTCGTGGTATTGAATGGGAGGCGCTGCTTCCGGAAGGCGTTCCGACCGCACGCTGCCGTACCGGGGAGGCTTTTGTGTGTCGGCGATAAACCGACAGCTTCGTTGTGCTTCCCAACTCCCATCATTCCGCAGCGATCGGGACCCTCTGGCACATTAAAATAATTAAAGTAAACATCAACGTTTTGGTTTGTTTCAATTAAATTGGTTGCAAAAAATGGTGCCAAACGTCATATACTTCACCAACCGAAGGCAAAGTCATAAATAAGCTCACTGTGTTCTATTCTTCAACAGCAGCAACAGCAAACCAAGCAGATAAAAATAAATTAATGAACAAACAATGGTAAATTGCATCAGGCTGCAATACAAATGACACCGAGCGCTTTGATGATATGTCATCCGGCACTTGCCGCCAGGCACCTGGTGACTTGCAGCGGCTGCAAGGGTTTTTGTGATGAAATTAGCGCATCGATTGGGTGCGATAATTAAGTCCTACCGAAACGGAAAGCAAACTGACCAGCCCCGGGGGGTTTGTACCCGAAAAGAAGCAAGAATTGAAATTGCCATTCAAAGGAGAGGTTTATCGGAAAATATGCAATCCATCCCGTCCGGCCCACATCCCACTTCCCATTATGAATGGCGTAAACGAGGGAAATCCAATTGCTCGTACTAATTTAATTTATTTATTCAGCGTGCGGATGTGCAGCAAAACACAACGGGACTATAAATTTCGGCATAAGTGTGAGCCGCACACTGCGCATCATCACTTGTCATCGCCGATTGCAGGACTAATTTAATAATTTGCATATCGATTCGATACTGTCACGGGTGTTGCCGTGTGATCTGCTGTTGGCCATGGCCGCTGGCAAAGATGGTGGAATGCGCTTTTGGCATTACGATTAGTGTTTACCTTTTTTACCCACCCACCCACCCCCGGGGCAGGGGGCGGGTTTGCAACATGGCGTTAACGGCAAATTCACCACCGAGCGTTGGATGGAATTACCGAAACCGAAATTGTACACCAGCGCGTAAGGCAAACCAGCCACTAATCATGATGATGCCGAGATGGCCAAAGGTGTGTTGGCGAGCGGCGCATAAAAATAAACACACTCGCAATGCACCGGAGCATGTGCGAACTTACAGCCCGGTGGTGATTGAAATTTAAACCTTCCGGTTAGAAACGCGCGCCCAATGCCAACGTACAGCGTGCCCGGGCATGATGAAATCACAACGGGCGGCTAACGTATGCCGGTTAGGCCGCGATACAGTTACCAGATCAATCCGTGGTTTCGTGTGTCTTCCTTTGCAGGCGCTTCCCTGATTAAAGGCCCGAATGGATGGGCTGCACCGCGCCTAATGCAGGCAAACCTTCGGCTGTCGGTCGAGCATCTGGAGCGTCTGCGGTGATCGAGCGTGTCGGTAGCGAACGTCCTCGGATAGAATTTCATACCCGGTCTGCTGGCTGCTCGCTTCGCAACGCCGTGGCGATCGTGTCGTTGGCCCTGCCGCGGTGGAAAAGTTCACAGACCCAAAACAAATCCCCCGGCCCCGGGGGGTACGCTAGTTACGCTGACGTAACCTCCCAGGGGCGTTCAAACCAGTTCAAATTCAATTCGTGTCACCCGTACGTCGGTCGTCGTGCGGTCTTGCGATCGGCATCAATTGCACCAGTTTCGCTCCTACGGTGTGGAACCCTCACTCACCTTCTCACCGTCCTACACTCCTTTCCAAACTCCTTCCATTCGGTTCCACCCCATCGACGACATCCAGCAACAAAAAATTCAAACAAAAGGGGAAAAGGGAACGAGTTGCGAGTGTACCCGTCGGTGAACAGGTGCATGTTGGAGGTGTAAACTTTTGCATTAGACCGCAACCGTACGTACCAACTATTTTACGCGCCGAAAAATTATTATTACTATATCTACCCGCACACCAAACGGTGGAAGAAACCGTTGGCAGTAAAGCACCACCGCAAGATGGCGTGCTGGAACCGCTCCATTTCAAAACGTTTCTTTATCTTGCTAATTGGTTGTGAGCAGTGTGGTATTTGTTTCGTGTCAACCCGCTACTCTCCATCGTTGCGAGGCGTCGTGGAAGTAGTTGGCCTAATTAGATGGGTTAATGATTGCTCCCGCAGAAGTCATGCACCATAAAACGGAATAGCTTCTGATGTTGGCCTGATAATGGCTTAATTCAATTTTGAATGTCATTACGGATTATCACTGATTAGCAAGGTAAGGTCGTTTATGCACCTCCGAAAGAGATACTTTGAAAGTATCGCAAGCACTTTTTGGTGATTGTACGTCTAAGTACTTCCAGAGCACTGATTGCTTTTTAAGAGCTTTAATCAAGATCTTCTTGAAACTAAAATTGTATTTCTTTATGTGAGTAGTTAAGAAGAAACTATTACTTTTAATTCTCAAAACTCCAGCAATTCTTCCAACTCCAAGAATTCGAGTTACTTAAAAAAACCCTCAAACCACCTTAGCTACTTCTTCGTCCAATTATCCCTCGGTTAATAGAAAGAAACAAATTCCAGAAATCCTTCAACTTGAAGACTTTTTCTTAGCTCCAAAAAAAAAACTCAAACCACCTAGGCAACTTCTTCATCTAACAATCATTGGACTGCTTCACCGGTGGCCGGACGTACACCGCACACATCTACTGCCTGGCACGATCCCAGCATCTGCGTGGGAAAGCAAAGAAAGCACAATGTGCTCTAGAATACACCAGCACCGAGCGAACGTGCCGTCTCCCAAGCGCATAAGATTGCACATTGGTGATGGCTTAAGTGCGGTGGGCACCATTAAGGCACCACCATATTGGTACGAACAAAAACTAGCGGACCGGTTTGCGCAGGTTCGTTGCAACACATGCCACCGTCCCGTAACGCAGGTCCCGATCGACTGTTGGTTCTATTGATCGGCCACGGCACGGACACGATTCAAGAAGCCGTAACCCATCGAGACCCTATTCGTGTGTGTGTGTGTTTGAAGCGCAGGAGATCACCAGAAGCCTTCGATGCTTGGCACGGTTTGAACCCGGTGTGTGATGTAATAGGCTTAATGAATGCCGAATCCAAGTCGCTGGCAAGCCGGTCTCGATAAACAGTCAACGAACGATTTGACAGATCATTGGCATGTTTTTATTGTCTTATCCGTTTGTTTGGTCTGGTTTAAAATAATCCGTCTACACGTATAGTATTCCGTTCCTGCACATTTCCCTTTTATAATGAATTTATTAAGATTATTTGACATTTATTCACTCGTTTATTACATTTCGGCCTGAATGGTCCAAATTTTATGATTAAACTTTTAGTTTCTTTTGATCGCTTCCCGTGCTCGCCCCCGTTCCAGTGACATTCAATATTCCCTTATTTCAATAAAGCGATTTGGTTTAATTCGAAACCGAAACCGAAACGAGCCGTTAACATTTCTCATATCGTTAACCGTTGCTCTGGCCGCGCCATTCACTAACCGTCGAAAGCTGAGCATGCGGAACTGGTCGGTGTACTTTCGATTTCAGTTTGAAGGTCTCTGGTTATATATATTTTTTTTCGTTACACGCTCGTTAACGCCTTCGCTCCAGTTTTCTGCGTACGCGGTGCGATAGTATGATCATGAGCCTGCTGCATTGTGCCGTGCGTTCGGTCCGGGGGTCCCCCGCCATTCGGATGCTCTAAATAGTTCAGATTCTCCCCGAGGGCGATCTGTTTTTTGTGTGGAGCACGGATTAACCCTTAACGGTCCAAGCAATGTGCATGGTGAAGGCATGGGAGAGTATACAAATAATATAGTTCAGCTTAGCGTCCTTATTTCCATCATCTCAAGATAAGTTTATTGAACTCCACTAATTAGTTAATTAGTTATACTTACTTGCATTAGCTGTACTGCCTAAACCACACAACAACAAACAGTCTTTGCCATCTTAGATATATAGATATATACTATAATTTATAAAACTAGTTCAATTGTAAAAATAAACCGTTTATATAATATTCAACGTGATAATCTCATTATTTTGGGCCTGAAGCTCTAAGGGTTATAACTCCTATAACGGATATTAGTGCGGATCGTAGCTCCAAATATCTCGGCGTATGCCACCGTGTCTTCCGCGGCATATCACGAAGAAGCTGCGCGCCTGATCAGCTGCAACCCGTATAACAGCTTCCCCCTTTTAGTCTGATACTGATCTTAAGGTGCTGGATATAGAAAGGGCGAACCGGTACACCCATGATTGCCTTGACTTATTTCCGTGGCAGCAACTTGCTACTTGCGCCCTTCATCCACCGCTCTCTCCCTCCTTACTCACCTTTAACACAGATAATCATTTCTACACTTCGTTTTTTGTTCCAATTCGCTTTCACCGTTTACACACCAGCGGACGTTTTGTTGGTGCCGTTCGATGGACGATTTTCTTTCCTTTCTTACACACTTTTGCTAGGTGATCAACGGTGACCTTCAAAATGGGCACCAAAATTGGACCACTCACGGCCTGTCAGTCATCATCTTAAAGGTGGCCAGACCTGAAAATTATATCACACCAAAAAAACAATACCGCATGTGTGTGTGTGTGTGTGTGTGTGTGTGTGTTTGTAGGAAAGCTTTCGATTCCTACGCCTCTGTTCCACAACGTAAATAAAACCCAACGCAACTCACCCCAGGTTCTCACCCCCATCAATCCTCACCCAACAACCCTTTTGCTTTCGAGCCTCCCCCGTTATACGATGTGGTTCTCCTTGCGGCATTGAGCGTGCAGGAAAGTTATGCAATAGGTTTCCTTTTAAAAATGGAAAATTCTTTTCACTTTCCAGCAGCGCCTGCCTGCCCGTCCCCGTTTCGCCGTAACCACCAACACCCGGGCACCCAAAACACCCCCTGCAGGCGAAACGAGATGAATTAATGGATGCGATGGCGTATACATACATGTGTGTGAGAGATTTCTTCCTTACGCCACCCTCGCCACCCCCCCCCCCCCCACCCCCACCCTCGCCCATTTGCATTCTCGCATAAAGCAACAGTTGAAACGTTCGCTTACGCTCGCTTTGAAACCATTTTGAAGGGCGGACACCATTTGTAAGCTTTAATCTTTCAGCTGAGGCGCAGAGGCTCTCCATACCAGGGAGAGAGTGAGTGAGAGAGAGAGAAAGAGCCGTGTATGGATAGGCAGAGTTTTTCCGTTTTACTTGCTGATGTTTTTTTTTTTTTTGGTTTGCACTGTTACGTTTGCTAGCATTGTTTTCTCTGTGCTTATTTTATGCAACGACTCCTGTGCGAGGGATCTGTTGTGTGTTGGCGGCTTCTTGTGTCTACCCATCCTTGCAGTCCTGCAAAACCCATTCTCATCTCATTTTTCCTATTGTGATAGTCGCTTCCCCCAACACACATATAGATATATATCTGCACACACCCACCAGAGCATGCCTATCCCCCTCTCCCCCTCCCCATCCTCACCCCTCCCTACCTCACAATTTTTTTCCAAAAAGGGGCCTCTCCCGCTATAAATTCCGGCTTATCGAAATTACATTTGTTACGCTTTACAATGGGAGCCCTCAGTAAACAAGATTCGCTTTTCCATTCCAACGAAGCGTTGCTGCTGGCGGTGGTAGCATCCATGCTCAGCTTTCACGTTATTCTGTGAATTTCGCCCTCCCACCCAATACATTCCCCTAAACCGAAGCACTGCGCTATGCGCCTCGCAAAAATAAATAGATCGCATCCTTCTCCTGTTTAGTTCCTTCATTTCCATCTCACCCCCGCCATCTCCCGGGACCTCTCGTTTTTAGATGTATTTCTGCTTGTGCCCCGTGATATTATGCTTTTCGCTGTCGTTTGCTAACATTTACGGGGCTAAAACACGTTCGCTGAGAGCGTAACCAGATAGAAGAAAAAATGGAAACCTTTCGATTGTTTACCGTTCATGGTTCACTAGTGTCGAAGATGAGGAAGGGTAAGGTGGGACAGAATAGCGGAGGGCGGGAGAAGGATCCTTCATAATTCATATCTACAGCACAAAACGGATGCACGTACATCCGAGATGTACTTACCGCGGTACTGTATACAGTCTATATTTACACTCGGCCATCTTCTTACAAGCAGCTCGCATCTTGCTCCATCCGGCAGAACGATTTTACCTCCAGTTGGGAAAATATCTCCTTCATCGGCTTTACTGCCATCACGCCGACAATCAAAACACGATCGATTCCGTTGCCCGGTTCCGGACGATAAATGTCACCGTGTGGGGGATGTTTTTTATTCAGTTTGTTTTTTCTTCCTTTCACAAGGTTCAAGCATGCAGCCGGACAAATGTCACCGTCGCGTTCCGATATCGAATACGCGCCCGGTAAAAGCCTCAACCAAAAGCATAAAAAAATGCTCATTTTGTTGCCAAAACCGCCACCCCAAAATGTTACCTGTCGTTCAAGGCCACCCGATCGAAACGGCATTCGGGAGAAGGAAGTCGAGAACGGAAACCGTAAAGGCCAAACTCGCACACTAGACCGACCGATGTGTCGGAACCCGATGGTTTCATTTTAAAGTCTAATTCACCCGTGCAGTTGCTGATGCGGATTGTAGCGCATTTGATATATTGAGTGATTGCTATCCTCCATTTCCCAGCACGAAAAATGGTGCGACCCGAAAGGCGAGCCGGCGACAAAAAGGGGGGGGGGCTAATCGTGCGGCGGGATAACAAGATGCAGATTGAATTTCGTGCCGCCACGGTCCGGATAGTTAACGGACAATTGCTTCGGTGCTTGAGCGCCCGACCAACCAAGACTTTGACGACGAGTAAAGCATAAACCAACTTCGCGACCCCACCGGAACGGATGATGGCGCCTCAATATCGAGGGTACGTGCACGAGTGCGATGTCTTGCTCAATTGGCACGTTTCACGGATTTGCCACAGCATGACCGATAAAACACAATTTGACTTGTTGATATGTTCCTTCATTCACTGCTTGAACCATTGAGCTTCTTCCGGCGGCTTTGTTCGAATCATTTGCAGTCCAGAACCCACCGGGGAATTCCATCACAGCAACACACAAAACAGGAAGCACTGGGGAAATGGAGCAGCACAAAACAATGCCTAAAACAGAAAGAAAACATGAACACGGCAAAACGGAAAACCTGCACACGACCATATGCAAAACTGACCGAACAACAAACGAGCAAGCAGTACAACTCGCACAAAAGCTTAAAGGAAGGCGAAAAGAAAAATATAGCAGCAAACAGCGGGCCACGTCCAGCCTGTCAAATGAAAACCCGTCGCCGGGTGCACAATAATTGCATAACGCCGGGCGCAGAACGATACGGCCGAGGCCGGTTGATGGGTGGTCGGTTTTGTCGTGTGCAAACCCACACGCTACCCAACCGGCAACGCTGCTTTAGCGTGCGTAACAAGATGTTACCAAGCTCCGCGATAAAAGTATGTTGAGATGAAACGTGCGATTTTTAATTTGTATCCCGAGGTTTTTAAATATACGCCTAAAAGTATGCAATTCATATTGAAAAACATTAGCATTACGATTAGGGTAACAGCGCCGATGGAAGAGTGGCAGCTGGGTTGCTCCAATGAAGCGAGCTTAATAAGGACGTGCATTCAGGCTAATATCAGTCCACTCGAACGCATATAGACGACTAATGGGACACTGTTGACGGGCCTTACGAGTTCATTAAAAACGGCTGCAATGTGGAAATGAAACAGTTTTAACATTCGTCCATGTCGCGGAGATTGAACAAATCCGATGCGTTGCTTGAAGTCTACAGATCTCCAACAATTTATTGGAGGTAACATTTTCGAAGAATCTTCGAATTCTTAAAAAATTCTTGAAGTACAAATCGCTCACAATTTATGGGAGATTAGATTTTTGAACGATCTTCGAATTCGTGAAGAATTCTAACTGGAATTCGAATTCATGATTTTGCTAATGTTTTGTCATTGTAATTGCCTACTTTTAGGCGTGTTAAACCTGGAAATGATTTCCAATACTGGTGGATTTTATTCTTACAGTTTTTGGCAAAGTTTCTTTGCTAATATTATAGAGCTGTTTGAGTGAATGTGGTGCTTCCTACAGTCAGCGGCGGATCAAACGGTAGGCGGAGTAGGCGGTCGCCTAGGGCCTCGCCCTGTTGGGGGCCCCAAACAACTTGTGCCGATTGTGCGATTTTTGGAAATTTAGCAGCAGAGTTAATTTATAGCATAAAATCTAATTAAAAAGGTAGAAAATTGGTTATCCTTGGTTAGATAATTTTGTTTTATTTGATATGCTATATCGGCCCGGTTACAAGGCTACGCAAGAGAAGTATGCAGTGTATTCAAACTCCTTCTTCTTTATCGGCACGACATCCTCAGGATGTTTAAGCCTATCATTTCTATTTTTTTACTTTATTTACCCGTAGGATAGTCAGACCTGCGTACGGAGGTTTGGTGGCCCAAATGAAATTTTTCCGTGGTCCTGTCTTGTACAGACCGACTGCGCTACCAATACACAATCTGGCCGCCCCGTGAACCCTTATATGTCCTTTTACTTCAACCTATTCACGTATTCTATTTCTTGAACGGGATTTTTTCATCTATTCGTAAATGATCCTATCGTTAGATGCTAGAATAGAAACCATGCTTATTTTCACTTCCGCAATATTCGCCAGCTATTGCCATTGCGATACTCGTGGTGTGGTATTGTTTTCTCTCCCCGATTGAACCGTGAAAATGTCCAGCCTACGTGTTTCGAAACAGTATTGTGGTGGAGTATTGTGTTTAGTATTGTCACAATTTCTGCAAGTTTGCAAGGCGGTAATGATGTTATAATTGACACAAACTGTCACTGTACTACGACATAGCTAGCATTGTCATAGATTATGAATAAATTCATATTGCAATCATTAGAACTCTCTCTTCTGTTTGATATTACAACCTCATGGTTCTTGGAATACCATTTCTGTCTTTCTTGATTATTACTTATTCGAAGCTGGATTGTAGGTTCAGCTTATGTCCACCCATCCCAAACTGTCCAAACACTTCATCATATCCCCGTGTAGAATACTGTTCAAACTACATTGTGGTAATCTCGGTAACATTTGCATCGTTGTTAGACTGAAATTGTTTCAAAATTTCCAATTCGAAATCCATACGGTTGAAAATCATCGCCGCGAAATCGTTGATCTAAATTAAAAAAAGAACACGAAAAAAGATACTTGAAGAAATCAAGTATGCATTGATATAATAACGATGTATTCAGTGAAGAATCTATCATAATAGTCTTGCTAAAACATTGTCGTGCGTGCTGAAAGCGGTCTCGTTTTTTTTGCATTGAAAACTCAGTTTGTTTGAGAAAAATTAGTGAGTGCTTTGTGGTGTTGTATCCCTATAATTTGCTACTGACTATCAAATTGTGCCTGAGGAGCACGTAGTGTGTTTCATACTGATGTAAATGTGCAAGTGTAAATGTGACGAAATGATCGCAAGTGTCTTCACAATGAGCGAAGAGATCGGCCCAGAAATTCTTGGATTTCTTGACGCATGGACAACCGATCTAAATTTGGAGCATCAAACTTAATACGCGAAAATCAAGCGAACGATCGAAATTCACATTAATGTGTGCAGGGCCACGAGAGTTGACAAATTTGTCCAATGACCAAATCAACTCGTCAACTGTGAAAACCACTATGCCGTAGCCGCGCACACAATTGTTTTCAGATTTCCGATACCAGGAGAGCATGGTTTCCCAGAGGTGACATCTGCAGCTTGGGACAAATTTGCCCATCACAATTGCTATTGCATACTATCAAACACGTGAGAACGATCGCTAATGTAAGGAAGATCAATAAAACGGAAAGCATCCTTCATCTCGCTCAAACTTCCCGTCGGTTGGTACGAAATTCCATACAAAACCAGCTGTTTTCCGATTTCCGATACCAGGAGAGCATCCACGGAAGAGGTAGCACCTTGTACAGCAATTTTGGTCGAAAACCGCCGAAAGCCGTCGATTAGCCGTCAATTAGCCGTTAATTAGCAGTCATCTCCAATCTCGTGTCACCTCCACCCTCGTGTCACCTCCCCCCTCGTGCCACCTCCCCCCTCGTGTCACCTCCCCCCTCGTGTCACCACCATCCTTCCACGTGTCACCACCTACCACCTACGTGGCGGACCATTTGAAGAAGATGATTAGGGGTGGCCCAGCGGCGGATCAAACGGTAGGCGGAGTAGGCCCTTTCTTACTGCGCTTTTCGCCTTGTCTCATTCCAAGTCCCCTCAATGTTCCCCTTCCCACCTGCATCGTTTTTTAAAATTAGAGGCCCCAACTATAATTCCGCCCTGGGCCTCCAAGGGGATTGATCCTCCACTGCCTACAGTGCAATCAGAATCAAAAAGGTTCAATGTTGATATACACTATTACGCCGGTCTTTCGAGTGTGTCCATGCAATAACCTTAATTGACGATGGGAGCTTTAGGATATGCGAGAATGCAATTGGTAAACAAACAAACAAACGAAGAATATCTTAGCCAGTACGCTCACGGATGCAGTAATAGAGCCATCTGCCCAGACGAATGTAGCGCCACCAGTATAGGAGCCGGGTGTACTTGTGTACGCTGTGTCCGGAAGGTGACACAGTGTGCGGTTGATAAATTAATTACCGACGCAAAGTGCTGCCCAAACGATGCCCCGTGCCCTCGTGTAGTGTCATCGATGTCGACCGTTTGGCGAGAATGTTGCAATGAATTAATTATACCAAATGCGCGACATTCGCCCACACCCCGGCACTGATCGGCACCCTCGACCCCCCCAGCTGTGGAAATGCTCAATCACGGAAACGACGCTACTTCTGGCGCTCCCGGTGGCGAGTGTAACGTTATGGTGTCAAGTACGGTGATGCCTGTACATGATACCGTACACCGCAAACTGTCACAAATTCCAGAACTTTTCCGGAGGGAAACTCCACCGTGTAGCGCGGCGAAACATTCCGTGCAAATGTGCAAATGTGTCAGAGGGGTGGAACAATTTGCTTGGAGGTGATTACTGTTTGTTCCACGCAGTATCGATTCCTCTTTTCCTCGCTCCTTGACAGAAAGAAGCGTTAAAAAAAATACATCTTACCTGGCATTACTCAAAGTAGCGAGCATCCGGGTTTATCGCCACGAGTTTCTGTAAACATTTGAAAGAAATTGATGAACTCTCTAACTCTACCCACCTGTAACCTGGAACGCCCTTTACGAATTGGTGAAGATTTATCGACCCAGGATGGGCAATCGATTATTAGCGCTTCCCTCTTAAATCGTTTCCCCAGCAGATTGCATCCGCACATCAATTACAACCATGCTGTCAAACGTCGTATCAAATTATCAAACACCTCTCGAACGCCGCGTGTGAGTTTATGTTTGGGGAAAAAAAAACGTTCTCTACCACTTTATTGCGCACCCTTCCGATATTCGACTTGGAACAGGAGTTGGAGGTTGTAACGAATGTCGCGCCATTTTGGGGTGTGATGCACCCGCTCAAGGGTTGGGGGACCCACCACGTTGACTTAGGATATTAGAGTTGCGTTGGAGATGGAGTGTGGGTTGATTTGGATTGTCTGTGCACTTTTGCTCGGGAGAAACCCCATCCAGCCTATCTGCCGGTGTAGCTGAGCGAGTACGAGCCAGTGTTGATGTCCACCTTCGCGTTCGGGTGCCAGTAGTCGGCACGCTGCTGCGGCACTGGTGCCGCCGGCTGATAGTACTGCTGCTGTGGCTGCGGCTGGAACCGGTGCTGGGGCTGTGGCTGGTAGGTGGCCGGGGCGGCTTCCGGGGCGGCCGTGTTGCGATAGTACTGCTGCGGTGCCGGATTGTACGCGACCGGTGCCGGTCGCGGATTGTACGGTGCCGGTTTCGAGTTGTAACGCGTGTCCTTGTAGTAGATGCTCGGATCCTCCCGGTATTGACCATCGTCTTCCTCGTTCGGCCCAAGCGGCGGATAGTTGCTGTTGCTCAGCGTCGGCGGTGGCACGTTGATGTCCGTACCTGTGCGCAAAAGAGTAATGGATGTGGTGAGCCGTTACGGTGCATTATTTCCTGGCCCATCCTGCCATTGCCTTACCCTGTGGCTCGAAACCGCGATTGCTCGCACCGTACTCAATTTCGCGCAGCTTGCCACCGTCATCCACGTAGCCGTACTTGCCCTGCACCTCACCGTTCGGGTACTTGGTCTCGATCTTAAACGTACCGTCCGCCGCCTCATAACCGTAGCTGTAACTGCCATCCTCGTTGTGTCTGTTGATCTGCTTCAGAATGGGCACCGGCGTGGTGTAGTCTCTCTGGGCCGCAATAATCGTCACTATCGCGGAGAGTAGTAACTGTCACCCAACAAACAAAAAACAAAGAACACAAAATTCACTAACGAAAAATTGTCGCTTTTTTGTTGCTACCTTAAAGAAAAAGGTTCCATTTGTCCAAGGTTTGCCCAGTTTCGCCCAGTTTTGCCCAGTTTCGCTACAAAACCCAACACGAATTTTCCAGCGAAGGTGGGGGGAGAGGGGGGGGGGGGGGGTGGACAAAAGCAATGAAACTATAAAATTCCACATTTCACATTCCGGGGGGAAAAAATACCCCCTCTGAGATGACATGAAACAGCGGCAAAAAGAACGCATCACACACAGCTCCAAAGCGGTATTGGATATTTTGGGGCGGCCGTACAGAACATTTCCGAGTCAACATGTTGACACATCCCAAGGCTTGCCGCAGGCCCTTTGCCCGCTTATTTACATACGAAGCCAAAGTGAATCATTCCAACTGCCGGCTCTGTCACAGCTGCTACCCCCACGGTATGTGTGTGTCCGGGTTATCATTTTCCTTTTTTTTCTTTTTTGCTCTCCGATCGAAAATACTTTCCGAAACCCATCATCTCCACGCAAATAAAAACCTCCACACTGCACGGGCCCAATCTCATATCCAGCGTGTCACTGCCGGTGGCGTTATTTTTACTGCGCCAAAGCTCCATCGGTACATCGGGCAGGGTAGGTTAGATAATCATGCCTTCCTTCCTTCGCAGAATGTCGAGTAGGAATCTCGTTGAAAACCCCCGCCCGGAGCCGGAGAACGTTCTGCCTAACATCCGAACTTACGGCGGGTGAAATTGCCTTCCGCCATGGACCGTTAGGGCAGGCAGCTCGTTATGGCGTGGGTTACATTCAACGTTCCGTTCCCTTCGCACTTATAGTGCTCACCGGCGCCAGAAAGTACCAAATGCACCAGGTGAGGTAACGCAGGTCACGAGACATTCTGCCACCGATAGTTAACGTCACGGATTGCGAATGGAAACGCACGGAGTTACGATGAGTGCTCTCAACGCCCTTCCCCCGGCTTGCCGCACGCCAAAAAAAAAAGGGATCGAAATTTAATTGAAAAATGTTAATTCTCACAGATTAGCATGCAAAATTTTAAGTCTCCAAACCTACCCTTGTGCCGGACGGTTTTACGCAATTTTTGGCAAAAGCAGATATTGGAAGGTTTTTATTGCACGCCGCCCCCTCCAAGACACGCGACCAGCCCGGGAGGAAAGTTAAAAGTACCATTTTATTTCACGCCGCTTTCGCACGCAGAAATTCGGTAAGGTGTTGAAGACCAGATGGTAAGGGTACAATATTTCTTCGACACGACGGCAACGGCAAAGAACACCCAAAACACAACAGTCTCAGTTCTGGGCGTTCTGCACGTAAGGCCGCCATCTTACGCATTTCTTGGTTGTTGTCGCCTACCTTCCCAGAAGTCTCTAACGACAGTCGGCTGAGAGTTTTAAGGTTCGCGGAAACATAAAATAAGACGACATAATAGCTTAAACGTGCTAAAATTTTGTCAATTTACGAACCTAATGATTTTAGTAGAAGCAACCCCGGGGCCACCCCGGGGCGGTAAAAGCTTCCACACGGATAAGGCTTCAGCCGGGGGAACTATTGCTTCATCTGCCATGGATCATTGGATTATCTTACTGTTTTTTTTTGTTTCGGGGGATTTTTTCAAATTAAGGACCACCTATTTTTCACAGTCTACATCCTCCACAAGACCCTACGCTTGTAAAGACAACTTATAGCCCAAAACAAACCATCCATTCCAGTGGTTGAATTCTTGGATATTGGAAGCAGATTTAGCTTCTTATTGCTCTTTACCAGTCCTGGCTCATAAGCGGCGGCACATGTTGCTCGCATCATTTGATATTCCCAACGCTTTCTTCTTTACGCAACCACCGACCTCACATGGTCAGGCGTTTGGGCCGTTTCGCTTGGAAGATCTCTAGCTCCCTTCCGAACGACACCCGAATGGGCAATGTTGAGATGGATGTTACGCTTGATCGAATGCACTAATGGGCAGCGGATGAGCGATTTTTCGACAGAACTTTGCACACTAGCAGACCCCCTCCCTTAACCTCAGATCAGACCTGACTCCCTGAGGTTTGTTTTTTTTTTAGTTTCATTTCGTTACTCCATCACTGCGACTGGCAGGGGCAAATGAGTTGTGCAATCAAATAAAACAAAACCAACACCAAAAAGGCACATTGAATAAAAGCCCATTAGGATGTATAATACATCTTGTCAGAGCGCATGTCCTCACACACAGGTGCCCCCCGACATATGGGGCACTTCCTTGTTTTGGGCCGACTGCAAAATAGGTGTCGACCGAGGTGGTGGGGAGGCTCGGCGCGCCTTCTCCTGCCAGCTAATGAATAAATAAATAAATTATGAGCACCTCCTCGATTCGCGGTACACCGCGACAGATTGTCTATAAATCATGGCCGCTTCATCAACCCCCCCTTTTCCCCCCCGCACACACACACACAACACCCTCGTGGGGTATTCTCGTCCCACATGCGTTGCGGTGTTACCCATCTGCCCGGGATAATTACGCGTCGATGGTGGTGTAAAGTGAACCGAAAGTGAGCTGATACCTACTAGTGTTACGGTGGGGCTTTTGAGTGCGATGGCAACTTACACCGAAGTACCTGAGCTTGCTCTAGCGAAATAGCGTTGGAAAAATATATGCCGGGACCGCGTTAAGGTTTGATAATGGATTCTGATTTCTTCCATGGTGAGCAGTGCGTACCGGTGGTGTACAGATAAGAAACTTCGTGGTATATAGAGATTACTCTGCATGATCAGCGACGCTCGCTTGTACATCCAACCATACCCCTTGTAGCCCGAGACGCCTGCCAGAACTGAAGTTAATTGCCACCCGCCGCCATCTTGCGAATGATGATTCATTTCCCTGTTTTTTTTTTTCATGCTCCATTTTTCCCCCCCTTTAGCAGATAAACCGACGGAGCTGGTCATAGTTTGTGTGCATCAAAATGTCATTAGCAAACCAAGAAACTGGTGGCCAAGTCAACGGCATCTCGACCGTACCCGGATAACTAGATTCTCGGCGCGGGACTCTTTTTTTCTGCGTCTTTTTTTTATTTCCTGCCTTCCATTTCTACTCATTCTCCTGTAAGCAGAACTACAGTTACCATGCCCATATACGTCCTCCGTCTACGTGCGAAGCGAGAGTTGAAGTTATTCTAATGGCGGAATGAAGAAAAAAAAGTATGTTCACTTTGGGCAAACAGCGGTAAAGTTATCTTTCCCGAACCGGAGCACCGATAGCGAGCTTAGGGAAAAGCTGACCAGTCACAGTGCTAGCTGATAATGAGTTGTCTTCCCACCGTTCATCTTGTGAAGCCGTAAAAACACACAGGTTTTGTCCAGCCGGGTCTATTATTCCTGCACCAAGTAACATAGCCCTGCTACGATTCAAAATGCCAAGAATTCAATCCGGTTCCTGTTTTGCTTCTCCAACAGCTCAAGTCGGCCAGTTGCACCACACAACGGGATAACCAACTCCTCTTTATGGAGCTGAGCACTCGTCACACTGCGCAAACCCATGCCGTTTTGCAATTTCTCTCGTTCGAGCCCTCAAATTCGAGCCCTGCTCAGCAAAGCTTCCATGGGTAAGCTGAGCTGCACTTACCAGAGACTTCATTTTTGGTTGATTGGACTTGTGGATGTGGAGCACACTGCGTAAGAAGGTAAGAAGCGTATTTCGGGGACCCTCCGCTTGAGCTGCGCTTGGCTGGTAGCGAGTTTGACTGTCTGTGCTGTTTGCTGGTCGTATTGCGCCGGGTTCTTCCACTTGCTGCTATAACCGTTTGGCTTGCTGTTGGCTGCTGCGTCGATGACCTATCGTAATGGTTTTTATTTTCCGTTCACAAGGTCACACCAACCGCAAAAGAAGATATAGAAAAAAGGATCAGATGTCTCGCTATAAACGGATCAATGTTACACTCTAACCACACAACCACAAAGAAACGCACACGTACACACACACACACACTAATGCAGAAACACACACTCAACCACACACCAAGAACCTGACACGGATAGGGCCGCAGCAGAAAGGAGTAGAAGCCTTCGTACCTGCACCGAGCACTGTACTTGTACAAGTCGACCAAACTCAAGCTCCAAAATTGGACTGATCCCGAGATATATTTATATAGCTACAGACGTGCGGTGGGCGATCACAACCGCTGGCAAAGTTTGTTTGTAAACAGATCGTACGCAAATACGGAGCGTTCGCTTATATATAGACAGTCCTCCCGCCCGGTGCACTACACCTGTTTCATTCGCTCCGATGCAGCTGCCCTCTTCTCGCCCAACGCAATGGCGCTTGCCGGCGTGCGTGGGGATTGACTGCCGGTGGACAGACAAGGAAGGGGAGCGAAAGCACGGTCTTCGCTTCTGCTCTGACACACCTGATTCACTCCCGGCCGCAACTAGCATACGGGGTATGCTACCATGTTCGCGCACAGCTAAAAACCCACCACTGCCACGCCACAAGACTACTGAGCTGACTTTATCCTTTCTCCTCTGGCACGCAGCGGGTACCTGATATCGTGCCGTTACGTACCGTCTGTGTGTCCTGCTCGTGCGATCGAGCCGCTCCTATCGACCGTAGACGGAAGTAAGTGCAGTTCTACGTACGTACGGTGGCGTTGGCGTTTGGAAATTACTGGAGCAAATGAGAGTGCTTTTTCGGCACCATACTTGTTGGACTTTGGGCCACTTTAAGTGGCCCAGCGCACGCTCGAGTGCGCTGCGAAAGAAACCAAATCATCTGACCGATTTGGGGCCTTCTTTGGTTAACTGCTTCCACCTGCACGACAGGTGCAGCACAACATTCAATCAGCCATGACGAGGCACGGTTAACTTCACGTGCCACAGACACCTCAAGTCATCGAGGGCGTTGGGTATTGGAGCTCCAACTAGTAATGGGTATCAGCTCGTTAAACTTGCAATCGTACAATCGAAGCGATAGAATTACACCACCCCGGTGAAGCTCCTCGGATGACAGCTATGAAACTTCCAACGGACGCTAGTTTTGAAGACTTAGACGATAGAGATCTCCCCAGCCCTAATGCTAATTATAAAATGGCGTTGAATTCACAAACGATTTTTGATTGATGATTATAATGTGCCCTTTGCACCACATGCTGCCCACTAATGAAACCTTACATTTTGTGCACTATAATCAGCACTCCATCAGGCACTCAATCAGCAGAACGAAGGCCTAGCACAAGGATGCGATACCGGTGTACCTTTTTGGCCGATCGCTTCATCCACCCCGTAGCAGCCAACCAAACGAAATTACGCTTATTGTGCGCTGCCCTACTTCACCGGACCGGAGTGGCATTCCATTTCCGTAGAGCGACCCCAAGCCGTATCTAGCCGAGACAGTCACCCGCGTGTGCTTGGGGCTGCATTCCGGAGGTTTTGTTGTACTTTAGAAGGGAAACTGCAACAGTTGGAATCCTAGAACGTTCTAAAATAATGCACCGGGGGCTGTGGGGACACTGCCGTGCCTCTGTGCGGTCCGTGCGGAAACGAGGTACTGCAGGCTAGGTACCTTAGACCCTGACCACACCCTGCTGCCAGCGATTACTTCTCTTCGCTTCCACCCGCCACGACACTTCCATCCGGCGGCACTGCTTCTGGTTCTGGTTTCTGTTGTGTGGGATTTGAACGTTTGCCGTTCCGCAATCGTATGCAGCTTAATGGCTGGTTAGTTCCTGCCACAACACGGCGTACGGTTGCAGGCTGGTTGCCGGTTCGCCTGGTACAATGGCTAAACATCGATGCATAATCAAAAGAACCAGCCCCACTCGCGTGTTACCATTTCGGTGTTACCAATGTTCGATGGTTTTGTGTAGGTATCACGGCAAACGGCTCGCAACAGCAATTGTCAACATCGCTTGGTTGTTTGCCTACGGCCGGTGGCTATGACCAGCGTCGAGGTCATAAAAAAACCCCCCCCGTCCCGAGCAACGCCCCAAAGTCAACAGTATCGCCCATGTGAACCCCTCTTCCGCGTGTGTCGTGGTGGATGTTGCGTGTGGGTTTTTTGGTTTTTCGCGTAACAATCACGGCACAGCGTGTATCGTGCGGCGTCCTGTCGTCTGATGTGCGGGAACTCTGGTCCGAGTGCTGGAAACAACTGACGAGCATGAGATGTTCAGAAAAGGGGGGAGGGGAGGGGGGGTATTGGAGAGTTGGCGGTATGACACACAGTTGCAACAATGCCGTGACATATTTCAACTATCAGGACAATACCTTAAATCTGTCAATCTTCATTATGCGCGTCACTATTCCCGTAGCGTCCGCGACTGCTGACACGGTACGAAGACGTAATTTCGCGCGGCATGAAAACAGACAGCAAAGCGCTCGGGATGCGAACAACAAAAAAAAACAAACAAGAACGGTCCCTAAAACCAAAAACAAAACCCCAACACCCACCCCAAACCTGACAATCAAAGCTTTTATTAGAAAGACAACTACCAGTGCCGGTTACAATTGAAGCGCAAAAGCTATGCTCGAAACACAGCCTCCATTTTCTTGAAGTAACTCGGCGTTGCGACCATTTTGCGCTTGGTCCGGTGGGACCAACCGCCGGGGACGTGTGTTTTTGGTAGGCATTTCGACTACATTTGACTTTCTGATTACGCGGGGGAAAGCAAAAGAACCATAATCCCTTTTTCCCTTCCCGTTCCGCTCGACTGGAGACAAAGTTCCAGTTCCTGTGCTTCTCAGCACCACACCACTCGCACCGTTCCAACAAATCGCTGTAGATCCTTTAAAAGTTAACACTCGTCGCTTTCCTAATTAGTGAAGCTTGCCGTGCTTTGCTGGTTTCAGCTGACCGCATTCGACAAAGCGGACCGCAGCTACGAACCGTAACTTTGTCGCCCCGCACATACTCAACCCGCCTATTCCAATCGCTTCAAGGTTTTGCCCACGGCAGTAACTGTCCCAGATGGCTCTGGGAAGATGAGTCGACACCCAGCCGCAAGAAGCAAATTTGGAACGAAGGTAAAACGAACGAAATAAAAGAGGAGAGAATCTGGACCTTTTATCTGGTAGTATCGAATTCTGGGAACGCTGAAAGTTCATTCGTCTGGAAATCCGATAAAGCCCATCGTCATCGCTATTTCCTTCCGGTCCGGTGTTGGTTCCCGCAGCTGACCCGAACTCTCCTTCGCTGCTAACATTCTCGACGGTTCCGGGTAAATTGCATCCCTTACGTCCGTTGACCTGGTTACGCTAGCGGCGTGGAGTACTTTGCACTCGGAACGCACCAGAGATAATAGCACCAGATGGCCTACAATATGCAGCAGCGCATTACGGGGTCGGTTTTAAGGAGCGAAGACCCCGGCGAGGGTGGAGTATGTATGCGGATGGCACACATGTAGGTTGGTCCACCTATTGTACTCCGGTCAAAGGTTTGGTTGACATGGGTAGTAGGAGCAGACGAGCGGCAAAGACAAGCATTCCATTTGGCACCGGCATCTACATCACCATTGTTCCGCCATTTTCAATGCATATTATTCAAATTCTATGCATGATGTCGGTCGGTATTGCTTGCTAGCTTGCTAACTTGCATCACCTCGTCTACTTCCATCCCGGCCTGCGTTTCAGAAAGGATTTACCACCATCGTACCAATACTACGGCTGTTAAACAAATTGCAAACTGCACTCCAGCACACTCAGGGGCACACGGACTCCACCAGACGCCCAGACCACGCGGTTGAGGTCAACGCGATTCGGAGAAAACCCCCCGCCGGCTGAGAACTCCCGTGCGATTTCGGTCTCGGTTTTAAAGCAGAGTCCTCGAAATGCACCCAACGGCCGGGTCTGAACACACAAGATAACTCGACAGGATTTCGACAGCTCCTTCGGTGTTCTTCGCATGTATCTCATCCGTTTGCCGGACGGTGACGCCCCCATTCGAATGTGCGGTATCCAGTCGGACATGGCGAACATCAGCACATTTTGGGGCCCAAACTTTCACGTCCATTTCCTGACACACACACACACACACGTGCTTTCCGGCGACACCTTGCTCTTTCGATTGTCGATGACAACAAGGGGATGGATGTGTAGTACGGAAGGCCCCATTACCACGTCCATCATTCAGCCGTTGGTCGACAGCGTGGACGAGCGTGGAATATAAAGTTGTTGTGACCCTGCTGCGATGCTGGTGATGGCAAAATAAAACAGAAGCCAAACAGCATCAGGGTTCCAAGGGGGCGGTGGTTGGAAGGATTACGTGGCGCTATTTATATTATTTTTGTACTCTCGTAATCTCGCTCAATATGCGTTAAAGGGAGCAGCAGACTTGTGCTTTTCGGTTTCCGTTCTCCCGTGTCGAAATGTTCGAACCCGGGCCCTTGCCTCAACGATAAGCATGATTCCGAACGGGCCGCTCCCGGAAATGCGGCTTGGCGTAAAAATATTGTCAACAAATATATAGACGAACAAATAACAACGGCAGCCAACAGGCACAGCAACAGCAAAAGCACAACAGTTTGCCCCAAACGGCGGAGTCCGCCAAATTGAGCAGCAGCTCCGGTGACTCCCTGGCAAACACACGGTCCCGGCGGGACCGGGACCGCGAGCACATCCCAGCCGCCAGTTTTTGACAGAGACAATTGGTGGCAGTTTCATGAATAAATTTACAGGGCACATGCCCTTCGAAGCACTCCGAAAATGACACACCGTTGCATGTTGCATGGCAAAACGGATAAAACAACGCGAAAGCAAAATGGTTGCAACAATCAACAATAGACGAAGGAGAAAAAAAGAAGTGGGAAATGCATTCCAGAAATAAAAGGGACACGGCTGCAGTGCTGTATTTTTGTTTTAATGAAAATTTATAGCAGGCCCTACCTTTCCGCCATGCTGTTTGGGTGTGTGTGTGTGTGTGTGTATTTTTGTCACAATCGCAACAACTTCTGCTTGGTAAAGCTACCCCGTGCAAATGTTCGCAATCATCTGCTCGGTTCAGGTGCGCCCGAAGAGCGGAAGCACACTCAAGTGCACGCGGTACTTCCGTTTTGTGCTGTTCATCCAAGTGCCCGGTAGATGGCGCTAGTTTACCCGCGTAAGGATGCCAATTTGCGATAGAGTGAAAGTGTACCGAGCACTCACACCCGAACTGGGGCGAAGGTGTTAAAATTTTAAACTAAAAAAAAACAGGGTAACATGCGCTCCATTGCGAAAGACATTACCCTCCCCCCCTTCCCCTCCCCTCCCCCCCGCGCATATCATCCCCTTCAGGAAAAAAGTGGCAGAAAGCTGCTGCATATTTAATTCCCGCCTTTCCAGCACCCAACGTGACTGCAGCGTGTGAGCTATGCTGATGATGATTATCAAACAAACGTGCTCCGGATGTAGACCCGCCGAACGTTGGGCGAGCTCCCCGAGGGTGGCAATTGGGCATGCAGGTGGTATCGCGCGTCACCGTGAGTTTGCCGCTGCCATCGTCCCAAAATTTGCTACCAGCAGTCCGTGGTAAATAAATACCATCACCGCAAAACTGTACGGTCACACTTCATTAGTTCGGGTTTCGGAGGTTTTATAATTGCTGCTTTACCGTGTACTGGCTGGTCGATTATCCAATCGATCTGATTGATATGACAAACGTCAACGGGTAGAAAGCACATAAACCCACCGGCCCCCCCGGGTTTGGCATGGATGATGCGTGACAGTATCGTTGTATTTTCTTTGCTGCTTTCGATTGAGTCATTAGTAAGCCGTGTTGCTGTGTCCCTTTTTAATGCATTTCTTTACTTTCTTTTTTACACCAGGTACACCCGCCAGGGGTAGTCATCTAAGGGTGGGAGATTTAACCATAGACACCATCGCTAAAAGCGTCAACGACAACAGCAACACACAATGTGCGAGTTTGAGTTAATTAATTGTTGCAAGAAACTGTTACAAACGTCTCATTTCATCGGCTTTCATTTCTAACTCCCTTATGTCCCCCATCCATGCATCCATGAAGTTTGGCTAAAATTAGTTAACCACAACGGAGCGAACCGAGGTGGGGGGGGGGGGGGAGGTTCTCCATTAATGTCCAAACAACCCGAAAGCAACCGAAGGCTTATGCTCCAGTTACAAATATCCAAAACTTCCAACTTCATCCGATGCATTATGAAGTTGCACGATGGTTTCCCAAGCCGTAGGACCATCACAAACCGGCATCGGTACTCCTATTGCAGCTCTTTGCAGGTTTTTTTTTTTGGTCTAAGCTCGCAACAGCAATCATGTATGCAGTTTATGTACACCGAGCACTTTCCCAATGGTTTTTGCCTGTTTTATATTAAAACGCGCGTTCCGCAATCGATCGAATTATCTGACGCTGTATGTGTGTGTACAAAATGGCCGGATAAGTGGAGTTATGAGACGGATGATTAAAGAAAGCTATCGGTGGAGCGAGCGAATAATGTTTGGTAAAAAAAAACACTCACACACAAATCCAAACAGTCAACGCCATCGGGCATTGGCAAACACCCGTTTTTATTCCCGGCTAGTTCTGACGGCACAGCCGTGTGTCGCTTGTACGTGCTTGTATAGCGTCGGCATTGCCTTCTCATTACCAGGAACTGAGCATTGGAATGAAATCCCTGTTTCTCCAAATTGCACCCCCTGTTCCAACCAGGGGGTTTGAAACTGTGCGGCGGGTGGAACGGAATGCACTTACATAAGTGATCCAGTATTGCCGCATTTAGTTTTCCTACGTTTCGTATGGAGTTTTGGAGTTTTTTTTTTTTTTTTGCTAGTGTGGTCCACCTACCCAAGAACCAATTTTGCCCTCCAGAGCGTACGCGAATTATGGACACAACTGTCGCTTGCCTTTCAATGGCCAGTGTTGGGAAAAAGTGGTTATAGTCGCTTAGATTCCATCAACTTCATCGATCCACTCCACTCATACGCTGGGCAAAATGCACGATGGCAGTAGCCACAGTTAATTCCAGCAAACTTCAAGACACTGCGAGACCCGCTTTGCTACGGCGGTTTTCCAGAAGTCCTGTGGCAGCAAAACCTGTGGCACCTACACCTACACTTGTTGGGCGTAGAAAGCCATGATCGGCTGGAGATATTTTGAGATAGAATTGCGCAACAGTGGTCACGGGGTTTCTGCGTTGTCCTGGAACTTGGAAAGCTTTGAGCGATACTAAATCCAAAATCGCCGTTGCTCTTGTGCGAATCACGCATCTCAAGGCCGCTTTGGTATGAGACCCGAGAAGGTCTCGTCTCTACCACCACACAGGGATACTGCTCGCTTCTAGCGAACACCCAACCTGCAAACAAGAAACCTGTCCATCTCAGAGGATGAAGTCTGAAACTAGCGCGCGTTAATTGGTCGCTCGCAGCAAACGCGCCGGTTCCTTTCCTGTACCGCGCTCGATTAATTATCGGTACCACTTTCATCATAGCGCATTCCACGACCCACCTCCAAAGTTCTTGCCAGCAACAGGGAAGTCTGCTGACAGTACTTCGGCGTACGGAACGAAACAGCTTAAATCGCTTACCTATCGAGAGAATCAACACGAAATCAAACATGGAATGCGGTCTCCCAGCAGGGTTGGTTAGGCGTTTACTACTTCCACAACTATCACAGCTGCTACTACTGTTACTATTCCGCATCCAGAGCAACGCTCTCGACGCAACGACAGATGAACAACAGCAACAACAACAACAAAAAAAAACAGCGCAAGGCCGTCCACCATGTGTCCGGCGGGTCAGTAAATGGAGCAAGCGTGCCAATTCGTCGATCTTGCCGAGTTACGTGTGCAGAGCAGCCAGTTAAGTGCAGCGGACAAATGTGTGCAGAACTGCAACGAACGTGCGGCCGCGTGCTGCAAATGGCGAAACACCTGGATAAACAACCATTCCGCATGGAAAATTAGCCCCAAAATAGCAAAACAAACCGATCCCTTCCCCGGTGGGTTGCATGCAGCACCCATGCACCAGGTTTGGCTATAACGAGCCACACTTTCATTCATCGAGCGCGCACCATATATGACAACAGCGAAAAACAAAAGCCCAATCACACAAAGCAGTGAAATGCGTCCGCAGTGCGAGCGTTACCGCGTGTTCCCCGCGCGCGCGTGACGCACCGTTTGCAACCTGTTGCCATGGCGGCCATCTCTGCCCGGAATGTGAATGTAGCTCACCTTGCGCACCGAAACGCACCAAACGCGACGCGGAATGGGGCACCAAGGAATAAAATACCGAGCCACCAAAATTATAACCGGTTTTGTTTGCTGGACCGTACGCCCTTTCTTCGCGTTTGATAGCGGTATCTTTTACCGCTCTCTGCAGAGTGACAGGTGAAGGTTAATTGATGGTGGGAGTTTGAGTGCGATGATCTGTGTATCAATCTTTCCATCCAAATCCCGAGCATTACTTTGACGTTCCAAGGCAATCGGGTGCGAATTCGCAAGCAGACAAAGGAATTCGCACGACTTTAACACTTCTAGCTCCTGCCCTCCAATTATCTTCCAATTTTAACCTCAAACGCACATCAATCTTCAATTGATGTCCTCATCAAAATGGTAGTAAATCTGCCATTTATTGCTTCCCGGTTTCCTGTACGCAATCCACTCAACAACAAGAACAACAGCCAAAAAAAAAACCCCCCGAAAGCACTCGAATATTTCTGTTTCGCGGTTCACATTTCTTTCGGCGAACGTACGACTTTGGTGCTGCATCGATTGAACTGCACCGATGCGATTCGCATAAGCGCAGCACCATAACCGTGCAGAGGCCTGCAGAGCATCATAAATGAAGTCATAAATGCAGACCGTCATTAAGCGTTTAATGATTGGGTATGTCCGGAACACTGCATCCCACCAGCGCCACCCGCAGCGGTCGACGAATTCTTGGCTGGGGGTTTGTTGGGAAGGCATCGTGGTGGGCAGGCGGTAGAGATCTATATTTTATGGGTGGTGTTCGAATTCGTATGTTTGATTGGTTGGTGCAACCCAAAATGCCGAATGCTATAAAGCGGCATGTGAAACATGGGTAACCGGTAAGAATGGTAAATCTGTGGGTGGAATAACCGATAGTGCCATTATATTTTTACGATAGCGTTTTATTGCGCAACCGATTGCCGTGCTGTCCAACTATTGAATGGCAAGACTTTTGATAGGAAATTAATTCGATAGACTGTGTGGCAGATATAAATGTTACACAAAGTAATAGATGTTCAACTTGCCGAAGAGCCTTGACTGTATTCGCTAGGGTTTCGTGTAGTAATCTCAACTCCTGACACGAAGAGCCTTACAAATGCGTGCTTCAACTTTCAACGGATGTCCAAGATGTTGGATCTCTGAGATTCTTGCACCAAGAGCTCCAATAGTAAACAGATCTGTTAGGAGCTCCAGGAAGTTTAAACACAAACGGAAGTCCACAACATCATCTGATAAGCAACGGCTTCTAGATACGTGTGGAAAACGTTTCCTTATTAAATCCATCGATCAACCACAAGAGCACTGCAAAGCAGTTCTCGTTGAGTCCACCCGTTCTCCTGTACTCGTTCGAAATTATCCCTTCCCTTCCGACCTTACGCGTGTGGTACAGGGAAGTGATACGTTCATAGGTCTAAGTGCTGACTCCCTCCGTCCTTGCGCGTCCGCGCAGGGTCTAATAGGAACGGTTTTTATTCTTTCGCACACGCCGTTTGCATAAAATGCTTCCTTTTCTCACCCTTTCGTTTTATTTTTCTTCTTTCCCTTGTGCCGAAGCTCTCGTGTGTTGGGTCACAAATTCCATTCGACGCAGCGACCACTTCCACTCAAGGGACGGTACAGCAGGGGTAGCGTCCAACTATCTTCGGGCAAGGTCGTGCCAGGGGTGGGCAACATGAAACCGGTTCCATCAGTTGTGACTGTAGCGTTCGGGACCTGATGCTTCAACCACAACGCTCAACGTAGCCTAGGAGTGACCCAGGGGGCCGTAGAATTGCTGCGACATAACATAGCTGGCAGCGATCTAGTTTGTCGTAGATACTTCCTTGCTTGTAAGTCCGCTCGACAAAGTGTTCAACACGCACCATAGGGAAGTGATAACACAATGTTGTCACCGCTTCAAATTCTTCACAGCAGTTCAACTCCACCGTCGCAAATGATGCCTATCGTAATGAGGGGTGGGATAGGGAACGCTGCGAGACCTGCCGTACCAAATCCCATCAACCAATGAAAATGTCAACGCTTTCGGGGTCTCATTCACCAAATGCCCCAATAAACAGCCATTAAACCCATAAACAATCTCTTTATGGGGCTTTACAACCTTTTCTCCGTTCGAGAAAAAAAAACGAACCACACACAACTAATGACCCGCGCGTATCCATACGGCAAGCAAACGGACTTGCGGCCAGAAATGTCACAATCCGCACATCCACCGGGTGCGGGTATTACGAGAGGAACGAAATGTCATGTGGAAGGCCTTGCGAAAGCTCGCCCGCGGAATCACAACCCCTATTCCCGGGAGGGTAATCATGTAACGAGAAGCGGGAGATGAACGCCTAAACTGGATTTCTGGCCACCCGATGGCCACCCGAAATATGAGTGACTGAACCGAACCGTGACAAAAGTGACAGTCGCCAGCGATGGCTATCAAAATAACACCCATACCCAGAACTATATCAAGCATGTTTGGCACTGCTGAAACAAAGCGTTACCGTACGGCCGGATACGTGCGGATGGGTTCGAAGACGGGGAGATTAAAATAAGGTGACCGCTATAAAACACCAATCGAAAGTGTGTTTTGTTTCGCGTGCTTTTGCTTTGTGTGTACGGTGTTTTTTTTTTTTTTTTTTGGAGGGGGAGGGGACGTCGTATATATTTTCCCCTTTTTTTTCGCCCCATTTACACGCCCGGCTGCATTACTCGCTACGCGCGCGGTATGGCCGGGGCCAATGTGCCCGCGGGTGTGCACCGAAACGGTATCAAGGAAACCTGTTCTTCAAGGACACGTCCATAGCAAACTGGTGTACAGGGTAACCCTTCATTCCTTTCGGATGATTTAAATTGTTGGTATGCAAGCACGTTCGGAACAATCGCTTCACCCGTAAATGGAACCGTCCTTTTGGAGCCTGTAATCAGTGCGCGATCGTGTTTCTATATTAAATAACCTTCAAACAGATGAGGTAAACAAGCTGTGACAGGTGTAGACACCACCATTTTCGTCTGGGATCCTGCGAAGTAGAGCTTATTTGTAATCGGTAGTTACTTTTTAGCATAATTTCGAATAGCGGTACTATTATTTAACTATTTGTTGGAGTTGTAAAGGCATACATCAACTACCGTGGAATGAGTAACAATAAAACATTCTGAGCATAGTACCCGTGTAGCATATACAATATCTCTCACAAGTGTAATTAAAATCATAATTAAATGAATTATAAGGTTTAGTGAGGTTCTCCTTAAAATTCCACAATGGAAAATTCATAATGCACTACGAACAACTAAATTTGAAAAAAAAAATCCATTGCGCCAAAAAGTATGCAATTCGCATGGCAAAATTACCTTTATGCAATGCTGGTAGCTGAAATACCTAACCGAAAGTCCTACGAGTGCTGCTGTGTTTGTTTGTGCGTGTTGAGAAAAAAGGAACCTCTTTGTGTTTATCGTAAATGCTTCAAAAACCCCCACGCTATTATGCGTTACCTAGCCTGTTCCTGTTTCCCATTGCCACCTCAGCACCGCGCAACTGTTTCCCAACGCTTTTTTTTATTTATTTTCGCTCGCCCTTTTGTGTAAGCTACCGGCGCTTTTCTATTACGCATAAACATTTTCTAATTATCGCCAACAATAGCATCCTGGCGGGTGGGCTAGCAATGGGACACACAGCAAAACGGAAACTGCAATAAAAGCAGAAGACCCCATCGACCAACGCGCTACCGATGATTTAAAAGTAAAACAAAAGGATCGTGGAGGAAAAAGTTGCATCGTTAATTTGGTGTCGAGCGGGCGGGATGATTTCGATCAGTGTGGTAAAAGTGTGCCTCCACCATTTTCCCCCATTTTCCACCGCGGTGGTAATTTATCGCGAACCACTACGAAACGCTCCAGTACACAATGGCGCACAATATTTATGTTTCTATTTGCTTTTTTCACCGTGTTTTGTTGTGCTGAAAGTTATGCTTTTCCTGGTACACCTTGCATCACTCAGCGGTGAATAACGTGACAGGGGTAAGTTAGTGAGAACGGGGAGCGCAAAACACCAGCGTATGAGAAAATGGTGGAAAACAACAACAACCAAAATCAAACACGAACAAAAAATAAAACTGGATCAGCGTCTTGCTGGTGAGCGTTTCGCCTTTTATCCCCTAAATTGCTTCATGCGTGCCTACATTCAGGCGCTTGAACTTTTATGATTGATATTTGCGGGTGCTTATCTTCTTTTCATTGTATATGTGTGTGTGTATGTGTTGCTTCGGTATGTGCGGTGTGACTGCAAAGATCAAACCTTAAGCACCTGCCAGCCGCACGGTTGAATGTAGGATCGGGATTCCGCTGGCAGTATTGTACGAAAAATTAGCCTGGAATCGATCCCGGCATCCCAGCGAAAGACGTGCTTTTAAGAGCCACCCGAACCAGAACCGATAACAGGGTGGTTGTTTTTTTTTTTATTTTCACTATTTTTTTCTTTATGCAGTACCGCTTCCCGCTATTTTCCGACCGCCCGCCTTCCGTTCAACAGTATCATCATATTCGCACAGAAGCACTCTCCATTGTTGCGACTTTTTTCCCATTTTTCCTTCTGGCACAGCCCTGCTACTACCGCTCGGTAAAAGTGCGAACGTTACCGTGGTCGAGTGGCATCGAATAGCAGCCACATCCCGACCTCGACCGTGATATCGATTGTTCGTGATGCGCGGGCACACAAACACACTTTGGAGCGACGTGAGAGGACACGAAGCTTTAACGTGAAACTTCAAGTGGATGCTGGCAAAAATCAGACGAATGCTCACCCACTCCACACGGGTTGAGCGCAAAAGGGAAAATGTGCTTTTTCCCAGTTGGTGAAATTACTTTACACATTGTGCACCAGTACTGTGAGCGATATATTGTGCAAATTCTATCGCCGTTGCTAAATGTAGTCAAATTTGAGGCATAATAGAAGAAGGGTATTACATGCTATTGAATATTCTTTTGTACGTAATTCCGTTCGATTGTAATGGAATGGTGAAAAACGCCCGAAGGTATGTAGTTTCATTCTATGAAAGGCTTCTATTAGTAGGGTCTAGGGTAGTTTATGTTCGGAATTTTAAGTCTTGAAACGTTAACGGTCAACCTTACTTGCTTATTTACTTATCAGACGCTACATCCGCATCGTGGTTTTGTCCTGTTGCAGGACTTCCCTGGATCGCTCACGATCGAGTCCAGTTTTCTTCGATAGCTACGTAGGAGAACCGTAAACCAATTAAGTCTATGTTTCCGATGTAACTAGCTCGTGCTGTCTGATATTTCTAATTTTGTTTTCCTTTCTATTTGACCTCTTACTTAGACCGATATAAGGGACTCACACATGGATGAGTTATTTAACTCACGAGTCACATCTCTTTGAGTGTAAGAATTACAACTCTTCTGAGTGAGATGATACTCATTGCAAAGAGTAATAACTCACTCAGAAGTGCGAAGCTTAAAGACACCAACACACCTGTACCAGGATAGGAATAGCTCATCGAAGAATCGGTTTAACAGTTGACTCACTGATTACACTCGTTGTAACATGGATCTATTTAAACGTTTGATCGTACCTCAAGTAATTAAAGAAATCCAAGAATTAAAAATACCTTGCAGATATGGAAATTAAGCTTATAGAAGAAATATATATTATATCGAGAGTAATACATTTGTCTACAATATGTACAAATAAATATCACGTAATATGTACGCATCATCCCCCTGTCCCCCTGTCAAAATATCGTCTATACTGGCTGGTATGAATATTTTGAGACGACTCCATTTTAATTACTGTTATCAAAACTAGTTGACCGTATATTTTAATTTATTGATTTATATATTAAACCCATCCTGCTTAAACCCTGTTTATGCAAACTATTATGGGCGTTGAGAACTCCGTGCTTCCGTAAGTTTAGGATGGCAAAGCCACCCTTGAGAAGCCTGCTTTAAACCACTCGAATCGTAATAAAGGACAAGAAGAGTGTTTGTATACGAGTGTGTGTATGTGTGTTTGTATACTGATAAGATGTTGATTGCAAGGATCGATACGCTAGGGTACTCGGTTTTCTAGTCGAAAAGTTGCTGCGGTTTGGTTTGAAAACTTCTACCTCGCTTCTTATCGCCCACGTTGTACGATATTCCGCAATACCGCAAAACCTTAAACCACCGGATGCTGGACATGGTGTGGCAGCGGGCATTGTGATAAAGGGCCTATTGCAAATGGATGAAAAGTGTGATGAAATATTTTTTCTCATCTCACTCGAAGAGAGAGAGAGAGAGACAGAGAGAGAAGGAGAGAGAGAGAGAGAGAGAGAGAGAGAGAGCACAAGATGGAATCGTGCAGACGCGGGCGCATAATCAAATGTGCCATTATCATCGCCACGAAGCGAAGCGTACTTGGAGTTTAGTGCCCTTTTCCAGTCCCATTCATGGAACGGTTGCGTCTTACGTGCTTCGCCCCATGCGAATACTTTTCTTCGCTTTTCCTTCATCTCGCTAAAAGCATCTAATTCTATCATTTTCATTCCTCACACTGTTGTGGTGTGGAACCATCCCCCCAGCCGAAGGCCACATGTACACATTAACGTCAGTCCCGCTTTGTCTTGGGTAGTTCCTTCTGGATGCGTTTCATTCATCTTGAACCGGCGGGCTGGTGCTGCAGGAATGCCGTGTGGAATGGAGCGTGTATTCGAATCATCCATTAATTGATTTAGACGGTCTTAACCGTTCCGCCCATAACCGTTGCGCAAAAGGGAGACGAAACTGTGCTAAGGAAGCGTTGCCCTGCTTCTTGCAGACTCCTTCAGACGCGTAGCCTCATCGATGGTTTTGATGAAGCCGAAATGGATTCTTTCGCAAGCGCGACGGCATCTCAACCTTGGGCCGTTCCGTTCTCTTCCGCCACTGTCGCTTCCATCGCGTATAATGATCGATCATCGTGTATGTGCTACACGACAATGCGAAAACCCTTCGGATCCCTCCAAACATACGCCAAAAAGGCTACCAATGTACATCGAAAAGCCTACATTTAGGCGGTATATCCGCCTGTGCATCCGTACTGTTCCACGCGTTACAGCCGAGCAGCGGCAAGCTAAATCGATTAACCTACTCCACTGCCTTTGCCACCCCAATCCCGTGAGGTATTGCAAAGATTTATCTTAGTTTTGAGGATTACTCACTGACCTAGATGTACAGTGATCCCCTTCCCGGAGCGATTCGGCGCGCGGCCAAACACAGCGCATACATTAGGTGCGTTTACGGCTTGTACGCCAGTTCGTCAGCACATGGGAGGTGACATTTTTCAAGTGCAGCGCACTATTGACCTAAACCATCCCGTACGAATATGGCTCGGAAATGGTCCTGGGCTTGCAGGGGACGCTTTCAATATACCGGGATTGGAATGCGTTGCTCATTCCTTCACGACTGCCAGTCCAACCCGGCGTACCCGCCGGGAACGTACAGTGAAATTCTTTGTCTAAATAACCGAAATTCCACTCGGACGTGTGCGCTCCAAAAAGCCAGGAATGTCAAGCTAAGCAATTATTAATATTGATTTCCCAACCCCTCCCAGCACCCAGGCAGGGGCTTGCAGGAAAAAGTCAATTTCTACTGACATTTTGTTTTACAGCATTAAAGCTCCACCAACGGGGAATGCTCACTCCCATGCCCCCCCCCCCTCCCCTCTCCCCAACCTCCCCCCACCCCCAAGCAACTGTCGAAAAGATTTGTACGGTGAGTTTTTCGCAAAGTTTTTTCGGCGGAAAAGTTTGCCATATCGATCCATCGTTAAGCAGGTACTTGTTTCACATTTAATGATTATTATCACGTTTGCAGGCTCTTAAATGAAGCTGCCCGTTTGGGCCAGTTGGGCCAGTGACAGTTGGCAGCGGTGCAACGCAGATCTGGCGCATTTTTGCTGGCGAAGGCTTACACACCGTGCCGGAAGTGCGCCAACGGGTGCGTTACGGCGCTTAAGCGTGCCTGTGTTGTTTGCCCATTTCATCATGCTAAAATCAGGCAAGCACGTACAATGTGTTGGACACGGATAAAGTGCACGGCGGGAGGACAGGAGCGCTACGGGTTCGGGGAAATATGGGGTCTGTAATGGCCATTCCAGGCACGTAAACTAATTTGCGCCTTAACCCTTACCTGAAGGCGCTTACCCGGTTTTGGGGAAGAGGGAGGAGTGAAAGAAGGAAGAGAAGGGGAAGGGAGGAAGGGAGGGGTGGGAGGGTTGAAGCATTACAAGCCCGCTTCGTTTACGTGCAAGATACCGTAAATAATCAAAATGTTCTTAATTGCAATCTGGCCATTCTTGACCCGAACGAATGGGAACGGTTCGTTTGGATTTTCGGAACTTTCGTGCTCTCGTTTTTGAGCGCACATTTTCATACTCTCTCTCTCTCTCTCAACATTTCGCGTTTTCCTCGGTAGAGAGCAATTTTCTCTTCCATGCGTGCGAGCTTTTCGATGTTGTTGATCGATTAAAGCTTATGCGAAGTTTCATCGATTCATGCGTAAGCTTTCGGCTCAGCGATGTCGAACATGCACAAGCGTTTCCGGTAACAAACTTTGCAAGATTAAAAATGGCAAAAATTAAGATATAACCAGCAGAAAATCGACCTCATCATCTATAAAGAACAAGCATTTTCGATAACGAACCGTACGAGATTGAAAATGGCAACAATTAAGACGTAACCAGCAGAAAATAAACCTCAAATTCTATAAGCAACATCACCATAACACTTTCTACTAACTATGGTACCTATCGCGAACGAAATTAACTACCAGTGGATAAAAATATCAACCCATATAATGACAGTTATGGCGGATTGGTATCGCAACGCAGCAAATTTGTCAACCCTTAAAAAGGTGAAGGCAACTGCCATGACTACCATACAAATCGTGGGGAAAAAATCAAGTAGTAGTTAAAAAAGTCTTTAATTTGTATCGCGAACGAGCTAAACTAATTATATCAACCCATATATTTACCTACTGCCTCGATGCAGTAATTATACGGTACCAAGCCCGTTTTATGTGAAGATTTAAGAGCTTACTTCACGGGAAATGTAATGTAATGTAATGGGAAATGTATTGTTGAAAAGGAAAAGTACAAACTTATAAAAAAAAATAAAAATTTTCGTTAATTTAATTTTTTTATTCTGGTAGAACGGACTTCCTTTTTTTTCTTCTTATTTTTTGTCTGTTTTTCTTTACTAATCTCTTTCCTTTTCTAAACTAAACGTATTCTGTTAGGCAGTCTCCACATGAGCCGCGGCCGCCGCGGTACCGCGGAAAACGCGTATAACTTTCGTTGCCAATACATAACATCTGCTCTGCCCGGTTATCTCGGTCCGTGTCGGTTGTCAAATCTTCCGTAGCTGCTGTTCAGCAGAGTTGTCCAGACCGTGGCCCATGTGGAGTCGGCCTTACCTTGATTTAACCACGTCCAAATGAAAAACATGTTACACTAACGTTTACGAAAAACTGATTCCCCTAGAAAAAGTGACGATTAGAGCCGAACCGCCTGCATACGGGAAATCTCACTCCTATTCTTTTTTTTAGATCTTTTTAGAACTGTTTAGAAATAATAAAATAAAAGAACTAGCCTAGTCGTGAAATGGGAAAGGCGGAAGGAATGTGCTGCAAGTTGCTGCATCACGCAAAACACTTCTTCTTTAGCCGACGATATGAAGAGAAAACATAGATTTTGACAAATGGCAAAACTACTAGATCTGTATTTATAATGGTTGGTATGAATTTTTAGACTGGTAGGGGAAAATCGTTCGCGATACCATTTCTAGTAGATAAATATAATGGTGGATAAAACCAAGCAGGTGGATAAATTTTAACGACTTGCTTCGCGATAGGTACCTATTTTTGCTTGAAGTGGACTGATAATGACTCAAATTCCTCGCGCGGTATTACCTCGGTATAAAGCTGTGCTCAACGGGCGAAACCAAATGTGTTTGACGCTCCTGTAAAACACGACTTAAAGTTGTTTTTCCCCGCAAAGTAACTTTAACGGAGAGCTTTGGAGAGCTTCTAAGCTTCAGACGCAAGATATCCTTAATAAACGCATGTTAGTTGTTCATCATGTTGGATTTTTGAAGCATGGAAAATGAGTCCTTCCTGATCAGAAGTCGAGAGACGATTCATTTCCCGTCCCGACCGGGAGTCAGGTGGGAACTTATTCGAATCGATTTCGACACGTGGGGGGTTCGGGTCGGAATTTAATGCGAGTAAACAGAGGGGGGTGGGGGGGGGGGTTAATTTCCAAAAAAAACTACTTGAAGAAACTTTGAAAATAGCTTTGACCATCTGCCATCTGTCAGATTTTAAACTGTAAACCCACCTTAAAACCCCGCAACAAAATATATTTTTATGCAACAACGTGCTGGTCACTATTCAAGAAATACATTAATTATAACTTAAATACATCTTATACAATTGTACAATACAATATAATTATACGGTACATTGGTGTAGAAACGACAAGACCGGTCCAAAAACCCATCCGGACCAAGCAGGACTGATTATCCAGCTACGGATAAATAAAATGACGGAAAGCCAAAAATGAGAGGCCTCTAGACCCCTTGAGGTTGTTGTGCCGATAAAGAAGAAATAGTAATATAAAAATAAAAACTACTTCAACTCCAATGTGGACAAAAAGCAGTGAACGAAAAGTTTGATCTAACAGTATTCCAACAGTAAATGCCAACAGTATTCTACAAGAATACCTAAAGCTCAACGATGGAGACAAGACCTTAACTTGACGACTCAGACATAAAAATGATCCTCTATCTTTCGATCCGTTTACTGCGTACGCGTAAATGTAATCTGCCCGCTATCTTCAGAATTTATCCTCCTTACATATTTCACCTTCTTATAGCAATCTTCCTATTGTACCGTCCAGTGCCTCATCTGTCAAGCGGAAAATCATCCGGACATCGTACACCAGTCAACTGCCCATGTTTGCTATCTGTTTCGGTTTGTTTTATTACTATCGAAGGAAGATAAATGCTTCGATCACACCCTGCCCATGGGAAGCGAAGCTCGCGGACAGTCAGGAGGACGGCACGCGCTACTTCCCAACCCAAACACACACACACAAACACGGTGCGTGCTTCAGCTCCGCACAGACGAATACCTCGGGGGTCAAAACGATTTGTCATCATTGATGGTGTGTTAACTAGCCACATTTATCGCGGAATTGGCATACCAGCACGCAACCCTTATCTACTGCACTTGAAGGTAATATCTGACTGGTTGAAAGGATGCTGCGGGAATTATGATTTCCCCAGCAATGAAGTGAACCAGTCTGCCGAGATCCTTTGTTTTAGTGACCGCTGCCGGGACGGTGCGGTTGAGGTCGATGATCATCGGTTGGGAGATCCGGAAACTCCAACGATTGCTCAGCCTTCAAGGACATCGCACCGTACGGACATCCTAGGGTATGTGCAACCGCATCCGGATACTGATCGGCAATAAAATCTAGTTCTCTCTGCTGAATCACCAGTGTGTCGTTCGGGGTTGTTGGTCGTCCGCTGCAAGCGACCCATCTTGCAACGTCCCGGGCAGTTGCAATAACTTCATTAGCCTTCGCCGTTGGAAATATGAGCCGAAACGTCGCTGCCGGATTATGCGATCGACCCATAAATTGCGCTTCGTTACGAGCCGGCCGAGCAGTAAGATTAATGGCGATGATTAATAATCCATCAGAGATTCCCCCCGGCCGGTGGAGTTTCTCCTTTCAAAATGGTGGTCAAACGTTATTAGGCGCTTCAAAGTTTGAACACCTCCCCCCCCCCCCCCTAGCAGACCGATAAACCATCTCAGTTAATTACCTCAATGGCAGTTGCGGGAGATCTTGGGCGTTGGCATCGGTGAGCAAAAGAGGTTCTGTAAACACCCGGACCGGAAAACGCATGGCGCTCCCATTCGCGCGCGGTGATCTGATCTGGGTACGGGTTTAACCTTCCTCCTGGTGGCGTCCAAGGCCACACCGGACAAGGCGCCCGGTACCAAAATTCTGATGGTTGATAATCCATCATTACCAACGCCTCGGATATCCGCTACACGGGATCTGCATCTCGGGACGCTGACAAAGAGCCGCTAGCACTGCCTGCCCAGAGACAACGCCTACAATACACCGCACGACCGGAGGCTAAAGACAGGTTAGAGGACACACGCGCTTGCTCCACGCACGCTCCCATGCAAAAGCGTTCCAACCGTGTCCGGCTAGTTTTGCATACGGTCAGCTTCGTCCATTGCAGGAGGGAGTGAACGCATTCATATCTATCACATCGGTCACACTGCAAGACAAACTGCAAGAGTGCAACGGCGAATGCACATGTGTTGTCCCGCACTCCGTCGTTTGCTTCGTTCTGATTTACATGCGCAACTAGTTCCCAAGATTCCATTTTTCAAACCTATTTTTAGCTACCACGACGTAACGTACGGTTTCGTTCACCACCAGGCCCGGCACAGACCCGGTGGGGGAAAAAGAGCGAACTCCCGCTGAATTGGTTCACGAGCTAGTTCGCTGGCGGCTATCCACATGATATTTGTGGGACCCATCATGTCCAGGGGGTGTGTATGTCGATATGGTGTGATATCTTCACGGTAGAATCGCGGAAATGGACGCCGCTCGGCCCCAGCCCAATTACCAGCGGGCAATACCATCGAAACCTGATTCAGTGAGCGAAGATGGTGGGTATTTTGCTGCGGAAAGGGAATACATTTATTACACAATTCTTATCGAAAGTAATGATTCGGTTCTGGTTGCGTTTACATCCGGTTGGGCAGGAAGAGAAGACACGTTATGCAGTTGTTACGTCGAAGCAAAAACAAAAATATATAGCCAAAAACAGTTGGAGAGTGTAAGAGAGGGAGAGAGAGAGAGAGAGAGAGAGAGGAGAGAGAGGATTGATCAAGAGTTCCTGACGGCCCTTGGAAAGCAAAACCACAATTTTAACTACTTCGTTTATTCGAAGCATTTTTACTATATCCTCACCCCCAAGGCCAAGATACCGCTTCACTTACACACTGCTTAACTATTTGCTTCACCCTGACCAAAAGGCTGCTTCAGCAAACACGATCTACCTAACGGCCTAGCATTCTACTTAACCATTACATCTAACCTATCCCCTGGTAGCATGATTGACAATCGATCTATCGCTGTGTCAAACCGTTAACTCCCAATAACCCTAAATAGTGCTGCTTCGCTGCAATTAAATATAGACGATAAAACTTGCTTCAGAGGAGCCAACTGCACGGTTCCATATGGCAAACCCGAACATCGTACTCGCACTATTACCATCGGTTCCGTTCTGGAGCTACAACTCTCCGTTCAGACATCCACTCGCAACGAGGAATACAGGCAAGGGCAACACTAAAACTGACTTGAGCAAAAAAAAACAAAACTACAGCACTTTTTCAACTGCTCCCGGAGGGTCAGCAAGTGACGAAAGCAATGGCTTACCAGAATACGTTAAGTTAAGTTAAATATCTCTACACTATTATCACATTTTAATTCAATAAAAGGGGTGACGTAAAGGATGAAGGATGGTGCTCCGGAGCGCTTGGCGAGCGTTAGGGCTACCAAAACAGATTTGTGCTTTACACGCGCTAGTGACTGTTACTTCCATCACCATGACTCCCATCCTTAGCGCAGTCGGGATGGCCCCGTACATCTCTATCTCAATCGCCCGTTAGCATTGCTGCCAAACCAACCGGGGAGGTGCACTGCTAGAATTCTTTTGGCAAGTTACTTCCACCACGTAACGCCCTAACACACTTAATGTAAAGAAACGGAAGCATATGGCAAACTGACGAGCCTGAGGAGTGATTATCTATTATACAACTATCTATCGATATCTGGTCTTAAACCTGTTCAGCCGAGTTGACTGTGAGCACTTTCTAGTCGCTCGTCAGTAATCTCTCGGCATTTGGCCATCCACTTTCCACTGCTAATAACATACCTCAACGAGATATTTAGTTTAGAACTTGGAATCAAGGATATCCTGAGGAAGTGTAGTTAGTATTGGAGAAGTAGACATCGGAAACGTATGGGAATTCGCTAAAGTCGGAAATCTGTTTGTGCATATTATATTAAACTACTAAAAGCAGAACCGCCACTGCCCGGATGCTTCTTTCGAGTTGGTTAGGAATATGGCATCAACTACATCTGCATGTACAGCATCCAACTCTATATCATGTTTATCTTACGTATAACTTGTTTGCTATCTCTCTCTCTCTCTCTCTCTCTCTCTCTCTCTCTCTCCCTCTATCTCTCTCTATTTCTCTCTCTCTCTTTCTATCGCTTTATGTCTCTCTTCATCTCTTCATCCTTCTTTCGATGTGTTCTACTTTGATAGTGATTATGTCTCCGTAAACATCCGCTCAGATCAGCTCAACGCGCCCGAATGACTGTTTATGCCTCGCGCACTAAGTTACAACGACTTCTTGTTGTATTTATTTGGCTACGTATGACTCGACTTCAGACGCACTGCACACACTTTTGGGGAGCGTGAGGCTTCATAAGGAAAGAAACTTCAGCAGTGCATCGTAGATAAGGCGCGGATTTATGTCAGAATCAGCCGTGTACCGGACGCCACGCAGATTGCCATCGTTGTGCGACAGTACACCGTACTCGCCGACAATGAAACCGTCCGGGGTCTTCTCCTCCACGCGATACTTCCGATAGTTCCGTCCTTCCACAACGTACCCTACCTTCGAGTCATCGCCCGAACCCGGTACGGGTGCCAACGTCTGCACTACGGGACCGGCCGGTGGTTGAGCCGCAAAGCCGTCATCTTGCGCCTCACCCTGCTGCTCTGCCTTGTCGAACCCGTGGTTTTGCTTCGGCACAAACTTCCCAATCGCGTTATGGATCGATCCAGCATCTTCCCCGTCGACCGTCGGTGCATTCAGCTGATCGTACGGGATTTTGTCCAGCTCGTTGAAAACTAACCGAACCGATCCGACAGTCGTGGTGGAGGTTGCAGGTGTATATGGTTCCGAGGTGGTAGATTCCGCTGTAGTGGATGCGGTCGCCGTTGTCGAGACGATCGTCGTCGGATCAAGTGCTGAATACGCCGTTTGCCAGTAGCTTGAAGGTTGTGAGTAGATCTTTGCCGGCTCCGAGTACACTTTCGCGGGCTCGGAGTAGATTTTCGCCGGTTCGGAGTACACCTTGGCGGGTTCGGAATATACCCGGGCAGGTTCCGAATATACCTTCTCCGGCTCACCGTACACCTTCGCCGGCTCCGAGTACACCTTCGCGGGCTCGGAATAAAACTGTGCCGGTTCGGAATAAAACCGTGCCGGTTCCGAGTACATCTGCGGGATGCTTTTATCCCGTGCTGACTTTAACTGCGCCTTCTGGTCACTCTCCAACCGCGTGTCGCCGTGTATATCCCGCCATGCCAAACCATCCGCCGGTTTTCGGTCACGATAATTCACCGTCTGGAAGGAGGGCCCGCCTTTCGACTCTTGCTTACGCTGGGTACGATATCGCTGCTGGGATGTGATCGGTGGTGCCACCAACTTCGCCACCGAGGACGATTCTCCCTTGGCCGAGTCGGGTTCTTCCTCCTTGCTGATCGTCGGGCCCAGCTCCTCGACTGACAGCTCGCTCCGATGCGCATTCGAATGACGCACGGGAGATACCACCTTCGCATACTCCACCGGCTGCTGGATCGCTTTGGCACGCTTGGCGTACCGGCTGGGTGACATTACCATCGGCACGCTCGTTGCCTTCTCCTCATCCTGCAACGTCCCAACGGTAACCGTGGTGATGTCCTCTAGCGTCGTTAGCTCGGTACCCTCGCCAGTGGTTGCATTCGTCTCCATCAGCGGCGTCGTTGGCTCGCCGTCAACGAACCACGAGGGTGATGAGGTCGTGACCGCATCGACCGTATCATTCACAGACTCCACCGGAACTACGGCTGTTGTGACCGGTATCGTACTGCTGCTACCACCAGCCCGCTGTCCACCTCTCCTGTAGCCGTAGAACCGCGTACTGCTCCGGTCCAGGTCCTCCTGGGATGTGAACAGTGCCTCGATCGGCAGTATCGTATCATCCTCCGTGTTGGACTGATCGAAGAAGAAATGCCGAAACTTACGCAACCCACGGAAGTTGCGCGAGGGTTGCTGTGGTGCGGCAGGCGTTACATCGCCGGCCGGTTTCATGAGTATCGATAGGAACTCTCGCCCTGATATGATGTCACTCGGTGCAGGAACGCTGCCCACGCGAACGATGGCCAAAATCTAGGAGAAAGAAGCATATCAAGGTTGGTCAAATGTTAACTCAATCTTAGCCAATGTAAAGTTTTGAACAAATAAAGACCATCCTTCGTGACATTGAAACCTCAAGAGAAGAATTCTTTGATTTTATTCAATTAGTCAACTTCCATCTTTCAATTTCGAATATCCTATAAAGCAGGGGTCGTTACATCCTTCACGAATAGGACCAGATAGAGTAGAAACAATTTTGAAGCTGCAGGCTTCAGATTAAATCATTAAAAACAGCTCATTGGAAGGTCTTTGGACATTTTCTGTCGTGCGGGATAAAATCCGTGGGCCTCACTTTGACGACCCCTGCTATAAATCGTCATTACTAACAATTACCAAAAAAACTTCTTCAGGCAAGGAAGATCTTGCTTTACTCATACCTATCCAGTGAAGGATGTGAAGCGTACTGTATCGTCTCTAACGCCTCTATCCACCTCAAAAACACACGTATTCAGAGAGGTGCCATCACTCACATTAGCTGGCACACTATTTCCCGTCTTCCAGCACACAGAAACCGAGTGACATTTGCAACTAATTAGTCAACTTTTAACTACTTCCCCGCGAGCACAGGGCACGAGACATCCGCAAAAGGTTAATAATGTTGCGCGGAGTAATAAAACTCGTCCAAGCCGCTCAAGGTTTCCGAATTTTCGGCCCAAACCGTTGACAGGAAAGCACGAGATGAGGTGAGTTGTATTTTATGTTTTTGGATAGTTGTGGTTCTGATCTTCCCCGAACGATTGCGGCGTATGTGTTAATTCTTTCGTGTGCCGTCCAGCGTTCGGCAGTAGCGTCAAGAAGGCGAACGAACCCAGAACACAGTGGTGCAGTGATGGGGCATCTTGGGCAAAGCAGTCACCAGCGCGCACGGACGCTCGATCGCGAGGAGTGGTCAGGGCGTTGTTTCAGGTTTTTACTGCTGGTTTATTGTTTCTTCTATTCGTACGCGTATGTTCCGTTCCGTATGGTAACGCTCCAAACGCGAGTATCGGGCACCGCTGCCGCAATGCTCGCGTGGAAAAAAAAGGGAAACTCACGGCTGGGCGGCGGCGGTAAGCAGCAGTGCACATAACTTGCCTTCTAAAACGCGAACCAACCATCGACCCCACGGTCCAGGGCATCCCTTTCGGTTTGGGCAGCAAACCATAGAGTGATCCTGTCCAGCAGCAGTATAAACAAAGAGCGGTTCACACCGACCACACGGTGCAGAACACCGGCGTGCCGCCGCAGAAGGCAACAAAAAAGCCGGTGATGGGGAGGACGCCTAAAGTAGAACGGCCTACACCGCGGTTGAACGAACGGAGGCGAAGCAAAACGAAGCAAATAAAGCCCGAGAAAAGATGGACGGCCAGGGGGGGTGGGTGGGAGGACGCGAAAACGAGAAGGATCGAAGTAATCGCCGATCGCCGATGTAAATCGCCCGCGGCCGCAAATGGCAAAAGGAAAGGAAAAACTTACCCATCCTTACCTCCACCTACTTGCTACCGCTTCATCTCTCCCTTCCAGCTGCTCATCCACGTATGCGAGTGGAACGAATGAAGCGACCCGCAAAAAAAAACCCATCCCCAGCTGTAAAGAGCGGCGGCGAACGCGCAACAGCCAATTTCATGGCCATCCAAGGCCGTTCAATGTCGTTACCGTGGGGCACACGCTAAAAACGCTCCTTTCGGCCTGCCCAGCGCCTCGGAACCGCACGAACGGAAGGAGAAACTTGTGCGCGTCTTCGCGCTTGCAGCATTTCGGACGTCCGTTATACGCTGGCTGACCTGCAATTGGGGTCTTGCGACTTGGGAAACGTGTCTCTCCAGCGGTCATGCGCACAAGGTTCGGCTGCGGTTGCACCCGGATTCTAAACCCGGAACCTGGCACGGCGTCATGATTAATAGGGGCCGCCGGGTGTGTGCAATGCGCAACAAAAACACTACCCAACGCAAGACCTCGACAGCCTCGAACGGGGCAGTGATTCATGCCAAGCTGTAAGTGCAACCGCGAATGTCCAGGTTTCCGTTAGCGAGACCGCAATCGTGTAGCGGGAGTGTTTCGGGTCCCAGGGCGCAGGACCAACACCGTACCGTGGCCTTTGCAATGGCCTTCGTACTGTTGTGACCACCGATTGCCTGCCCGACCCGGGGGAGCAGACGGGGTTCTTGGTTGAGGCAAGCTTCGGGGGAGGGGCAACCCCCACCGCTGAGTTGTTTTTTTTTGACCTCCGACCACATGCGCCGAGTTCGCATGAATGGGCAATATAATTAGCAGTAACGGTAGCGCTCGCACACATATGTGGCGCGTGGGCGTCGAGTGGGAACCCTGCTGCAGACTCCAATTCCGTGGCCCTGAAATGCTTTTGCACACTGGCCAACAACCGGACCACATGCTGGACATGCGGCAGGCCAGAAGTTTGACAGTGCGCTGGTCGCCTGTTAAATCCCCGTGCAACGGTTGTCCGACTGTCTGAAAGCCTAAAACCTGCCGGATACGTATCAATGAAGCGGAGTCTTGGCCGGTCAAAACCGCAACACCGTCAACCGCGCGGTTCCATTGATGCGCGTTTCACAACATCGGCAAGCGCCGTCTTTCAAGGGCTCTCATTCCCGCACCCAAGTATCAGGGCGCTGGTGCGGTCGCCATCAACGCCATTAATCACCTCAGCGTCGGCGAAACATTCAGCTTGCTGCCACCTGAATTCCTCACGCGAACTGACATCCGGGCAAACTGGTGGTGGGGGGGGGGGGGGGGGGGGGTGTCGACGGTCAGTAGCGTCATCCAACATAGCCCGAACCGCAATTAAACGTCCAAAACACTTCCTTCTCCGTTACGCGAATCGAAGAGGAAGGGACGGTATTATAGCCCAGCATGGCACAGGAAATGGAATCTCTTTCTGCCCTGGACCCAGCACGAACGTACGATCTGAATTGCGTCAAACACTCACAGACAGTCCAATGCTGGACAATGACTTAGGACAGAGCATTGTCTGAGGCTCAAACTCAACACTCCGAACTCCATTAATCATGACGCAAATCATCCCTCGCAAACTGTGACGTATTAGACGCGTCTTACCATGTCAAACTTTAAAAGTTCGGGTGCGGCATCCCGATAGCAGGAAAACAAAAAAGCAGGATCGTGACCCTAAATCATCTCGTCGTCACACCTTGATACACAGTGCCTGAGCGGCAGCGTCCAAGCTCATGGAGACCGTACATTCCAGCCAGTTTTAGGGATTCCTGGGACGATGGAAATGTCACATCAGGCAGTGCGCGTACTTGAGCGTGAGCGTGACTTTGACTCCGTTAGGCGACGTCCGAATGGAAAGTATCGCATTACTGCAACCCCTTTCGGTATGCCAGCTTGGCTACACGCCGCAAGAAGTCGGCAGCAGCAGAAAGTCTGTCAATGTCAGGTGGCGCAAAAACACACCAATGGGGGCGGGGAGTTCTGAGCAGGGAAACCTAATTTCTTCGGTAACTCAACCCCGGCATGGAGGCATCCGATGCGCGCTGGTCTCATTTCGGTTAGGCCTTGCACTCGATGCCAAACGATACGCGAGAGTACCACGCGTGCCAATGCGGTAAGTCGCAAACCTTTGTGATGGCGCTCTACGGCAGGTGGCATTCTGTGAGGTGCTTTCACGTCAGCACGTAACTGCCGATGAGCATTCCAGCGGGAATGCGATAATCTAACGAACTACAAACAAACATGGCGAACATCGGACAAGAATGGTTCATGATGTCCGCTGTTGTCTTCACGATTTTACCTCAAAATTCCTCAAGTCCTAGTATCTTAAAGTTTCAAATGGAGACTAGCAGTAGTTTAACTGTACTTGACAAGTCGATCAATCCGTCAAATAGCGATGGTAAATTTGTGTGAGTCAATTTTATTTTATTTATTTTTTTATTTATGGGTTTTTTTTAAGTCTAATGTCATGGGTGTCTGCAGCCTACTACTGCGCACAGTATTAACAGGGTCATTAAAATACCAGTAGCCAAACAAGAAGTAACAAAGAACAATTCCAAAATATCACCTTCAGAATAAGAGCGTAAAATCGAAAGTATTGCAGGTGAGCCGCTTTTAATCGCGTAGAATTAATATTCCCAGCAAGAAGCTCAAGCTACTGCTTCATCGGCTCCATAGCAGCAGAGGACCAAGCCGGCGTCCGCACTAATTACCATTTTTGCAAAACTAAAATTTATCTCGCCTTTTCATTCTTCCCTTTGCTATCCGGCTCGCGCCCTCACGCTCCTGTTTGCAATTTCTGCCCCACAACTTCCCTGTTTGGCGGCAAGGATAAGGAATTTTGGGAGTGTTCTCGCCGGTTGGACCGTGAGAAACACACGACTCGTGCCGATGCCAGCAGTGTGATTATCGCTCCATTTTACGGCAACCCGCGTCACCTGCCGCGATGGGTCCTTCTCGGGTGCGTCGCACATTTAAGCGCCATTCGGACTGCGCGAATGATTCAGGCGATAAGGTAGCAAGATCACTTGGTGCTCCCGGGGTTGCAAATTAGCTACAACGCTCTGACGCACCTTCCGATGGTGATGGAAATGGTGACCGTGTGCGTAGTGCTGTTGGCTCCTCGATGGAGTTGCACGGTTACGTAATGCGGACACATATCTAGAAGCAGGTCGAGCCTCGGGGCCGAAGGTACACCGAACCAATATATCATGACGGAAACAAGACGTTTGACAGGTTGCCTTACTTCCTAGCCAGTTCCAAACGGTCCTAACCTGGTGGCGCGTGTCACCAGGTTACGTCGTCCGGTAGATAAAACTGATGTCATCACGAATTGTTCTACGTGATCCATTCTATCACTCTGTGCCTCTATCTTTGTCTTCTAAAATTGCATGTGAAGTGAAAGCATTGTATGTCCAGCAGGCGGAATCTGTGCGGTGATTTCGGTGACGAATCAGATGCCCGTCACAACTGATACCGACCCATGGAAGTCTCGGGACATAAACCTGTATTTCCTTTCAAGTTCACAACCGAAGCGGTACTACCCTGTGTCGCAGCAGGGGCAGGTCCGACCATCGGGAGGACTTGCAAACTTGCCCAGAAAGAGCAATCGGCTGCAACACGCCTCTGCGTTCTAATTCAGCGCATTCGGCGCTACGGCGGTCCAATAGGACGGGACCTCTTTCCCGTCCACCTAGAGACGTGTCTCTCGCTCGCTCTCAACCCCTGAACGAGGGGGGAGACCCAGAATCTTGACTTGGAGTGCTTGGATCGATCCAGTTTTTTTTTGTTCTTTGCGTTCCCTTCCCATTCAGGTTTTCAGCAGGGGGCTGCTTTTTTGTCGATTGTCACACTGCTGGTGCTGATCGGCTCCGTAACTGTTTCCTCGTCATATCTGACATATGTACGTGATCACTGATCGATCACGTGATCCTACAAGCTTGACGGATGACGTACCTGTAGCATGATCGTCCAGTGCCTACCGCATAAGTTTTGGCTCCAACCAACGCCCAAATAGGTACCCGCAGATATTCAATAATGCTGCTCATTCTTGTGGTAAGCGATCATCACATTCGTTCTACTCAACTGGATTTTCAACACTTGTGGTGTTACGAATTTAGAAAAAAAAACACTCAAAAGAAAAAAAAACGACATACCCACTTACAGGCGAAGCGGAATGGAAAAGTGAAAGTCACTCCACCCGCGCGGTTCGCGTGAAAACCGAACCGACCTGTGCCCGCCCTTATTCACAATGCTCTCCGTTCCGCCACCGTAGGTACTACTGCTCGCGAAAACAAAAATTCCTTCCAAGAACCAAAACAAAAAATCAATGAACCGCCTCTCGGGAGGGACACCATTGAACCATTTTTGTTTCCCTTTTTGCCGCACGCGATGGGAAGGAGAGGGGAAGGGTTGGGGGAGGGGGGAAATAAGATCAAGGTTGAATACTAATTAGTTCGCGCGGCAGCACCCAGTACCTCCAATTGAACGGACCAACACCAACCGACGAAACGAAACGAGCAACAAGACTGCAGGAACTACCGAGCGCGGACACCTTAAGTCGGTGGCGGTAACAACAGCTAACCTAACATTCGCACAATCAATAAAAAAAAGGCCTAACTCGGATCCTCGGCCTGAACCGATTGTAACAGGAACCTTTCATTATCAGGCGCCCTGCTGGTGACGGGTGAAGACGCACGTAACTCTGCTAGAGGAGTTAACTGCCTGGCCGATTTAAATTTCGTGCTGTAGAATGATGCTACAGACGATATCATCGATGTCGATAGAAGGACTGCTAGTTGATAATGAGCCTCAGATACGGAAATAGATATAGCAACTCTCAGAAAAGACTTTACTTTCAGATTTATGATTCTCTTGACAGCTAAATCTCTGACTTCTGACATCTATACAGATTTAGACATCTCTTGAGAATTTGGAAAATTGAGCAATAAGATTAGCTGAGGGGATATGATTAAACGAAAAAAAGGCCTTTTTAATGATCTATTAACCGCAGGAATGTGTCCAGGGCCATCTGAAATGTTTTGGCGCTGGCAGAGTTATGGATACGGTGGGAACAGTAAACGCAGCACAGCTGGCCAGCCGCAGAAGGTCACGGCTAAGACACGGTTGCATGCATCGCAATGCGCATGCAACCGGCATAATGCTTTCACCCTCCACTCACACGCATGCCCAATAGCATTACGAGTGCGCTGATGTTGCGCGCAAGAATGTACCGCGTCAAACGCGTTTTTTTTTTTGCACAACATTCCGAGGACTCGGTGCGCGTTCGTACGGAACCAATCGGAACTGGCAGGCAGTGGCCCGTTGTCTAGGGCAAGGTTAGCGCTAGATCTTCATCGCATCGCACCGGACGTAAGGTCCCTGTGTCCCATCCTCGAACCATGTCAACCTGTCAGCTGTCACAGGCAAAGCCACGCTGGGCACGGCTGGACATTGCCATTCTGGCGTACTGGGCCCCAAAACCGCACGCTGACATTAGCCGTCTTGTTCCTTCCGAGTGCCCCTGGCCACTAATTGATGTCAATGGCGCACAGGAAAAAGAAAAGCCCCCGTTCACGAGCGGATGGCGTGTTTTACCAAAAACGCTAGAAAACGCACAGCGCAACACAGTTGCAACATTGCCTACGAATACCCGCGCAACCGTCAGAGGAGAAAGTTCAAAACTTCCATTGTACCAAGACAAAAAAACGATCCGTTCTGACGACGTCCACAGAATTATCTCCTTTTTTGGCACAGAACACACTGTGAAAGACCGCGAATAACGCTGGTCGCGTCAAACTGCGTGCACTGAGTCACTTCTGCCATTCCGTGGTTTCCCACGGTTAGTACTCGTTCTGGGGGATTTTAGGGAACTGTTTCGCCCCAACTTTACCATCGTGGAAAATCCTACCCGTTGTCAGGTTTCTGCAGCAAAACTTACCATTAAAAAGCAGACAATCGAGGTAACGATCTGTTCCATCCTCCCGGCGGTGCCTGTCGTCATGCGAAATAAGGCGAGTAGAGTAAGAGAGATCGCGCAATGTGCCTGTGTGTTCCAGCTGATGAGGACGCGTGGGTCCCCAACTTGACGTTTATAGCCGTGTTTCGTCCGCCTTCGCTTGACTACCTATACGAAACAATAGAAGACTTCCGTTTGTGGCTGCTCGCAATGTTTCCTTCTGTTGGCACCAATTACTTCCCTTTCGATGGTGAGGAAGTACGGCAAAGAACTGAAACTAATTACTACTGCTGATAACACTGTTTCGAATACTAGAACCGGATTGCGGATTGAACCGTTCTTAGTAACCGCACACACACACGCACATTTTCTGTCCCTCCCGGGGATGCACAATGAATTGAGACGGTGAGAACAAGCAAAGGATAAAACTTCCCTTAAGAATCACAATGTCAACGCAATGCTCTGTTCTGTTTACAGTTTGTCGCTGATTGTTTCGGCCAGCTTTGGCGCACACTCCGACCAAATCCTAATGCATCGCATTCTTGATAGCAGGGCAAGCAAAGGCAAGGAAGCGGTCCACCGACAGCAACAGCACGACTCGCTTCTGCTGCTGAGACAATCGACGCTCCTCTGGCTGCTTCGACCGGCAGGCACCAGGCATCACCCTAACGGCGGAACAGTACACGGGCCCAACCATATTGCATTCTGCTCAGAACTTCAACACCGATCCAGCAAATATCCAGCAACAATCCCTATCACGCACAGTCCAGGCCCTGTCCAAGGTTGAGCTCGTCGCGCTAATGAGTTGATTGATTGATGTGCCTACAACACCCGTGCTTTTCCGCTAGATGGCGCTTCGTGACTATCCTAGTAACGCACAACCCAGCTATTGGGGTTCGATTAACTTGCTCCCAAAAATCTGTTCCAGTCGCAGAGGAACGTAACAAAGCATGCGACTGCTTCGTCGCACGATATCTCCACAATGCTCCGGTTGATTGGTAGCGGCACCCGATATATTGCAGTGTCCCTCCTTTCCGATGATGGAGCCAGAAAATCGTAATGGGTACCGATCGGCCAGCAGCAGCTTCCGGGCAAACTTTCCGGTTCCCGGGTCACCTAACGCAAGCACACACCTTTCTCTCTGATATACGGTATCAGCAGATGAACCGAACCTCACCGCACTAGCGATAACGGGCGCGAGTACTCCTCTGCGGCTCGGAGCGATCCCGAGGCATCTATTCTACAGCGCGGACGATTCAGCACTGACAAATGCTAAGTGAAACAGAAATTAAATTGGCACGATATACATATTTTGTTTCCATTCTCGCTGCTGCTGCTGCTGCTGTTGCTGGCTGGTTTGCTGCTGAGCGGGCTCCACCCCAGCCCGCCACCGCCACCACCACCACCTCCACCTCCACCGCACCTGTCGCTTATTGGCGAGTCTCGCTGTTTGCGGTTGGGCGTCGCAGGCAGCCACCGGCAGAGGGCGTACAAGGTACAAGGCAGGCGTGTTGGTGGAAGCAAATGGAGAGGTCTGTTCGTTCGCGAGTTCTCGTTCTGGTCCGCTCCTACGGTGGTGAAGGTCCGCTGCAGGTCCGCGCACACCGGCATGGGTGGGAAGCTGCTAGGAATGCGGAACGGGGGCAATAGGATGAAGCTACAGCGGGAGGCGCACCCGAGCAAGAGTGTGCGCAAGAGAGAGGGAGTAACTGGCAAAGCGCAACACCGCACACACGCCACACATACGCGGTTGTACGAGCACACGCGGCTCTTCGCGGCTGATCGCGCTCGCGTGCGATCGATCGCTTTACTTGCACACACACGCATATGCGCGAACAACGCCAGCGCTAGAGTGGAACCATCGATACCCGTCTCTTTAGACAGCGAAACAGATTCTGCAGAACAGAGGACAAATCGTGGAAAGCTTTGGGACGTTACCTTACGGTATGGAATGCAACTCGGAACCAGGTATTGCTAGACGCACTAGGGAGGTTAGGTCACTGCTTGAGAACCCGTGGGAAAGTTCAGTTATCAGAAGTCTCAATCAGCACTTTCTTCTCAACATGGCAAACTTCTCCAAAGCGCTGTCCACTTCCTTATCCTGCCTGTACTGCAGGAATTCGTCGATCTTACCCGCCTTACCGGGCGTCGTCCTATTCCTGTAGGATGCGAATACCTCAACGCACAAACACCCCAGACCAACCAGTTATGGCCCTATTACTGTGGGCCAATACCCCTGTGGATGCGGTGGGTAACACGGTTGGAAAATGGCAACCATACCCCAAGAAGTTCCATCTTACAAAATGCCAACCCTTCCGCCAACAGGAATACCCGCGCCCAGGCGGACCTGCGAGACAGGATCACCACAAAACGACAAACTTAAAACCAAAACAAAAGAAACCGATGCTGTTGCATTGTTGCGCGTCCGTGTAGCGCCAATTTTGCGAGCATCCTCCAAACCGAAGGGAGACGGCAAGGTAAGGGCGACATCCTTTCACTGTACCAACGGCATCAATTATGACGAAACATGTCTTCGCGCCACAGCTGAGCTTGTCGGGGACGAACGGCGAGAATTGCGTTGCGCTCGAAGTTCAAGATCACAAGGGCGTTATAGGGAGTTGTTGGTTTTTGGTTTGAAGTTTACATCTGTGAAGTCAAACTGTGTTACTATGCGTCGGTACGTTGAACTCTAACTATTCGCAGATGTTTGGAACACTCGATGTCCTCTCAGCGGTGCCCTTGAACGTGATGCAACTCGTGCATCGGTGATGAAGGACATCCATGGTGGTTGCTCAAGATCAAGGACATACCGAAAACTGGTTACTGGCAAAGTGGCGCCCGTTTGCAAAAAAAAACCTCACCACGAACATTGATTGACAATCCTCGAGTTCAGTGAACGTTTCGCTAATCTAGCATGATCAATTGACGACACGGGATGCACGGGTGCGTCGTGGAACGAATAAACCAAGAGGGAACGAAACGCAACCTGAGTTCAATACCTTCGGACATCTCGTGTAGGGCCTTTTGGACAGGATGCACGATGCGATTGGTGATAATTCGATAATTCAATAAACGTTACTGCTCCATTCCATTCGCTTCGCAATCGTTCACCGTAGGATAAGTTGCCTGGGCACTCCGGGTGCGTGTGGTCTCACAGCCAACCGCTAATAGTGTCTCAACTACTGCAGTGCGTTTGTTCTTGCGTTCACCCGCTTCACACCACACCTAATTGTGTGTGTTGCCGGTGGTCTTTGAACGTCCGCCATTTGCATTGCCTACGCTCTCCCACCTGCGGCGGCTGTGAACCCCCTGCTGGGTGCGAAAATGTTGATAAACCGTATGCACTTCTTCCTCGATGATGCACGCGCCATATACATCTCCATGGGCACCGCCGAAATGCCACAACTTACGATGCTCAATTGCACTCATAAACTGTACCCACGATACATCCATTAAGGTTCCTCACTGTTTGCTGTACTGTCCGGTTTTAATGTGCTCGGGTTGATGAACGACACAAAACAATATTCATCCTACAAATGCACAACTTCACAATCTGGCCATCTGGAGGGATCTTGCACCGTAGCTAGACTGTACTCGAGCGAGCTTCAAAAAATTGTAATATGTCGCTGTCTGAAGCGGAGCGGGAGCTTTACGTTCTGCTCTTCTAACTGCGCAAATGTCAACCAGGGATGATGGAGTTGGAGCGGCCAGCTCCTTCCAGATCATTGATTCGGAAACACCGATCGTGTGACGTCTAAAAGGATCTGTCCAAACAGTATTTAATGCGTGCAGGGGTACACAACCCCATCAACGTGCGGCCCGGAAAGACTTATACGGCCAAGTCCGTCGTACTTTTTTTCCTGTGCATCTATCCGGGCGTTTGTGTGTATTTTTTTTATTTTTGCTTCCTTTTATATTAACAACGATCTATCTCGGTCCCGGTTTTCTATATCAAAATTGGTTTTGCTACAAGTATATGCTAGCATCGCCACACTCCAAAGACAAAGTGGTTCTGAGACCTGTTTAACAACAGGTAGCATTCCCGGGGAAGGTCCTCCTTTGCTCGTTTCGTTCGTCTTCTGCTGGACGCTTCTGTTATTTATTTTATTTTTTAATGTTCTTGCGCATTGTGCTTTGCGGATCCATTTTGAGCGTGCGTTTGTTTTTAAACCTTCTACCCCACCCGGTAATGGTCCCACCGGTAAGGGTGGTACACCGTTCCAGGTTCGGGTTAGGATTAAACACACCCGCCAGCCAAGCATCCAGTGTGTACGGATAGTCTTTCCGGTATGCCAGACGCTCAATACAACCACTGGTTTTTTGAATTATGATAATTTGCACCGTTCAGGCGTGGCACGAAGTTCCTTCACTACACCGAATGGTATCGGTTGACCTTTTCTGCGGCGGCGTATTAAAAATAGCCAGCAAAATTGATAGCCTTCGTTGATGCGCAGGAATGGTTGAGGAGATCCCGAAGGTGGAACCATGCTCAGAACTCGACACAATTTGATCGACTGGCAGGAACAAATAGACGCAACAAATTAAAAAAGAAAAAAGGTCGCACAAACACATTCACACCAGTGGAAGTCTTTCAAGTGCGCTGGCACGTTCTTGATCGGCAGCCAACTTTTGGACATGATCCCCATTTACTGCACACCGCATCAGACGTCCCAGGGAAACCAGTTTACCAGGGATACCGTGCCCAGAACCGCGCGGAGCGGAGAACAAGGGTTGAATCTTCAGCGTGCTTCGCTCACACTCGCATCATGCTGATGATGAATTCGACATCCCTTTACGAAATGTGCGAAAAGACATACCAGCCATCATAATCTTCATCCTGTGCACCGGGAAGAGGCGCCAACCCTGGTTCCAATTAATCAATTAAAGCGACCACAATCAGTGGTAACAACATTATTTCGCGCATTATTTGCATATTTAATCACACACTCGCACCCAGCACCCGTAATAAGTGGCCACCCGCTGGGCAGGGCGGAGGTCGTTCCATTCCATTGCAGGGGTTTTCCCAGACCAGGTTGAGTGAATGTGGCGATTGTTTCTTACCACATCTTACCAGAGGTGACCGAAGTGCAAAAGTCGAACACCCCTGCAATTGGACGCTGATTGCACAAAATGGGGGTTTTTGCACATTAATAAATGATCGATAGTACGTTGGTGACAACGTACCTGCCCTGCGGGATCTTCGATACCGCCGGCGGCAATTCGTTCCACAGACGCCTGCGTGTGATTGCGCAGAGATTCGCTGGACAATTCATTTAGCTTTCGCTACGGCGCGACTACTTCCGTGCCGCGACGATTACACTGGCCGTTGTCTGGCTAGACGCCGTACACTGAAAGAACGAGCCATCGATAAGGTGCAGCCAATCGCAGACATCGAGCTGTAAGGGCTAGACTAGCACCAACCATCTCCGGTCTGGACATATGAGCTACAATTATAGTTTTATGTTTCGGTCGTGATATTGTTTTAATAGTAACGTTCGAATAACACAAAGTACACGTTACTACATATATTTAATATAACTTATAAAATTAGACTCGCGCGCGCACACCGACCGATCGCACCAAGCGGATTTGCGCCATTCCCTTTTTCGGTGTAGGGCCCATTGACCTGCCGAGCTGATCCTTCACCTATACATCGACACGTTGACAGCTTGACTGTCAACGGCGAGCAACTGGTCTAATCAGCTCGGCCAGGTTGGATCACAACATCTCCCCCTCTTTAATAGAGCCGATACGCGTCGAGCCTACGCGGAAGTCTTCTAAGCCTAGAAGACCGGCGTGGCGAATGAACCGCTGGTTGACTGGTAACCGCGGACGTAGGCTTTTGACGGATTGATGAATCTAAGCGGATTGATGGATCCAGGCGAATTGATGGCTTCTGGCGGTGAGGTTGCGATGTACCCGGTGAATGCGGTAAGGGCACTTCATCAATTGAAGCCCTTCGTTGGTTTGCCGGTGCATTCGCGTTTCGCGGACTCTCGTCTAGAAGGTCCGACGGCAATTGATCACTGGGATGGCTGTCGAGATACGAGCCATCACATACACGCCTGCGAAGCTGGTTCACGTGGCGTCGATGTGTCTGCCGGTTATGCGTCGTGATTTCGTACATCACGTCGCCGATTCGTTTGGAGACCTTACCGGCGATCCATTTCCAGGTATTTCGGTGGAACATTTTGGCGAATACAGGATCTCCTAACCGAAATTGTCTTCCGTTATACGGTTCTTTGGCTTGCGGATGGGCAGGTTCGGTTTGTAACGATGACGGTGGGCGTAGCAACTCCAAAGACGTTCTAATGTTTCGACCGAACATGATGTCAGCCGGCGTACGCCCATCAAGGCCAGGATGCGGTGTCGAGCGATAGGATAAGAGGAAGGTTTCCTGAGCTTCCTCGAGAGGAACGCTATCCGTTCGAATTTTACGTAGGGCGCGCTTGAAGGTATCCACGAATCGTTCGGCCTGTCCGTTAGACTGCGGATGAAACGGTGCCGTGGTAACATGTTCGATGCCATTGTGGATACAAAAATCGCTGAATGCTTCACTGGTGAATTGAGCCCCGTTATCGCTGACTAGCTTCCGTGGCATACCGAAACGTGCAAAAATATTTCGCAGAATTGAAATGGTAGCCATGGCGGTTGTGGTTGACGTCTTAACGATTTCGGGCCACTTGGATAGTGCGTCAACGACGATAAGAAAGTAGTGACCCTCTATTGGCCCGGCGTAGTCTATATGTACACGCTCCCATGGCTTCGACGGTTTCGGCCAAGACTGTGGCTCGGCGATGGGAGGTGATTTAGCAGCTGCCATGCAGGGTGTACAGCTGGCTACGCGGTCGGCTATATCCCCATCTAATGAAGGCCAATAAATGTAGCTGCGTGCTATCGCCTTCATACGCTGGATTCCCGGATGCCCTGCGTGGAGTTGTTCTAGGCATCGAAGTCGCAGCTTTTCGGGGATGACCACTCTCTCTTTAAAAAGAATGCAGCTTCCTACCGTTGAGAGAGCGTCCTTTCGGTTGTGAAATGCCGATAGCGCTGTGCCGAATGATTCATTGCGTGGCCAGCCCTCGACAACGTATTTGTGCACCTTCCGCAGTAGGGGATCAGTCTGTGTGTGTTGTTCAACGTCTCTGAAATTAAGAGGGAATGAGTCGATTGCTTTTACCACAACAGATCTTACGTCGTTTTCTAGTTCGAGGCTGGCGATGACGTATTCGGTTTCGGGCTTCTTCACAAAGGGTTCGGACCCTATCACGCTGCAGAACGCGTCCATGGGTATGGAACCGAGATCGAAAAGCTCGATCAGATCGGCGCCGAACAGCTTCACGTCGGCTGGAGCAACCCGGACTGTAGCGTTCATTCTTTTGCCAGCGAGCGTGATTTCCGCTTCGAATTCCCCATCGAGCTGTAGTGCATCACCAGATGCGGTCTTTGCGCAGACACTTGCGGCGTTTAACGGCGGCTGACCCAAACACTGCCATAACGCACGACTAATTACGGTTATGTCAGATGCCGTATCTAGCTGTAACCGCACGTCTCTCCCGAAAATCCTTATCGAAATGAACTTTCGCCGTTCGTTCACTCTGCACACGTTTACCATCACGACACGTGTAGCAACCGGATCGCGCTTTCTAAAGGCTCCGTGTCTCCTACTGCGCCTCGACGCGCCGCAGTAACCGTCACGATGACCGAATTTACCGCACTCTTTGCACTTGTGAGAAACGTAGGTGCAGTCTCTCACCCAATGAAGGTCACCGCATAACCAACACGGCCGAGATGGTTTACCCGACACCGTTGGTTCGTTCGGTTTTCGTTGCGGAGGCTTTCGCTGTTGCACAGTGGCTCTGTGATGGTGTGAAGGCTTCGTTTGCATAGATCCTCTATGAACGGCCAGAACTTGGTCACTTGATTTTGCACCAATCATTACGCTGTCCCCTTTTAAATGTTTTATACGCCGACACTCGGCTGCTAGTTCGTCTAGCGTGACATCATTTCTCTCTTCCACTCGCGCGAGAAGCCTTGTGCGGATTTCTGCATCAGTTTCATCCTTCAGCCCACATACTAATATCAAGCACTTGAACTGGTCCTCGTTCATCGATGAAAACTGAAAATCGACGCATGAACGGTTCACGCGGCAAATGAACGCTAGAATATCCTCCGAGCGCGTTTTTGCTAGCTGCATACACTGGTAACGCTTGCTAACGATGGATTCAGCGGATCCAAACAGCGACTTCAGGATACACACTGTTTCCTCGAAAGACACGTCGCGCGGAAGACGGGGCAGGATGTAATTGGAATAGCGAGAGTGTTCCATCGTTCCTAGCTTCCTTAGTAGCAGGCGAACTTTAGCCGCATCGTCGAGTCGGGAGGCGTCCTGCTTAAATAAATCCTCGTAACGGGCATACCATGCTTCAAACGTTACGTTGGATTCGGCCTCGTACCGAAACTCTATAAGGCTGCGCGCCAAGGCTTCCATGATGAGCTCGGGCTGCTGCGGGCTAAGCGGCTGCTGCTGATGCTGGGATTCCGGGTTACGCTGTGTCGTATGCATTTGCATCATTTGTGCCATCATTTGCTGCTGCTGGGTCATTTGTTGTTGCATTAACTGCAACATTTGGTAAAGCGCAGCAGTTTCGGGATTCGGTGCTGATCCCGCTTGTGGAAATGACGGCGTCCCGGGATGCTGCGATGGCGCTGACGGTACGCTCTGCGTTGGCGGAGGGGCGAAGAGATGAGAGGGGCCAAAAGCGCTGGAACGGATCAGTGAAGATCGACGTGTTTCCTCCTCGCTCGCGTCTGATGCACCGTTCTCGTTGGTGCTCATCTTACGCTTTTTGGTCGGTGGCCGCGGAATTTTTCACAATGCACGAAACTATTACAAAATTAAAATGTTTGTCACAAGCACACACACGCAGTAAAATGTGTCACAAACAGAAAAAGTTCAGGTTTCCCTCGTCGCCACCTTTATGTTTCGGTCGTGATATTGTTTTAATAGTAACGTTCGAATAACACAAAGTACACGTTACTACATATATTTAATATAACTTATAAAATTAGACTCGCGCGCGCACACCGACCGATCGCACCAAGCGGATTTGCGCCATTCCCTTTTTTGGTGTAGGGCCCATTGACCTGCCGAGCTGATCCTTCACCTATACATCGACACGTTGACAGCTTGACTGTCAACGGCGAGCAACTGGTCTAATCAGCTCGGCCAGGTTGGATCACAACATATAGCGTTTATAAAACAATGAAGAACTATTCTACAGTGTACAAGGATAAGGAGTATGGAGTTGGTTCTCCATCTTTATAACCGCTAATCCATTCCTGCAATGAATGAAAGTGAAGCATTCTATTGTTTACTGTGGTTTTCATCTGCTTAATTCTTCACGAACTTCTACGAACCAACTTGAGCGTAAGAATAATCATAATCAGGTCATACTCATGTCAGGATGTAGTGAAACTCTTGTGGAAATTAATATAGTCTAAAGCTAAGGACCCTGACGCTGACACCGCAACTTCCAGATATCATAATAAACTAGTGATGTTTAAGAACTTTTAAAACATCATAGAGACAAATTCGTTTCGCACAAGAGTTGGGACTCGTCATCATCAAATAATCAAATAATCATAAAAATTGAGCTGGAGCATCTCGTCCACATGCGGACATCATACGGAAGACAACGGCTAACATGAGCGTCCAATGAATCACGCGTGACGTTGTGAGGAATTTAACCGGACTGGTAAGTTTCGAGCGCGCATCGATCGTAAGGAATGTTGAGGTGTACTGGACATTGCTTCCAATCAATCGTAACCCGGAGGGGGAAATTTTTCCGTCGCACCATCAAACGGGTCAGATAGTGCATTCAAGATGCTAAGCTGTTACGATTCACGTAGCCGCTTCCAATAAGAAGCTAGGCACAATTGCATAGAACAGCTTACTTGCTACCATTGCTATTATCTCTGCATAGCAAAATAATACCTAGAAGCCACATTCCCCGGGTACTTTAGGTCGTAAACTATGAATGTCTCGTACGAAATGCTGATGCAATGTCATCTCGCAAGGGCACGGTTTTTAGGACACCCGCATCATATTTGTGCCTGGTGCCAAGAAACTTACTTAAGGTATATGCGTAGGCAGCTAAGTGGTGCAGCTTCTGGCTGTGGCGGGAGTCCACAAATAGAGCAAAACGTTCTACACAACCCCCTGGCTAGTATCACATGCAAATCGGCTACGTCTTTAATGCAAAACTGTGCTGCTCACATTAATTACAATCGTTTCGACGCGGCCGAGGATTAAGACGGGTCACCATTTTTACGATTCCCCCGAACGCCGGTGCGTATATGGATTATAAATTTCCTACTTGTTCGCACCGCCAGTGCACGGTGACAGTAGCCGATGCAGGAAGTGCTTTACGCAGAACGTCTTGCTTCTCGGTTTTAATACCACCAGAAGATCATGCAAATATCTCGCGAAGCGTACACACGCACTATTGCGCGGCGGAAACCCTTTTTTTTTGCTGACCGGTGGAAAAGAAAACACAATTCGCAATCCTTACCGACGTCACATGCCTCACCCGCGTATCCATAATATGAATATCAACGCCGTACCGTGCGTGCTGTGACATGTGCCACGAGTACGGCAAAGTACAAAACGGAATCGCATTCACGCAAACGTTCCCGGCGCAGGCCTTTCTGGTGCCTAATTTATGTTGTTTTTTCCCCATTCTGCGACATGCGTGCGTAAAACCCTTGCGTTTCGGAATGTGGTGGACGGGAGTGTAAAACTTAATTTACGACCTGGTGCGACCACACCGGGACCGCTGCGGTTTGCTGATACCGGGTGGTATAAAGCAGATTTGTAATCGGTTTTACGACGCTGAGATTAGGTGAAGTTTAATGGAGTGTTTATTTCGCGATCTGACGGGTGACAAAACGCATGTTATCTTCACGAGGTTGCTTTAGTCGTACTCAAGGTATTCCAGGTATATTATTGAGTTGAATTAACGATGTAGTCTGAATGATCATGTAGCATATCTGCTAAACACGTTGCATTTTGATACAGAACAGATTTTAGCAAAATAACAATTACCCGGAAACAGTGACAGTGACTCACATTAGGGTAAACCCCTGAAAGAATGCACAATTGCACTCAACTAGTGACCAACGCAAACATAAACAATATACAGCATTGTACTGAAATCATTACCCGAAACATAGCTTAACAAAGAGAGTGAAAACCTCAATATAAAGCTGAGTATAATTAAAGATGCCTCAGCTTAGACGAGACAGAACCGTTTGGACTTTCTGAGCTTGCGTGTTCTCATTACCAGAGCTTTGAGTGTCCCCCAACCCAAGGTAAGGCTTCAATGTCTACTACGTTTCCCAGGAAGAAGGATCTCCTCGAAATACTTATGATCGCCTGGACGATCAATAACATGTGAAGTAAGTGGTTATCATTAGATGTGGTACGTAAATATATAAGGATCCCGCAAAAAATATTACAGTCATATGCAATGAGCCACATACAATTGGGTCAAAACTTGGAATGATGATCTCTCCTAGCTTATTGTACCAAAGTACTTGGAGGTGGTCTGCAATACCTACCGCACCCTTGTTGGTTAAAGTTCCATAACTTACCAAGACTATTTTACACCCAAACTCAAATTATATGTATTCGACAGCTTTTCTAGACAATCTTCCAAACTGCATCGGCATACCTTACAAGCTAGAGCCTGTTAAGGTCGATTGAGGTGTTCTTAGAAGGTTAGAATGTATTCTGAACAACCTCACCCCCTTTCTGTTTGTGTAGACGGTTCGTCAAAGTACGGAACCACTTCCACGATGTTTTATGTTGTGTAGTTTTTTTTTGCGTGTTGTTTGTCTCTCTTGTCCGTCTATTTGGAAGGCGATGTCCGACCATCACCGGCTTTGATCTAATTATTATAATTTCGACGCGTACGCTTCGCACCAGTACCTTTGGATCACCTCCCGATGTCCATGTGCTGGAAGCGTTCGTTCCTTTCATTTTTTTTTTTTGTGTTGTTGCTGTTGTTCTACATCTTTACAAGTGACTTATGGGCGGTCATAAATCAGCCAGAAATAAAAACACCTATATGCGCACCGTACAACTAAAACACAGCACCGCAGAACCGATGTTTGCTTTGGAGGGTTTGTGTGCTTTGATGAGGTTTTCTTAGCTGTGTTGTAAAAGCTGTTATTACAGCTTCAGCTTAACCGAATGACTCGATGTCCGGACTTACTGCATCTCTTTAAAAAACCAACAACGTACCAACATCCTTCGAGTTGGGTGTGGTACGGGCTTTACTGCCCACAATTCGCGAGTAAGAATTCGCGATCCATAAAAAAAGAGGAACATATAAAGCTACCATACAAGACAAACAAAACTACACCCTAATGCTTTGTGTGTGCTTTTTTTTCAGCTCGACATAGGTCAATTGATCAGATACTGACAGATACTGCCTAACATGGAGTGTGAGAATAATAATAAAAAAAATGTTTAAGCTAGCTACAAATGCCTGAGCTTCATGGTAGAATTAAAACCGGACCTTTATACATATATTTCCTCTTCGTTGAAATCCATTATCAAGTTCTCAGCGATACCATGAATATATACATCCATACTAAATACCAATCTGTGAATGGTCACACGAGCTAATTGTACTAGAAGCTGCTTCTAGTACAATTATCACTTCAAATTACAAACTTATCTAACGAACAAAAAACCTCTATGTACAAATCACTGCAATCAACCAGATTTTAGCCTTTTCATATACCACTGTTTTCAACCATTTCTGGTCTGTTGTCTTTTTATTTCATCAGGTGTTAGCTTACATTTAAATAAGATTCGCTCTAGAGTGCGTTCCGGGAACATAGGAAACACGGAACGAAGGAGGAAGCCATATTTCTGCATGATAATGGGTTCCCTCCCTTCCGCTAGGGATTCGTAATTAGCTTATCGTTCCATCGGAACCGGAATACGTACAGCGGAAACCGCTCTAAAGATAATAACGACTGAGCATATAACAATCATAAACCAAACTAACTACCAAACAATGAGCATACGTTATATTGCATATGGGAAAGAGAGACACACAGACAAGAGAGGACAGTAAAGAGAGGAGCAATAATTGAGATTGAAAATATAAATTAATTTTAATACAGGTCATGCGGTTTTGTTCGAGATTTCAACTTCTTTTTTAGCTCTTCTAGAGCTGGTTTGTCGATGGTGACCAACCCTAGTCCTAAATCTTACCGGGCGATCTGATTGATTTATCTATAGCTGTAAGAGGCTAGGGGAAAGACTTTACACTTTTCGAGATTAGAACCCAGATTGGGGATATTGTTACGTCAGGGCCCGAGGACAGGCCAATGAGGTTAATTAAACATATATAAGAATAATCAAACATAAAGCACTACACCTAATGGAGGGAAACGTAACGAAACAAAACAGAGCGATAAAACAGATACCGAATAGCAGGGCTTAATTCAGGCATCCTTCTTCGGTCCATCGCCCAGCGTCGAACAATCCCCGGACGGTTGCTGCTGGGCTGGGGATGAATTAGTGGTGGGGATGGTCGCAGCGTTGATGGGATTGCTGCTCGACTCGACGAGAGCAAGCAGCCGTTGACGAGTTTTCTTATCGCTGCTACACGCACACTGTACCAACCCAACCAAATGCTTCGGCGAGTAGCCGTGCGGTTCAAGCAGCCACTGTTCGAGCAGATCCTTCGGCAGATAGTACGCCTTCACGTACTGCTCCACGTACGCCCGATGCTCCGGATGTTTGCCGCCCGAGACAATCTCCAGTAGGGACCAGAAATGGGTAAAGTCCAGCTGCATCAACGCCCTTCCACCTGCCGAGCACTTTTTGGCGTTCGAGAATCTGTTTGAGATGTTACAGAATATAACTAACATAGTTCACCGAATTGAAGTTCTGTGATTTTTTCCGATCGGGTCAGAAAATATTATAGGAATCTTTGGAGAATGTTTGGTCCAGAATGTCTAGGAAATTTGGGATTTTGCGTTTCTTGAAAATTATTTGTTGAATTCTTGGATCAGTACATTACCCTTCAACGAGCAGATGCGTCAGCACATGCACAAAGCTATCCCACAGTACATCTTGCGGCAGCACCACAGTGGAGGTTTGTTCTTCCAACTTCATGGCAAAGTACTGTATACCCTGCAGATAGAAGAAAGGGTGAGCAAAACTAGTCCAGGCTCATGTAGCTTTGGTACAGCTTTGAATACTTACTCGATTGATGGTATCGATGTATGGTGAGTGTTGCACGTTCACATGGTTCACGTCCCATTTCACCTTGGCCATCGCGTTCAATACCGCCTGCAGATCGATAACGCGTGCGGTCGAGCACATAAAGATAGGCTTCCGTACATCCGGCACGTACTCGGTGGTGCGTACGAGATATTCGCGCAATGCTGCCTGCGTCCAACCATCTTCTTCACTACTCGGCGGTACGGTTGTCATCATTCCACCGAGCAAACCCCCCAGATAGCTCTCCATCTGACGGAACTGGGCGACAAGTGTGATACAACTCTCGGACGCCACGATACGCTTCTGCAGTCCGTACAGTGTGTCGGGATCGGTAAGATCTGGACGTACCATCTCATCGGACAGGGGCCACACACGGCGCAACTTCGGTAGCAGCTCCGCCTGGATGCGCTGCATCGCCGTCCGTAGTCGCGCACTAGACAAGTTATCGCGCGGCACCGGCAAATCGGCCGAAAAGAGGTCATGTACGGAGTACATATAGTAGTCGATTAGCTCCGCCATCGAGCGCACGATATGGGGCGTGATTGGGTGAAGTAACTTGCAAAAGTACAGATACCGTCCAATGCAGCGCAACACGGTCAGGGAGGTGTTAACCACGACGATCGGTGGAGCGGGCGGAGTCAGTGGAGATTGCGCAGGTTGCGATTTCCCACTATGTCTAGGGGATCCCGGTGAACCTGCCGACTGTTGCTCATTGTTATCGCTACTGTCCTCCGAGCAGTAGTAGGACGATTCGTCCGCAATCCCGGCCAGTATATCCTCCTCCAACATCGTACTGTCGAACCCACCATCGAATGGGGAGCTTTTCTCGGTGAAACGTAAAAAGTACCCGCAGGAACCGTACAGTGAGCTTTCGTCCTGCGAGTGCAACGATGAGGCACTGTCCGGAAGCAGCTCCGTTCCTGCCGGGCTACTGCGAGCGGCAGCCAATGTACTACCAGCCGTACGTGCGAGTGCATGCCGAAAGTTCCGATACTCCTGCAACTGTGTCACATCGTGAAAGCTACCGATCGGTACCCACACCTCATGGTCAAAGAATAGCCCAATCTCCTCCAGACAGGACGCATGGTATCGCTGGAAAAACTCCATGCTTTGGCGCTGCATCGCTCCGAGCAATTTTTCCGATCGGCTTTCGCAGAATTCTCCCCCCACCTTTTTCAGTCGCTGCACAATAGCCAATATCTGCACGAACTGATCGTACTTCAGTGCGTACAGCCTACCGGTGCCGATAAACACGCAAACCTTCGCCTGGATGTCATTCCACAGCCGAAACTGTCCGCTTTCAAGCTTCTGGCGGATGTACTCTTGCTGAAACTTGGCCGACGAACGATCCGGTGATATGTCGCCCTCAGCAGCGGGTGCCTTTTCGCACAGGCACCGATTCTGGTGCCAGCAGCGTATCTGATGGTAAGACACCAATATCTTCCAGAATGCGCGGCAAAGCGCGGTCAAGCAGTGGACGTAACGGTCCATCGGCACACACTCGCACATCTGCTCGTAGGTAAGCTTTTTGCTCTCCTCCACGCTAACCTCCATGTGCTGACGGAGCACGGTAAACGCGGCCGTATGTACGGATGAGACAAAGTTCATGTGCAGCTGATCCATCGCGATCAGCTGCTTGCCGAGCAGTTGGTACGCTTCCTGCAGCTTCTGGTAACGGGCCGGTTCGAACTCGGACGGCATCTCGCCCAGCACACTCTCTAGCTGCACCTCCGTCAGTAGCAGTGTATCCTGCAGCTTGTGCGAAAGTGACTCCACGCACCGGTATTGGTGAAACCGCTGCGACAGGTTCTTATTTTCGAGCAGTATTGCAATCGCACCACCGTAATCCGCATCGGTAAGCCTTCGCTGCAGACGCTGATCGATGGATCGCATGCTTTTCAGTGCGTTTAGCGTGCGCAACAGATTGACCAGAGTCTGGCGCTTCTTGTACGCCGCCAATATCTCGAGATTGGTCGTGGTAAGCAGCAGCTTCGAGGTGTCCAGCTTAAGCCGCGCGGTTCGACACATTCCAATAGTGTCCCGCAACAGTCGCTCCGTTTCGCGGATGCGCTGGAACTCATCATCGCAGGCCGCTCGCTGTTCCAAAATCAGCTGTAGGACCTTTTTCGAGATAACACGATGCTGACGCCGCAACACAACCATCGACTGTTCGATCGAACCACAGTCGAGCAGCTGACCAGATTCAGACAGTTTGCGCAACTCGTGCAGGCCGGTATTGCTACCACCGTCGAAGTAGATTGCTTCGGTCGATTCCAACACTTCCTGGTCCGAGGCAGCCTGCTCATCCGGTTCACCCGTTCGGCCAGATATCTCCTCCGCCCAGTCATACTGTGGCATACCACTAACCGCTGCTGTAGGAACGTTTTGGATAGAAGCTTTCGCGTGCCCACCCGGAACAGGCGTTGCGGCTACGCGGGCAACCTGCTGCTGGTGCACATAATAATCCGTGAAGCCCATCTTTGGAATCTTTACCTCTTTCTAAAAACGGTAAAAGAGCAGTAGTAGCATGTAAACGAATTGTCATTCAACATTCCAAAGAATCTTGCATTCCGGTGGTGAAAGTTGTTATCCAGCTGATCACCACCTACACATACAGACATACAAACCTTTTTGTTGATCAGTTCTAGCACTTTGTACTTAATTTCTTCCACCTTTTCCATGACTGAAATGGGTTGACTTGCGGTGCGTTGATGGGCGTACGCGATCGACAGTTGAGCGAAGGCAAAATGGATACGCTTTTGTTATTGTTGCTGCTAACTGCTGTTGCACTGCTGTGAATCACCATCAACCCTTCTGCAGGCCCGTACTGCTTTTGTTTTACAATGCACAGAACTACCCCGTACGCATTGTCACACGATTTACGAACGTTGCACTGTTAGAACTACATGAGAGAGATTTTTAATTAACGTTACTATCGTTTTTCCCGTACGTTCCTAACCAGGAAAAACTCTTCCCCATATGCACTAAACTAACCCCCAGATTGTGTTGTACATAATCAACACATTAAATAAAAGAAACAATACTTGACTGTTGCAGTCATACGGTCATACCGTTGTGTGTGTTGGTATTGTTTGCTGACACACTGGGCTGTCCGTTTATTAGTACGGGTCCAGCACTTTATCGTTTGCTGAAGCAACGTTTACACGCTCGTGGAAAAAATTCAAATTTCAACTGCAACTCGTGCTACGTGCTAACTGAATCGTGTGTATCCTTTTGGTCTAGGTTTGGTTTATACTATTTACTCTGTTTGATACAAATACACTGTACACTGTTTGATACAAGTACAAAAACATTAACAAAAAACCATGTAACAATTAAATTTAGTTATGTAATATCCTTGTTATTTGACCACGTTAATGTTGCTGACGTCTGCCTTTTTGAAATTAGTTTGAACCTGGAATTCATCATCAGCATCTTTAGAAAGCTGTTAGTAGAAATCGTCACTAAATATGTCATCTCTTTTTTGTACTACCTGGAAAGAATACAAAAAGCAATCCTAGATGTAACGATTGCAAAGTTTCAGAATGTATGACCACAACTTCAATTTATCTTTCGAATAACGTGTAGAAATTTTATTAAGCATCCCTTATTGCAAATTAACAGCAAATTTCGTATATGTACGTACGTTTTTACCCATAAGTTCACGGACAACCACACTCCTCCACGATCATCTTTGCCAAATCCTGCTTGATGATGCGCCCATCGGGACCGTAAAATATAAGCGACATCGGTGAGTACTTTACCGGCGCGCAGCATTGATGTATACCGGCCAATCCTGCCGCACCAGCAGCACCCGCACCACCCCCGCCCGATTTGTGGTGCATCTTGCCCAATCCTCGCCCACCAACATTACCCTGCCGACGGTACTGATCGATCACGTAATGATACTCGGTGCTAAACTTGTCCACCAGATGGCAACTACCTTTGCAGTAGTTCGCGTAGTAGCCGTGCGGTCTTATAATCCAATCGTCCCACTTAAGTGCCTTAAAGTCGACGTAAAACTTCTGCTTGCAGCACTGCTCGTTCGGAGCACCGGTGCAGTCGAGTGCGCGGCGACGCAACCGACGGACCTGCGTCGTGTCCAGACTCACGAACAGATGCGGCCGGTTGTAGTCGTCATCCGTGCCCTCGCCATACTTCGCCTTCCGTTCCTGGCTTTTGGGATGCTTTACCTTCATCATCGAACGCGGTGCCCCATTCATCATCACCAGCGGCTTCTGCTTACGGCTGCTGTACAGACCGATGCGCGCGAAATGGTGCAGCTGGTGATGGTTGGCCGCATGCTCGAAGATGTGCACACGGATCTTGTTGCCGCAGCCGGAGCAATCCACGAACAGCTTGAGACTGTCGTTACGCTTTTCGCCGTGCCATTGCCGGACGGCATTGGTCAGATCGATCTGCTGCCAACCGAGCCCTGACTCGTGCGGGATAGTATGCTTGGCGATCATTTCCGTGTGCTTGGAGAATTCCTTATATATATATAAAGTCTAATTAATCTGGAACCTCTAAAAACGTGGTTAATGATGCTTACCTCTTCCTTGCTCATCGTTTCTGCCGGTTTTGATCCGTTGATGATGCGAAATACCCACAGTATTAGCACCTTATTGCCACCGTGAATGCTCCAATGGTTATCCGTACCGGACATACTACCAGCACCTTTGTTTGCTTTACTTTTTGGCTTCAGCTTAAGCTCTAGTCGTATCCAGAGTGTCGCATTGTAAACCCGCATCGTAGCGTCCATTGACGATGGGATCGAGTTAAGGGAGGGAAACGTAAAGAACTGATGGCCAGGAATAGTTTCACCTTGAAACGGTCATGAGGCAACGTCGGTAAACAACATACATCACAAGTCAGCGAGGTTAGGTATCGTTTAAATTGAAGGCAGAATGCCGTACAACCACATTACAGACATATCACATTATGGAGTAAAACAAATGCCATTTACATACTGTTGTAAGGTGAGTTTATTAATAGCGTAAGGTGAGACATCATAGCGAGACAAATCTCTTCTTACAGTTTACCAAAAAACAAGTTTTATCTTACCTATGAGCTGCAAGTTTTAAAAGCGCTTGGAAATGTATCAACTTCATATCAATCGATATTATCAAACCCGTGCTTACATACCGTTGAGGAATAGATTAGGATAATAGTGTATGCGTTTTACCTTTTACCTGATGTGGAGCCCGTGTTGGTGTACGCCATCTATCATGCTACAGATAACTGTCGGCAGTGATAAGACGATCTTCGGCAGAAGGTGGAATATTAGCAGCAAATCAGTTACTCACCGCTATTACTGCCCGGCACAGTACATTCATCAACGCGTACCAACCATGCTGACGACGTTCGCCGGAACCTTAAGCTGCCCAGTGGCCACCGGGCACATTTTCCATATACGGACCAAATCCATCGATGACGCTGAAAGGTAGAGGCTCTTATAACCTGTGAGCTCCATTCTCTTATAGAGCCCTTCTTTTCATTCACTTTGGTGTTTGTTCTAACAGAGTCGATATTGGGTTTCAAGCAGACAAGTCAAACGATGCGGACGCATTGTTGCACCTGTCCATACGGTACGAAGATCAACGGATAGTGCGTAATGCCCGGTTGGGTGGACAGTGGCAACAACCCGAACAACACTGTGATCCGTCGTCGAAAGAGCTGCAAAGGATTAAACCCGGTGCGACGCTCTGTGTGGCGTACGTGTGCTGCAGGTGATATTAATGCAATTCCCAACATTTCAACCACATCCACCAGGGAACGTGTTCACCGTGTACATTCTCGTCGGAGACCAGCAGTTCCACATCGCATTCGAGGGCAGCCATGTTTGCTCGTTCCCGATCAAAGGCCCGTTGGCTGAAATGAAAGCCATCACAATAACGAAAGACGTCCATCAAGTACTGTGCGTGGACCATCGACAGTCGTTCCCATTCCCATTTCCGGCACTGCAGATCGAGGATAGTGCATACTACTTTTCCAACGATGTGCCCAAACCATTCCTCCCAGGTATGCCCAGCCACTGTTGGCTTACGCAAAACTGTCTCCTGCCTGCTGTACATTAGCAGCCACTTTTACACTTTAAGGCCACATCATCATCGTGACTGCGATCCCGTTTGGGAATCCCCGCGGTGGCTTCATCCTGAAGTTTAACGAGAACGGGAGCAAAAAGCAAGCGCTACACTTTAATCCACGCTTCGATCCGTACTACGTGGTCGTCCGGAACTCGCACGCATCCGAAGCACTCGAGTGAGTATGGCTGCATTTTTCTGATGCGCCTCGCGAGCTCCTTCTAAGCGTTTAATTCTCTCTTTTGCCTTAGCTTCCGACAAGAGGAGCGATCTGGTGGATTTCCTTTCATTATCGATCAGCAGTTTAAGTTGGCTATCGGGCTGGCGGAGCAAGAGTTTAAGTTTGCCATCAACGGCAGTAAGTTCGAGACGTACACCTATAAAAACCAGCGTCAGCTGGACGTCCTCAATGGGTTCCGCATCGAGTGTACGAATGGTTTGCAGCTTGAAGTGACCGCTGTAGACCACTACTATTCGGGGGTGCCCAACTGTAGCGGGTTTGAGGAATACTCCGATCCGAACGTGGACATTATGTAGTCCAAGTTTGCGCTATCGGTAGTTCGTTACTTCGTACTCGGTATGCTATCTTTCAAGCCTATCAGCCTGGAGGCGTGTAAAAAACTGACAGTCATACGTAAATCCCTTTTTTGCATGGGGGGATTTTGTAAGCATGCGCCATGAAGGCAAAGTTGAATCAGACATCATCACTTCATAAACGCGATGCACATAAAATTTTGTTTTGAAAATATACATCCACAATGTGACAAACATCAGCAACAGTTCGTTATCTTATTTCTATGTATCGATAAATGGTTAACCTTCACTAAGATAACGCGTTTGCACGATATATTGACTAGCTTCTAAAGCTGCTTTACTGGTATACGCCAGATGACTAAAGTCTTTATATGACAGCCCAAAATTAATTACAAATTCCACCGATGCTTGTTAACAAAAAATGAATAGCAAATGCCTTGCTTCATGACTTTAGATAAGCATGAACACGCAACTAACTACCACCACCACACCCAGCGCAGTGCTGTCGATGACAAACTAATCAACCAAGATAAGATAATGCATTGTACCAGATAACAGATCGGATGGCTCAAGCAGGTATGAAATTAAAGAGGTGTAAGGTATGTTCTGTCTAAGTTTGAACACAAGACCCAACTGCAGTGAAGTTGTAGTATTGGTTTGTTCGCACTGGAGAAACAATGAGTATACGGAGTACCGTAAGACCGACACCTACTTCTATTCATTACCGCTGATCCAAGCACCTTACAAGTCTGTTTACCTCTGCAGATACTAGTGTTGTTGGTGATTTTTGCAGTGGGAGCGCCCGAACCCTACGAAGATGGGGTATCGATTTGTGACAGGTGCACATGCGTGATCGCCAATCAGACGGCCAGCGTGCTGAGTTACGATTTGCTCGACTGCTCGCGAAAAAATATTCAGCACATGATCGGCAGCTGGCCGGAACGGTTCGATACCACCGACCCGGAGCGGGAGATTGTCTTGTCGCTGTCCGGTAATAACATTACAAAGCTGCAGCAGCTTCCTGCCACCAACACGACGTTGGTCTTTAGCTGTCGCCGGTGCGGTTTGGTAAGTTTGGCCGGTGGTCTGTTTATAGATACGGCCAATATTTTGCGCGTCGATCTCAGCTTCAACCAGCTGTCCGGTGATGCGCTCAGCAGTGATGTCTTCCGTGGACAATACAATACGGCAGACAGCAGCATACCATTGCTGTTGGATGAACTGCACCTTGCAGCGAACGTGATAACGCAACTCCAGGACGATGCATTTAAGCATATAGTTAGCTTGCGCCATCTATCGCTCGCCCGGAATCCACTCGGGCAGGTAACGGGCAGCACAGCAAGAGCGCTAGCACAGATGGTTAATTTGGAGCGCCTGGATTTATCGTACGCCACGCTGACAGATATCGACGAGACGGTGTTTGCGGAAATGCACGCGCTCAGGGAGCTCCACATTCAAGGCAACTTTTTCACAGCGATACCGCAGGCAGTGTATCAGTTGATATCGCTGCACCTTCTAAACCTTGCCGAAAACCCAATTGAAGTGCTGAACTTTGCTCAACGTGAGTGAACGGAACGGTTCCTTTCCTGAGCACATTGTTGTAATTAATCATGTTTCTTTCAAAATAACCTCTGCTTCTAGCACTGGAACAATTAGTTCAGTTAAACGTCAGCAGTATGTCAGTACTGCATACCATCGAAATTGAGTCATTTCAAAACGTTAAACTACTACAAACATTCACTGGACGTAACAACTCGGCGCTAGAAGTGTTTGACTTGACCGTATTGCAACACATATCTTCCCTGAAAGAGGTATGTCTCATCCACCATTCATAAGCCGCTATATCCTACTTCACCCTGCGTGAGTTTTCCACTCTTCCTCTTATTCAGCTGGATCTATCACAATCAAATCTTAAACACCTGCATACACCGCTAGAGGACGGTACGACTGAGCAGCTAGACGAGAATGCTTTCAAAGGTGCTCTGGAGGTACTGCTACTGAGCGAAAATCCATGGCACTGTGACTGTGCCCTTCAGCGGGTACTGAATAGCGTACAATTTTCCAATCTGCCAGACTACGATGAGGAGGATGAAACACGTTGCGAAACGCCTTACATACTAACATCACTACACCTGTCCGATCTAACCCACATCGAGGTGTGCGATCAACCAATGCACGATGGACCAAACAATCCGGGCTACGAGAAGCCCGCCTTCCTACGACCTGGTGCCATCTTCCTGTCGCTTCTTTCGGTGGGCATTGTAGTCGGTCTTGGGATCATTATAGGACTAGTGATTGTGTGTCTAAAGCGAAGGCTTAAGGCGCAAGGGTTGGGATTTACATCACCTGTTCGGTATACCTCGGTAAGGGATAGCACAATGTCGACAGTATATCAAACATAATACCTTTCGCAGTATGACGCAAAATCAGTTGTTCATTATTCGACAGTAGAATGTCCAGAATTGGATAACAGGTTAGAATTAGAATAAATTATACTGTGTACTGTGGGTTGTCTGTTTAATATAAGCAAGGTATAGTAGTAAATATGTTCAACCAGCAGTATAACTAATGTTTCTAATTTAACATTACACTCGTAGAACTGATTTCTAGATGCACTTACAACACGTGGAGGTTAAATATTTTCAAATTAACGGTAAGATATCAAAACTGTAGGCAGTGTTATCCTATTTCTCAGATAAAATGAGTGTATGATTGAAATAATCTTATGCCTAGTATGGTTTATTGCACACAATCAATATCCATGTCTTTGGCCGAATAACATTAATAAACACGTGCTCTATTTGCTAATTGCTGTAAAATTACACCAACATTGCAGATCCATTTTGAAAACGGTACTTACAAATGCACAAATGTAACCCACGCATAAACTGTCAAATTTGACAGTTTACAATGTCCCTCGACAGTAATCACGTTGACACTATAAACAAAGCAACCGAAAACAAATCAATGGAATATATCTAAACAAAGACGCAAAATTCCTTTCGCTGCCGAAGGAAAGTGCCTATTTGTAGGGAAAGAGTGAATTTAAGGAGAAAAACGATTAATTCCATCAACGAAGAAATAATATAGCCGAATTATATCTTGGTTTTGTAAGTATAGTTACTGTACAACTTTTCCATCTGCGTCTAACATAGTTCGCTTATTCATTACACCCATTATTACACCGTCGTACAGCACCATGGACTCAGACGACTGTAGTACGAAAAAGTCGGGCCGAGGGCGTGGAAAGACCAGAGGCACTAGAGGGCGCGGTCGCGGTCGTGGCCGTGGACGTGGAAAGAAAGCAACACGAGTAATCTCTTCCGACGAAGAAGAAGAAGTCGCATCACCCGAACCGGAAAAGGAAGTCGTATTACCAGAAAAGCAGCAATCAGTCGCTATCAAAGAACCAGCGGCGATTGTGCCGATTGCACAAGACCCGCCTGCCGAGCCGAACCCGGAACCATTGACGAGCATTCTACCGGCGCCCGGTAGTGCTCCGCTTATTATCGACATGGAAGCAGACATTTCCCAGCTGGAAGCACCCACCTTTACGACAATAAGCCGTGGTCCACCGGAACCGATGTTACGTCTGAGCTGGAACCACAAGGTGAATCTTATCGGGGAGAAGGTGCTAAACCCAATGATCTACTGCTGCGATCAGTGCGACAATCCAATACTTATCTACGGTCGAATGATACCGTGCAAGCATGTATTTTGTCTTCGGTGTGCACGCTCCGACACATTCAAGGTGTGTCCACGCTGCAACGAGAAGGTTGTACGGGTGGAACAAACGCGCCTCGGTACGGTATTTATGTGTACACATGGTGGGACACGGTATGGGAATACTGGCTGTCGGCGGACGTACCTTTCCCAACGAGATCTACAGGCACACATTAATCACCGACACGTGACAAATCCGGCCCCACCGGCACAGTCAACGATACAACCGCTGGTTATTCCGTCCCCACAACAAACCGTCCCGATTCAGCCGATGGCACTCTCGCCGATGAGTAAGCTAGTGTCTGAAAAGGTAAACGCCGGTGGGGTTGCATTGCGTAAGAACTCCAGTGAACAGCACAGTTCTCCACGGTCAGGAATGATGCGCCAGTCCGAGATGGGCGATAGTTACTATAATTACGGTAGCTCTAGCTCGTACAATACAAACCATCCTGGTAGGTACAGTATAGTTAATGATGTTTTACGGTGTTTACTCACATTTTGCATATCTGTTTTTAGCTCCGAATCAGCATTTGTCGCGCGCCAGCTACTCACCTTACGCACATCAGACATCATCTCCGCAGCAGCAACAAGTGCAGCCGTCTACATCATCCTCAATATCGTCGAACCACTGGAGCCAATCCACCAGTCAGTACTATCGTTAAAATTGAACTGATGTACGTTTTTGAGATGTTCCGGTTAAGGATGCAAATTAAGTAAGATAAATCATCGATTCGAACCGTACACTTGTTTATAAATCAACATGCCAAGTGCAAACATCGTAGACGATCGAATCGATATGGTTAGCGATTAAAATCTCGCTTCAAGTTTTGGAATGAGGTTATAAATATTATTTAGATACACAAAAAGCGTTATAATTATGTACGCTTGAACTAATTGGAAATTATAAAGATAGTTAAGTTTTAGTTGGAAGATTCATTTTTTCTCAAATTAATAGAACTCATTAAACTATTTTTTTCACTGTAACTAGCTTGTTCTTATTGTTTTCGTATTTTAAAAGCATTTGAGGTGCATTTAATGTGATGTATTTCTCTCTTATGCAAAAGAAATATTGAATATCCCAGGGCTAAAGCTATCTATTTTATCAATGAAAACAAATGAGCTCTTCAAATCATCAATGAACGATATACAAGCATGTTTTGTCAAAATTTTGAAAATTCTATTCGATCAATAGCACAACACTGCATTCTTTAGAGATAATCTCATTTGAATCATTTCTACGTATACAGAAGTCTAGCTATCATACTTCAGATAAATAAAAGTAAAAAAGCCACTAATGGCAGACCAAAACTTCAAGTGTAACGCCATAAAACAGAAGTGTTCTGAAAACTATGTTAGGAAATTTTATTGGACATACTTCAATGCAAGCACATGATATCAAAATGGTAGCGCAACTTACCACAACATCAGTACGATGGTATGAACCAAGTACGATCCGACGGATCGTACTGGTGTTGTTAGCTGTGCTGCCATTGTAATATCATGTGATTGCATTGAAGTATCCCTGCTGCGGTTGTGGTGTTTTCTAAGGCCGTTGAAATATCATTTGCAGCGCTTGTGGCGATAGGCGCATGCGTTGTTTTATTATCTCAAAACCACTGTTACATAAATCCATCCATCAATGAAAAATGGCATCGATGTCCGGTACACCCTTTGGATGTTTAAACTTTGCCGGTTTCAGTGGTCGCATTCGCAACGGATCCGAGGTACGTGACGGTTGATTCAGCGACTCCTGGTAGTCCTCTTCTTCGAGGCGTTCAGAGATATTTAACGTCAGCCGTTTGACACTATCCTTTTCCTCCTGTAACTTCCGTTCCTGTTCGCGAATGTACTGTGCAAGCGAACTATCTTCCGGTGCTTCGAACGTTTTGTATAGTTGCTGCTTGCCCTTTCCACGTATCATCAGCGCGAACGGTACGGTGTCTGATTTAACGTTCGTAGGTTCCTAAAATTATTAGTATAATTTCATAGCCATCAAATTTACAATTACTATTGAAAAGTACCTAAAAAGCTTTTGAATTACCTGAAGCTGATCGTAGGTTTTCTTCGTCTCATTGCGAAATGTGATTGGGATCGGTACATTCTTGGGATTCACTTTGGCTGAGTCCTTCGCACGTTGCTGACAGTACTCGGATGCCATCCGTTCGAACTCCCTCTCAAATTCAAGATCTTCTGGTTGCTTCTGTGGTGGTGGTTCCGACACCACTTCCAGCTCGCCCTCCCGATCATCATCATAATATTCGGGATCCTCTTCGTTATCATCTTCCTCGTCGTCCTCATCGTATCCCTCAAGCTCCTGGTCCGCACCTTCCATAGGAGGCGAAGGCGTATCGTCGTCCTCATCGTCCACCGTGTGCCGCTTACCGTTCGGACGCTTCGAACCATATCCCTCGGAAATGTCGTCGCCCGCATCGGATGTGCAATCGTCCGATTGCAACGAATCTTCATGATCGGATGACTCCGGTGCATCACTTATCGTTCGCATGCTATGCTGTTCATTAGGCTGCTCCAGATCCTGATTCGCTCGCTCCAACTCCTCGCCCGGGAAAATTTTCTGGCGCAACGAATTCACCGCTTCCTTCGCCTGCTCAAAACTGGCATAAAGTTTCAATTTTGGTCTCAAACTCTTCAAACACTCACGGTACATGTGATCCATAAGTATCGGGAACAAATCTTTCACGTTCGGCACAGCGCCCGGGACTAATTTTTCGTCATTATTTGCAGCTCCAACACCACCAACACTACTGCCCGCAAAATACGGATGGGATTTCTTGTACCAGTAGTACTGTTGGAAAAATACGAGGAAATAGTCCAACCGGCGACGATTCTCACCCGTGGTGAAGTACTGCCCGCATGTATCCAACAGCACACATACCAGCTTCAACCGGAACAAGGACTCGGGCGGATCGACAACCGAAGGTGGCCCATCATGCGAAAGGATAATACCGAACGAAATGATCGAGTACAGCGTGTTGAGAATGTTATCCGAGTCGACCAGCTGGTAGTTGTACAGTTCACCCAAGTACTTTACCATTGCTACACGCCGTTGTGCTAGCTTATTGTCGTGTATTTCCAATCCTGCCCGTATATCCTCGAGCACCGTATCGATCACATGGATTACGGCTCGTTCCTGATAAGAATTTAAACCGGCTAGTAAGTCGGCCAGACTGCGAATCAGATGATAACGGATGTTATACGCACGAGACAAGCAACGGACGGCGTAGTTGAACGTTCCCACATCGTCCCAATTTAAGCGACGCAACAGCTGTATCATTTTATCCACGTTCGCTTTGTCCAGCTCTTTAAAGATCAGTTGCCGGATGTATACATGGATAAGTGGCCGTTCCTTTCGAGCTACCTTCAAACCTTCCGGTCGCTTTACCAGATAGTAGACATTCTCCACCTGTTGCACATACCGATCCTGCATCGTGGTGTTCATCTTCAATCGCATCATTTGCTCAAGAAATGCGTTTGTACGCATACGACTATCCGAGCAGTTGTAGAGATAAACACCACACACTTCGAGGAACGCACATGTCATCTCAACGTGATGGTGCTGGAAACTGTGCAGCAAACATCGTAAACAGTACAACGCCTCCAGTTTCTTGTAAATGCCGAACTTTACCAACTCTCCGATGTAACGGACTACCTTGATCTTCGTTTCTATGTTGATTTGATCCTTTTTCTTCAGATGATATTTGAAATCAATTTTCAACATCTGGCACAACTCATGAGCCACATCGGGCGATACTAGGTCGATGATAGCGACAAATCGCGCGTACATTGGTAATAGATCCAGCCTGGTACGCTGCACTCCAAATAGTACCTTCACTAATCGCTTTCGCTTGCTTTTCGTATTCAGATTTAGCAAGAAATCGATCGCTGCATTGTCTATTAGCTCACGGTTGACGCAGTTTTGAAGGTTTTGTACGAATTGCTCGAAATAGCGCCGGTTGCCGTGATTGCTTGGTGTGCCGTTACCACCACCACCAGCCAGACTACCGGAATTCGCTCCATTTTTCAACGATTCTTCCTCAGCCGCTTCAGGATCCACGGTAACTCCGGCATCTTCTTCGTCATGCAGTGACGATGTGGACTCTGAAAAACTGAGATCTCCATCCAACTCCGGCATATCCGAGTCAAGCGTTTCCTCCGTGACGGGTGGACCGGCCAATATGTTTGGAACTAAATCACCCGTATCCTCGTTGTCCTCGTCGTCATCCTGCTGCTGTTGGTCATGCAGCTGTTGCTGCTGCTGCGGATTGTCTCCTTCTCCACCTGATTGCTTTTTATCGCAGTAATTTGGAAGAAATTGGCGCAAATCAGGCAAATCAACATAGAACGATTTCGTTTCCTCGTCGCGCCACGGATCCAAGTTGCCAAACTGCATCTCCTCGCCGGCCCGACCATCAAGTACGGACCCTTCGACCAATGGTCCCGTTTCTTGCAGTTCCTCCAACTGTGGCATAGCTTCCCCAAGCAGATCTGCCAACGTGCTGGTCGATGCGTGCAGCTTTTCATACGATGCCTGCAGCTGAGCCAATTGCTCACGCTTCTCTGACGTCACTTCGCCTTTTGACTGCAGCATCTTGCGCCGCGATTTCTCTGCCAGCTGCACCTGCCGATGTTCCGATCGCAGGTGTTCGGCTAGCGATTGGTAATAATCGCGCAACAAATTACGTAAATTGTTTTGCCGATCCGGTGATAGCAGCGGTGACACTGGCATTGTAACGCCATACTTCTTTGTCAGCTCAGTCATCCGTGTAGGTACCAAACCAGCGTACTCATCACCGCAGTGCTTACAGAAAGATAGCACAATTGATAGATTTACGTGCTCTTCTTTATCCTGTGTAATTAACCCAGTCAGGCATGCACCTAGCAGTGGCAGACCCGTCTTGTTAGAAAAGATGCCCATACTGATCAACTCCGCATAGAACCGCAGATCGACGCGCATCTTGCTCGGGTTGGCCACTTTCTCGCCAGGTTTAATCAGCAGCAGCTTCTGCCAATTTTCGAACAGCGTCGGCGCAAAGTCGGCATAGTGCCGATGCAGATGATTGCAAAGCTTTAACACCGCACCAATGTCGCTCATTTTTAGCTTCGCTTCCACGAGTGCTGCACTTACTTCCGAGATATATTTCGTCAGATTCAATCCAGAAACATCCTGCGTTAGCGACGGCAGCTGTTGGGCAGTGAACTGTTTTAATCGCTTCACAAACGCCGTGTTCTTCTTCAGACTCGAATCATAGCGGAAGAAATCCTCCTCAGCTGGTCGTTCCGGTGCTTGGTTTCGTTGGCGCTCTTGTACCTTTAGCTGGTATCGTTCCTGTAGGCTGGCCACAAACGCTTCCAGTTCCGCTTTCTCAGCATCCTCGTCGATGGCCATGCCAGACTGACAAACCTGTGCACTTTGTTCAGCACTGTTTTCCATGGTTCCACCTCCTACGTGGTTCGATCGAACTTTTTCAGTCAGCTGCAGTGCGGTTCCGTTTCCGAGCCTAGGCAATCTGAGAATTAATTTTGATTAAACTTGTGAACTCTTGAAAGATAAACACTCGGCAAGTAGAACCCATATGTTTCTATTTCTTCTGTGCTTCTGTTTAGAGGTGTCCTAGAACTTCACCCCCCTTTACCACCCCCTAGAGGTTCACCCTTTGTATGTTTACCATATGAACACAGTTTATAACTGCAGACTTAAAGATCGAATGAGCTATTGTTAATGTTCTTAATGTTCCGTCTCAAAAAGATAGTTTTTTTTCTGTTTCTATGTTCATGTAATATACGACCAAGTCGTATATCTTCTAATGTAGGCAAATCAGCACGTTTGAATATTTGCGTCATTTCCATATACACAATATTTAGATGCCAAAGTTTATATGAGGTTTATATGAGATCTTTGACCGTGGATATGGCGAAACAATTTTGTTCAATATTGCTGCAAGTTCAAAATGTTAATGTAATAATGTCCCTGTTTTGGGAAGGCTTAAACCAATATAAACCTTAAGATTATTTTAATGTAAAAAAAGATGAAACTGTTTTACCGTGGTCTGCCGAGCGAATAATTTCGTATATATTAGCATTTCCATTAAAGATTAGTTTTAAATTCTACTCTTAAGAACCCAACCACTCCCAATAACAGCTATCAATGTCGAAATAAATAGAAACTTAGTTTTACGCTTAAAGTGTGTTCCCTGTGCATATTTTACGTTGTTGGTTTGCTTTGCCAGTGCTCTTTTTCCGTGAATCATATTCTGTTTTCCGTGAATCATTTGCTATTTGTTCTCCACCAAGCGCTGCAGAGTTGCCAACAGTCCATCAACATCATTCGCATGCTCATTCGTCAACAGCAGATCCCACGAACTGTAATTGTCCAGATCGCACTCCGATTGTACGTCATCTATTCCCTGTTGAAATTGCCACCCCCGTCCAGCACGCACCGCTTCGCTCGCCTCGATCCGCACCGCACGTATCCGTTCCGAGCCGTACGTTTCCTGGAAGAAGCGCACATCCGTCTTTCGCCGTACGTCACTCACGATGCAGATGCTGCGGTCGATTGTGGTACAGGCCGCTCGACAAAACACACCGTAGTCTTCCTGCCGACGTGCATCGCTCCACTCGATCATCTCTTTGCGGTATCGCTCTTTGTACGCACCGTCACCCAGCAACTCGCTTAAGTTCAAACCCTTCCAGTCAGCCCAGTGCCGTTTGATTGGTTCTGAGATCCGTATAATTTGTGCTTCTTGCGTACCGAGCCTAAAAGATGAAGTGATACCTAAAGTCACAACCTAGGAATGAATGCGATGATCAATCGGATGTTCTCGTACCTCTTTAGCAGCGCATCCGCTAGGAAGTCTTTGCCACATTTCCGCTTTCCACTCAGCAAAAGTATCACTCTCGGCACCGTAACATGTACATTATCCATAGTAGTTGCGATTTATTTTTACCCAAAAGCAGGACGCTTTCTCCACTGGAATCAAAGATCTTCTTCTTCTTCTTCTTCTTCTCTGCGAGGTAATTCTCCGGTATGACTGAGGAATCCAGCTTCCTGGGCCTTCCCTAGTTACTCCGTAGTATTGAGTAGTCTCAATCTACCTCTTTTTTCTAAAGAGCCGGCAACTAATGGCCATATGCCCTTTTTTCCTTTTGCTAATGCCCTTCCTGATGATTGTTTCTCTTGTTTGGTGTTTTTTGGTAACACCATCTGACGTTCTTTACGTTTACAGTGCTGGTTTCTGGTGTACAGGCATTTCCTCCTGTATGTTCTTTTCGATTAGCCTTATTCCGGGCCTGCTCGGACCGGATGTCGATGTTTTCATCTACCAGCGGTTACTGACTACACGGTTTAAAAGAGTAAATAAATAATTGACTAGAGGTTTAAAAGGATATTTTGTTTTGTTGTATAAATCTAACTACATTGCTTATGATACCTGTATTTCTTTTTTTCCATCCTTCCCGAAATTTTTCTTCATTTATCGTCGGCTGTTTGGCTCGTTCCAAGCAGAACTTGGCGCAGTAAAATACTCTATGAGTAGCTGTGTCTGGCACACCGCAGTTTACGCAGTTGCCTTGCGGGATTATCCTCATTACACTGAGCCAATAGTTGCCATAATCGTGTCCAGCTATAAGTCTGTTTATTGTTTTAATATCCTTTGCTGCGAGGTCCATGTTGTTGTGCCATGGTTTGTTTGTTAACTGTTCCTGATATTTATAAAATTTTTTTCCTTTGGTAGCGCACGTTTCCTTATACCAATTGTTGGCCTCTTCTTCAGCTTTTTTCTTCAGTATCCATAGCGCATCTTTTTGTCTGAGTTTATTGTCTATGATTCGACTCGTGCTTGTTCCTTCTTTGGCTAGACCATCTGCTCTTTCGTTTCCTTCGACGCCCACGTGGCTGGGGATCCATTGAATTTTCGCTTCTAACCTTTCCCCATTGTTTAGGATCCTTCCTACAAGTTCATCAACTGTTAAGATTTCTAATGATTTCTCCAATATGATACATGCCGCTTTACTATCGGTATAGATAACTGGGTTCTTTAAACCTTTTTCCAGTGCCATTTCCAAAGCTTTGTCTATAGCTACCAGTTCCGTCGTGCATATGGATACCGGTTTTTCTAATTTGAACGACACTGCTGTCTCCTCTATGGAATTTATTATAAATACTATTCCGATACCACAGTTTTCGTCTCTTATGCTCCCGTCTGTATATATTTTTACACTCTGATGGTCAGCGTTAATTGTCTGTATCGACAATTGTCTTAGCATATCTGAGTTGGAGTTTTCTTTGGACATGGCCATGTTTTTGATGCTGGTATTTATAATCATTTTAAAATCGCTGCATTTTGCGTCGTTAAAATGGTAATGGTTTAGGGCGTCGAAGATATCTTTATTCTTAATATATGCTTTGGTTTGAGCTGTTAGTTTGGTGCGGGATCTTGATCTTAATTGTTTGTATATTAAACTACGGGTCAACGAAGCGTGTGCAAACTCTTTTGTCAGTTCTTTGTTAATCAGGTACTGTGTTCTTATCTCTAAAGGCACTTCGGTGGATATAGCCATTAGGGTGTTTAATGGGGTAGTCCTTGTGCACCCTGTTGCTTTCCTCAACGACTGATTTAGTATCTTTTTCGTCACTTGGAAAGACGCCTTGTTCGCATTACCACTTAGAGAAATTCCGTATTCCGCACTGCCCCTTATTAGAGCCCTGTGAAGTTGTATGGCCTTTTGTGGATTTATATTTTTGCTCTTGGAGCACATCATTTTCATTATGTTCAGCCTGTTGTTTGCTTTTTGTGCCATGTTTTTTATGTGTTCATTAAATTTGAGTTTTTGATCGATGGTGATCCCGAGAAATTTATGTGAGTTCTTCAATGGAATTTTGGTAGACCCTATTTGTACCTGTATTTTGGGCTCGGGCTTGGGGAAACACATCATCGAGCATTTGTCCCCATTGATCTCCAACTCCAGTTCTTTAATTTTCTCTGTCAGTGTTTTCACCGAGCGGCGGAGTTTACCTTCAACATGTCTCCAAGATATCCCCGATTCCACTAAAACTATATCGTCTGCATATTGTATTATTCTAATTTTTGTGTCATTCATTTCGTGAATGTTTCTTGTAAAAATATTAAACAGCGTGGGTGATAATACATCCCCTTGTGGAAGCCCATTTGTTATGACCCTAGTCATTTTTCCCTCGCTCGTGTCGATTTCGATTGTTCTTCTTCTGAGGTAGTTGCCTATCCAGGCAACTATTTCCTCCGGTAGGTAGCATGCCCTGAGTGATTCAATCAATTTTTTAATGCAGACCCCATTGTAGGCACTTTTTATATCGATAAAAATAACCCCAGTGATCTTTTTGTTATTGTTATTGCATTTGATCATGTTCGTTATCACATTCATGGCGCTTGTTGTGGATTTGTTCTTCCTGAAACCAAAGGTTGTTTCTGGGAGAATCATGTACTTCTCTACCGTTTGGTTGACTTGTTCAAGAACCGCCGTATTAATGATTTTTAGTGGCGTGGGAAGGAGTGCAATGGGTCTATAATTGCCTATCTCTTCTTGATCTTTACCAGGTTTCGGGATGGCTATAATCTTAGTTCTTCTCATTGCTTTCGTTACTTTTCCCTTTTTCCAGATGGTGTTGATATCTTTTACTAGCGCATCTGTGCATTTTTCATTTAGGTTTTTCCACATGTTGAATGTTATTCCTGTAGTATAGCAACCTTGATTTGTTAACTGGGAACTGCAGTATGGTTACCCGAATTTGTAAGCTGGGGAACGAGGACGAAAGACGAATAAAGAGTTAGTCGTGTTGAGACCACCAAGCGGAAACACCGTGTTAATCTAGAACACTACATTTGGCGACGAGGAGAAACACCAGAAAATCGGAAAAAAAGATAAAGGAAATGAATCCTATGGGTAAGCATTGTAGTGCATTGTAAGTATTGGTAGTGAGAAAAGGCGGCTTTTTGGGAAATGGCCAAACTAGTGATTTTTGCTTAAATGCAGTGAGTTTCATAACTATTCGTATTAGCGTCAAAGCTGTGAATACAAGAAACAATGGAAATGGGCTTGCTTAAATGCAGATGACAATATAAGCTTAAATGCTGAGCCGATTGCTTCAACGCAGTGAGTTTCATAACTATTCGTATTAGCGTCAAAGCTGTGAATACAAGAAACAATGGAAATGGGCTTGCTTAAATGCAGATGACAATATAAGCTTAAATGCTGAGCCGATTGCTTCAACGCAGAAAAAAGGAATTTGGAGAACAGTCTTTTCGTATCGACGCTAACATTTGTGCTTTGACGCAGTAGTTTACGAATACGAGGAACAATGTCCCGAAGAAACCAAGCGTGTGTGCTATCGAATGTGAACGTGTGAGTTGCTTAGGAGCTTGAGACAAAAGGAATGTGTTTCAATACAGCGACGTGCCGAAAAGGCGGGAGAACTTATTGCTTAAATGCAGACTGTGTGCAAAGGATAACAGTAGTGTAGCTCTGAAAAAAGAGAAAAAAAAAGAAATTCTCGGAAAGGGAACAAACCTCGAACAGTAAGACCGGTATGAACACGTTGAGTACAATAGTGTTAGAGTGTGATGCCGATTGCTTTAATGCAGAATCGTGTGAGAAGTATAACGGGGAAGTAGCGTCACTAAGAAGAGAAAAGAAATTCTCGGTAAGGGCACAAGTCTCCGACAGTAATATCGGCACGGACAAAATTAATACACTAGTGTTAGTGTGTAGTGAAGTGTAAATGATGATGAAACACAAAATGGAGAAATTCAATTATGGTTCTTGAATCCGATGATAGGAAAATAACGATTATAGTTTTAACTAACTTCATTCCAGAAATGTTTCGATTGCCCGGGCTGACACCCCAACCTTTCAATTATGACACAAAAGCAGATAACAGTGGGCTAGAATGGCAGAAATGGACCAAATCGTTGGAAATTATGTTTCGAGCATGCCGTATTGATGATGACAACTGGAAGAAGGATCTGCTGTTGCATTTTGTGGGTCCGTGTGTACAACAAATTTATGAGACGTTGCCTGAATTACCGGGATCTGACATGCGTGGTCCGCTGGCAAACATCGAGCGTTATACTCCAAATATGTCTCCGTATGAAGAAGCGCTAGCTAAACTAAATGATTTTTTCTTACCGAAGAAAAATTCCACGTTTGAACGACATATGCTGCGACAAATGAAACAAGGAGCTGAAGAAAGCTTCGATGCCTTCACGATGAGATTGCGCCTACAAGCTGAGCTTTGCGATTTTGGAGACAAAATGGACGAAAACATTAAGGATCAAATTATCGAAAACTGTAATTCAGTTTCGTTGCGCCGCGAGCTGCTTAAAAAGGGGAATGTCAACCTGGACGAAATAATCAAGATTTCAAAAATACATGAAGCGGTGGCCCGTCAAGAAAAGGCGTTTCCTAACGGCGGTGAAAAGAAACAACATGTGGATGAGATAAATAAAATCGACTCATCCCAGTTTGACAAGAGGGGCAGATGGATTGAGCCAAAACAACTCGAATGCCATCGATGCGGGTATTTTGGGCATCTTGCGAAAGAAGATAGGTGTCCGGCGAAAGGCAAAATTTGCAACAAGTGTGGCGGAAGGGACCATTTCGCGACCAAATGCCGTACCAAGCAACAGAACAACGAGAAAAGGAAAACAAACGTTTTTCAAAAGTTCGGCCGACAGAAGCAAAACTTTAACAAGACGGATAACATGAAAAATATGCGAGATATGGTGCAACACGTCCAGGCTAATAACGAATATATTTTTCACTTGACGACTCCAGATAGCAACGGTGAGGTGCATTGTGAGATTGGCGGTATTCCTGTATCCGCAGTTATCGACTCGGGATCGAAGTATAATTTAATGAGCCAACTCGACTGGGAACATTTGAAGAATAAGAAGATTACGGTGACAAATCAGCGACGAGAAACGACTTTAACTTTCAAAGCATATGGAGGCCAACCGCTAGAAGTGGTTGGTGTGTTTACCGCTGAAATGAGACTGGGCAATGCAAGTACAACAACGGATTTCTATGTGGTAAAAGAGAAAGGGAAAGTACTTATAGGACGCGACACTGCTATTCACATGGGTATATTAAACATTAGTATCTCAGTAAATGCATTTGGAACTGGAAAAACCATTTTAGGCACGATCAAGGATGTGGAGTTAGATATTCCGATAAAACGGGATGCTGTACCCGTTGCTCAGCCTTGTCGACGCATACCAATTGCCCTGGAAAACTAGTGGATAAGAAGTTGGATGAGTTGATGGAGCAAGGAGTTATTGAGCCTGTAAATGGATCGGCCAAGTGGATTTCACCGGTAGTAGTGGTCCCGAAGGGCATCGATGACGTTCGTCTCTGTATCGACATGCGACGAGCTAACGATGCAATAGAGAGAGGGAGAGAATTATCCATTGCCAACATTTGAAGATTTTCTACCACACCTGGTCAAAGCGGAGGTCTTCTCTCGTCTCGACGTAAAACATGCGTTTCTTCAGGTGAAGATATCAGAACGGTCTAGGGTAATACCAGACTGATGTTTGGGATAAACTGTGCACCGGAGCTGTTTCAGAAGATCATGGAACAGATATTGAGCGGCTGCGAGGGTTGTTTAAACTTTATCGATAATATTATAGTACACGGATCGAATCAAGAAGAACACGAAAAACGGTTAGGAAAAGTTTTGAAGCGACTTGAGGAGTGGAACGTTAATTTAAATGCGGAAAAAATGTATTTACGGTGTTTCAGAAATGAAATTCTTGGGTCATGTCTTATCAAAATACGGGATCAAACCAGATGCGGACAAACTAGAATCCATTCAAAATTTCCGGGAGCCAAAATCAAAAGAAAAAGTAAGGAGTTTTTTTGGGTTTGGTAAAATACGTAGGAAAATTTATTCCCGACTTAGCTACCTTAACGTACCCTTTAAGACAAGTCCAGAGTCAAGGTTTTGTGTGGAAAGCCGCACAACAAAACGCGTTTGCAAAATTGAAAACAGTAATGATGAGCCCAACGACTTTAGGATATTTTAATGTCTCGGACCGAATACAGCTAGTGGCAGATGCTAGCCCGATTGGCTTAGGCGCTGTTTTAATGCAAATCAATGAGACTAGTCCAAGGATTATAGCGTGTGCTAGTAAAAGTTTGTCCGAGGTGGAAAAGCGCTATGCACAGATTGAAAAGGAGGCCTTAGCCTTGGTATGGGCGGTAGAACGCTTCCATTATTATTTGTATGGGCGTTCTTTCGAACTTATAACTGATCATAAACCATTGGAATTTATTTTTGGACCTAAATCAAAGCCTTGTGCTAGGATTGAGCGATGGGTTGTACGGTTACAATCTTACAAGGCAAAAGTAGTTTATCGACCCGGCAAAATGAATAATGCCGACCCAAAACTCGAGATGCAAGTCGAACAATACGTTAGAAGCTGCTTGTAGTAGTTGACTATTTTAGCCGATATATAGAGGTAGATATCATGAAAGTTATTGACTCCAGTGAAACTATAAAGCGGTTAAATTCCATTTTTGCACGTTTTGGATTGCCATTATCTATCACGGCAGATAATGGTCCGCAGTTTTCCAGCGAAGAATTTCGACAATTTTGTGCTACTAATAACATAACACTGATCAGCACAACGCCCTATTGGCCGCAGCAGAATGGCGAAGTCGAAAGACAAAATCGTTCATTATTAAAGAGACTGATTATTAGCCAATCTACCAAATCGGATTGGGTAGAAGATTTAAACAGTTACTTGTTGATGTATCGGTCATCGCCACACTCAACAACAAAGAGAACCCCATCCGAGATGATGTTTGGCTATAATATTCGGGACAAACTTCCATCTATTTTGCAACCGATAATAGCAGATGAAGAAACGGCGGACCGAGATAGACAAGCAAAGATCAAAGGAAAGATATATGCCGACAATTGTAGAAACGCGAAAATGAACCCTAAAATGGTAGGCGATGAGGTACTAGTAAAGAGAACTTTTAAAGCAAACAAGTTATCTGCAAATTTTGGGCCCAAAGTATTTAAGGTTATAAAAAGGAAGGGAGGTGACGTAATAGTGGCTTGCAAAGGATCAGGAAATAAGTACCGGCGACATGTTTCCCATTTATTAAAAATACCGGTTAACAGGAACAGTTCTTCATCTTCCGTATCAGAAAGTGATACATTGGGAATAAATAAGGGATTAGAATCCGCGGGCACATCAAGCAAGAGACGACCCGATTGCACACCTGAGGCATAAGACCAGCATTCAGTTAGACCTAAAAGGACTGTTCAAAAGCCATCACATTTAAAAGATTTTGTATGAGCCTTCTGCATAGGATAGAGCTAAACAGGAAAAGGAAATATATAAAAGGGAAAAGTGAATGTAGTATAGCAACCTTGATTTGTTAACTGGGAACTGCAGTATGGTTACCCGAATTTGTAAGCTGGGGAACGAGGACGAAAGACGAATAAAGAGTTAGTCGTGTTGAGACCACCAAGCGGAAACACCGTGTTAATCTAGAACACTACAATTCCGTCCACCCCTGGTGCTGTGTTCTTCTTCTTTTTTAGAATACGGTGCCAATCCCTGTTGTTTATCAGGTCGTAGTCAACCCTCGCATTGATCGTTTGAATGGCGTGATGTTTGTTTGGTGAGCTAAAGTTCAATTTGAGGAACTTACTTGCCTGCTCTTTGGATTTGTGGACGATGTTATCTTCTTTGGGACTTTCCGAATTGTTGCATTTTTTAACCAGTTTCCACAGTTTGTGTGGAGACGTTTGGGCATCAATTTCCTCCAAGTGATTTTCCCAGTTAGCTCTTTTGCACAGTTTTTTAGTGTATTTGAACTTCGCAAGGTGTTTTTTGAACTCTATCTGGCTTTCTATTGTTTTAGTTTGGTTGAATGTTTTCCTTGCTTCATTCTTTTTCCTCCATAAGCATTCCAACTCTTCTGTCCACCATTCTTTTGCCTGATATTTATCCACCCTTTGGTTGTTCTTTATGATATTTTTTATGGTTTTGGTGGCTGTGGTAATATCTAAATTATTATGATCCATTTCGTGAATTCTTTTGTAAATTCTTCCGAGGACTGGTACTTTTTTTAAAGTGCGAGGGGTGCAGAGCTGGACCTTCGTTAAAATTATTTTGTGCTGACTATTTCCGATATGCTTATCTAAAATTTCTCTTTGAATTTTGCCTAATAGGTTGCATGACGGGATGGTTAGGTCTATGGCAGAGTCTCTTTTGTTTGGGTCAGTCGATATGTATGTATATTCAGTATTGAATAAAATTGTCGCGTTACTTTCGTTGGTTTCTTCCAACAGTATTTTTCCTCTTTTGTCCGTATGATGGTCACCCCAGTATGTTGTTAGAGTATACAACCCCTGTAGTCTTGTGTCACTTTGACACAACGTTAATTGGGAACTGATATCTTTTGTAAAGATAGGTTGGCAATCCTATCTGCGTGTTTTGTTACATGTACTCTTTTTCCGGTTCGCTTTATAATAAACCAGATACACTTTTCACTAAGCAAAGCCATCATCGTTTATTAGGTTATGGGCCCAGATACGTTGGCGATCAAAGGGCAGTGAAAATTAGTGAATATTGTTTCTTGTATCGATCACTCATCGCTTATTATCGTGATGGAGCTTCTTACTGAGAAAAACGATCGTCATTTTCTCCCGTTGTTCGATGGCTCAAACTATACCGCATGGAAGTATAGGATGACAATTCTCCTGGAGGAGCATGAGCTCTTGGAGTGTGTTAACACTGATGCGGATGGATTGGAGGCGCTGAAGGACGAGACAGGAGATAGTGAGACGATAGCGAAGGTGAAGAAGCTGAACCGTGAAGCACGTGCCAAAAAGGATCGGCGTTGCAAGTCGCTATTGATATCACGGATACACGATTCGCAGCTCGAATATGTGCAGGATAAAAACACACCGAAGGACGTGTGGGACGCCTTGAAACGTGTTTTTGAGAGGCACAGTATTGCAAGCAGAATGCACCTGAAGCGGCAGTTAGTGTTTCTACGTTTCAATTGTGGGACGCTACAGGAACATTTCTTGAAACTTGACCGTTTAGTGCGGGACTATAGAGCTACCGGTGCCACGTTGGATGAACTCGACGTAGTATGCTACTTGATGATTTCAGTCGAATCCTCATATTCGACCGTAGTAACAACCATCGAATCGCTACCATCGGAAATTCTAAATCTGGAATTCGTTAAGTGTAGGTTGCTGGATGAGGAAACGAAAAGGAAATGTGTGGACCTGTCCTTGCCGAAAAGTGAAGCGGCATTTTCCAGTGAAAAGCAACCTCGAAAACCAAATCAGAAAAATAAGGTTAAGTGTTTTGGCTGCAAAATGGAGGGACATAAGCTGAATGAGTGCCCTAGCAAAAGAAAAAGTGTCACTAACACATCGAAGGCTCATATGAGCAAAGCAAGCGTAAGCTTTGTCGGTGTGAAAGCGGAATCATTTAACAGTATGGAATGGTTCATTGATTCTGGTTGCTCGGAACATTTAGTAAACGATAAAACATTTTTCCTAAATTTGACACGTTTAAAGCATCCCATAGATATTGCCATCGCCAAAGATGATGTAACGATTAGAGCAGAATTTTCCGGAACAGTCAACGTTGTGAGCAATGTGTACGGGAAGAAAATTAACTGTTTTGTAAATAATGTTCTATACGTGCCAGATTTGCGATGCAACTTGTTCTCGGTCATGCGAGTGGATGAAGCCGGAATGACAGTGGTATACAAAAATGGGACCGTTGAAATTCATCGTGGCGATGAAATCGTAGCATGTGGAACACGTATCGGAAAATTATACCAGCTAGATTTTTGTTACCAACGGCGAAATGAAAACTCAATGTTAACGACAGGTAGAGTGCCCAAAGATTTGGAGATATGGCATAAGAGACTTGGTCATCTGAATACGCGCAGTATTGAAAAATTGGTTCGGAACAACATGGTTACTGGGATTAATATCAGTCATTCGGACAAAGATAGTATTGTTTGTGAGTCTTGTTTGGTGGGAAAACAAACTCGAAACCCATATCCATCGCGTAAAGAGAAAAGGTCGTCGCGAGTGTTAGAACTAATACATTCGGATGTATGTGGTCCGGTAACTCCTGTTGGTATGAGTGGTGCTAGGTACTTCGTCACTTTCATCGATGATTGGAGTCATTTTTGCATGGTGTTTCTGATGAACAGTAAGGATGAGGTATACAACTATTTTCGTGACTATGAAGCTGCAGTCACTGCAAAATTTGGTAAGCGGATCAGCCGTTTGCGATGTGACAATGGCGGTGAATATCGCAGTAAGCAGTTCGACGTCTTCCTAAAGCAGAAAGGCATCATGGCAGAATGGACGACTCCACATACACCTCAACAGAACGGGGTAAGTGAAAGGATGAACCGCACCTTAACTGATAAAGCTCGTACCATGTTGCAGGATTCTGGAATCGACAAGCGGTTTTGGGGGCAAGCCGTCCAGACGGCAGCGTTTCTTCTCAACCGCAGCCCCACGAGTGCTATCGATAGCAACGAGACTCCGTACGAACGATGGGAAGGCAAGAAACCCAACGTAGCGAAGCTGAGAACATTTGGATGTCAAGTATACACACATATTCCAAAGGAGCAACGTATGAAGTTGGATGCGAAAGCTTGGAAAGGAATATTTGTTGGCTACACCGCGAATGGTTATCTTGTTTGGAATCCGCAAAAATGTAAAATAGTTCATGCACGTGATGTAATATTCTTGGAAGACTCTCAAATCACTACCACAACAGTGAAAAAGATATGGGCTGATGATTTCTTCTCAACGAAAGTGATTGACGACGGTTCAGCACAAGGATCAGTTGAGAATGAATTGGGCAATGAATCAGAGGTAGTTGACGATAGTTCATCACCAGGCTCAACTGAGAGAGAACTGCAAATTAAAACGGGGGACTCCGAACAAGGCAACGAATCAGAAGGAGAATATGATACGGCTCCTAACTCTGATGCTGAAGTTGAAGCAGTTTCTGAAGGTGAATTTTCAAAACGGAAGCGAAATCCTCCCATCTGGCATAAAGACTATGACATGCAGTATGCAACATACGCGTTGAGTGCTACTAACTATGTGGAAAATCTGCCGAATTCATTAGCTGAGGCTCGTAAACGCGAAGACTGGTCCAAATGGAAGATCGCTGTGGATGAAGAAATCCAATCTCTGAAGAAGAATGAAACCTGGGAGTTGGTGAAACTACCCGAAGGTCGGAAACCTATTACATGCAAATGGGTGTTTGCTATAAAAAGAGGTATTGATGGCAAGCCTTGTCGTTACAAAGCCCGTTTAGTGGCTAGAGGTTTTAGCCAAAAGTATGGTTTCGATTATAATGAAACTTATTCACCGGTTGCTAGACTAGACACACTTCGCATGGTTTTGGCGATTGCAAACGAAAAGAAAATGGTGATACATCAAATGGATGTTCGTACAGCTTTCTTGAATGGTAAAATTCAAGAAGAACTTTATATGATGCAACCTGAGGGGTTCCAGAAGGATGGAGATCTAGTGTGTCGATTACGAAAATCTCTATATGGTTTAAAGCAGGCTTCTAAAGCATGGAACGATCGTTTCGATACTTTCATCCGTGGGCGTTTAGGTTTCAGACGAAGCCTAAATGATCAGTGTCTTTATACGCAGACAACGAAGAACGATATCGTTATCATCGTTTTGTACGTAGATGACCTCGTGATTGCTGGTTCAACGTTGGAAGTTGTACTAGACTTGAAGAAATGTCTGGCGAATGAGTTCGAAATGAGTGATATTGGTGAAATCAAATGTTTCCTCGGAATGAATGTCAGCTACAACAGAGAAGAAGGCGTGATGCAGATTCATCAGCAGCATTATCTTCAAGATGTCTTGCACCGGTTCAAAATGGAGACATGCAAGCCCTGTTCCACACCAATTGAGAATCGGCTGAAACTGTCTAAAGGCAAAGAAGAAAACCGTACTACGCAACCTTATCGTGAGTTGATAGGTTGTCTGATGTATGCAGCTCAGACAACAAGGCCTGATTTGGCTGCTGCAGTGAACTTCTACAGCCAATTTCAGAGTTGTCCGACGGATGAGCATTGGTCACATTTGAAGAGAATTCTACGCTATGTACAAGGATCATTAAATGTGGGTCTTATATATCGCCGAGGTGGAGGAAAACCTCTGGAGGTATATTCGGATGCAGACTGGGCTAATGACCCCAACGATAGACGGTCAGTGAGCGGAAGCGTTTTCAAAACGTTTGGATCAACTGTGGCGTGGATCACTAGGAAACAGCAAACTGTAGCACTGTCTTCGACGGAAGCTGAACTAGCTGCTTTGTGTGTTGCTGTTCGTCACGGATTGTGGATGTCGCGTTTGTTTCGCGATTTTGGATGTAAGGTGGATTTTCCTGTGACTTATTTTGAAGATAATCAATCAACGATTAGCATCGTCGAAGACTCCAGAGGGTTCGGAAGATTGAAGCACATTGACGTGAAATTATTCTTCCTAAAAGATTTAGTGAAGGAAAAGCAAATCATCCTTAAATATATTCCAACGACGAACCAACAGGCAGATATGATGACTAAGGGTCTACCGATCGCAGCATTTAAAAGAAATTGTCTAGCCATTGGATTAGCAAGTTGCAGCGGTTGAGCGGGGGTGTTAGAGTATACAACCCCTGTAGTCTTGTGTCACTTTGACACAACGTTAATTGGGAACTGATATCTTTTGTAAAGATAGGTTGGCAATCCTATCTGCGTGTTTTGTTACATGTACTCTTTTTCCGGTTCGCTTTATAATAAACCAGATACACTTTTCACTAAGCAAAGCCATCATCGTTTATTATATGTATGGTGCGAGTTGAAATCACCTGTTAGTATCCTAAACTTCCCTTTGGACGTGTTTGTGAGGAGTTGTTTGTATATATTAACAAAGTGGCTGTGATCCGTTCTGGGAGCAACGTACGTGCTGGTGATGACCAGACCCGTTGACGGTATTTTTATGGCAGTTGTTTGTATCATATTGCTATCCTCGTGCACTTTTATTGTTTCAAATTTAATGTTTTTTCTTACGAGTATAGCGCTGCCACCGTACCCGTCATGTCTGTCCTTTCTAATTATATTAAAATCTATTATTTTGAATGATTCTTCCACCTTCAGCCAAGTTTCCTGAAGGCAGGCTATATCACATCCATTTTGGTTGAGAATGTAGGTTAGTTCATCTTTGTTCTTTGGTAAGCTCTGAATGTTTGACTGTAGCAGTTTTATCTGAGCCATGGCTACAAATAAACACTACTATAGTATGATGTTCGTTAGTTGTTCTTTAGTTAGCTTGCTTATTGGTATTTTTTTTCCGTTTATGGTCATGGTTGGATCTTTGTCTGTATTTTCGTTTTCTGATAGTATCATCTCATCTGCGCTGTCCGCCTGAGTGGCTGTATCGCCATCATGTTCGGAGAGGCTTTGGATGGAGTCTGTGCTTGTCTCGTTCGTTGTGTTAGTGTTCAATGTGATTTCTGTAGTATTTTGTTGTGTGTTGGTTTTTTGTATTTCTGTTGGTTTAGTGTTCTTGTCTGTTTGCTTAGTGTTTATTTCGTTTAGTTTGGTCTTTTTTTCTGTACTTATGTGTGTTTCGTTGTGTGCGAGACTAGTCTCGGGTTGCGTTGGTTTTGTCGTGCGTGCGTATGATGTTTCTTTTGTTGTATAGTTTCTGGGAATCGTAGGGCATTGGCTCCGTCTAATTCTTCTAGCTTCTGCGTATGATACTCTGCTTAAAGTTTTTATCTTTTGGATCTCCATTTCGTCCTTGAAAACTGGACAGTCTTTATTGAGCGTAGGATGATCACCCTCGCATGATACACATTTAGTTTCCGTGCATTCTTCTTCATGCATCGGTTTACTACAGTTCCCACAAATTTTTTCTCCTCTGCACCATTTTTTTGTATGACCAATTTTTAGACACGTTGTGCATCTCATGGGTCTTGGGATGTACGGGTCTACTCTGATTGGATACCATCCAAAATCAATTGATCTGGGCAGGTGTGTCGATTTGAACGAAATGATGGCTGTCTTGGTATTTATCAGCTCTTTGTCTTTTTTCATTTTCATGATTACGACTTCCGTAACTTTTTGACCAGTTAAGCCGGCAAGAACTTCACTTTCCGTTAGGTGCATTAGGTCAGGGCTCCTTATGACCCCCTTAGTTATGTTCAGCGTCGGGTGTTCTTGCACTTTTACCGTTATTGCCCCTACCCTATCTGGTATCGTTTTCACGCTTTTCAACTTTCTGGCCTGGGTTTCGTTCCTTACCTTGATAAGGAGTTTCCCTCCTCTCAGTCTACTTACGGACTCTGGGTTGCTACCAATGGCGTTGGTGAAGATTTTCTGCACCAGAAATGGGTTGCACCTGCTTAGGTCTCGTTCCTCCGTTGTCGACTCCATTACGAGAAACAGCGAATCGTCTGCGGCTTCGCTCACGATTGCCATCGTGTTCCGATTTTTTCTTCCCACTTTTCTCCTCGGTTCGCCAAGGTCCTCTAGTACCTCGAAATAGTTTTTGAGGGGGACACCCCCTCCGGGGTCCACGACCCCCATATCCACTTTGCTTCTATACACTATCCGATTTTATCACTGTCTTTTGTATCACCTGTTTGTTTTATTTACGGGGGGTTATTCCCTTTAAACTTCCACCACGCTGCTCACTATCGCTTTTTAACCGACTTTTTAAACAGTAGTTGGCGAAAAACACGTTGTTACTCTCCAGTGTCCAACTGTCGAATGGAATCAAAGATCACTACAGCACAAACATCGGGAGGTGGTAGTACTGTCATGTTGTGACAGATCCCCGGCCGTCTGTCTAAATACCCAAGCTCCAAACGTCACACGAAAGGGCGCCCGAAATTGCTCCCGCAGGGCGCCCGAAATTGGTACCGTCGGGCGCCCGAATAACGATGGCTAAGGCAGGTTTTGACATTTGCAGTAGCCAAAAAATTGGCAACGCTGCCAAAAACAAAATTTTCGGTTCCATCCTGCCCCTCTCCCACCATTCCCTACCAGTTCTTTTTTTCTTCTATGCATCCCCCAATCATTTTACTGTCTATATTTAGAATCGAACTCGTATTGTATGTGTTTGAATCTCTAATGTGTTATGTATTTGTCTTTTACGTCTGTGTTGAATTGGGGGCTAATATAGGGCTATAAAAGCACCCATGATGGAGTCAAGCGAAATATGCACTGCTGTGTATGTCTTCGTCATGAATTTGCGCTAGATGCACCAAATTGATGGTGCAGTTAAAGGTCGGTATGTATTTTGGTTTCGTTGAAGCCTCGGCCTCAGCAAAAAAGTGTTTCCTGAATTTAATGAAGGTATAAATAGTCTCTATTTTACATGCATTTTCGGACACTGATTCCAATGGAACAGCATCATCATTACCGTCATCAAACCGTCATGAGTTTGTCTCGTCTTGTTTTCGTGTGATCGTAGCGTAAACTATTGTGAATACATCAGAGGGGCAAATATAATATAACAAGAGTTCTGCTTGCAACCAAACGTGCGATAATAATTTACCTTTCATGACAAAAAATATCACATGCACATTCATAGGTCGGATGCGGTGATGAAAATTGTAACCCATTTTAACCACTGTGAGATGGCACTGGAGCTGTTGTGCGATGTAAAAGGATCATCTAAAGGTTAAGGACCCTCTTCTAGTACAAGATGGACCTGAATCATGGTAAAAAAGCACGTTCATTTCTTTCATTCCTTTGGTTCTGCCGGCAGCATGATCATGACGGTGGTACCGGTTGCACGAACATGACGGTGATAAATGTGCGAATAACGCTTTTTTCGCTATGGTAGCAGATGCAGAAGACTCCTCATTGTTATTTTCTGCATGTAAACAACTGCATTTTATATAATTGCAGATAAAACTCGTTCGTTTCTGCAGCGGCTTCACTCGTGTTGTTTATGTGTGCTTCTTCTTCTTCTTCTTCTTGATGACGGTGTGACACCCAATATGCTGCCCAAGGTACCAACATCAACAATAGCAATGCCCCCGAAGGTGGGCTAAAACTTGCAAAATGTTGAAAAATCGTCTGAATGTTAATAAAACGTATTGGAAAATTAGGTAAATTCTTCTTAAAGTCATATCAGATAAAATTGCTGACCATAATGCAGTAAAATGCCTTAAAAACACGTGCACTCTTAGACTCCGTAGCGTAAATCGACAATGTTAGCCCGTCCGGCTGTCTTTTGCATGCTGGGTATTTACAGCTCCAAATAATACGAACAGTACAAATCATTCAAAAAATGAAAGCATTTTCCAATTTTGTAGTTTGAGCTTATTTTTAACTGATTTATAAAAAAATCGATAACTTACAACTACAATACATAGAAGAAGTTCAATGCAAACCGAAAACGGATTAGATTTTTTAGACGGTTGAGATGTTTCTGCCAGATTCTGAACATATCGGAATTGATCTTCCTCGGTTGGACTTTCATGATCCACTGTTGAATGATCCACTGTCGAATACAACATGAGCGTGGAAAACATGTTCAAACATAAATTACGATTTGGCAGAACTTACAAAATTGTCAGCTCTTTTTCAAACGGTAACAGGCTTTGCCGTACAAAACGAATACAGCGCAAGATACGCGGTACATCCTACACGTGGATTCGGAGGCGCAGTCAATATCCCAGCTCCGCTATAACAGATACTATTTTGTGCTGCTTGCTAATGCCTTTGCCCGAGGCAAATTTCAATGCATATCCTCGTTTTTATCGCTAACTTTGCGTGGGTATTTGATAATATGCCAACAACGGAAAACAAAGGTTTACTGGTGCACTGTGTACAGCATTTAAACTCTTCGAGTCAGCGAAATAAACGCGCAACAGACAGGTCGAACAGAGGCAGATTGACGGTCCTGACGGCGCAGTCTTATATCCCAGCACGAAAATGGCTGAGTTGTGAGCGTTGCTCTTTAAGCAATATTTCCGGTCGATTCCAATGGTTCCTTTTACACGCCGAGCGTTTTCTTGAACGTTTCGTATCCCCGTAACGCACTGGACGCAGGTTTTCCCACCACCCGGACAGCCCATCGCTGACAAAAGTGTTCTTGCCGAATGTAGTTTAAAGGGAACAAAAGGGCAGACGAACGTACCACGGAATCTCGAACGGGGAAGAGAAAATCGTGCCAATCGAAAATACTGCATAGCAGCTTAAAGCAGAAAAGGCCGTGGCTGTGGTGAATGGCAGCAAAGCCTAGATTCCGGTGCAGAAACAGTGAAAGGATACGCACATGCCGTGCAGGTTCCGAGTCACAAGATTCGATCGTTGGCTGCAAAAGGGGAAGGTTTGCAATAGACGGGAAGGTGTATAGTGCCTGTTAACCTGTTAAGTATCATCTACTTGTTAAGCGAACTTCGCACACACCAACGGAATGCACCACCAAACCCCAATCGCGCCTAGTAAGTACAAACCAGCGGAGGGTTTCACATAATTTTCAATTGTTTTTTATTTCTTTATCTATGTGCTGTTAGAGGATTCTGTTATTCATTGAAATCACTTCCTGCACTTACAATTGAGTGACTCCCGGCTAGGAATGTGTATCCCCTAAAATAATGAAGCATTTTCGGCGTGCACGGTACGGGTCCGTAGTGATTCATTCGTTATCCTTTTTTGTTATATGACACACAATCTGTCTTCCCAAAATTGGCAAGGATCTACATTTGTTAGCCAAAGGATATTGTGACTAATACCGTGTCTCACGGATATCGTACAATGATTTATGGTACAATACAATCTGCTTCCAACTATTTCCGACACTTCTGACCCTGCGAGCATTTATGTTTAAATTGTATGAGTCATGCAGCGTTACAAGATGATGAACTCACGAAGCGATCATTGATTAATTTGTTTGACCTATAGATCGCTGATGGCATTTTAATAGAGAGACGATTGGAAGTTTGGTGTAATCTTAAATTTTATTTTTATTTAATTTAAAGTATGACGGCCTTTGAAATCTTAAATTTTTAATAGTATCTTTATCGTGTTGTGAAACAAGTTATAGATCCAGCACATCTATTAATTATCACTCAAAAAAATCTACATGCCTAAAAGAGACAGTGTATGCCATTAAATAACTTGCAATATTTGATTTTTTGTACGCCAATGTACATAAGGACTGATCTTAATCTACGCTCTGATGAATGTACGATTATCAAGTATAGAAGTGAAAAGATTGTTTATTGCTGTAGGCAATTTATTTGTTAATATTGAAATCCGTCAAAATTATAGCCTAATTTCTACTTTATTTCAGAGCGACCATCTATCAAGGCCTAGAGTGGCCTTTTATTTCTTCATAGTGAAAATTAGCAAACAACAAAACCGAGAGCAATATTAAGGGACAATCAGACCTGCGCAGAGCGTATATTGGGATAAGTGTAAATTGACGATCTAGCCAAGCGATCTAGAACTCCTACGCACCTTACTGTCCAGTCACTCAAAAACGACTGTTGCCACTTGATGCATAGCACCTCACAAGGAGGTAGTATGGCTGCTACTCTACTACAGCAGAAAACCTTCATGAACGGTCTCGCTGGCGGTTCGTCCAGCAGTTCTGGCAATACGGATGGAAGCGTCAGCAATCCGGCAGTGGCTAGCACCGTCACCTCCACGGCTATAGTAGGCACACCGTCGGCAGGTGGTGGTGTCGGTATAGTGAAAACGTTTCTGCCTGTTTCGAAGACGCTCATTCATCACCTGTTGCCTAATCATACATTGCAAACAGACCATCACAATACCAGCGGTACGCTGGTGCATCGCGGCAACAATGCCACCGGTGCATTCGTCGTTGTGGCTTCACCAACGCTCGATAACATAAGCAACAATCATCACAGAACTGAGCAATATCGAACAAATCGTGGTACGACTAGTGTAAGTACATTTAACATTCTATCACCGAGCGGTTGTGAAGATCCACCCGCCAGTGCGCTGGATGAGATCTTCAGTCCTTTACCTCGTGCGGTGGAATCGACCGCACAGCCTTTGGGAATTGAAAACGATTGTGTATGGGACGCAATTGAACCTCCAGCGACCGTTGGACAGCAACAAACCACCGCACCAACCAATCATGCCTCAATCAACTCGCACCACGAGATAGACAGTTTGCACGGCAATTTGCATAACGTCGACGAAAGGGAATTGATCGGGATTTCAGGACATCCTGACGGAACTGCAACCTGTCCAACTTTGCCCTCGGAGCAGACGGAACGTTCCGAAGCAAAGACCGAACTAATGCCAGCCGTGGTGGAAGCCGGCGAAGAACAGGATCCCGAACCGGAACCAGAAATAGATATTGTTATCAACAATGTAGTTTGCTCGTTTAGTGTCCGTTGCCATCTAAACCTGCACGATATCGCACTCAATGGTGATAATGTTGAGTTTCGGCGCGAGAACGGTATGGTGACAATGAAGTTGCGACGCCCATACACGACCGCCTCGATCTGGTCCTCGGGGAAAATCACCTGCACGGGCGCAACTTCCGAAGATCAGGTATGTCAACCGGAAAATCTTCCACGACATGCAAATTCCCCAGCCTCCACCTTTCCCCCCTTAGTCTGTCCGGTTAAGCTTCCCTATTGTGCCAAGGGCATCCGAAATGTTTAATCTGCCACTATTGCTCATGAGTATTTTTGTGTGTTTCAGGCCAAAGTTGCAGCCCGTCGTTATTCGCGCTGCCTGCAAAAGCTTGGTTTTAACGTGCGGCTGCGGAATTTTCGCATCGTCAACGTACTCGGCACTTGTGCCATGCCTTGGGGTATCAAAATTGTCAACTTCTCAGAGAAGTACAAAAAAGACGCTAGCTACGAGCCGGAGCTACATCCCGGTGTCACGTACAAGCTGCATTCGCCACGTGCCACGCTGAAGATATTTTCCACTGGAAGTATCACCGTTACCGGTAAGTGTGCCTAACATTGAAGTATGCTCGAATTAGAAACAATTAATGATGGTCGCAATGAACTTAAATAATTGTTATCATTTTAACATTAGTTAAAACATTTGTAAGATTACTGTAATTGTAAAACAGCTTGGAATAGGCTCTTACACGAAGATGCTGCGCAGAAGTACGATGTTAACAGACTCTAACTAGCTTAGCTGCACGCTACCTGATAATAATCACTTTAATAATTTTCCACAGCTGCCAGTGTGGCGTACGTGCAATCAGCAATAGAACACATTTTCCCGCTGGTGTATGAATTCCGCAAAAAGCGTACCCCACACGAACGGCTCGAACTGCTTAAACAGCCGCCCGCCTTCGATCCGAAGGACTTTGATATACCGGAAAACTGTGATCTCGATCCGGCCGGTGCAACATCCGAAGGACCGCTGGACGACGAGCAGGATCAGTTTGCGTCGGAAGATTACGAAATGCGGCAGGAAGATGCTGTTGGCAGCAGAAATGGTAACACCAAAGCAATAGACAAAAGCAATAGTATTAGGGCAGAATGTGCTGTAAAAGAGGGGCAACGTTTTGGGCACTAAAGCTGTGCAAGAACCATTTCGTCTGCTCCCATCATAAATTTTGTAGTCGAATCACAAAACGAGATGCTCAATGTCTCGGGTTTACCCTCCTACACACCTAGACACGAAATTCTTCAAAATAGTAATAATCTTTATCTCGGATCTTCCATTACACACACCCACCCTTCGGTAAAACAAAACTAAACCCTAAACTTTTTATCTCTCTTTCTCTCTTATTCTCTCTATCTCTTACATTTACCCTTATTACATACTCATGATAGAGGGCTACGCTTCAGGCCTGGACAGGTTAGGTCGGAGCAATGTAGTTCTTTCGTTTTTAATTTGTAATGTAAAGAGTACTGCAAAGCTTCAGTTTACTTTTAAATGCCTGTTTCTCCTACGACTCAGACCCAGTTATATTTGGTCAAAATTATGTTCTGTAAAGGGCCTGTGGATGCATAAATTAATTTTCCTATTTCCATATTTTTTTTTGTTTCGTTAGAACGGCCTGGCAGTATCGACTTATTTTACCACGTAGCCGGATAGTCAGTCCTTGCTACGGAGGATTGGTCCGGTCCGTTCGTGTGAAGGCCGTTCTAACGAAAACAAAAAAAAAATAGATTTTATTCGCCGATATATTGGTTAATGTAATATTGAATGTTTGGAACATTTATCATTAAGCCTCTGCGTGCTGCTTCGACAGTAATACCTTTCCATTTTTTGTATTTATCAAAACATAGAACAAAATATCGTGAATTAATGCAGTACAACAGCTGCAAATAGAGTTTAGTTTCCGGATTGTTTCTGCCGGAATCGTTTGTTTAAGTAAAACAATTAATAAGAGACAGTGTTTCTTAAGAAAAGGACTACACTGCCATTTGCCTTTTGCCGGTGAACAGCTGGCGTGAGTCAGTACTAATTTTACTATCCCGCTTTATATACTCATAGGTGCGATATTAACAAATATTTACGTTAACCTTTGTATAGACGATGGACTTTTCCACGCTTTTTTTCAGTTGTTACTGGTACACCGTGGATAACGTTACAATTGTTAAATAAGAAATTAATTTTCACCTTTCCACTCGATTCAGTAACTAACATATGGTTTTCAATGATAGCATTAATTTGGCCTTTTTCTTTATTTACTAAAATATAGAAGTTTTTATTCAAGCTCTGTCGATAATGGACAACAAAATTATATTTTCTGTTGTACAAATTTTCAAGTTTTTTGTTTGTTTGTTTGAATGGGTATAGCATTAGCAACTCGTTTTGCAGGCCTACTAGAAGTGTAGAATTATTTTAGCATTAAAAGACATTCAAAATATGGAATGGAATTAATGAAGAAACCCGCGGACTAGCCTATCATCCGTACCAAGCCTTACATTTAAGCGCGCAGAAATAGAACGCGAGTAGCGCATCACAAACTGCCTGAGAATGAGGTTTGACTAGTAAGTTAGACGAAAGGGAATAATTTAGTTATAAATAGAGCTTTTAATGATAAATAGGCTTTAGCGTTACAAAAGTGCCCCGTAGTGTAAGGTCGTACAAAAAGAACCCCTGTACAAATCCGCATCCATTCCGGTTGCGGTGTTCGGATATCCGCAATGCAAAAAGCAATAGCCGTAAAGGACAAACAGATATTAGTTCCAGTTGGACCGTGTTATCATGTATGACGCGTAATAATACAAGATTTTGGGGGATAAAAACGTGACGAAAACCGTGTAACTCTCAAACGTCTTAAGGTGAAAAGATCTTCCATGTGGTTTAAAGCAATCACTCAACGTTGAGGTGTTGGGAACTCGAACTATTGCACATGTTCTAGCTAATTCGTTTTACTTCTAGCTGAATCATTCGCAATGTATAGTGTACTGCGTAAATTCCAAAGCGTGTTGACACTGTTTGTAAATTCTATTCCAATCCTTCGCAAATCGGTTTCATTTAAATATTTTACATCTTTTTTTTTCAAACCAGTTTGCTTGTGCAAGTAGGTTATAATTAGCGGGCATTGTTGAGTATTTATCTTTATTGTTTTAGTAGAGCGTTTTGTTTTGTAGCACAATATGGAACACTAATCGTGTAAAGCATATCGCTTAAATTGACGTACCGAAGCGAATGTAAAAGAAAACAGGATCAATATGTGAAATGGAGTGAAGAAAAACACATAGTAACCAAACAAACCAAGTGCTTGCAAACGGAAGCGTTTAAATATAAGACTCATAATCTCGAAATGTTCCCTAATGACGGTTCCACGGTACCGATATGGTGAAACACACAAGAAACAAAACTCGTAAAACTGTGTGTACGTGCTGTAATCACTGAACTGAAGTTAAAGATGATATAGTACCAATATCTAGAGCAGTAACAAACAACATTGTATCATTGTAATATCAGACAGTGGCAAATTCAGGCTGAGCTATCCTCAAATTGAGACACAGATCACAATCGTAGTACAGTAGGCGTGATGAAACCAAAGACTTACATTTGTATTATGCACACATCAAATAAAGGAGAAACGAAGTCGAAGAGAGAAACGCTCATAGGAAAATAAAATGTGCTTGCGTTAGCTTTTGAGACGCAATATTTCTAATGAGAAAAGGAAGTGTAACTGTTATGTACTGTTGTGCTTGTATATCTCTATCTCCATGTTGCAACTGAATGTAGTTGAGAAAAAAGACTTGGAATGCTTTGTGCAATCGCAAATCCTATAGTAATAAAGCAACGAAGTCCTATTCCGATGAGATCCTGCTGAAATAAACATAAATATGAAATATAAAGCACGGGCATGGGTCATTCATCCAGTTCAGAGATACATGGAGATTTATGAATCTGAATCAGATTCACCAAACGCTAATCCGACTTGCGATGGGATACAGATTCTTGTGTGATGCCAAATTTCATTCGTACACTTGGTCACATGTCACTGTCTCTGCACCTTGGTCGCACGTGCCGCATCTGTCAAAGCCGCATACCGTCAGCTGTCAGCATCGTTCATCCCCTAAAACCGAAATGCTGCCGAACGGACAAAACCTACTCACGGCAAAGGAGCTCTCGCTCAGTTGACTTTGAAGTACTCCGCTTCGCAGTAGGTGAAAAATCAAAACAGAAGACACCCTTTTTCCGGGAGGATTTGCCCATACGCTATACGCAACAACGCTGAACAAGGCGTTTATCCCTTTTTGCTGCCAAACTACACGATCAACCAGACCAGAAAGTAAAACATTTGTGCCCTCCGGAAATCGTGTCAAATATTTGCCATCGTCGTGCTGTCGACTGTAAAGGTAAATAAGTTGCGAGCAATATATTTTTCTGCCCCTGCCGCCTCACCGTTCTGTTCTTTGTTATGAAAATGGTACGGTGACATTTTCGTGGTTCCCGCTTAGCAATTTCCTACTCACCTTGCGTCTTTCATTTCCCTTTCGTTCAACCGTGAGGGGGTGGTTTGACGCGGTGAGTTACTCAATCACAATCCCTCCCACCGTACGATTCCAGCGCGTGAGCTGATAACGCGAAGTTAGTAAACAAGAAATTACGTTTCGCAACGGAATCAAGGCCAATGCCATCGGGTTCTACACTGTTGACGGGTGCGTTGTGGGTGTGTTTTTGAGCGTTTGCTGGCCTAACATGTACGCAGTGTCCGCAGATTAAATGCGTTGCAAATTAGAAAGGCCCGATTTGATGGAATACGACTAATCAACACGCTTTTTGCTACAGGGAAAGGAGCAGCCAGTTTGGATGTGGTAGAAGAGCCATCCGTTTTAGGTGGGACAAAATAGAAGCAAACACAAAATTTAATAACCGCCCAAAACAAGTTACCGAGATATCCGAGATACGTGGTTTTTGGTCGAAGAGCGAAGAGTGGCCCGAATTTGCAAGCAAATGTGCCCCACGCACATATCAGACGTACAATTTATGGATCGTAACAATCAAACCTTTGCCTTCAATTGCAAACAAGCGACGCGACAGACTCATTACAAGCTCTGGCACAAATTCCATGCTACGAACACGGACAAAATCACCCACCGACAAGGATTTGCCCATCAAAAACTGCACAGATAAAAAAAAAACATTAATGTGTTCTTTGTTGTTTCGCCAGCAAAGTCGAACGAAGCAACGCAGCATTGGGAAATGGGTCAAAACCTGGTGGAAAGCAACGCTGCTAGTTATTTTTAAAACGAGATTTTTGCGCGTTTCGCTGTTGCAAACATCCTCATCCTCGTCGCGTTGTGACTAAGACGGAAACCGTGTCTCCGTACGAAACCAAGTAAAACGCGTGTCCACATGAAGGGAAAACCGAAATGAACGTCGCATCATGTGCGTCGTAGTCTGGTCGACCAGCAAACAAGTCTTGCGCGAAATGCGTCAACTCGTTTACGTACCCCCCCCCCCCCCCTCCCTACCCCCTCCTTTTTAAATGCCCTTTGTCTTGACGTCTTGCCGTTTTTGAGATACTCATATCGTTCCATTTATCGCAGGAACTGTGACCGATTGACAAATTAGTGCAGAAGTTTCACTTACCGTTCGCTTTACCATTTGTAGCATGCAGATGTTAAGGGAGAAGATTGCTAAACTGGCCGGCGGTGTACAGCAAGGCATAGCGTGGTTTAAAGCTGGAGGCATCATCAGCCCAATGGTTCTCATCTACGTACTGCACATGCTCTGGTAAGTGTCATGGCCATATCATTATTCCGTAGTTGAACTCGTGAAAAGAACTTTAACTGGAAGGCTAATTTTCCATTACTATCAAACTTTAAATCTCAAAATGCTCTTTATATCATACCAGATTTGATTCATTTAACACATTCATCGCCGTGCTAAAATCGTCCAAGGCGATTTCCATAAGGTATCTCCCAAAGATGTGGCGCTAAACGTGTTAATATCAGCTTCAGTGGCAGATAACAGAGGAAGTAAGCCTCTGTATACGGGAGCGAAGCCGAAAACTTAAATTTAAAATTAAATTAAACGGTGGCGTAAGAGTTTAGAGATTGGTTTTTCAACTAACATGATTCTTGTGCACCGTACGAATCTTTACTTTCTCTTCGAACTGTAGGCCGGAATTTCGCCCATTCAGTATCCTGTTTGTGGTTGCGATTGGATTTCTCTGGGACCGCTCGCCAATGGAGCCGTATCCATCGATAAGAACTTCCCCGTTAGGTGAGATCTGTGCCAAGATTTGGACGCTTCGGACGACTAGACCTATCAGTATGGTGGTTGGCAGTGTGGCGGGCATGCTGTCGCTTATCTATCTAGTTTGCAACGTATTCCCGCTGTGGTTATCCCTGACAATGACGGGTTTGCTCGTGTACTGGGATCGATGGCAGTTTGGCGTAGCAGGTACGTTCAGCAATCCATCAAGTGAGTATATTTTCTTTTTACTGTTTATGTTTGTTTTAAACCGCCGAAGGTCACTATTTCGTTTCATACCCAATCGTTTGTATATACACATTTGTAGGTTTGCGTGACACACTTACTGAGCAGGAGATTGACGAATTCGTGCCGGAACTGACGGAAGTGAATCGTGTCCTGCTGCAGGAGGTCGGTGAGCAGGGTGCAGACACGAACCCCTTGGTGGAAGCTTTTACACCCGGCGAGGCCAGCAAAAACAAAGCCGAAGAAGACGAAGAACTTTACCTCAAAACGCTCATACCGGAAGCGAGCAGCAATGATTTCGAATCGGCCGAACTGAGCGGTTCCAGCAGCGACGAGCTGTACTGTCCCGAGGGCCCGGTAGTGCGAAAGACCGCATCCGGCCGGTTACACGCCAAACATCACGCCGAAAAACCGATCGAGTTTAAGAGCAGTCACTTTAACGCAAACAGTTCCTCCGACTCGGATGACAACATGTCACGGGGTTTGTGCTTCAACGATGAGAGTGATGCAGTGAGTAGACGCACCGGCGACAAAAGACAGCAACCGGACATGATGATGTTGATGAGTGCCGGCAGCCTCGCAACCAATGTCCTGATGGACACGATGTGCAAACGCTTGCTGGACGCTGGTGCGCTTCAGCAGCAACCACCACACAGCGTCCTGCAGTCGGTTGGGTTCGATCCACGGAATCCGCTGGTAGCCTCGATCGGCACCACGTTACAGGCGTTACGGGGGCAAACGGTACAGGTGCCGGAAGAGGAAAACGACGAATCGACCGATGCGGATGAGGATAGCGATTTCGAAATGCTCAACTCAGAGGAACTGAATAATTTATGAACATGAGGTTCTGGTTTTTGTTCCAGGGTACTTCCGGTGTGAAAGGTATAAAGGGCGTTGGAAATTCGATTTTTGCAATGCCAATTTCCGGCGTTTTGTTTGATCGCTTACGTTGTTACTGGTTTGAAACCCTGTTGCCATCCCGAGAAAAAGGGCTTACCGAATTGCCCTTTGTTTTCTGTAATTATTTGAATTATGTGTTATATTGTTAATTTAATCAACCTAGTTGTTAGACATCATTTTCCGGAGATGATCCACCCCACACTATCTTTTTTCGCAAACCACTACTCTCACTTGTTCCAACAGTTATGTTTATCCTTCACGGCTAACACGGCGGTACCCGTGCGGAAAGTAATTGCGTTAAAACGATGCATAGTAACACCAGCTTATATTAATTTGACCAGTTTTGCAACCACTACATCGAATGTAGCAGACATCGTTTTTAAAACAACCATAATACGAAAACACAGCAGATTGTGTTTGTTTCAAGGATCTTAATCGGATTATGTTACAAAAATTAACCATTTATATTCAACTCAGCCAGCAGCCCGATGCCCAAATTTTTTATTTAACAAAAATCGTTACATGCACAGATTCTATTTGTTTTGTCGTTAAAAAGGCCGCTCGCCCGACTCGACTCTGTGTGATCGTTACCCCCGGGGGGAGTTATGAACGGTTTTCCAGTTCTAGTCTAACTTTATGATATGAGTGCAAACCAAGAAATGTATCGTATGAATTTACTCAAAACAGCAGTAGAACTAGTAAAACATTATTTGACAGAAACATACATGTATGAAATGTGATATAAGTACATCAGCGAAGTAAGGCTTCTCCAACGAAGTGCTAATAAATGTTAAAGAATGAAACCTGCTAAGATTTCCCAAACCTGTGAGACTATTTTTCTACCGTAGTTGTAATCAATTTCCTTTACTCATTTCCTGTACAGGCTTAACACGTTCTGCGCCGCATCACCCAGATTTGGGTGATGCTCTATGGAAATCGCCTTGAACGTTTTTGACACGGCGTTGAATGTGTTAATTATCAACTAGATCGTTGTTGGTTACTGAGGTTGCGGTGCGGTTGTCAAGATATCCAATCTTCGTGGCCATAGGCCAAACCGTGTTAGATAGACCAACTCATACCACTTAGGTAGCCCGTCCTCAACCATCAGAAAGTTTTAAAACTGCAATCAACGGAGATAGATCTAATTTTTCATAGTAGGCTTCATTGCCAACTAGATCAATGCTTGTCTCTGGGGAGTTTGGTCTCTAGTGTGATGATTCAGCTTTCTTCGGCATCCTTTGGTGCCTCAAACTAAATGTATGATCACATACAAATTTTAAATAACAACGTTCAATTAAACGTGGGAAACACTGAGTTAAAATTTGCTTGCCGTAAAGAAATATACCGGATGCATTTCCAAAACCAATTAATTTTTTGGACTTCCAAATTTTTATTTGGCACTGGCAAACATGAAACGAAAATAGCTAAATAAAAATGATGATCCAACAGGCAGCCGCACAACTGATTAGTTTTCGAACTTGGGAAATTTGCAATTCGGAGCTGGGATACACCTCGTATATACCAACCGCGTTTGCGCGTTGACGTAAGGAAACGCTATCTGTCATTCGCTCAACTTCCTGACCAAGCGGGCGTCCCAAGCCATTGTCTGTTTCCTGCAGTAAAAGAGTTTAAAAACTGTTCATACCGGAAATATTCGCCTCATTCAACCAGTGGCGTTCGTCGAAGAATAGTGGTGTGATATTGTTATATCACGGTTGAATCACAGTTCCGCAATAGCAGTGATGTAGTGTAAATGCAGTGTTGAAGATTCTTGTGGTGTATGATTGTCAGTGCGTTGCTACATTGGACAGAAGATGGAGGCCGAACTACCAGAGCTTCTGTTTTTCGACACGTTTTCCCACGACACATACGAGGTATGTAGACGAATCTTTTTAGTTAACTCGTGAAGGTTCCGTTTCGGCAAGGAATTGACCTTTATCCCGGTTTCAAATCTACAAAGAAACCACCTGCAGATGCATTGTTATAGTTTTGCCCCCAAAACACACATGCAGCGATGGCTCGAAAGTCGAACACATAATAGTTGCGTTACGAAATTTGACCGGTTCGTAGATGTAATGGACAAAAATTCAGGCCACTTTTCTATTATAAAAAGCATGTGATTCATGCAGTAAAGAGGCAATTATTTTCTATGGCGCATAATGTTATTTCCGTTGCATTTGCGCTTGCAATGGAATGCAAGGTCTTTCGGCATCGTGTGAATCATCATCGATCAACCATTCCAGTTGCGGCAACAATCAACACACACACACGTAGCTAAGATGGCGTTGCGCGTAGAAAATGCAAACAAACAATCTTCCCCTTCAATAAACACTATGGCAAAGCTTGGAGCTAGGAGTGCATAAAAAAGTATAGTTTACAGAAAAGGTTTTGTGTACAGTTGTGCCGGTGTGGTGAAAAAGTATTGAATTGGTTGAAGCCCAACAAAAATGCTTATAATGAGAAAACAGTCATGTAGAGTTAATGCGAAGCGAATGTGTTCGTGATGCGTGATGGCGGTTTTATTACTTTTCTGGAATGTTGCCGTGTCCGGCTCGTTTTATTTTAACAAGATGCATCATCCATCAACCCTTCTCCAGTACCGATGCTAACAAAGGCACATGCCAGCAAGCGATAGCGTCATGTGAGGAAGAAAAGAGAAACATGAAACTGTTGCAACAATACACCATGCTTCCCGTAGGGGTTTGGCTAAGCAAGGGAGTAGGGTCGACAGGGTGGCAAAGTTCGCTGAAACGCAAGTGGTAAAAAAGTCATAAAATTTGCTCTTGGCTTGGCGTCTTTCACAAAATGGATGCTTTGTGGGGTTGAGAGCTCCATCCAGGGACCGATCGTTGTGCCGAGTGACCGGTTTGTTTTTATTGCGGGTAAGCTGTACATGTTTTTCTAATTTTGCTTTCAATGTTTCTTCTTCTCCGGTTTGCCTCGGCGTACTTGTAGCAAAATTTGGATCTGGTGCAGTTTCCAAAACCGGTCTATATTACGGAGGTGCGCATCATACCGCTTGGGGCACGAGTTCATGCCGACTTTCCGGGCGGTGTTCGACTGGGCGCTACAAATCCATCCAACTTCCACATTCAGCTGTATGTGAACGATCTGGGGAAACCGGGTGCTCCGATTTTCGAGAGCCTTGGTGAGCTGGAATACAATCAGAACAACTGCATCCATCTGCAATGTAGCGGCGGGGCTACGGGAACGAACGAGGAGTTTGTGCGACGCATCCCAACGGATGGGTTGGTGCTGAAGGGCTGGTATACGACGATGACGCTTGCTGTATACGGCATCCTAACGACCAGCATCGCTGAACCGATTGTGTCACCGCGCGAAACAACGCCCCAGCCAAACGAGCAGCTGCTCGTTGTGCCGGACCATCACCATCATCAGCATTTATTGCATCATCATCACCATCTGCACCATCATGGTGGAGGTGGCGGTGGCATTGCGGAACCGTCGTGTGGGGGTGGCGATTGGATACAGGAACCGCCGCTACCCGGTCTGGTGACGACACACCCGTCGGAGACGGTGTTTGTGCAGAAAGAATATCCAGAGGATGACAGTGAGGACGCACCGAAGGATCCGCGTCCGTATGCGAGACGGGCGGCGGCTGCAGCAGCCGCTGTAATTACCCATCCACTGCCGTCGAGTGCTGCGAGTCCACCGGAACCGATCTACGAACCGCTGGAAGCGGGCAAGATTCTGCCGGGTGAATGTGAACCACCGTTGCCGGATAAGCGCTCCAAGGCGTGTATACCATCGAGCCGGCCGGTTGAGCCTGCGGTTCCACCGTATCCTTACGAACGGTCACCCCGTACACGACGCCACAGTAGCCGGGAGGAGTTTTCTTCCCGCTCGCCGAGCCTGTGCAAGGACTATGGTCCTATGTCAGCGAGCGGCGGCGGTAGTGTGGGTGCTGGTGGTACCGGTGGAGGAAGCAAACAGCGCGAACAGTGGTCGCGCAGCCCGGACTATGCCGAACAGCAGGCAGCAGCACCTCCACCGTCCCATCCACCACTCCCACCACCGGCATCCTCCTCCTCATCGTCCTCCGTTGCGCATCGATCATCGCGGCGATTGCGAAGCGGTTCGTTCGAACGACCCCGTCGCGAATCATCATTCGAGCGGATGGAGAAGGAAGACCGACGACCCCGGCCCCGATCACCGATCGATTCACCGAGGAGGCCACGGTCACCCGATCGGAACGAATCGTCACCGGACGAGGAGGAGGAAGTAGTAGACGACGTGGAGGACGTGGATGATGATCTCGACGACGATATCGAGATGGACGGTAGCTTCCATCGCACGAACGGGAAATATGGTGGGAAGCGCAGTATGCCTATGATGGAACCAGCGATTGACACGGTTCGGCAACAACAACCACAATCCACGAAGCAGCATGCATCTTCCAGCCGCAGTTCGTCGCAACATCAGCATCATCATCAGCACTCGCAACATCATTATCATCATGGGCATACGCATCAACACCATTCGAGCGTACATCAGTTACCGTCCCACCATCATCACCATGCGCAACAACAACAACAACCCCAACAAGACCGTGTTATGTCACCACCACCACCACAGGTGCATGTTCCGTCCGCGTGTGACACGGTATCTGTTGCCTTAACACCGGTCGCATCCCCAACAACGATGCTGATAGCACCGGCAGCAGCCAACCTGCCGGACGAGGACGCGATCTCCGTGACGGAACAGTTCGAGCCGATTCTGAGTGATGAAGAAATACCGGAAGACTTCGATTACGAGCAGGACAGTGGGGCAACAGCGACAGGAGGGCCTCCCAGCGGAGGAGGTTACGAGCAGGTCGATGAAGCTGTCCACAAACAGTTTGATCCGTTCTCGATTACACTGGAACGTTACGTTCACCCCGGTTCGACCGGTGACGAACCCGATCTGGTCCGTCAGTTGGGCCACGGCGAACAGAAGCTGTTGCGTCAACTCGAGCAATTGCTCGGACAGGGCCGATATGCTCGTGATGCGACCGTTTCGTTCGAGCAGGAAAGTGCCGAATGGAAGGAACGTTTCGTGGACTATGCGGAACAGTTGGTGCACGTGCTAGGACAACTGTTGGCGAAGGATGACGTGCGGGACGCGTTTCAGCAGCAGCTCGAACGCTGGATAAAGGCCGAATGGGCAGGCGTTACGGATGGGCTCGTGAATTGCGTCTGCGTTGGTTTGGATTTCGAGCGAGCAATGGTCCAACCGCAACCGGCTTTTAAGCTGCGCCACATGAAGAGTGGCATCCGGTTGGCAGAATTTCTCGGCCCACACGAACTATTTATCGGGCTGCTGCTGCACACGCACGACCATTTCAATCTGTTCGATCGGCTGCTTGGTCTCTACTCGCAGCCACACATGGCGCTCTCGATCAAGCTGATGATAATCCGCACCATCTACGCGTGTTTGGATACACGCAGCGCTGTGCATTACTTTCTCTCGCCTTCGTACAACGGTTATCAGATATTACTCGATCTGCTGCAGGAGAATCCATCGACGCGTATTAGCTTTGCGCTCAAGTCGCTGTTGCGCAAGATTTCGCTGTACGAAAACCTCGAGCTGATCCACAGTACGGTTGAGGAGCTGTACGTACGGGGCGGGGAGGGTCAGCGCGAAATACAGACAAAGGAACGTCAAATTCGGACGGACGAGGAGCTGCTGGAACTGTTGCGCAGCGCTTTGACCGAGCTGACGAGTGCGATCTCATTGCACGAGGTGTCGCTTGCCCAACCGAAACGCTTTCTGCCGGTGTCGGCAAAGTTTGAGATACACAAGGACATTGCGTCTTCGCTGAACGTCAGTCGAACGGTGGTCCAGTTCTTCAAGATACATCGGCTGGTGGAGTCGATGGTGCTGCTGCTCGATATGCGCATCACACCGCCGGCACTGTGCGAGCTGGTTTACAACCTGCTCGCTTGTATGCTGAAGAGCATGCCGAAGCTGCACTACCTGGTGGATTGCTTACCGTACACGAATCTGCTGCTAAGGTGGCTTTTCCATCGGTTGCCCCCGGCCCTGAATGGAGGATATGACGAAAGTACCACGCAGCTGCTGGTGTTGTCGGAGGAAATGTCTATTGGTGAACTGTCCCGACCACAACTGCTGGGCGTGGAGTTGGTCTATAAGCTGCAGACCATCTATCACCTGGACGCAATCGCCAGTACGAGCGTGGTGCGTGGTGGAGATGTTCCATCCACTTCCCGGAACGCTGATGAAATCGAGCAGGAGCGCGACCGTTTGGTGGAAAATCTGCACGACCTGTACGAGCTGTCGTGTGGTCCCGGGAGACGCTTCGTCGTGGAGGTACTGTCGATGGACGATAATTTGGCCGTGCTACTCGAGCTGGTCGAAAAAGAGCAGCGTGTCGTATCGAAGGAAGACAGTTCCGGCAGTATCTTTACTGCTGCTGCTACCAAGCACAAATCCCCGATCGTCGGTTACTGCGTGGATTTGGTGGATTGTACCGTACGGCACGGTGAAGCGGTTGGCTATCTTGCCCAGCATGGACCGGCGCTTCTGTCGTTGGTGAAACAACCGGAACAGTTTGAGCCGGGTTTGAGTGCGACACTGCAGGAACTGGCCGTGTATCTGAAACCGCTCGAACTGCACGATCTGTTCGCGTACATCGATATCGGTCCGCTGGTGGAACTGATGCGTCGTAGCTTGGAGTACGTAACGGCATTTCCCGGCGATCTTATTACGGCGCTCCGATTGGTTCGGCTGCTTGGCATACCACCGTACGACGACTACGAGCAACCGGGTGGTCACGCCGAGTTCAAGTACAAATACACGCTGCTACAATTCTACTCGGCCGACGGGCAGGCCCTGCTGCTGGCCATTCTGGACAAGCTGACGCATCACTTCGATCAACCCGCGATACACACGTCCAGTTTGGCGAGTCAACAGGGCGTCCTGCTTACGCAACTACTCTGTCCGCTCGTTTACATCCTGCGCAAGCTCGTGACATACCTGATCGAGTGTCGCAACACGGAGTTCCGCGACCTGACGCTAATTGAACCGCTGCTACGCACATACACGCTTATGCAGTGCGTACCGATACACTCCGCGGCCGGACCGGACGCACGACAGGTACAGAAGGAGGTGGTACGGATACTGCTTGCCTACACGCAACCCACACCACCCGAAGGGCTCGACACGAACAACGTACACCGCAGCCTGTGGACGCAGATGGTGGGAGAGCTGGTACGGTTTACGCTCGCCGGGCCGAATTATTTCCTGCCCGGGTTGCTGGTGCTGTCGGAGTTGCTACCACTGCCGCTGCCCATCCACTGCCGCCAACCATTGCTGTCAACCGAGCTCAGCCGGCTCATCCAGGAGCGACAGCTCTGGTCAGCCCACCTACACCCCCAGAGCCCGGCCATTGGCGAACTGATCCAATCGCTCTGTACCTCGAGCTACACGCCCATGCTGGCCGTGCTCAGCCGCGTGTGTCTGCAGCTGTCCGACCTGGCCCCAAACATGACGCTGCTCATCTCGAAGTCACTAGCCGACCTGATCGTGCAAGAGCAGCTGTTGCCGTGTGGGTTGGCCAGCACGAGCCACGCACGGTTGGTAAGCTTCCTAGCTACGCTGGTGTGCCATGCGTCGGTAAAGATATCCGTACTGTCCATACTGCCGGGACGCATCATGGACATACTGATGGGTGTGTTGCTTAATCCGGGCCAAACGCCGGCCCATCAGCAAACGCAACAGCACATCTACCTCATGTTCCAAAGCCTGTTCGACGCAGAGATTGCGCTCATGTTCGGTGACACGATCGATCCGGCGTTGCAATTAGCCTGTTCGCTGCCGCCGAAAGACATCATCGAATCGTTCTGTGCTGCGTGTACTGTTAACGTATCCTGCGTAGACATCGGACTGGGTGTGCTAATAGCAGGACTGCGCACAATGTTGTTGTTAACCGAGCACGAGTAAGTATTAGCGTGTTGTATTACTATTCCTTCCAACCCTCAAACAAAAATCACCTTTACTGGGATTATTTCATAGACATTTTCCATAATTGATAATACTCTTGTTGCTACCTCACTGCTTTAGAGCGTAAATTATTTTATCATTCTCTTTGCTTCCTTTGATGGTTTTTTCACAACTTGAATATGCAGTACTGATTATATTCTTCTTTTCCATTTAATTCAAGCACCACATACGTCATACTGATGTCAAATATGATGCGCAAACGGGAAGGATGGTGTGCGGTGTTGCAAAAATTTGTACGCAAAGCAAAGGAAAGCACGGACACGTACAGGGCACTGTTTGCCCTGTTGAGTGACTTCTGGCGCTCGCTTGTCACGTTAGAGAACGACGGTTGCGTGAACTTGCCGAAGCGTACCGTGAAGCTCCCGCTGGAACAGCTCGGCCAATTGATGTTGCTGTACGAGGAAGGTGATGAGGATGCATTACAAGTAATGCTTTCTTTTCTTGAAGAGTTGATGGGACTGTTTAAGAGCGAAGAAATCACCGATAGCAAGGAATCACCGACCGAGTTAAATGATTCCTCGGCTGCGATGGATACTACTGTACCGGCACAAACAAAAACAACGGACAGTTTGTGCGATAACCTTACCTTCCTGCACACGCAAGTGAAGGTGGAAATATCCAACGCTAAGTTGGCCCAGGGCAAGGTAGTTACAACGCCAGTCGACTGGAGTGCGGTTAGCGTCGATCCATTGCCGCAAGCCGAAGGTATCGTAACGCAGTATGGTTCGCGCAGCGTTTACCTACTGAGTGAACATTGCGACGATCAGCTGAAGGCAACAGATTGGTTTGGGTTCACACCATGCGACGACGATTTGGAACGGGAGCAGATCCCTTGCGATCTGCAAGATCTAGCGAAGGTTTGCCTGTCGGGTGACACAAACCTTACAGCGGATTGCAAACGTTTGCTGCATCTGTCCGCGTCACCACACTCAAACCGTGACCGATTGACGACCGCACCATGCTTCCGGACACGTCGCGTCGAAGTCGAACCCAGCACTGGACGGCCAGAAAAGAAAATTTTCGGTAGTACAGTATTTTGATCTTTATGTTTTTTTTTATTTATTTTATATTTTTGTCAATTGATAATATATTCCGTTTTAACCTTTTCCTTCACATTTTAGCAACACCGTTGCGTGGACGAGGCTTTTCGCGCACTCCCACCACCCGTGGCGATCTATTTCGCTCGCGTCCACCCAATACTTCCAGGCCACCCTCGCTGCATGTGGATGATTTCCTTGCACTCGAAACGTGCGGTGCACAACCTACCGGACCAACCGGGTACAATAAGCTATCGCGCGACATCATCACAATCCGCGGAACGAACCGAAGCCGTGGACGCAACTTTCCCGACCGGGGTGCGCGCTCGGGCGGTGGTGGTGGCGGAGCTGGAGGAGGAAACTCGAACGGCAGTGGTGGATCCGGTGGCAACGGTGGCCACTGGCAAAGTGTGTCCAGTGGTAATAGTGGCGGTAATGGTGGAGGTGTTGGAGGCGGATCCAGCTGTTGGTCATCGTCCGGTTCATCGCAGATGCACGATGGTGGTGGCGGTGGTGGTAACGGTCCAGGCAGTGGCAAACACTTTGGCCATGGGCTGTCTGGTGGAGGAGGTGGAGTTGGTCCCGGCGGCAGCGGTGGCAGTAGTGGTGGTGGCGGCAGCAGCAGCGGTCACTACCGAGACCCGCCAAGCCATTTTGGTGGCTCGCAACGATCCCGTTCCGGTCGTGGCTTTAACCGGTACAACGTGCGGGCGTATGCACGACAGATCTAAATTGCAACGACACTGGTGAGCTGTTGAGCTGAATGATTTATTGATATGGTTGCGCAAAGGTAAAGACGATACATTGCTATCAAGGTTAACACCAAGGTTAGGATTAGGGATATAAGGATATGCAAGGTTGCTATTTCCTTGCTGCTTTGTTTAAGCTGTATTGCATGACGCATGGTTGTGAGATAGAACTCCAGATAACTAACATTTGCCAGCTTCAACGCTGCATTATTGGAAAATTCTTTTCGATCCTTCCGACGGAACATCTCGTTCAATCTGGGTTAAAATTTTCAATTAAATTACCTACTTTTTCTATTGGTGGTTGATTTGGATTAGTGTTGTGCTTCATAACATTTGACATGTTGCCGTTCGGATAGACTCAGAATTCGAGACCATGGGACCTCCTTGTATGCAACTATGATAAATAATCAATTATAGGAGAACGCTGTAAGGCCTTTGTTGTGATTTCAACATTGACTGACGCTTCTTCTTGTTGGGCTCCATTTGAATTGAGCATCTGTAAGTTCTGTAAATTCCTTCAAAAACTTGGGGCTCTCGACTTCTATTGGATTCTTATGGAATTGCATTTTAATCAGGAGAATCATTTGTGAAAATGGATCGTCCAATTGATTGCACGCATGCTTTATATTAGTACTTTACACTAGTACTAGTACTAGTACTTTATATTAGTTTATATTAAAGAGTGGCAACACTTTCATTCGATTTGTTGTCTATTTGAGGTGGTCAGCCGGGATCGCTTCTGAAGGCATGTTCTTTTATTTTTCCCTTCTGCTTTAGAAAAGTACCCTATCCATCCATCGTATAACAGCTCATTGAACGTCAGTTTTTGCTAATGATCCGGCCGTACTGTATAGCAGCGAGCCAAGTAAACATATAGCAATAGATGGTAAGGAAGATCGCCTATACGATCTTAGATAAGTCTTGCTTAGTTTTAAAACAAAGATGGATAGGGTACAATCCATGTGCAGTCCCTTTGCTACTCCAATGCATTAAAAACGTGGCGGCGTCTATAATACAGCGAGAGGCATGGATTTCGGGTTTTCGATAATCAGAAGTAGGGAAGGGTGTGAACTATGCGCTGAAGATGCGAGATGCGAGATGCGATCAGAATAACATTAATCATTGAATTTCTATAACATAATTAATTAGAAGTTTAGATTTACGTGTACGCTCTAATAATGCATTCTGTTTTAATACTGCTTTCCGAAATTTTTGTCCGAAATTAATCGTAAAGACGCTTTACTAACTGGAAGTAACTAACACAGAAAATTAATGCTTTGGGTCCGGCTTTGGGTCTGTGTCTTCTATTTTATTCTTTAATATAAGTTGGAAACCAACCATGCGTAAACAGAAAGGTATATTTGCTATTGTTTCGGTTCAATTGTACAGTCTCGAACAGCGTAAACAGATCGCAATAGAACATATGCTGTACCATAAAGCTTACATAACATTCTGTTTAGTTTTACAGGTGATTTTATACGTTACTCGTCTGTAACGCATGTTTTGTTAATTTTATTAGCGTTTAACATATCTCTTCTATACGATTTGGACTACCTTCAATCAAATTTTAATTTCATCGAGAACAGTCAGGCCTGGTTTCACAATGGAACTTAATTTTGGATCTAATTACGATAAAGTTGTTGGCAATTGTTTTGGACATTCACTTATTTTTGGACTATGAGGACAAATTGAAAATATTTTTTTCACGTATTTTAAAACATGGCCTACTTGAACGTAGACGCGTAACGCGTCTAATTGACTGCACCCATGTTATGTATGGGTTCATGTTATGTATTAACAATTTTTTAGTTCTTCTTCACAAAATTACCCTATCCACCCGATTATGCAATGCGAATATTCAAAACACGTAACAAATGCTGATGTTCCGGCCGTATTGTACAGTGGCGAGCCGGGTAGGCATTGAGCAATAGGAGGTAAGGAGGATCGTTTACACGATCTTAGATAAGTCTTCTTTAGTTTTAGAACAAGGATGGATAGGGTCCGATCCATTTCGGCTCCTTTTCGGCGCCATGCACTTGGCGTTTCTAGAATACAGCGAGAAGGATGGATTTAGGTTTTCGACCAACAGATTTAAAGAAGACACTTATTTCTTTTAGCTACATAGGCCTATGTATTGGAATGAACATTTTTTTAAAATCAGCTTTTGGAAATTAGTCGTAAATAGACTAATTGCCTAGTGGCCTGACTGCAATTGCAATGTAATCTTCATCCTTTAAAATTCTATGTTATTTGTGTACATACTTATGTCATTTCTTTTGTAATTAAAAGCGTTAGCTCTTATGTTCTGTATTATGTTGTCTTTAAACCAAAAATAACTTCAACTAGCTTAATTGCTTTTAAGTCGGTTTAGATGTACAGTGCCAGATCAGATAGACACATATAGCAATAGAAGATAAGGCTATGTAACTCTCAGTCGGTTAAATTTCGACGTTAACTTTTTTTTTTTATTTTCCCGTCTTCTATTCAAAATTACCCTATTCATCTGCAGTCATAATCATTACAATCACCATCTTTTTTGCTAATGTTCCGGCCGTATTGTACAGTGGCGAGCCGGGTAGACAGATGGCAATAGGAGGTAAGGAGGATCGTTTACACGATCTTAGATAAGTCTTCTTTAGTTTTAGAAAGATGAATAGGGTCCGATCCGTTGTGGCTCCCTTTCTGCGCCATGCACTTGAAGCAAGGCGTCTCTAGAATACAGCGAGAAGGATGGATTTAGGTTTTCGGTCACCAGATTTAAAGAAGACACTACTTTCCTTTACTTATCTATACCTTAAAAGCACTTTCCTGTTCTAGCTATATTGTATTTCCTTGTAATTTTTCCCTTGGTGCATGTCCTCTTTTGTTCTTAATTACTGTTTTCGTTTTTTAAGTTTTGGTTGTACTTGTAAACAAATTCGCGACCACAGTATATTTTCAATTTAATATAGTGTAGGCTCAGATGTACAATGTTGTACCATGTAAATATGTATTAGCAACAAGAAATGATTCAAATAACGCAACGCTAGATAAGTCCTTTTAGATAGCAGAAACGATTGTACAGTTTACTTCTTCGTTAATGCCATGCTAGCTAGTTGATCCTAATGCAGCCTCTTCCGAGACTCCTAATTCTTCTTAGGACTTCTTACATTGTTTATACTTTTCGTTTCATATCTCAGGGAGTGGGAATGCTCTAATCCAAGAATGCTATAAGTATTGAATTATAAATTATTATGAACTCCATGAACTTCGGATGAATTCACATGATCTCTTTTCAAACAATTGTCTTATCAACACTAGGAATCAGTTCAAAATGATAGAGCCAACATAGATCAGCTTCTTCAAATATAAGATTTTGGAGTATAGTGGGGATCCTTCGAAGAATTCGCATTCGCTCGAAGTTTTTTCCTGTTAGGAATAAGTTTAAAATTTTAGAAGAATTTGCGACCTTCTTCTGCAAATACTGAGCATTTGTGAACTGCGAAAATCCTTTGTAGACTTCGCACTCCCGACCTCTTGTCTTCTTTACAAAATTAACCCTATCGATCCGATTTTTTTGAATGATTTTTGTTTTTTGCTAATGTTCCGGCCGTATTGTACAGTGGCGAGCCGGGTAGACAGATGGCAATAGGAGGTAAGGAGGATCGTTTACACGATCTTAGATAAGTCTTCTTTAGTTTTAGAACAAGGATGGATAGGGTCCGATCCATTGCGGCTCCTTTTCAGCGCCATGCACTTGAAGCATGGCGTCTCTAGAATACAGCGAGAAGGATGGAATTAGGCTTTCGACTACCAGATTTAAAGAACACACTATTTTCTCTTGCTACACTATTTAACTTTTCCTTGCTTGGCTGTGTTCTGGTATCAACATACGGTTTTAGATAAGGCGCTTTTGACTAAACATTAATTTAAGTTGAATAGGATCGAAATCCTTCCCATTTGAGCGTTAAATACTCCATGTATTAGCGATCCAAGCCCAGTTCCCATGGTCTTGAATTGATCTATTTGATTAAATTCATCCACAGTCTATATAATCTCATTTGAAATGGCAAAAGTAGCTAAAACTGGACAACATGGAAGACCTGCTTAAAACAAGCACAGTGAGTAATAGCGAAGCAATATTCAAACAAATGAATCAAAGATAGAAGCAGCGCATACCATTCAATAACCATAACAGTCAACAGTCACATCGAAGACGTTGGCAAAAAGGTCGGATCGTTATTGTTACGGACAAAATGTTCGAACATAAAGCTCGGTAGTAGATTGTTGCGGTTTTATCATTAAGAAAAGGAAAACTGTCACCATATTTTTATGTTTGTGTTGGTCAAACCTTATGTTTGTCCTGTAGTAGTATCGTCACGTTAATGCATTATATAGTATTTACTGCATGTTTCACAGATCAAACATCAAAATGTCGCGTAAAGATAATCTTATGAATACCAGCAGTGACTGGTTGTTAAATGTAAGAATGAAGTTGTCTCACGTAGTATGTCAAAATTTATCTAACATTGTGCTTTGCAATCATTATGGTATTTATTGGCAATGAATTCTGTTTGTCTTGTTCAATGCATCGTTTCTCGAATAATAGTTTTTCCAGGAATAAAAAACAAACTACGATGAGGTCAAAACACTTCAAATTTATGTAAGTGAATATGAAGAGAATATGAAATATGATACAGATTAAATGTTTTGCAGTCGAAAGGAAGAATTAACTAAAACGTAACAGAACTTCTATGAAAAACAACAGAACTTTTTAAACAATAACAGAACTTCTATGAAAATTATGCACAACAGTAAAGTAACATTGAAAAAAAAAAATCATTAAACTGCGTAAAAGAAATTCAGAAGTTTGCAAGTACACAAGTACACAAGTATATTTATATATAAGACCACCATTTATCTGATATGACGGAATACTTTATTTATGAGAAATTCGCATGTTCTGTAATACCTATTCGGAAGATTATTCGACCTCCGTCATTCAAAATTACCAAACCCTTTAAAGCAGTAGTATTTTTATAACCTCTGTGCGTTGTACTTGAGAATTCGTAATAATAAAATCTATTTTGGCATTTAATGAGTAACATTCGGTTGATTGAACATTAATGAAAATGATAAGCACTAGTCACCGTGCATCGGATGTGCGCCGGTGGTATCGATCGTCCACCGCCACAGATCGTCCAACCTTATTCCTGTAAGTACCCCCTCTCCTTGCACGCACTACCCAAGCTGACATGTGTGCCTCTTATTCACACACTTATTACGTACCATGGTCAACGATGTGCGGTAATAGTGTGCAATGAAAGCAGAACGAGTCGGCCAGTGTCTCTATGGTTATGCGGTGAAAGAAAGGTGCGTAGTGTAGTGTATGTATCCACCAGAAAACCCGCCGTCTTGGTCACTTTGTCATCGTAGCGTACCGTAGCGTTTGCCGCTGATTGAATAATGTGCCTTCCTCTAAAACTGTTTCTGATTCAATTACGCGGCAAACAGATCACTTCAGTGCAGCCTGACACTCGGTGCGCAAACGCTCGCAGTAGGTTGCGTGCACACAACACACGGGCACAGCATCATCACCCAATCGGTGATGGTGAATTTCTTCTAGAACGTGTACGCAGCAAACACCCGCGAGAGAGAGGAAATGCCGCGGTATATACAAAAAAGCGGCAAGCGGATGGTGCAGAGCATTATTGCGAGGGGAAGAATCGGCGGCATGAAGCGTTCAGTAGTAATAGAAGATGATTTTCAACTGGATCTCGAGGTGCGTGGGGAAAGCTGCAACTGCGAGCGAAACCCCGGATTGCATGAAATTAATCATGCGAGATTTATTGCGCGTTTGTTTGACAGTTTTGTGCAGTGATTTCGTGTGATGGCTAACTGTTGAAAATTGGCGCGGAAAAGTGTCCTGATGCTCGGAAGAATCCCCCCATAATGCCGGTTCCAAAACAAAAAAAAGGATAACAAATTTAAGTTTGTAGTAAGATAACACGTAAGTTTGATTTTGATTAAAGTTTTACATGCGTACAAATTAATGATTGCTCGTTACATTTCTGTTTTCTCGTTCTCACGCCTTTTGCATGTCGATCCAGGCTATCTATTGTGTGTAGTAAAACAACCTGCCGGGCTATCTGCTGACCACTCAGCGTACGTCAGCGGCCGTGAAGTTATGGACGAAGAAACGCACGTCGCGTATCCGGTTGGAATTACGCGAGGATTCACATGATTGGTGAAGATGTAGCCACACGTTCTAGCAGTCAATGGAGCGAGAACCTATGCCGACAGTGTACCGCTTTCCCTTTGCATCAATGTCGCTTCCAGCGTCATATGTTTCAGGAGCTTTCCGCCATTATGTGCTTGGAAAATATATACTACCATAAAAATCGATCCGCAACGAACGTTCATAAAAGAGGCAAGTAATACAGGGTGCACTAACAGCAGCCATAACTTTAGGGCGCCCGGTGGTGTATTGGTAGCGCCGCCGATCTTCACACGACAGAACCGGTCCAAAATCCCATCCGGATCAATCCCCCGTAGCAAGCACTGACTATCCCGACTACATGGTAAAATTAAGTCTAGTAAGCCAGAAATGGCAGGTAATCTGACCTAGAAGGTCGTTAAGCCAAGAAGAGAGAGAGACTAGCATGACTACCGCCACCAAATACCTTTCCTTGACATTCACAAAAAAATTCAAACAGTCGCATTTGATCTCGATTCCCGATCGAGAACTCCTCCCGAAGGGTTGTTTATGCCTTCCTTCATGCTCTTTCTCTCTCTCTCTCTCTCTCTCTCTCTCTCTCTCTCTCTCTCTCTCTATGTAGCTCTCTTTGTGGTTGGATAACGCGTACGTGTAACGGCTCGGTTGTGTATCACCTATTCAGCATCCGCATCTGCTGAGCATCTCCAGCAATTCGATTCTCGTGAGTACCTCCGTCCGGCGCCTGAGTTCCCTGGAATAGAGCGAGAGAATTGTAATGATGCTGTGCGAGTGCGTCCACCCCCGGGGCTGTACGATTTTCTCACCCCCTTCCAAACAACGGGGGAGCACTCCGGTAAGCGGGGAGCGTCTATTGCGGATTCAACGCAACGATTCAACCGAGCGCCTGGTACTCTTCTACCAGTTGCTTCTGAGACGTTTGCGCAAACGGTTGCGCCGTTCCGCCGGAATTGAACGGTACGGCCCCCAACTCACTTGTGTGGTTGTGAAGCGAACGAGGAGTGTACATTTTGTAGGTGTTTATCTCTGTGTATGTGTGTGTGGGTGTACGTGTGTTAAATTTGTGGTTGTGTGAGGGTGGCACACATACCTGACAGTGTTCCGTTTCCGTTTGTGCAGTTGTTCTTGCGAGAATAGACCACAGGCCCAACCATTGCAAACAAAACTGCATTGGGTGCAGGTCCCAAGCTGACCTGTTACCTGAATGTAGCTTACTGTGTGTATCTCCAGAACCCGAACGGTGCTCTGGTGGACGAAACGAATGAAGAGAGGTGTTTGACAGTAGCGAAAGAAATTCAAAGCTTCAACGATACAAACACATCATTCCCAATACAAAAATCTATTCCCCGATCATACTCCACATCCACAACTTTCTAGCACCTTCTTCTCCTATCCCTGATTGCTCTTGGCAATATCTTCCAGTTTTCCCAACGCTTTAGCACGGATCAAGGGTTTTTGGTTGTTGTCTGTCAATTCCATTGCGTGATCTGTTACCAGCCGTATTCACGCACAGAACTCGACCATCAACTAATCTACCTGCCCGTTTTGGAGTTGTTCCAGTATTGTGTTCCATGTCCATTTCTTCAACCACCCACTACATCCGATATACGAACAGTGCCGATCGGATTCTAATCTTACTAGAAGTGCCCACGGTTTGGGGGTAAGTAGCAGTTACTATTCTACTAAAAATAGCACGTGAGCTCCATATGGGTAGCCGACCCAATCGCTCTGACCGGTGTAGAATCGAACAGGTTCGGCTAATCCACTGTTCAATACTGTTAGTTCTTGGGACTTGATTAGTTGCAGTATGTGAAGGCTGGTTTTTATGTCGTTGCTTTTCTAAACATCCCAGAGAGTCCTCCATTTCGCACCACCCACCAGTCTCATTGCTCGTCACGTTCTGGTGTCCACTCACGCGTACTTACCTGCGTTTATCTTTTATCTGTGTCCGTTTCGTTGCGTGTCCTCCTTTGCGTGACCCCATACACACACTGTTGCGCTTTCTTTACACATTTGTTCTCCTCCCGTTTTACGTTCTCCCAGCGGCTACGAGTGTCCCACGTGATCGTCAGATCTAGGGAAGTGTGCACACTCGCCAACAGCGCGCGGCTCTGTACGCTGTTCCGTTCTACTTTCTGCCGTACGGTTGCCTTTATCCACATCGGACATTCCGCGGGCCCTGGTGTCTCTCATGGATGTGTCTTCTCACCCTCCAGTGGCTGTCTACTCTGTATTTCTCCTTCTCGCAACTTCTTCTCCACTGGGCAACGGGTTTTGGAGTTTCATCTTGAGCCTTTTCTTTCCAAACGTTCCATCATCAGCGTTGGGGAGCTTTTGCGTTCGTGTTTCTTCTTGTCAAAGCACGGCTCTGAGGTGCGTTTAATGTTCCCCTTCTGCCCTCCTCCTTCCCATGTCCCTCACTCCATTTATTACTTTAACTACGCCTTTGGCTGTACCGGTCGCCATCGATCGTGACAATGCGAAGAATGAATTTTGTCCATTTTTGTTTTCTTTCAATGCCTAAAACCAACTCATCAATTTGCGGAACTCCTATCGACAAATGGTCATTGGTTGTCAAAATCATCCCGGAAAAGCTTCTTTTTTCTTTTCTATGTTATTACATAGAATAACATATAACTTCTTGGATCTTTAGATCACCCTTAGAATATTCTGCCAAGGTTGACCAAGGTTTTTTCCACTTCAGAATATTTGTACGATGCGTTTGCAGGTATCCAAGGGTTCCTTGCGCTATTCCAAGCACCCTTCCCCTACTCCTCCTTGGTGAGTGCGCTCGTGCGTTACCGAAGCGTTACGCGGGCGTTACACTCTTGACATCCGCAATTACCGCTTGGCGACGGTGTTGGAAAGCAAACCTCGCACACGTACCACCAGAGTTCAAAAACCTAGCACCCCCTGCTCTCCCCTCCCCTTCTTCCCTCCCTCTTCTCACCTTCTTCCCATCGTTGTTGCAACGTTTGCAACAACAACCCAAATGTAACCAAGCTTCTCCCGGCCCGGCCAAAAGGCCAACGTGACATGGAAAATAAGAAAGTTCCTTCGCGCATCGCGTCACGCTCGGTAGGCAAATATCTACCCAAACGTTTTCGTGTCCGATTTTTGATGCTGTTGCTTGTGTGTGTTTTTTTTGTTTACTCCTGCTCCCCGCACACAATCGAACGTCATCATCATTGTTGTCGTCTTGGTGAAGTAGTTGCCTGTTGTCGGCGGCTTTCCAGCATATCTAGCGCTGGTTCTCCCGGTCCGGGAACCGTTCGTGCGCGAAGTCATCCGGGGTTTTTGGTGTGGATCGTCAAGCATTGCAGGCGGCGGAAACAATTGTGTTCGTTGCGGGTCGCGATTTGGGTTCGATTTTGGCGGATCTTCCGTACGCATTTCGGGCGGTTGGGCGAGACTATCCGAGAGGGTGTGGCGTAAAGCATTCGCAAGTTTTCACTTCATTAGCATACCGGTGGCAAATGGGTAATAAGCATATGGTCATGGATGTTTCTACCTGTTGCCGATCGTTTCGTTTGAGCAGTAGAAACCGCTAGCGTTTTAGCTGGCGAGCAAAACATTTACTGACCGGTATCCGTACCCGATCGTTCCGGAAGCATCAATCGAAACGACATCAAACGGAGCATGTGAATAAACACGGAACAAGCTGTGGACTGCTATCCGAGTTGCACACTTTAATACCGCCACTACACTGCTCAGTAACTTGGAAGTCTTTCTTTCTGGGAGTTGTTCGCCCTGGTGGATCGCATGGAGTTCGAACGTTTAGAGTTGGAACAAAATCATTGTTTTAAGATCAAAACGGCTACGTACGATGACAGGAACACGTGTGTAGAATTCAAATTCTTCCACTTTGAACGAACCGTTTTTGAGTTAAGATGTCCGTCAAACTATGAAAGTATCGTTTCGAGATATTCGTGGTTGAAGTTATGCGGGTGGCGTTAGCTTTGGAATATCTTCTGGAAAAGGAAGACACTATAAAGAACTTTTTTTATGTAAAAACTTATCCCAAAGTGTTGAATCTTCAAGAGTGTAAGAGTGTCTATGTCTTTTCTTTTTGGATTGTCAGAGAAGAGACCCACTTCCTTGCCAGAGAAGCCTGCTCCAGCAGGAACCATCATAGTTAGGGCACTGCCCGATTCGCCGAAGCGCCTACAGACTAACAACTTCTCAAGAGGGTGGCCCGTTAGGACATTTACGTCAGCAATGTGTGTCTATGTCTTGAAGAGTGTAAGAGTGGTTACCCTCTTAAGCCATGGTATGTAGATATGTCTCTTTAGCCAGATATGTCAAATATATGGAGGTCTTCCGAGAGAACTCGATATCAGCTTGTATGACTTCGCATCCACTTCCGTAGGGGAAGTTTGTCGCCCGATAACTGAGGACTTGCATAATTACTGACCTCAAGGGGAATAACCCAATCTGACCGATACCAGTAAGTTTAGCATAATGCTGTGATGAACCTGCCCGGTGAGATAGCTGTTCACAGTTACGTGTAGTTTCTGTTTGCCATTTTGGTTTTTACCTCCGTCTCCATGCAGCAATGACGGAGCGAATGTGGAATCAAGTGGAACGTTCCTCCAGGAGATGAATACACTGGACGGCATAAGCCACTGTGAGTACTAACAACAATACGACACAAACAAATAATAATGGTACCTTTGTTAGTCGAGTGGAATTTTTTTTTTATTCTTCTTTCGTTTGCCGGTGGATATGCAATATAGACGCGGATTGTGGAGACAAATCCATGATAAATGCAAACAATAATATAATGTCAGATTGTGGCTTGCGACTTGCGCGCGAAGGGTGGGCGAATAAGGGTGTAGTTAGGGGATGGTTTAAGCTGTGCAAACGTGAAGCTATAAAACGGAGTGCTTCTCTCTCTCCCTCTCTCTCTCTCTCTCTCTCTACCCCGTTGTACGCGAGATGCCATACTATGCGACCAAAAGCGTCGTCTCTTGCAACCGTTTGTGTGTGCGGTGGATTTTGATTAAAACACTCACATCAAAAGCAAAACCACCAGAACGACGGTAGCGCAACCAAGATGGTTGGTGGCCGCACCGCAGGAGAATAGTCATCCAGCAAGAAGAACACTGGCTAGCGGTAACAGCACCTAAAGTCTACGCGACACAGGCCGACGAAAAGAAAACAAGATTATTTAAAACAAAAAAATGTGAAACAAACATAAACTCATCTTAATGTAACTCCGCGGAGGCAAACAAATGGATGGGGCGGAGAATACAGCAGTCACACATATGCGCACACGGGTGAATATGCGTGCGTTGCCTGTTTTCACCTTATTTTTTCCACCGATCTTGCGACTGTGCGTGTGTGTTTTCCTTTTTATCATCGCGAATGTAAGACGCCATCCGTTACCTGCGGACGGCTGAGATGAAGCCGGATGGATCGATGTGTGGAAGTTGACGGGCGAACTTCCAAACTCCCTCTTCTGCGGTCAAGCCGAGCGGTGGCGATGACGATGATGATCGCTACGTAGATGTTGACGAGCCGGCTGAGTTTCACAGCATCCCACTTCTTCTTCGCGTCGCACATTTCGCTCTGCTTTGTCCACTCGGCCCTACAAATACCGCGAGCGGTGTAAATCCTGCACGCTGGTGTGCCGGTGTGTGTGTGGGGGGAGCGCGCGGGCCGGACAGGGTTGGAGAGGTCATTCCGGAAAGTCAATCCCGTCAATTGATGGTCGGACGCGACCGGACCGTCGTCATCGTTTGCAAGGGGTTTTTTTTGTGTTGTTTTGTTTTGTGGTCGAACCGGGGCGCGGTGGGGCAGAAACTCCAATTAACAGATTTTCGCCCCCTCCCCCTTCACCCCTTTGGCCGTCGCAGTAAGGCGGAAGTGTAAGGGTGCGTCAACGGGGCAGAGAACGAAAAGGGAAGGGGTTGCGGTGGAAAAGGGAAAGGAAAGCAACCCGTGCTGGTGACAACACGACCCAAGGCCTCGCGGTGCAATGAAGGCAGACGAACAGCGGAACAGAAAGCGACCGAGGGAAAGAGCTCAATGAGCTGCGTTGCGAGTGTTAGCAACATAATAATGGGTTGCGTACTTAATGCTTCGGTCCTTGCCCGTCCGCAACCCGCCAGTGGGCCGGCCGGGCGGAAGGCGGCGAGTCGAAGAATGTCGTGCTGTACGAGACCTCGCACAGGGTAATGTCAGTACCAGCAGAAGTTTGCTGCACCAGTTGCATCCGTGTGCATCGCGCTCACCGTCCCAAACGGTAATTCCATTCATCCAAGAACTCCACCCCGACTGGTTGAATGATGTCCGTATGGATGTGCAGAAAGAGAGCGAAAAAAGGCCGTAGATAAGGTTATGCGATTGGTGGAGAACTTTGGTTGGAGCTTGAGGAACTCCGCTTACCGCAATAACCGGGATAACTGATCAGTAAAACTAGGTCCACGTACACCCAAGAGATCTACCCCTATAGACACAAGAATAAAGGGGGAGAAAACCCCAAGAAATCTCACCCAACCGTACCGTGTGGGCAGAATGGCAAATGCGGCGGTAAACAAGAATGGAGTCGGGCTACGGGCCACGGTTGATCTGAAATAATAGTTGGAGAAAGATCTCGAACCCTAGACAAACGCTCCGAGGCCGGAAACCTGGATCGATAAACATCAGACCGGCGAACACGATCAACACATCGGTGACGGTGTCCGGGCCTGCCCGAGAAAGATGGAACGAAATCGGAAAAATCGAAGAGAGAAAGCCTTCACATCTTGGGCAACACGTCCTCAAAACATTCGCGCCCTCTATGTCAGCCAGCGATGTCTCAGAGCTTACAGAGCATCTATTGCAACGGTTGGCGAAATCTAACCGCTCGGGAAGCGGACTGAAGATGGTGCAACAATTTTTGGAAGCCTGTCTTGATGGGGGATCTGGTCGACGGAATCGAGTCGTGAACACCAGCCCAGTCGCAGCACATCCCAGAAATGATGTTGACTATACTGATGCTGGAGAAATGAAAAATACTAGCGGTGATGGCAAAAAAGGGGGTTGGATGGATGTGGTGTAATTCCGAGCGTGCCGAAGCAAACCACGCACACACGTATACAACTGGCTGTGGAACCAGTGGAGGTTGATCCGGCCGATGGCAGAATAGGAGATCAAAACAGGACATACAAAGATCAACGACCATAGATGGCCATAGTGCCATGGGCTTTTGCTTTCCTCTTTCTCATTTGTCGGTCTCTCTTGCCTTTCCATTTCTTTTCTACGGGTCTGTGGCGACGGCTTCCAGCTTGGAACACTAAACTTTGCGGACCCGAAACCCTCAGGGAAGCCGGAGGCCCTAGGGCGAAACGCATTAGACACAGCGTGCCTATTATACCTAGTCGAAGCAGTGAGTGGGGGTTAGTTTCTTGTCGTTTCTCTATCGTTCCAATCTTTCTGGCAATGGAGTTCAGGTTCGAGGTTCCTCGCCACCATCGATATGGCGCGGGCGTGTGTGTGTGTACTACTGTTCGTGGAATACGCGTGTAAACATGCTAGTCGTTGTGCTTTTCTCTTTTTTTCCGTGTTGCCTCCCCCGCCACCCCTTCATACACACACGCAACCACCTTGAAAAACGTTGAACCTCAGCTGTCAGATACGGCGTGACAAAACAGGCGTATTGGATCCTTTCCGTAACTCCAGCGAGCAATTTAGACGAAGATGTGGATTGAATTGCAGTTTTTATTGGAGTCCAAAATACCTTTTGGGGGAGTTAGAATTTCGAATAGATACTTGGCTAATGTGCCAACGCTGTTGAGAGGAACTATCTGTATTAATGTGTGAGAAACTAATAATTTATTATTGCGACTAGACTCGTCTCACTACCAGTTCAATCTTCATGGGGGAGTCTAAAACAAGGGCCCACAAGCCGGGAGTTCTCACCTGATCTATCGTATGGCTTTTACAGTATGCGATGAATGTCCGGCGTGGTGGCGGGATAAGTTCACCTTCGGCATTTGTCACACGATAGATGAGAACCGTTGAAGGTCGTACCCGGGAGCTTCTCGATATTTCACCATCAGTCTGTACGATTGCACCTAAATTACTCATAACAGCGCGCCGAGATTAATGGCGTGCGGCCAAACTGTGCTCCGGCGGCGGTGTGGGACAAGATGGCGAACGGTAGCTGCCCGACAGTGTCCGCTAAACTCACCTGTCCCGTACACGGGTTGTGCGGACGTGTGCGTGTGCGCGAGTCGGTAACGCTGCGGGAAGAGCAGGAGAGTCGCAAGTCGCGCTTAACGGTCGATCCAGGCAGCACGGTACGGACGGAATCGTTTCATCCGGTTTTCCCCCGTCCGGACAGCGACCGGAGTGACCGTAGTTACCGGCCCATTACCAATACAATTAATTCTGAGGTTTTTGTTGCTGTTGCTATTCTGCCCCGCACCTCATTTAAATGCGCAGCTAGTGTGATACACACACACACACGTCCAGCTATTCGCTCTCAGACTATCACGACTCGCTTTGCTGGTTGGGAAGGTGATGGACGACTGTCTGATCGTGACCGTGTGCGAGAAGTCCTCTGCCGCCCTGTCCGGTCCCGTGTGCGCTGGACTCGCAACCATCATTCGCAGGCACTGCTGATGTTTGCGGAAACCGGTTTCCAATGGTGCATCATCTTCTTCCAACCTGAACACTAGCCAGAACCTGCACCGGTGTTTTATGAAGGTGGTGGGGGCTATATGTGGTGGAGATGCAAAAAGAAAGGAAGGACTCGAGCAGTACCTGTGTACGCGATATGGTAGGGATCGTGATTCCTAGTTTCGTCAAGGTCGCTCCACGTTTAAGGGGGCAGCTTACATCAGGTGCGTCTAACCTGATCCGGAAACTGCTCATTTCGGACGAGGTCAACCGAGGCTGGTCAATCTTTGTGGGATGTAATTGCATGAGAAAGCCCGTCGTCCGTGGACGTTGCAAATAGTCGAGTTCCGCAATATCGGCGAAAGCGCCTCCTAGCAAAACATCTTGCGCATACAGATTCTGAGAAGACTCGTGGACGCAATTTTAAAACCCCCTCATACTGGAAATACTGGAATATATATGCTATTCTACCAGCTTCCAGAGCTCTTCCAGAGCTGTATCAACCCATCCGATAGCGACTGTTAGATATTGCGTCAGATGTTGGCATCTTCGTGTTTCGTAACGCCACTCATCTTCCTATCATTCGATTGTAACGCCTATAAGGTTCCTGCGCAACCATGTCTGAGAAAAACAACTTATTCTCTACACAGCGCACAGTTCCCGGACGAATCCGGCGATCACACGATAACAGCTCGCCATCGCAACGGGAATGTGCCGCGGTAACGCAGTTTAGACGCAGCTGAGACTCGCAAAACAATGTGCAATGCGTTACCCATGTTTCGGTGTACCTTTCCATTGTGTTGCGCACCTAGGTAGGTCCCAAAACCCAAAACCCAAAAGCCCGTATATACGCTGCGGCATGTTCGCACGCAGCCACATGTAATTATCGCAATGCACACTTTTTTTCCGACGCCCCTGTCCCTGCTTACCCTTTTAAAAGGGAAGCGAGGAGGAGAAGAAGGGGGACTTCTATCGGACAGACGCACGTGCGCAACTGCATACCGCGGGTGAGTGTGCATCGCCTGTTGTTCCTGTATTGTAAGTTAGCGTGGGAATGCCTCCGAAACATGTAATGGAAATCGCGCACTGTGCGAAAGGGAAAACAACGCCCAATACGTACCCAGACTTCCTAGTTTGGACACGCATTGCAATACCGCGCATTTCCCTTTTTACCTGTCCGCTGAAGAGCCCTCTGACGGACATTAATGAGGTTCCGGAGCGGTCCGAAGTCAGGTTTGCGAAGAAAGGCTTTTACTGCACCGTCGCTACTTCGGAAGGTGAAGATGGTCCAGTTTGACCACCTTCAGTGAGCTACAAGGAACTGGGGGGGAGGATGGTACTAGTAACGGATGTTGCCTTCGCTGCGCTAAACAACCAACCAACTACTGCATTGTCAGTAGAAAACCACTACCCTTGCGGTGGTCAAAAAAGCAAAACATCTTCCATACGGCTTCCGTCAACATACCTCCGTACCGTTGTAGTTGTTTGAAGGTCAAACATGCGATTTTCTGCTGATTGTTGCGGCAGTGGCCCGATCGTAGTAGGCAAGGTGGGACAGCTAGGTGTACAGTGGTTTGCCCCGAAAATAGTGCTGCGTCGGACGGAACAAGCCGGTACCGGTTAGCGGCGAAAGTTGGAAGGTCCAACACAGCGAGGGAAAACATGGCAAGCGAATAGTTCTTGACGATGTGGATTCGGAAAATTGAAAGCGGGAAGTTCGCACATTGTTTACATAACACCGGAAGGTTGGCAGCAGACCGATGCTTGCCCGGGTGGGTTTTGGTTTTCGATGTAAGCATAACAATAACGATATTGCTCACCGTGTTGTTCATAGCAATGCGGTACACAGTGGGAACCAGCATATCCAGACTGTTATACCAGTGGGGGGAAATTTTTCCGATGAATGTTGAAGCCCTGAAGGTGAGTTGGAGATTTCGTTAGGCTAGATGTTTCCAGCATTACCCCGGCGAGTTAGTGATTTAGCCACCAATTTTTGGCTACATGCTGCTTAGCAGTCAGGTTCGTGAAAGGAGTGTATCCAGTGAGCAAGGAGTGGCGCGATCTCAGGAATTCGGCGGCACTGACACTGGTGCAAATCATGGCAACGAACCCTACGGCACATCTCCACGGGCGCTTGTTGCCATATTTCAAGTCGTGTTGGCATTTTCTGACGCGTCGTCTAAGCCTTACACTGGGTGACCTATAGAAATCGTTTGCACATTGTTTTCTACCGATGGAGCTGATGATGTTGCTGTTGCTCGTAAAAGCCCAATTCCTTCCTCCTATTCCATAATTTGTTGAACTTTTCACGACACTGTAGAGCAGCGTTGTCAAACATACTATGTGATTTATTGGAGAGTGTTTAGAACTCTTGTGGACCTGTCGAAGATGCTTTTATTATTAAAGAATTTATGCTATTCCAAAGAATTTAAAGATAAAGGTCAAACGCAAAGCTACTTTCTCCTTCTTGGACGTCGAACGTTGAACATCTGTTGATACAGAATAGAAGTATCTGGACAAGATGAGCTTTGTTAGGTTGAATCCTCCGTCGAGGCTGTCAGTTCTGAGCTACAGAATTCTTCCAGAAAGAATGGTGCAAAATTGATCTCCGACCGGTCATGGTTAACATTTCACCCAAGATCACCAACAGTCCCAACGACATTCAGATGCGACAGACATGTCTTTATGCTTGTCCCAACGTTCTTCAGCATTCTTTGTCGTCTATGGCGACAGGGTTTCTGTAGCGTCAAACTAACGAGTTTGACTTTTCTGTTGCTGACTAATGATCAACATCAGGAGGGCTTGGTAGCTGTTTTGCAGGGTTAGGGTTTGGATTGCTGAGAATTTACTAATCACGTACGTACTGCACGAAGAACCGTGCCGCTAATGACGGCGAAGAAAACGCAAATGGCTTTTGCTGTTATTGTGAAATAGTGCACAATTTGTAAAACAAACCATTTAGCTTCGTACCGCACGCATTGGCCCAGACGCTCCAGAATCTGAAACAAAAAACCCGTTCGGCTGGTGACATCAGACACAAGACATGAAAGGCAAGTGTTAAGTTAATGCTATGCGTGCGACATGGGTCTGCATGTGTGCGGCTGGTTCGGGAATGGGAAAGCAGTACTCATCCGTTCCAGCGTGCCCCTGTTAATGTACGACCGGCACGCGTGGTTTGTGTCGCAAAACCCACACATTTCCCCCTTTCGGGTGGCTATTCATTATGACAGTGTCGATTTAGATATTAAGCGAGCCAGGTTCCGCGTGCAGCGAAGGTTCGTCGGCATGGGAAGAGGGGTCAAGTGTGCTTAATTACGCTTTCTCTTCTGCCACCTATGCCACGGTTGCATCTTGCCGCTGAGTGCCAGTTCTGGACTCGGGTGTGTGTGTGTGTAGACCTAGTTCCGCTTTCATTTCCCGGTTCGAAGCCGGTTTGCTTTTGGTGAATCTGCTTCCCGTACAGAAACCGGTTGCCAGATGGTAGATTAGGGCCGGCTGATACACATGCGTGTTTTGCATGTACCCCACATGCACGTGTACAGTGCCGTCAGATGACAGACGAGTACCTGCATCAATATCTGATAGGCTAAATTGATTAATAACACAGTGATAGAGTTCCAAACATTCCCGGTAGTTGGAAGTGTTGGAATGCATGCAACTTGCCAATGAAATGTACACCTTTCCATAATTTTCCTGAGGTTTTCCGGCTAGTAGGATTGACTCTCCTATGCCTCAATTTTCATCCACATTTTTCTACATATCGGAATGTAGGTGGAATTTTTGTGGGAGAGTCAACAGTGTGTGTGAAGGAGATAGAGCAGAGAACAAAAACCCGGATGCGCAGTAGAAGCAAGTTAGCATGATGAGATGGTGACGATTAAGGCCTATCCACACTGCTACGGATGAACTTAGTGTAAGGGTAGTTATTCTGCTGTAGTTAGTTTACCCCTACGAGAGAGAGAGAGAGAGAGAGAACTAGTAAAAGAAATCAAAAAGAAGAAGGCCCGGGATTGCACGATTGTTTGGTGCGCGGTACTGCACACAATTACACACTTGAGTAAATTTCCCATCATCATCGTTCTACGCCCGTTCGTGCCCCTCCAACACGATGCGGGAAAGGGAAATAATGGTTGTGCGGTACATGAGCGTATAGAAAATATTCCAAACCTCTAATGAGACTACTTTAGTACAACAACAGCAAACATCACTCCCCAACTGACGTTTTCTGCTATACTAAACGATACTCTCATTTGACAGCTTTTCGATCTGTCAAACTGAAATCATACTGTGCAGCGATAAAGTTCATAACCGACCCAACACTTTAACAAGATGTAGTTATATTAAATCGTTGCTTCTATTTCCCCTTACCACACAATTATCGAAATCATAAATGCATTACGTATAGTTTTTTTTGTCCACCAGTTGCTGTGTAACCACACCAAGAACGAACTCAAAAAACCCCGTGCGCGATCGTAGCGGAACGGTATTGTAAGCTCCCTCCTCACCCCCCCTCGCTAAGGGATGTAGAAAGGTGGCACGAGAAGATCAAGAGAGGCATGACGCGAAACAGAATTAGTTAGATCACACTGTGATATCTGTGTTTGTGTGCATTGGGGTGAGTGGGCTTTGCGTGTGACGGAGGGGGTGGGTTTCTCTAGAGCGAGAATTTAATTTGCTCTCTCTTCCGCTTTGAAGCTGATACAGACACAACAAATGATACACAACTAAATGTGCTTGGGGATCCGTGTGCACCTTTATATCTGGATAGGCACGGTCCACGCCGCACAACCGTATCTAAAAAATTCGATATTCGCCAAAGAGCGAATTTGATGAAGTCAAACATTCACTCACTTAAAAATGGTAATTGATGAGACACGCGCGTGCGGTACTTGTGCCCTGTACGTCGGTGCACCATTTTGCTTTGGGGGATTCGAACTCACAACCAGTGTGTTGGCAAAGTAGTGTACTAACTACTTTCTCTATGGGTCCAGCCCAGGTAGCAGCACGTCAATATCTGACTGGGTTCATCAGGTGGCATTAAAGATCGCTTTATTTTTTCTTAGCAAATTTATTCTATGAGTTTTATAAAGCTATATTTTATAGTTATTCGAAAGAAAACAACATTGCTATATCGATTAGACAGCTTGATAAAAATAGTTTTCAGTCAGATAAGAACAGGTGAACCTGCGGCACAATCGAACCCACGAATCGCAAAAATAAGGAGATAAAATTCCCTTAACTGGTCTCATCTCTACGAACTACGGGAAACATCAAAGTGAAAGAGAAAGGCACTCAGTAGGGTGTGTGTGTGTGTGTGTGTGTGTGCGGAAGGGAGACCTTTGGAGTGTGGGGGAAGGTTTGGGACTCTGGGGCACCGCTGCTCACCTCCCACGCGTGTTGCAGAGCGCGCACCGTGAATGATCGTCACGCTGATGCACCTTCGCCCTTCGCGATCGCGGTTCGATGGGAAAGTATAGTAAGTGGATTTGCGCTCAACATATAAAAGGGAGGGAGGGAAGAGCCAGCCCAGAAGAGCGTTGTCTGGGTGGTGGGTGGTGTAGATGATTAGTAAAGCGATGTAAAGGGTGAAAAACGGAGCAGAGGGGGTTGAAATTGGGAAGGTGATCGTTATTTTCTTCTTTCTCTCTCGCTCTCGCTCTTGCACTATACGTTTCTTATGAACTTTCGCTAAGGCGAGCGAATGTAAAGCTCTCCAATTTTGACAGTTCTTCCAATAAAAAGAAAAGAAAACCATACACCTTTTGACATTTACGGCTTCTAAGACTTCGGGGATGGGCTTTCCATCTTCATGCCGGTGTTTTTTTTAATTATAAACGCCACTCACTCTCACGCATGTTTTTCCCATTCTTTTTCTCCAGCTCTCTCTCTCTCTCTTGTTTTACGCTTTACGAGTAGCGAAACTCAATCGTCGCGTTTGAGTGAATGTTTTGTGCCGTATGCCGGGGGCCGATGCCGGTTTGCGGCACTCATCCACCGTGAGTACCGTGTGGGTACCACTAAAATGCGTGCGTGCCTGCCACTCGCGAGCTTTGCATTCTCCCCGCGACATACGCGACGGGTTGGTGCGATCAGTCTTTAGCGCACCACCGGACGGATCCGATCGCGTTCCGTTCTGTCCGTAACGCAATAACGAAAACAGAAAACATACATACGGACGCTTCGACGGGGTAGTGCCAACGAGTGGATAGTTGTGAGTGTGAGCAAGGTGTGTGAAAGAGACATAGCGATAGAGAGAAAGAGGGAAGAAGTACGGGGCGGTGTAAAGTGGGGTGTGCGGCAACAAAAAAAGGGTCCAAAAGCGGAAGCGGAAAAACTTGGAAAAATCCATTTCCGAAAAGATCCCATCGCAAACCCAATCACAACACCGCTCACCAGCACACCGAATCAACCCCACTAAAGCCCTTCCCCAACCCCCACATCCCTGCGTTTAGGAAAAGTCGACCTCGGGCAGCGACATAGCAGTGGAGAAAGGTGCGTTCGGCTACTTCCGCTACCGTTCCGTTCTGGCTCATTGTTGTTTTACTGTGTGCGTTGGTTGTTGTTGTTGTTGTTGCTGCTGTTTTCATCCCGTTGATTTTGTTATTGTTTTTTCGCTTCAATGAACAGACACATACACCTATATAGTCATAACCAATAAGTATGTGTGCTTAAGCGTGTGCGATGGTGTACGGTGTTCATCCTTCTCTTCTGCTTCCTGCCTAGAATGTTACACCCAGTTGTGAGATCGTTGCCACTTGTGTCGATTTCTCTATGAAGCGATGTTTTTTTTGGTTCTACACGTATTGTTCTTCGTGATTGTTGTGTTTGTGTGAGAGTTTGCCGAAAGTCAGTTCTGTCAAACTACTGCGCAACCTCTTATGCTGCCTGTTTTCATTCATGTCATTTCATGCGAACAAGTGTTCGCCGCGATAGCGATCGTAAAGAAAAGTTCACTCTGGAACGTATCCGTCACCAGTGTTGTGGAAATTAATGGGAAACCCTTTTCCCCTCGCCTCCCACACACACATAAACACACATAGTAACAAAAAACGTCACATTTCTAACCACTTTGCAGTGTTATTGTTGCGCATTCATTTAATGTATTTTTATTTTTCATCACTTTTACGGGCACACAATTTGCGTGTAAACGTGCCCACACCCACACACACATAAACATACGTTCCGGCGTTTCGGTGCTGTTAAATGTGGATGCACGTTTGTGTGTGTGGTTGCAGCGTTCTCGCTCTGTTTTGCTCGGTTCATCCCAGTGTTTTTCGGAAAGGTTCGTCGCTTTCCGTTTTGTACCAGCGTTGAAGTTCTTTGATTCGGTTTGACGTTTGCACGGTTTCTGGTTGCGTTTGTGACTGTGCGAGAAATTCCGTAAAGCTGAGATAGGAGAAAAGGCTAATAATAGGAACTAACAAAATTGCTTCATCATCTTACCTGAACTGGTGGGTTGTTGGGGGGGGGGGAGGGTTTTGAATTTAGGGTTTTTTTTGTAAGGGTTGGAAATGGAATTATTAAAGGATGATTTTTTCTTCCGTATATTATTTTTTTTGCACAAACAACAGCACACATCTTTCTTCTTAGTATGCGTAAGTGATACTGCCAGCTACAGTATCGTCACTAAATTTATTCATCGTCAGGCTTTATTACCAACAAAATCCTTCTATCTTGTTTCTAACTGCCACCAACATCTTCTAGGTCGCGATCTCCCATGTACGCCTGTACAGCCGTAAAGGTGTTAAACGAAAACATGTTTCCGTCTTCTTTTCTTGTGACCTGTTTTTTTTCTGTTCACCTTCTATGCCCTCACCTGGAAACACCAGCTTTCCGAGTGGATCCTGTTCGTGGATCGTGTGCCGCGTGGATCCGCTTCTGGAGAGCTGCGATCCGGCCGTGCAGATGAACAGACGTTGTCTCTCTTGGTTGCCCCACATTCTCAAAACATTCACAGCTTCATCTGCATCTTTTATGGGTGCGGATTCATGGGGGCTCTTTTTCAAGCGTTTTCTTCCACTTCATTTGTTTAGTTGTGTGAGCAAACTAGTTTTTTTTCTCGATACTTCGCTTGCTGTGTATTATTTATTGTATGATGTGTATTGTTGGTATTGTTAACTACTTTCGTTCACTATTAAGGAATAGTAACGTCAGCGAATGGTGTTGACTGTGAGAATTCACTGAAATCATCTCTCGTCCAATACATGCTAACGTATTTGTGTGTGTTTGGAATTGAGAAGAAGTGACTAAATTTTCATTATGCAAATTAAAAGCTTTTTTAAACTATCCTTTTCAAAACTGGCGAATAGCCTATCTTATTGCTTCCGTTGCTGGCACTATGGTGAGCTCATGATTATGCGTAAATAATTTCCCAATCTTTACCCCACCCGGGCAACGACTAATCGATGGCCGGCCGTCCGGAGAAAGTTGCGTGCCGTTGTGATTCGAGTTGTGAAGGCTCCACCGAAAAAAAAAAAATAACGAGACCTTTCGGTCTATATCACTTCCGAAGAAGGGGGAAGGTGATTATATTAATTTTTCGCACACTTCTCTTCTAGAGCTGTGCACGCCAATGCTTTCGCCATTTGGTCAATGCACTCATCGAGTGGAATCACGGATCGTGTTAACAACAAAAAATCGAGAGGGGTTGCGAATTCGAATTCGGGGGTTTTTCCATTGCCTTTCCTACTGGTGAGCTGATTCGTAGCGAATTTCCATACAGTTGGAACCCTTTTTAGGCCGTTCACAACCATACTACAGACACACGTTTGGCTTCACGACGCGTGCCTGTTCATCGCGCTCGCGCACATACGCGCATTACATTTTGCGCATCAGCAACCACCCGCGACCCGAAACTTCCTCCACACCAGCGCTTGAGAACGACATGGAGTGATTCAGTAGAAGAAGCAAACAAAACGATGACAAAGAAAAAAAAGATCATAAATCATAAAACAAAACAAATGGCGTTTTGAGACTTTGCAAATAACGCCTCAGAGGGCTTACGTGCCAGCTGCATTCGTGAATGTTAATATTATTCTTTTAGAGCTCGTTAGAGATCTTTGGTTGCACGCGCGCGTGTGTGTGTGGTTCTTGTAAATCTCTTCTTCGTTGTTTTGTTTCTGCTGGTGCTGCTGCTGCCGCCGTGTAAGCTCACTTTGCATTCGTGTAACGAATGAAACTCCGTTTTTTTTCACATGGGTTTGCGTGCCTCGTTCCAAACCCTAGAATGGATTAGTCTCTTCTCAACATAGCCCAGCACGCACACACACACACACAGACACACGCTTTCATTCAGAACAAACCGAAAAAAGCGCCAACCAATCGCATGAATCTGACGTGGCTAACACGGGACCGTGCTGTGGGGTTCGTCGCTTGTTCCTGCATAGTGCGCTCGTTGTAGTCTTTTTGCACACGGCCGTGTTGGCGTTGTTCTGGCGACTTCAACGGTACTGCCGGCTACGAACCTCCATCGTTTTGCATCGGGGTGGTGTTGGTGGTATGGAGAAGGGTGGGGAGGGGGATGGGTACGCACAGCGAGAGTGCTTACTTTTTACCCCTCGTCCTCCTACCGCCACCCGCTTGTTTTGCACAAACAGCTCATTCGTTTGAAGAAAAAAAAAGCCCTCCGTTTTATTTCCACACGTTCCCGTTCCCGGGCGCGCGCTTACGTGTGTGTGTGTGTGTGTGTACTTGTTGGGCGCGGTACGTGGAAGGAAAAATAAAACTTCATTTGTCAAGCCGGAATGTACCGTTACCTCCCCCCCCCCATTCCCTGGACTTACCACTGCAAAACGTTACCCCCTTGTTCACTGTTCGTTTACGCCAGCGTCACCGTGCCGAGTTGGAGCCTTTGCTGTTGGTCCAGTGTTGGAAAAGAAGCAACAACAACAAAAAACTGACATAAGAAAAATCATTACCGTGTGTGCACGCTCTCTTCGGATGCTTCGGATTTGGGATAGCTGTTGTCGGTCGATGATGATATCACCGCTCCTTGCTTCCACCCCCGCAATTCGCTTGTTTTCCAATACTTTTTCTTAAAGAATTGGTCTCGGATGAAAGCAGGGAACTGATGAATTGAAAATAACCCCAAGAACAGTTCTAGCTATGTACAGTTCTAGCGCGCCTGATGGAAGGCTTCAACGGGAGATGAGGTGTTGACAATGAAGGAAAATCAGCCCAACAAGGAAGGGAAAGCACGTCACGATTCTTGGGAAGGTGGAGAACTCAAAACAATCTCCCGTTTGACAACAGCTGTCAAAAGTGAACAGCGAAGAATAGCAATCATTGACGATCGGAGGGAGTTGCGTAAAGTGAGCGCGGGGGTTGGGTTAAGGGTCGTGCCGTAAGAAAGTCGTTAAGCTGTAAGAGGCGTAAGAACTCTAATAATTCAGTTTGGATGATTTTCCGATTTATATATATATTGCTTTATAGTTGTATTACTAAATATGTCCTTATATCTAACGCTTCGTTTTCTATTCTTGTTTTTTTTTTGCAGGTGTGTGTGTGAACAAAGTACATAATCAAAAGAGTGGTTGAAGTTGCTACTATCAAAACAAACACAAGACTTCTATCAACTAACCAGCAAACAACCATCGGCGCGAGTACAATATTAGTCGCATTTTCCATTCTTTTCTTTCGTGTTGTTTTGCTTGTGGGAAAGCGGCAGAAAACTAAACTAATTTGCTACCCTTCGAGCTGATTCTAGTTTTCTTCTTCTTTCCATTCCTTCAACCCCAACTAGTAACTTGGAGCGCTCTGTGTCGGGTGTGATTGTTTATTGTTGACACAGTTTGCGTGTGTATGTGAGTGTGTATGTGTAAAAGTGCAATACTTGCATGCTAGTGTGTCTCCCTGACCGTGTATGTGCGCGCGCGCGCATTTGTTTGTGTGGTGTTGTATAGTTTGGGCAAGAATTCCGAGTGACACAGTGACGATCGTTAATACAGTAGAGTGAATACTAAGCAAATTTGAGGTTAAGGTGATACACTCCATAACGGCGGCCCTCTGGGAGACGCTCGCAAAGAGAAGGTATGATTGGTGGTGCGGTGTAGCAGTTGCAGCAGTAGTAGCAGTATAGTAGTAGTACTCGCCTGCCACCAGTGGAACGGAACAGGTCGGCAGCGGTAGGAATCGGCCCACCTGTTTGGGAGGACTACAGCAGCCCGTCTCGCCTTCCCACAACGAGCGAAAGGGGGTAGCGAGGACGTGGTGGTGCTTATTCGAGGGGCACAGGCAGTAATACCGGAACCGGTAGCAACAGGCAGCAGCAGTAATATAGCAACGACAGCAATACCAGCTGCATGGAGCTGTCAACGCCGGACGATGGCAGCGGAGGGTGGCGGCCGAGGTGGAGGAGGATGGTCCGTGGGGTCTCGAGGACACCGAGCTGGGTGATATTGCCGCTGGTGGCACTCGTCTACTTGACCAGTACAATCCACGCCGAGTCATTATTAGGAATAGGTAAGTGACCGAAAGAATGGGGAGATAGTCGTCGAACTTCAACACGAAATCTAGCTAAGCTTCTTATCCACGGGCGTTGTTATTTGTAGGTTCTCAAATTCCTTAGAATACGTGAGATGCCGTTCTAGAAGGATTTCTAGAACCAAGGAAGTATTGAAACAAAGTTTCGAATCGTAGATATCTGCCATTTATGTATAGAAACTCGAAATTAACAAGACTTGTTTACGTCTCTGGTGTTGCTACTGCTGAAATCTAATTCATTGGAGTGTTTTGGCAGCCATCTTCACTTTGTGACGAATTGCAGCAAATTGCGAAACATCAATTTCTAAACGATACTAACCTCTTTATCCACATCAAATCATGAGATGCATCGTTCAGTTGGGGACTACTATCTCCGTATCTGTCAGGAAATGGAAATTCGAAATCTGGAAGGATTCTTTTTATTGTCTATTCTTCCATTATAGCTCCATCGCATCTTTCTATACCATAGATGAGGGTATAAAGCGTGCCCGAAAGATAGTTTTAGTCCCGCGTTTTCTCTTTTGTTTGCTTCACCTTCACCACCAGTCAGTGGGTTTTGGGCGGTGTGGGGGAAACATCCGGGGAGGGAGAACGTTTCCGAAAGTAAGGGTGAGACGGTTGGGTGGCTGGGGGGGAACATGAGATCGGATGAGATCTTAGCCCCATTTTCTCTTGGCTGAACGTTCGACATTTCGGAGCCAGATAGAAAAGGGCACGACCACAATATGATGCTGATGATGATGATGACGATGGGAACAAGATGGAGAAGTTTGACAAACACGCATTCGACGCTGAAGTTCGTATCTGCTATAAATCGTCTGATCGGTTGATATTTCACAACCCGATGAAATGTTTCGAAACCGTTTCATTTCTTGTCGATAGTTTCATTCCCGGGAAAGATTAGCTAGAAATTGAAACATGAAACAGATATGAAACTCACCCCTATAAAGTGCACAGCGTGTAAATATTAGAGAATTCACAAAAAATGAATAATAGAAAACATAAAATGCACTAAAAATGGAATTTCCAGTGCAATAACGACTGCACGCAGTAGAAACATTGCTAATGAAATGTGCAAAATGTAGAGGAAGTAACAAACAAAAAAAAATAAACAACATCAACACCATATCGAGCAAAGGCAAATGGCAAAATCGAAAATTCCAATCCAATCGGACGATGATGCTGATAATGATAAGCAATGAAGGAGAAAGGGAAAAGTGTCTGCTGGAGAGGAACGCGTACAATACTGCCCCCCATCCCCCGCCCCCCTTACTCTTTTCCTCCTCATCCCTCCTCACTCAATCACACGAACACTTGCAAACCGCAGCGCTAAATAAAGATGTGTGTCGAAATGTTGTTCGGGTGTGAGGGGGTTGTTCGTGCAAAACATGAGGAAACACACATCTTCAATTCCTCCAGCATGAAGCTCCGAGTGAAAGGGTCGTTGCTGGTGAGCATCGTGATATTGGAGCTGGTGAATGGAGCTAGGGAGAAAACAAAATGAAGCAAAAAGAAAGGTTACAAGAGCGAGCGAGTTTTTCATGAAGGTTTGGTACCACCAACGACACCTTCACACATACACACACACACACACACACACACACTCTTTTCTCGACCCCGTTTCTCTCCTTCTCTTCATTCCTTGCACCCCTTTCCCTCTTCGCCACAAATGTACCGGTTTTTAGAGCCGCAACGCGATTGAACTTTTCCTCCCCGAAAAACCTTCTCGACTTGCGCTCTCGAACAGCAAGAAACTCCCTCCGCCCCTTCCGCCTCTAACGGATGGTTTGGAGCGCCATGATAAAGAAGGAAGTTAATCAATCCACGGCATACACCGCCCCTCCTTCCTGCGTTCCTCAGTCGCGTTTCTTTTTATGTTTTTCCTTTTTTTTTTACAACCATCTTTTCGCGAGGCGCTTATTGGTTCGAGAAAACCGGAAAAGGGAAGTGCGGCACATCGTAAAAGCGAGCAAAATCGCAATCGAATCGGATGCCCTCCATATGCTCCCCGTTTCCCACCCTTTCCCAGTAAATCCCACCAGCACCCGCCACCCCAACCGCACCAGTTTTGGTTGTTCGTTTTCCTCTTCGGGTTTCTTCTTCGCTTTCCTTTTCGCCGCGATGGTCGAGGAGGTTGAACTGTTCGCTGTTCGCGTGTGCGGGAAGAGTGCCTACGGTGCGGTGTATGACAGAGAGAAGGCTTTTTTGTAGATGGGAGAGGTGGGGTGCGAGGGGTGAAACTTTCACTTTCGCCTCCCTTTTGGGCCACCGCGATGTCGTGTCCGCGTGCGGTTAAGTTCGTCCGTCGCCCTTCCGGAGCTGTGATCTGGTTTTCGGTTCGCGGCCAAAGACGGATGGTTCATATTTATTTTGCTTCGCTTTTCCGCGTATGTGTGTGTGTGTGTGTGTGGGAAATAATTCTCAAGGATTGCGAAGAAGAAGACAGCAGGGTATTGTATTGTAACGCCTGAGGGCAATAAAGTATCAGGGGAGTTTTAAACTTCAGGTGATTGCGATTGCGAGTTTTAATTGGAAAGGAGATGCTTACACCGCTGTATGAAGTTGAAAGTATTGAGGAATCTGAATCAATTGGGTGAAATTTGATTTAGTTACATGCATCTTTAAAATTGAATGGAAAATGATTGTACTTTAGCGGAGATTTAGGACACTGTAAAGATGACGCTGAATCTCTATTATGAGCCACTATGAATTTTCAAAGATTCGGTTCTAACTTCGTGGAGTTTCGGTTATATCCACACGTAGTAATCTGAGCCAACTTACAGAAGTAAGATGCAAAAAGAGAAGAAGGGAGAGGGAGTTAGACAGAGTGTCTATCCATGCACCAAACGGTCGATTTTAGACGAGATTCGATCCAAGCCCTCCGTTGTAAGACACTATGGACTCTTCCTTTATTAATGTAGTTAGTAGGTGTATAGGTGGTAGTAGTTGATTACTAAATGAAAATAAAGAATGTGTATAATTGGTTGAATCTATTAGAATACCTTTTTTCCCCAAATTGTTTTTAAGTTTGGAGAGAATATTGGGGTTTTACTTTCCTCCGTAGTTTAACTGGACCGACCCTCAGGGTGGCTTGTACAGAATACACATAAATCACAGCTGGGCAACCTCAGATAAAGAGGACATTTTCCATGTACAAAAAGCCATCCATCATTGTAGTAACAGACAAAACCCATTCAGACAGCCCTATGGTCGGGTGTCTCTTCGAATAAAAATTTAATTAATCCGGCGGTAAAGGGAAGCAGTGGTATAGTGTGCCGACGGAATCCGGAAAAGGATGATTGGGCCCGGTTAAGCTAGGCGGAACAAAGGAGCAGCAAGAAGAAAAGCTTGCCAGGCGCATTATTATTACGATACGGCCATTTTCCATTTCGAGTTCATCTTTCCACTCACGCGGGCTAGTTTTTCCTACTGCCTCGTTCGTTTGCCAGCTATCGCCCGAGGGCTTTCCCTTCGCTTTGCAACTGGTGCAGATGAACGGCAGAAAGTAGCAAACGTCTTCTGACGAGCGCCACCGGAACTGAAACCTGCCGCTCTTTCGTGCCCCTGTACTTGTAAGCTGGCCTGAACCCGTTACCGATGGTATAAGCAAGTATGTTGCCTTCTGGGAAGGTGATATTTAGCACATATCTCGTAACGTGAGGGACACAAGGTTTTGTTTTGCCATTTTGTTTTGTTTTTTGTTTGTTATTAAACGAAACATTATGTGGCGGTTTGTTTGCTGGTTTTGCGATTTTTCTCATTGCCTGTCATTGTCAGGGAAGAAACTGCGCCATGTTTACGTTGCCATGTTCCGCCTGGTGGTATGATAAACATTCACGCTAGAAATATGGATATGGATATGGACGGGAAATGCAAATAGAAGCAAACAGCATCTTGTTCTCATTTCTACTTTTATCAAAACCGTATTCCACCGCCGCTTTCTTTTCGCCCGCGCGTCACAGCACTGAGAATTTCTAGCGTGTGTGCGTTCGAATCGTACATGAATACTTTCTATTGTTACGTGGTGTTTGACCGACAAAGATGGCCGGTCCCGACCGGCTGACGGATACAGGCGAAGAAACATGGAGGTAAAATAAACCACTCCACGCCGCGATGGTGTACTAACTGGTATCGTCCCAGGGTCGCTTGATGGACCGACCACGGATTGACATTCTATCCCAGCTGGTGCCCGGGCGGGGGAAACCCCGACATTCCCACCCCTTGCATAAGAGCATAATTTTCCTTCGCATCACGAAAGCGCCGTTGCGTGACGAAACGCAGATTTTACCGACGAGAAGGAGACGGAAGCAACGAAGCACAAGTGGCGGCGATACCGGAAATTTGGTTTGGCTTCAATTGAATAAACTACTTTACCCGCAACTTGGGAAGAAGACGAGCGTACACATGTGCTCACAGTGGGTGTATGCGTGTGTGCGTGTAAATCACTTTCACGTCAATCTCCTAATAACGACGCACTTGCTGGATCCAATGGCCCCTTAAGAGGTATTGTAACAACAAAAGATGGGAAGATATTCCCCACATCGGTGCACCTTCTTTTAGTTTCAAACATATTCTCAAACCGACTCCAACCGAGCAAGCCCGGGATAAGGCTCATAACTGGAAGGAAATGCCCAAAGTCATGCAATTTCGGCAAAATATGTCGATCATACGGCCCTCGGCCGTCATAATGGAAAAATAAATAAAATAAATATTCTCAAACCGACGCCAACCTACTGTAAATCCTGTCGGCCATTTGCAAAAGTTGTTAAGTACAAGTTTGTATGGTTCGTTGCAGCTTTAGCAAAACAATATCAGAATCTTGGGAAATTTGAAGATTTAGACATCCCCTATGTCTAAACCCTCAACAAACCCTTTGGAAAACCCGAATCTTAGTTGCAATGACATCACTCACACACAAAACAGAACACCTTGTTACTGACGTGCAATTCTGCGCACATTAGAATAAAACATCTCATTATCTTCCCGATGCACACGAGGCTAAAACTCTTAACAGTATTTCAGCTTTATTGGAGGTCTAAATCACATAAAAACTCGTAAAATCGTAAACGACCAATGAAGCACGTACTCCGTTGATGTCCAGAGTACGGCGGGGTATTGCTGCAGTTGTGCAAGGTTACAAGTGTTGATCGATTTAACCTTGCTGGTCGTTCGGGGACTTGGTTTTGCGGTTAATCCTGCTTGTTAATGATTAACAGCCCAGCACACTTTGTATATTGCTTCGCGTATATTAGTACAGGGTGGCGATTACTTGCATTTAGACGAAAATAAAACAACCATCAGTTTTGGAAGGTGAATGATCTTACCGCTTGGATTTTTTAATGGCAACACAGCTCTCGAGGCACCTAATGGTCAAATTGCATCACGTCCGGGTAATAAACTCGCTGAACTCGCATTAGAAACCAAAAATCCCCCCGCTTATACTCAGTGTGCGTTTCGCGCAGCTTTTGTTCCATCATCTAACGTCTGTGAATTTCCCAGACTATTTGAATGACTACCGTTTTCAGCGGATTGGAATGCGATTCTGATAAAGCGGTGGATAAGCAGATTTTCGGTTCTCAGGCATAATTCTCCGGGCATCGTGCGAGTGCGTTGTGTTCGTCCGTTTCAGCATGGGTTACTGCTCACTTTTACGCCGGGAAGTCACGTAGAATGCAAATGGACGACATTGCACCATGTTGCTGGCCGGTGCGTCCATTCCGGAACGTTCCGTTCGGGTTCGGAAGCACCTCTCGGCAGTGCCGGTGCGAGGAATGCCTTGCATGCGAGTGATTACCATCATCCCAACAATGCCAAACGTAATGATAGCAGCGGCAGGTTCTAATAAGCACAATAGCAACGATCCAAAGTGACAGCGATGGCCGGAGATGTAATGTAGACAGAGGGATGGGGTGCGATGGGGGAGCGAACAAATCGTTTAACACACACGGCTGTGGAGATGGACTTTATCGACCAACCGATCTGTAACAATAGCATTACCCAGATTAGCATCATCATCATTATCATCATCAGGATGACCGTTCGGTCGTTGTCATTATTCCGGGATTCGGGCTTTACAATAGCTGCAAGATGGTGGAAGATGCGGAGCAGCTGTTTCTACCATCAATCAATGCTTATTTACCGACCGACGGCAGTATATACGGAGAGTGTTCTGCTAGCGCTTTTCACGTTTACTCGAAACACAAGCAAAACATAGAAGTCGAAACGATATAGCACCCATATTAGACAGCGAATCTCCACTGTCCCGGCATATAGCAGTGTATCTTGGAGACTCTCTGTATATCTTCCAGCATGATTTGCGTTTTGTTGTTTCCATACCATAACCTACTTCGCTGTAGTGGATCTATTATATCAAAGTTATAAAAATGAAACCGTCATGCTATAATTAATCCAATCTACTCATCCAATACGCTCTGTTTTGTTTTTTTTTTGCAGGTGGCAGTATATTTAGTAATGAAACAGACGTGCCATGTCCGTTCGGAACGTTCAAGTGCCCCGAGGGAAAGTGTATACCGCAGACGTCGGTCTGCAACTATCAGAAGGACTGCGATAAAGGCGAGGACGAGCTGAATCATTGTCGTAAGTTTGCCGTATGTGAAACGATTTGTGATTTGATCTTACACGACTTACCCCTGTTACTTACACTTCCAGCACCGCCCGAATGTGAGCCGGGACAGATCAGCTGCGGTCAGTACGTGTTTAACAAGACGTACTGCATTCCACCGCACTACAAGTGCGACATGACGATCGACTGTGTCGACGGTACGGACGAGTCTGACTGCAGTAAGTATCTGTTCGGTGCCGGTGTAGCGCAGGAGACGAATGAGGTCAGCATTCAGGCACGATCGGCGTGTGCTGTATACGTGATATTTCCTCTGGGATGTAGCGACCACCAGTCCCAGCAAGCTATGACGCCAATGCAACCGATTCGTAGCAGACTCCATATATCTCTGTGACGACACGGGAAAGATATGTGAGCTGCACGATTGTAGGCAAACAGTGGTTGAGCAACAGCAGCAGCTTGCTAGCTATATATATCACGTATACTGCTCCCCTCGTACCTTGGGTGAAAGCTGTTAAAACATGAGTGCCTAGAACTCAGGAGCTAGATAGATTGCACAGATCTGAAGTATGGTTTGAATATCTACAAGGTATTCGCGTACGGATCTCATCTCTCTTGAAGAGGTGATGTTGTTGCACACACCCAACATCTTCTTGATGCTAGAGTACTCCTCCTGCCTATTTATTCCTCAGCGTCTAATGTCTAATGTCTAATGGACATCACGAACTTTTATATTGATTGCTAATCTATCTAATCTTCTATTGCGCACCAGCGTATCGTAAGTGCCAACCGGACGATATCCGTTGCGGTGCACCCTCACTGGGCGTGTCGTTGAATGGGCGCGTTGCTGAGATCTGTGTGCCGAAGGAGAAGCGCTGCGACGGCTACCTGGACTGTCGGACGGGCAAGGACGAAGAAGGATGTACCGGGACGGCCTGCCGACTCGATCAGTTCCGCTGTGCGAATGGTGTGCGGTGCATCGATACGGCCCTCAAGTGCAACCACAAGAATGATTGTGGTGATAACTCGGACGAAGTGGGATGCAGTAAGTTTATCACGCCATCCTCCAACTTCACGGTTCGAATACTCTGAAACCCCAATTTGCCTCTGTTGCAGATTTTCCGCCATGCCACGGTGGTCAGTTTCGGTGCGCGAATGCGCTTTGCATACCGGCGACGTTTCACTGCGACGGCTACCACGACTGTCCGGACGAGAGTGATGAGGCGAACTGTACAGCGGTCCCCTGCCCGGAAAACAAGTTCCTGTGCCCGAGAGGTGGCCACAATGGGGTGGCCAAGTGCATCCTAAAGTCGAAGCTGTGCGATGGTAAACGGGACTGTGAGGATGGAACAGATGAGGAGACGGCTTGCTGTAAGTGTTATTTCCTGAGAAATATTAGGTTTTGAAGTTGGATAATTAATTTCCGCTTTGATTCGTACAGCGACAACATCATGTCCGGCATTGGGCTGCGAGCACAAGTGTGGCCCATCGTTGACGGGTGGTATTTGTTACTGCCCGGTGGGACGTACACTGTCCCCGGACAATCGTACATGCGCCGATCTGGACGAGTGTACGGTGTGGGGCCACTGCGATCAGCTCTGCACCAATACGGACGGATCGTTCTCGTGCGCGTGCGCCGCAGGTTACACGCTGATGGAGAAGACCCGGTGTGTGGCACCGACCGCTTCCAGCCTGGAGCTGTTCTTCGCCTACGACCGTGCGATATTGCGCATGAGTGCGCACGGGCAGGATCCGCGCATCATCGCGAACGCAACGGGCGCGAGCGGGCTGTCCTACCATTACGCGAAGAATCTCCTGTACTGGTCCGACATCAAGACGCGCAAGGTGCAGTCCCAGGTGCTGGTGGATGGTGGATTCGGTGGGCATGATTTTTCGCTCCCCGGTACGTGGGCACCGGTCGCGATCGCTATCGACTGGGTAGGCGACAAGCTGTACGTGGCGGATCTGGTTGGCCAGAAGGTGGATGTGTTCGAGCTGGACGGACGCTGGCATGCGGTCGTGCTCGGTTCGAACCTGACCAGCCCGGCCGATCTGGCCCTCGACCCAACGGCCGGCCTGATGTTCGTGGCGGACGGTAGCCATGTGCTGCGCGCCCACATGGACGGTACGCACGCGAAATCGATCGTGTCGGAGGCCGCCTATAAGGCGTCCGGTGTGGCGGTGGATGTGATCGCCCGGCGCGTGTTCTGGTGCGACTCGCTGCTCGACTACATCGAATCGGTCAGCTACGAGGGCGAACGGCGCGTCATGATACTGCGCGGCCAGCAGGTACCGAGCCCGTCCCGGTTGGCGCTGTTCGAGAATCGGGTGTTCTGGTCGGACGCGACCAAGCAGGGCATCATGTCGGTGGACCGGTTCGAGGGCACCACCAGCATACAGTCGATCTTCAAGGCGAAGGACATCCGGGAACCGCGCGCCCTCATTGCGGTCCATCCGCTCACGCAGCCGAAGGTGTCGAACCCGTGCGGCAGCAACAACGGTGGCTGCTCCCAGATGTGCGTCGTGACGGCCGTGCAGGGGGCACCGTCCGGGCTCGGGTATCGGTGCGCGTGCCACACCGGTTGGCAGCTGTCCAAGGACCTCATGAACTGTCACCTGGTGCGCCAGTTTCTGATGTACTCGCAGCAACGCTTCATCAAGGGCAAGGTGCTCGATCCGGTCATTGAGGGCTTCAGCGATGCGATTCTGCCGGTGGTTTCGCGCCGGGCGCGCTTCGTCGGGCTCGACTTCGATGCGGTGGACGAACACATCTACTACTCGGACGTGCTGCAGGACGTTATCTACCGGGTGCACCGAAACGGCACCGGACGTGAGATTGTGCTCGCGTCCCAGAACGAAGGCGTCGAGGGGCTGGCGGTGGACTGGGTGTCGAAGAACCTGTACTACATCGACAGCCGCAAGGGCACGCTGAACGTGCTGTCGACCCGCAACACCAGCTACCGGCGGACGCTGCTCAAAAATCTGAAGCGTCCGCGCGCAATCGTCGTCCATCCGAACCGGGGCTACATCTACTTCTCCGAGTGGGACCGGCCGGCCAACATTAGCCGCGCGAATGCGGACGGCAGTGGGCTGATCGTGTTCCGCAATCTCACCCTTGGCTGGCCGAACGGGTTGTCGATAGATTTCCGCGAGGATCGCGTCTACTGGTGCGATGCGTTGCTCGATCACGTGCAGCACTCGAACCTGGACGGCACGGATGTGCGGACGGTAAACTCCCGCCTGATCCGCCACCCGTTCTCGATCGTCATACACGAGGAGTGGATGTACATCACCGACTGGCGGCTCGATGCGATCGTACGGTTGAACAAGCTGAACGGTGAGCAGGAGGAGATTATGGTGCGGGAACCGCAAACGAACCGACTGTACGGCGTGAAGGTGTACAGCCACAGCGTGCAAAGTATCGACCCGACCCAACCGTGCGGCGTCAACAATGGCGGCTGTGAGAAGCTGTGCTTCGCGCTGCCACGCAACGAAACGGAAGAATCGCCGGCCGCTAGCCGACTGGTGGTGAAGTGCGGCTGTCCGTACGGCGAGCGGCTCGGGGACGATGGGCGTAGCTGTCTGTCCGACCCGAATGCGGAACCACCGGTACAGGCGTGCCCGAACACGTGGGACTTTACCTGTAACAATCAGCGCTGCATACCGAAATCTTGGATCTGTGACGGTGACGACGACTGCCTGGACAACTCGGACGAGGAACAGAACTGCACCAGTAAGTACAACTGTTTTAACTTTGCAAACAAAAAAGATCATTTTTGAGGATATAGTTTAATGTAACTGGCAGATCTTCGGACCACGTGGAAACCGCACCGTTGGAACTAGAAAAAAATCGATATTTTCTCTCTTAATTCTTGACAATTTCCTGTCATCGTACGTAAGATTTTTGATCAGATTGCAAAATGAAAAACTTGAAGGATTGGAGCTTTGGAGCTATTGTTCTAAACTAGCATAGTGCATCTTAAGCACTGACACTAGTCAAACCATTTTTCGAGTTTATGTGCGATTAAACTTTTACTTTTCTATTTTCTTTTATTGTTTTACTCAGAACCCACATGCGGTGCGAACGAGTTCCAGTGTAAATCTGGACGGTGCATCCCGCTCAACTTCCGGTGCGACCAGGAGAACGACTGCGGGGACCATTCGGACGAATTCGAGTGTGGCAATGTGACGTGTGCCGCGTCGCAGTTTGCGTGCGAAAATGGTCGCTGCATCCCGAACATCTGGAAGTGTGACAGCGAGAACGACTGCGGAGACGGTTCGGACGAGGGTCCGTTCTGTGCGGAGAAAACGTGCGCCTACTTCCAGTTTACGTGTCCAAGGACGGGACATTGTATACCGCAGAGCTGGGTGTGCGATGGCGATGACGATTGCTTCGACAAGCAGGACGAGAAGGACTGCCCACCGATCACGTGCCTGGCGAACCAGTTCAAGTGTTCGGATCTGCGCCAGTGTGTGGAGGAACCGTACAAGTGCGACGGCATACCGGACTGCAATGACGGCAGCGATGAGCTCGGCTGCCCGACGATGGAACCGAACCAGTGCAATCTGGAGAAGCACTTCCGCTGCCGGTCGTCGGGCGTTTGCATCCCGATCGCGTGGCACTGCGACGGTTCGAACGATTGTGACGATCATTCGGATGAGGAGGATTGCAGCAAGATCACCTGCCCGAACTGGTACTACAAGTGTGCGAATGCAAAGTGCGTGTTCAAGGCGTACATCTGCGACGGGAAGGACGATTGTGGCGATGGGTCGGACGAGAGTGTGGAGCATGCTTGTGTGTCGCCGCCGCAGCGCTGTCCGCACGGTCAGTGGGCTTGTCCGGGCGTGACGGGACGTTGCGTCAACATGACGTCCGTGTGTGACGATGTGCCAGACTGTCCGAACGGTGCAGACGAAGGGCTTGGGTGTGATCTGGCCCAGTGTCAGCACCAGACGGGACTCTGCTCGAACGGTTGCCAGAAGACGCCACTCGGTGCGCTCTGCATCTGTCCGCCGGGCGAAGAGCTCGCACCGAACAACTTCACTTGCAAGGACCTGAACGAGTGCGATCCGCCCGGAGTATGTTCGCAGCGTTGCACCAACACGAAGGGTTCGTACTTCTGCTCGTGCGTCGATGGGTACGTGCTGGAACCGAACAAGCACACCTGCAAGGCGGTCAATCATTCCGCTGCATTCCTGATTATCTCGAACCGTCACTCCATACTGGTCGCCGACCTGAAGGAGCAGGGTCTCGAACGGGTACCGATCATCGTGGAGAACGTGGTGGCGACCGCATCGAACATGAACACTGGCACCATCTTCTGGAGTGACATGAAGCTGAAGAAGATTTCACGTCTGGATCGGGGACTCGAGCCGCAGGAGATCATCTCCACCGGATTGGATCTGGTGGAAGGGCTGGCGTACGATTGGATCGGACAGAACCTTTACTGGCTCGACAGTAAGCTCAATACGATCGAAGTTGCCCATGAAAATGGTTCGAACCGGTTAGTGCTGGTGCGAGAAAATATCACCCAACCACGTGGCATGTGTCTCGATCCGAGCCCGAGCGCGAAATGGCTGTTCTGGACGGATTGGGGCGAGAACCCACGCATCGAACGTATCGGCATGGACGGTACGATGCGTGAGACGATCATCAGCACGAAGATATATTGGCCGAACGGATTAACGCTAGATGTCGCCACCCAGCGCGTGTACTTTGCCGACTCCAAGCTCGATTTTATCGACTTCTGCTACTACAACGGTACCGGACGACAGCAGGTACTTGCAGCCAGTCACTATCTGCTGCACGCACACTCACTGTCACTGTTTGAGGACACGCTGTACTGGACGGACAGGCAGCTGAATCGGGTACTGTCAGCGCATAAGTACCTGGGAACGAACCAGACAGTCGTCAGTCATCTCATCTCTCAGCCACTCTCGGTGCACGTGAATCATCCATCTTTGCAGCCACAGTACGAGAGTCCTTGTAAGAAGGCGTCCTGTCAGCACCTTTGCCTGCTGAGTCCATCCGATCCGGCCGGATACACCTGCAAGTGTCGTCCGGGATATAAGCTACTCTCCGAGGGTCGCTGTACCGAGGAGGAGAACGCCTTCATCATGTTGCTGAAGGGCAACCAGATTGTGGATGTACCGTTTAATGGTGGCGATGCACGATCGAGCGGCCTGATGCCGGTGGTTGGTATCGAGGGTGGTATCAGCTTGGACTACGATCGCAAGGGCGAGATGGTGTACTGGGTGCAGGGACGGGACGAATCGGACGACGAGAACTGCACGATCTACGAGACACCGTATGGAGGTGGAAATAGAACGGAATTCCTCGGTCCCGACGCTGGGCTGGTCGGTGCAGCGTACACCATCGCCTTCGACTGGATCGGACGCAACCTGTACGTGGGCAACCGGCTAGCGTCCAACATTGAGGCAATCAGCGTCGATGGGAAGGTGCGGTATCGTACGGTCGTGCTGGCAAACGACGGTAACCGTACGTCGGTGGCGAAACCGAAGCAGCTCGCACTAGATCCCGCCGACGGTCGGCTGTTCTGGATAGACGAGGGTGGATTCGGCGTTCTGACGAAGGTCGCATCCGCCGGAATGGATGGGTCGGATCCGCGCGTGCTCGACGACACGGTCCAGTTCCCCGAATCGATTACGGTCGATGCGGAAAAGCGACGCGTGTACTACAGCACCCGTCTGCCACCGGCAGTCCTCTCGATCGACTACGACGGTACAGGGCAGCGGACGATTCTGAGCGAGGAGAACGCAATCTCCAAACCCCGCGCACTAGCAGTGCTCGAGTCGCGCCTGTACTTCCTCGATCCGACATATGAAAAGCTTGCCCGCGTTGATCTGCCGAATGGAGATAATGCAAAGCTGATCCTAGACAACGAACCTGACCTGCGGCAGATGGTGATATACAGGAAACGTTCGTCCCTTCAACATCCCTGCATGATGAATAATGGTGGATGTGAACATCTGTGCATCCCGCACACAGGTTCTTCACGAGTTTGTGCTTGTGGTGTCGGATATAAGAAGGAGAACGAGGTTGCCTGCACGCCGTACAAAACGTTCGCCGTCGTGTCGCAGCTGGATGTGACGCGAGGTTTCAGTCTGCGGGACAGTACCGAAGCAATGGTACCAATCTCCGGCCCGGGACATCACATCCTGCACGTGGACGTACTGTATCGGGAATCGTGGATTTACTGGGTGGAGTACAACCGAGGTCACTGGAATGGTATCTTCCGGGTGCGACCGAACGGTACCGAGCTGCAGCACATTATACGGGAAGGTATTGGTAGTAACGGAATTCGAGGAATCGCCATCGATTGGGTAGCGGGCAATATGTACTTCACGAACGTGTTCCCGCACGAGAATTACGTAGAAGTGGCTTGGTTGGACGGAACGCATCGGAAGGTGTTGGTGAAGACAACGAACGACGCACCGCGCGAACTCGCAGTCAATCCGATCAAGAGACTGCTCTACTGGATCGATTATGGGCAGTATCCGAGAATCGGGAAGTGTTACCTGGACGGATCGAACTGGACACCGGTGGTGACGTCGGGCATTTCGAACCCACGGGATCTTACCGTTGATATGCTCACGCACGATGTCTACTGGGTGGATTCAAAGCTGGACATGATACAGAAGGTGTCGTACAGTGGGGGTCACCGTCAGGTTATCCGTCGGAACCTTGCCAACCCGATGGCACTGGCCGTCTTCCTTACCGACGTTTACTGGGTGGACCGTAATCTGGCGAGCGTGTTCCGTGCGTCAAAGTTCCCGGGTAACAATACGCGGCCAGAGCGACTCCGCACCAATCTGCCCAAGTTGCGTGATATCACGATCTACGACATCAACAGTCAGCCAATGGATGACGCTAATCCGTGTCTGAGGTTGGGTAATGGCGGATGCGACCAGCTCTGTTTCGCACTGCCACCTGACTACAACCAGAAGCCAAGTTTCCGATGTGATTGCGCTGTTGGGCGATTGGCCGCAGATGGGCGACACTGTGAGCTAACCGACGAGTACATCATCTTTGCGACGCGTACGGAAATTCGAGCAATCGATCTAGATCCGGCATCGACGAACGTACCGTTCGCACCGGTGGTTAACCTAACGAACGTAGTCGGACTGGACTTTGATTATGCGGACAACAAGCTGTTCTTCACTCAGATTCGTCCATGGTCGAAGATTGCTTGGCTGCGCGGGGATAAACCGGACGCGACGGCCATAACGCCTGTTATCACGCGAGGCATCAACCCAGAGGGAATTGCGTATGATTGGACGCAGCGCAAGATTTACTGGACGGACAGCTCGAACAATTCGATCTACGCGATGAACACAGACGGTACGGAGCTGGTGATGATTGCGCGTGTCGAACGACCTCGCGCTATCGTGCTGGATCCCTGCAACGGCACGCTGTATTTCACCGATTGGGGTCGCTTCGGTACGTCCGGCAAGATCTTCCGCACGACAATGGCGGGATCACTGAAACGGGCCATAATCGATCGGGACCTATCGCAACCGTCCGGGCTGGCAATTGATTACGAGGAAAGGATGCTTTACTGGACGGATGCGGTGCGGGAAAAGATTGAGCGTTCGCAGTTGGATGGACGAAATCGAGAGGTACTCATCTCGGCCACTATTTACCCGTTCGCAATCACCGTGTTCCGGAACTACATCTACTGGACGGATCTGCAGCTGCGAGGCGTGTACCGTGCGGAGAAACATACCGGTGCCGGTGTGCATGAGATGGTGAAACGTCTGGAGGATTCGCCCCGTGACATCCACATTTACAGTGCGACTCGCCAACAGTGTCAGGCAAATCCATGCCTACAGAATAATGGTGGCTGTGCGCAGAGTTGCCACCCGGGAGCAAACGGTAAGCCGGAGTGCAAGTGTGACGACGCGACTAAACCGGTCAACGAGGGACGTATGTGTGCGCCCAAGAACCATACGTGCGACGCGAGCAAGTTCTACTGCCAGAACGGTAAGTGCATCTCGCGCATGTGGTCGTGCGATGGCGATGATGACTGTGGGGACAGCTCCGACGAAGACGTCAACTACTGTGCGTTCCATTCGTGCGCACCGAATGAGTTCCGGTGTGCGAACGGCCGCTGCATTTTCAAGTCGTGGAAGTGCGACCACGAGAACGACTGTAAGGATGGGTCGGATGAGGAAGGTTGTTCGTACCCGCCGTGCGTGGACGGGGAGTTTACGTGCGCGAATGGGCGGTGTATACCGCAGGCTCAGGTCTGCAATGGTGTGAACGACTGCAAGGACAATGCAACGTCGGACGAGACGCACGAACGATGCCCAACCAACACCACCTGCGCGCTGAACCATATGAAGTGCGAAAAGACGAACATCTGCGTGGAACCTTACTGGCTGTGCGATGGTGACAATGACTGCGGTGACAACTCGGATGAAAATTCGCTGTACTGTGCGCAACGCACCTGCCCGCAGAATAGCTTCCGGTGCCCGAACCATCGCTGCATACCGGCCACTTGGTACTGCGACGGTGACGACGACTGTGGAGACGGTGCGGACGAACCACCGGAGTACTGCAAATCGGAGGGTCGCACCTGTTTCGGAGATCTGTTCACGTGCGATAACGGCAACTGCATACCTCGCATCTACATCTGCGACGGCGACAACGACTGTCTGGACAACTCGGACGAGGACAACCGGCATCAGTGTAACGATCGGAAGTGTGACGAAGACACGGAGTTCACCTGCCACGAGAATAAGGCTTGGGCGCGAGCTCAGTGCATACCGAAGAAATGGATCTGTGACGGTGATCCGGACTGTGTGGATGGGGCGGACGAGAACACAACCCTACAGCACTGTCCATCGCCGCAACCGTGTGGTGACGATATGTTTACCTGTGCCAACGGTCGCTGCATCAATCAGGTGAGTGATGGGAGTAACAAGTCATTAAAATGAATAAACTCTGAAGGAGTTATGCAATTCCTAGTGAATCTGAGATCTAGGTCCTCCGTGAGAATCTCTTTGAAGATCTCTATTTCTTAAGAAGGCTTTTTCCGTACTACGGTGAAGAATAGTTTAGTGATTTTAAATGAGGTGTTTTGTTTCTTCTTACTCCCAGGGCTGGGTTTGTGATCACGACAACGATTGTGGGGATGGTTCGGACGAGGGCAAGAATTGCAACAGCCAGTACAAGACGTGCACACCGCAAGAATTCACCTGCCAGAATTTCAAATGCATCAGGAACCAATATCGCTGCGATGGTGAGGATGACTGTGGCGACCATTCGGACGAGGTCGGCTGCAAGAAGGAGAACAGTACGTGCGCTGAGGGCAAGTTTACCTGCAACAATGGGCAGTGCATCGACTACCAGCTGGTGTGCAACAAGGTGCCAGACTGTACGGATGAATCGGACGAGCCGCTGCACTGCAACGTAGACGAGTGTGCCAAGGTGGAGATACATCGGTGCGGTCACAAGTGTGTCGATACGCTTACCAGTTATTACTGCGACTGCAACCAGGGCTATAAGTGAGTGGCCATTTTGGACACCCTTAAGCTTCGGGTAGAACATTAAATGACCGATCAACTCTTATTTTTTCTTTAACAGATTGCTGGAGGACGGTAAGGCGTGTGCAGACATTGACGAGTGTATTGAGACACCCGGTGTCTGTTCGCAGGACTGTTCCAACACACCCGGTGGTTACTATTGCAAGTGTGACGAGCGCTATTACGAGCGGCAAAATGATGAGCATACGTGCAAGCGTAAGGACAACACGGAACCGTGGTTGATCTTTAGCAACAAGTACTACGTGCGCAACATGTCCACCGATGGCCGGCAGTACAATCTGATCCATCAAGACCTCATGAATGTGGTGGCGATTGATTTCGACATGCAGGAGCAGGAGATGTACTTCTGCGACGTGACGGCAAAGACGATCTTCAAGTCCAACTTCGGCTCACTGGTGGAGGATGGCGTGCGCATCGAAAAAACACCGGTGATCAAGCACGACTCGCACGGACTGGAGGGCATCGCGATCGATTGGATCGGACGGAAGTTGTACTGGTTGGATCGCCATTCGAAGAATCTGGACGTGGCAGAGCTGGACGGTACGCGTCGCAAGACGCTGCGTTCAGGCGTGGTGGATCCACGAGCGATCGTCGTACATCCGGGTATTGGGTATCTGTACTTCACGTCCTGGCATCTGCAGGCGTACATCGCGAAGATGGGCATGGATGGGTCGAACTTTACACGCATTCTAACGTGGGAAAACGACATTGCCTGGCCGAATGCTTTAACAATCGACTACTTCACGGACCGCATCTACTGGGCCGATGCACATCTGGACTATATTGCGTTCGCTGATCTCGAGGGTCGTCACCGGCACGTTGTGCTGTCGGGTGCGCGCGTACCACACGTCTTCGCACTCTCCATCTTCGACGATCATCTGTACTGGACCGATTGGAACCTGAAGGCGATCCTGCGGGCGAACAAATTCACCGGTGCGAACTATACGGTGGTGCGGAATACCACGCACCGTCCATACGATGTCCACATCAGTCACCCGCTGCGGCAGATTAACTACACGAACCCGTGCGGCACGACCAATGGGGGCTGCTCGCATCTCTGCCTGTTGGCGCCACCGCTTGAATCGAGCTACCTGAACGTGGAGGGTTACCTGGAGGAGGGTGCCCCCAGCTATCGGTGCGGATGTCCGAACCAGTTCTATCTGGCGCGGGACCAAAAGACCTGCATTGCCAACTGTACCAGTGGGCAGCATCGTTGCGGTGGGGACGATGAGAAGTGCATACCGTGGTTCTGGAAATGTGACGGTGAACCGGACTGTAAGGATCGGTCGGATGAACCGAAGAGTTGCCCGGCCCGTCACTGCCGTGCAGGGACGTTCCAGTGTGGCAACGGGAACTGTACGCCCTCAACAACGATCTGCGACGGTACGGATGACTGTGGAGATGGTACGGACGAGCAGAACTGCGATCTACCGTGTCCGGTGTCAGACTTCAAGTGTAAGTCCAGCGGACGTTGTATACTGGACAGCTGGAAGTGTGATGGTGATGCGGACTGTAAGGACGGCAGTGATGAGGATCCGGAGATATGTCGTAAGTAGAATAATTAAGGACTAATGAATGCAAAGAAATGACTTTGGACTTTGGAGATTTGTATAAGAGTTTCCTAATCACCTGGTAGTTATCTAAACATTCATTCTTCCTGGAGGTTTCATTAATCAATCAGTAGTGAAAAATTACTCAACAGTGAAGAAGTATATGGACATGACGGACTTTGTTATCGCTTCGTTGTCGGACTTTGTTGGAATCTGAAGCATCAATGCTAACTCTCTTATTCCCATACAGACAAGCGCGTGTGTGACCCCGAGACCGAGTTTAGCTGCAAGAATGGGCGCTGCATTCCGAAACTGTGGATGTGTGACTTTGACAACGACTGTGGCGACGATTCGGACGAACCAGCGTACATGTGCCGGCAGCGTAACTGCACCACAGGCTGGTCCCGCTGTCCGGGTCAGTCCAACTACCGTTGCATACCGAAATGGTTGTTCTGCGATGGTAAGGATGACTGTCGGGATAAGAGCGATGAGCTGCCGGAGAATTGTCCACAGTGCAATCTGGACACCGACTTCAAGTGCAACAATAACCGTTGTATTCCGAGGTATGTTAGTGTGTTGGCATCTACATCGTACATTATCTCTCGTGTACTTACCGTTTGGTCTGCCTTTTTTTTTAGACAATGGATGTGTGACTTTGCGGATGATTGCGGCGATGGTAGTGACGAAAGCGAAGCGCAATGTAAGGGCAAATACCGCGAATGTTCCGAATCGGAGTTCCGTTGCGACAATGGCAAGTGTATCTCGAGCCGGTGGCGTTGCGACCACGAAGACGACTGCGGCGATAACTCGGACGAGTATGGGTGCGAAGGCTTCCAATGCAAGAATGGCACGTTCCAGTGTACGTCGGGGCACTGCATTGCGGCATACTTCCGGTGCGACGGAGATCGAGATTGTCGGGATATGTCGGATGAGATCGGATGTCCTCCAAGGTTCCCCGGTGGTCGCTACTGTCCGGAGTCACGCTTCCAGTGTGCGAACAACCTGTGCGTGTTGCCGTCGGACTTGTGCGACGGTACGGACGATTGTGGCGACAACTCGGACGAGGCGGCCTCCGTCTGCACCAACTTCAACTGTGACACGTTGCGCCGATTCCAGTGTGCCAACCATCGGTGCGTTGCCCGTTATCAAATCTGTGACGGTGTCGACAACTGTGGGGACGGCTCGGACGAGAACAATATGACGCTGTGTGCGGCAAGGCAGAAGCCGTGCGATCTGTACACGCAGTACCAGTGCGCGAATAGGAAGTGCATCGATCGCGCCCAGATATGCGACTACGCGGACGATTGTGGTGACGGTTCGGACGAGCTGGGCTGCCACAGGACGGCCAGCTGTTCGGCACTGACGAAGGGTGGATGTGAGCATCACTGCGTGAATCTGACGGACGGTGGATACATTTGCGCGTGTTACGCCGGTTTCATTATCGATGCGGAGAATAAAAAGCGTTGCACGGACATTGACGAATGTGAGACGGGTACGCACGGGTGTTCGCATCTCTGCACGAACTTAAACGGTACGTACGAGTGTACCTGCCGCGAAGGTTTCCGACTGTCGGATCGTGTGTCGGGCGTGTGCAAGGCGGTAAAGGGCGAACCGTTGCTGGTGCTGTCAGGCGGACCGGAAATCCGAGCGTACGATACGGCCCAAAACCGGCAGTTTGATGTGATTGCGGGCGAAAAGCGCATCGAGGCGCTCGACTACAATCCCGAATCGCAGATGATCTTCTGGACGGACAGCTACGACAAAACGATTAAGCGTTCGTACATGGTGAACGCCATGAACGGTGATGCGAAGGTGGGTTTCGCGCAGGATCTCAACATGAAGGGTGGCACGAAACCGACCGCACTGGCCGTGGACTGGGTGGCGGACAATCTGTACTGGGCGGAAACGGACCGTACCGGATCGAAGCCTCGCGGTCGCATTATGGTAGCGAAAACGGATGGTCGATACAGGAGGGCGCTGGTGCAAGCCGGGCTGGAGGTACCTACGGCAATAGCCGTCGATCCGCAGCTGGGACGCATGTATTGGGCGGATGCCGGTACCGCACCGAAGATCGAGGTGTCCTGGATGGATGGTTCGAAACGCCGGCCCATCATTACCGAAACGATCCGACATCCGGCTGGTTTAACCATCGACTACTCGCAAGATCATGCCGTCTATTGGGTCGACACCAAGCTGAACACGATCGAGGTGATGAAGAAGGACGGTACGATGCGCCGTACCGTGTTGAAGGGTGACTTGCTGAAGCATCCCGTCTCGCTGGATGTCTTCGAATCGAACCTATACTGGGTGACTCGCGACACTGGGGAGCTTCTGCGGCAGGACAAGTTTGGACGAGGCGTCCAAGTGACGGTTCAGCGCAACCTGGCCAATCCGTCCAGCATCAAGGGTGAGTGACTCTACCTGATCGTTGTTGAACGACAAACTTACTCAATTGTGTGTCTGTTTTACCATTGTTTTACAGTCTATCATGAGTTGCGTTATAACACCACGCTAAACAATCCGTGCTACAGGAACCCCTGCTCACACCTATGTCTGCTGGTCCCTGGTGGACGTCGCTGTTCCTGCCCGGACAATACCGTCCCGACATCACACCGCAGTACAGCTGAAGTGATTTGTGATGCACGTAAGTAGACCAGCCCAGACACTTAAGTACAATGCAAATCTTATGCAACTTCACATCCTTTTCCATGTACTGCAGCTGCTGAACGACCACGACCGGCACCGCGTGTTTGTCCGTGCCAGAATGGAGGGCTCTGTAAGGAGGCTGACCCCGGACAGGGTTCGGCGACCGGTGAGCTGGTGTGCGTCTGTCTGCCAGAGTTCTCTGGCATCCACTGCGAGGTGTACAGTGAGAAGATTCTCGGTGCCGCCGGTAGCAGCACGACCGCCATCTTTGTGCCGCTGTTGATCGTACTGCTGATCGCCATTGCCATCGGGCTGTTCGTCATCGTAAAGAAGCGACCATTGTAAGTTTCCGCTAGTTCTGCAAAACTCTTATTGTTCTGAACGGTTCCTCAAGTTTCCGAAAGTTCCTCAAAGTTACAAAAGTTCCTAAAGGCGCAGAGTTTTCTACTGCTAATGTAGTACATTAAATATACCTCAACTCTATCCAGAATCCATCACTTACACTAATTTCTCACGTTCTCTCTCTCCCACGCTTACAATTCACAGTGGCAAACCGAGCCTCAGCTCGTCGCAAAGCGTTTCGTTCCGTCCCGGCACGAACGTTGAGTTTAATTCGTCCGAGTTCCCATCCGCCCAACGGCTGCCCGGTGCATCGGGTGGACTCGGTGGTACCGCGACCAGTGCAACCGGCACCGCCATCACACCGCTCGATGGCTACAGTCTCGATACGCTCAACAACAAAAACACCGACTTCAGCAATCCAATGTACGACGCCGTCCAGGCCGGATCCGATCCGATGCCAGCAAGCAACATGCCCTCCGGTAGGATATTTCGACATTGCGTTGTAGTGTCGGTAGAGCTTTACGCCCTAATCATTCTTTTTTTGCTGCTCTCTTCACCAGACATCTACGAAGTGCCGTCAGATGTGGGCAAGCTGAACGGCCGAAAGGAAGGTTCATCCATCTCTAGCGGACCCTTCACTGAACCCGTCTCGGCCATACTGGCCCCGAGTAGCATCACCCACAAAACCTCACCCCAGCTGAATCTACGTCCCAAGGAGCTTAACCCTTCGATGCACGATACGGGCAAGGATACGCAGCTGCTGGTCGAGGAAGATAAATCAGAATGCTAGGACAGCGACTGCTAATAAAAAGCATGCGCGAAAGGGGAGTAAGGGGTGGGGGCTAACTCGTTCCTTCTCGCTGAAAGGGAAGGGAGTGTATGAATGTTTGTAAATGTGCTGTAGGAGCCAAGCTCAAATCGCAAGCAAGGATTGGGAGACCAATATAAGGGGGAAGGGACATCAAATGCGGTGAAGTAAAAGGGTCAGTGCAGCCAATGCGGGTGTGCATGCCGTGCAGCCTTGGGGAACAGCGTGGGCTGGGGGCTGGGGGAAAAATGGCCCCGACACACGTTCCTCTTTTATGAGAAGCCTACGATATAAGCAATACATTATATAAACGTAACCTAAGTTTTTGTTAAGGTTTCTACAGAAACGGTTCAGATTGATGTGGGCTAGAGAGAGGGGAGAGAGATAGTGGGAGAAGAATAAAATTGGATAGAAGAAACGGGAAGGACTTAGCTCATGCGCAGATTTGTAAAATGAGCAAAACAAGTTAAAGTAACTTGAGGTGAATATATCCAAATGGATACAAACCGTTAGTAAGTGAGAAGATAAACGGAACAAGAGACAGACGATACGTCCAACAGTTGAACAAAACGAAAACAGAAGAAGGACAACGTTTACAACTACTAGTTTTGTATATAGTTAAACAAGTGATTGTGTGTTACATATGGAAGTCGCTGTAGAATGCAGTGCAGTTTGCTCCGATCTGCTTGCGCAACCATTTTGTTGCAGAGCGTGCACATACAAACTACAAATACACACTTACACAGCAAATATACACATAAACACACATCGCCAAACCGGTGCAAAAGTCACAGCACAAGTCTTGCGTTCCTGCGGAGCGGATGCGGTATTAAAAAAAAAAAGAAAGACAAAAAAGCAGAACGGTGTAATGATGTATTAGTGGGTCGGGATGCGCGAAGCAAATAAGATGTTATTTTATCTTGAGTATTGTTGTTCTAATGTAATCTTACGATGATATTTACTGATCGATGTGCTGACCTAACTGATGGCAAAGCCCCCCTTCCTGAGGTGTCCTTGGAGCAGGGTTGGGAGTATAAGAGAGGAGGGTGGGGGAGCGATTGGCAACAGTGGGACGGAAACGGATTGGCATCGAATAAGAGGTGCCTTATTAGAGTCATATACCGGAATGTATGAAACCAGTAAGATGAAATCGTAATGAAAAGGTTTTAAATTTCTCCGAATCGTACTAAACAAAAAAGAAAAACGACCAATTTCATCGTTGTTTGACAATAAACACACATTAAAAAATCTTTCCAAAAATATACTCTCCGAATTTAATTTACGGATTTCTAAGTGCATGGGAAGATGGTGGTAAAGAAGGAAAATTTGAAAAAAATGTATGGCAAAAATAAGCGAAAGGGGAGAGTTTGGGAAAGCATTAAAGTAAATAAACGTAAAAGAATAATATGCGGGTCTTCAAAGTTATGTAACATTTGTTTTTGTACTTCGAAAATAAATATTGCAGGCTGTTGTAATTGCTATTGCATGGTTTTATGAGCATTGAAGGGTTAATACACCTGAACGCGAGTTCTTGATTTTATGAAGCGAAAAAAAGATGCTCTAATTTGAATTATTTTTTAATCCTTTTATTAGATGTGTTAAAAAATTGTCCGTGGTAGTTGAATTGTATTTTTGAAATGCTTTTTATTAATTTTTTCGAAAAATACAAATGACGTTTTGGGCCCCACTATACCGTACGGTGTGGGTGTTTTGTTTATGTTTTGAAACTGATCAGCTGTCATTAAAATGGTGTCAGTCAGTGGTTATGTTCTGCCGGGTGGGAAAACAGCAACCTATTAATTAGATTAAATGTGTCCCGTAGCAACCACAACACAGTTTGTGAAAAATCAAAGCACCCAATGAAAATTCCTTCCCGGATGACAGGTAGCAAACGTCAAAACCACAACCATCGCAAGCCGGAACGAGATCAGTCGTGAGTGGGAATTTAGGTAGCTGAAAGAAGCGGTTCCTTTTATCTTTCTGGATCATAATTTGCCTTTCGATTCGAGTTTTGAAATTAAATGAGTGTACAAATCTTGCCGGTAGTGACTAGTAAAGGAACACGCGTACCGCTGCCATGGTTCTGCTTCAGCTACGCTCCCTTCGCTCTTGGTTGGTATCGAGCGACCGTAGCCTGCGCGACACACTGAATAGCATCTTCTGGCTGAGCTGGGTTTTGGGCATCATTTTCCTGCAGTTCCGGCGACTGGTGGAGGTAAGCGATTAGTACGATTGCTTCATATTATCTTCCATGTTTAACTGCCGTTTTTCCTTGACACTTTTGCAGCGGCTGTTGCGTTTGGGTCGTGTAAAAGCTAGTAAGCATGGACGGATCGTGCAGCACTTATGGAACATTTCCTTCTACACCAGCGCCACCATTTTCTTGCTGCTCTACCAAATGCTCTTGATCCGACCAGAGGTGGTCCGTGAGAGTGGCAAGTACTTCCCACAGTACAACAACGTCATCTTTGCCAGTGCCTGCGATCCGGCCAAGTTTGAGATTATCACAGTGGTGCTCGTATCATACCGGGTGCTTAGTACGGTATCGAAGTTGTCCAGCGGCGACTATTCGGTTGCATTCTCGAGCGCCCTTTGTTCATCATTGCTGATGTGTTGCCTCACGCTACGGTTGGAGAACTACAGCATCCTGCTCAACCTATACCTGGCGATCTACATCACGCTCGAGGAAACATTCCTACTGTGCGCCTCTCAAACGGACCGCAAACACAAACACAAACATAAGCTGACTGTTCTTGTATTGCTGATGTGTGGCACTTGGTAAGACCTTGGTAAAAACCTTACGTTTGTACAATGTCTAACTTCTATAATTTTTTTTTCTTCCTCTGAAGGATTTATTTATTTTTTTACCTTTTACCCTTCGAGTTCCTGATACCGACTCTGTATGCGCGCCGTGAGCTGTTCCCTCTCAAGCTGTGCTTTTGGCTGTGGTACTGCTCGTGCGTCTGGAACTCGCCGCTGTTAAAGCTGCTGTACCACAAAATTTACCATACACACGCAAACGACTGTGCTGGAGGAGCTTCGGCCGTACGATGCATTCTGTCGAACGATTGGCAAAGTTTTCGTCATTTCCGTAACCTCAAACATGCCCACCTGATGCTGGTGCTGCACCAAAGGTAATGCGTGTTTGCTTTTCAGTAACGTGTTTGCTTTTAAGTAACGTGTTTGCTTTTAAGTAACGTGTTTGCTTTGAAGTCCAATTTCACCCCGGAGGGAAATGTAAGAAATTATTAACATATACTTAGTACTACTCAGTACAGTACTCAATCTGGGGATTGACTCCATTCATCATTTCCGGCGGAAAATTGTAAAAATTTGTACAATGTTTTCTAATCTTTATATCTTTTTTTAACTTTCAGCAATAGAACAACAAGAAGCGTACCAGCTAATGAAAAAGCCACATTGACCGCCTTCCAGACGATCAAATGTAAGTGACGCAGTTAAATCCTGCATATTGCAATAAAGAAATATTTCTAATTGCGTTTTTCCTTTTGTAGGTGTAGTATCCTTAAAGCGAAAGCTGAGGCGATTGCGTGAAAACAAGGAGCAGCTGGATAAGTATGAATAGCTGGTTCACTGAACGCAGGATCTAAACAATCAAATGAACATAATGATCTCGACTGTATGAAACTACGGCTTTCACTCTGTATCTCTCTGTTTCTTTCTCTATATGTCTCTCCCTTCCTTCTTCCCGTCTCTACCCGCCTCCATCCATTAATTCACAATATCCATTCCTGCTTGCGCGCACAAGCAAAATCAATCATCGAATAACGCGAATAACGAAGGTAGACAACAAACGCGATGCATCGTAAATCAATAGTTTTACTAGCAAATTTGGCGGAAGGAAGTGAGAACACCAGGTTAGAATAGGAAACAATCACCTTTTTCTAAGAGAACTAGGGAACGCATTACTAGGCTGTACAAAAATTGTGTACTACTCTGCACCACAGCGATGGATGGTGCAGTTAACTTATACAGATATGAATATAAGAAACGGTTTTGCATCAAGGGATGTGTCGATGTGTTGTTCTCATATTTCGCACAGACAAAACTAACGCAAATCGAAAGATTCGTTAAAAGTTTTTTTCCGTGTATGATATTTGTTTCTTTTTTATTTCAGATATCCTTTTTTCTTTGTTGTTTTGTCTGCTTTTAATATATTATGCTAGCTTGTTTGTTTGTTCATAAGTTAACTATGGTTCCCCTCCAGTGTCTTTCTTTCATATATTTTCGTTTGTTTAGTTTTTGTTCTGTTTTGTTGTTTACCTGTTCGACTCTCAAATTTCCATTCTGCGTTTTTCGGCTGTGGTTCATTCCCACCCGTCACATCCCGACTCGTTTGAGGTAATCCTCCTGCGAAGACAGGTTGGAAGGATCTCCTTTTTTTGTTTTCGGAGAAACGGTTTTAATTCGCAACCCCCGCAACTTCGTCCGAGATACGAAAACCGTGTTGTTGCGGATTTTGTTTGTGTTTTTTTTTTCTGAGCGTATTACGTTACTTCGTTGCGCCTACTATACTTGATTACTAATATAATTGTTTGTTTGAATGAGTTTTTGTTTTTTTTTTTGTTCTATCTGCTGAATACTTCAAATTTTCATTATTATAAAAATCAATCTTCTATCAGAATCTATTCTGTGTGTGTTTGTGTGTTTTTTTATTCTTAGGTTCCTCTGTTCACCCCTAATTTATACTCTCTCTTCCACCTTATTTCATCCTGGCCTAGCACTTCTGTTTCATATAATCTATATTTTCGTTGAACGTTAATAATTCGGTTTTTTTTTGTTGTTTGTTGCTTGTATTGCTCAAGGCGAGCCTCAAATCTATGAATATGGAAAACGAGCGTGTATGTTTTTTTTCTAATAGTTACTGATTGTGAGATTATTTTTGTGTGAGTTCCGTGAAACGTGTGTGTGTGTGTGTGTTTTACTGCGAGTCTTATACACTGTGGAGCGTTCAACTCTGGGGCGTTAAGTGCTGAAGGGTCCGGTCTAACATCGGAATAGTAGATTTCCATTAAATCCCACAAGTACAACACCTGGTTTCTGGGGTAAACTAAATCACAGCTAGCCAGCCAGTAAGCCTTGCAACACGTTATGAAGACCATAGAAGAAGAGGTGTTGCTGGATGCGTTGAATGGTAAGGAGGTCTTGCTTTATATACAATATTTCCTTTAATCCCTAGACTAACATCTTCCTTTTGTTCGTCTGCTTTGTTTTTGTTTTAGGATGCTGCACCCTAATAGCTCTTCTCCCATAGGATACCGTAGGAATTTCAAATACTGTTTTGAACACCGAATGGAATGTGTCTGACAAAATAACGATAAAACTGCATCTTCAGTGTTGATCACGTGTATTTGCTCGGGACGATGCAATTGAAGTAACCCTCCGCCCACTTAGCCCCGGCAAAAAAAAGACTAGCACGTCTAAAAACCCGACCACTTCCGTGACAGTTCGCGATAGTTTTGTCGGTTTTTGCGGTTTAAAACACTACGTTAGCCTTCGGTAGAAGACACGGTTTTGCACTTACATGTTGTTTTTTTGTTCTACTGCAGTTTTATGGCTGTTGCATGTATGTGTGAGTATGTTTGTCTGTGTGTTTAGTATTCGCTTATCGATTAACAGTTTGTTCACTCCCGTCCATTTTAAAAACCGCTCGGTCAGGGAGGCACGTCTAAGAGAATGCTAGGCGTTTGTACGCACCGTGAGTGAAAAAAGTAACGATAGTACGCAAAAAGGAACACGACTGTGGTTTCCACATGGCGAGAACAAATGACTCCAAGCAGCGCACAACGTGGCACAAACAACAGAATTTGCACTGGAGCAGTGACTCCCGCTGCTAGAACCGCTGGAAGGCATTTGCTATGTGCGCACACATCTCTGGTGGAACGTCTAAATATATCGGATCTGATAACGTTCCGGACGTTGCACTCCGTAGCAAAAGACAAGCCATTAAACTTTAACAAACACAAAATCAACTACCGACGGAACGGAATGATTCTGTGCCGCTTCACAATACAGTCCGCCTTATGGGGTAGGTGTGTTTTGTTAGTGAATAAGATGTTCGCGAACACTTGCAGCGTTAGTAGTAACCGTCCGTAATGCGGTTTGTTTTTAAATCAGTGCTACCTGATGCACCCAGCTGTGAGACTGAGCCAAACGCAGGCAGCACAACTTCTTAAGCGATGGAATTGAATAAGTTAGATTGGTCTGCTGAGCTAAAACGTACCCCCCATTTATTAGGCAGCACGCGTTATGTATGCATGTGGTTTCGTGTGTAGGTTAGGTGCGCTGGTTTGAGAGAAGGTGGAAGGATGTCAAGATGTGTCAAGGTGTGTGAAGATGACCAGTTCCATTAAAAAAGTTACTACTTAGATTAATACACTACTAGCCAATTAACAGCCAATCCGGGCTGCATACTTACTTAACAGGCATGGCAACGTGTGCATGCACGTGTGTGTGTGTTGTGTCTGGCGTGAATGTGGATAGGTGTCGGTGTAGGTTTATATTAGTTCTGTTAGGTGTACGGGGACTCTAGAAGGATACACATCTCGGGTTCCAAATCCACTTGAAAAGAAAACACCTGTTCCGTTCTCCATCCTCTTGCGACGTCCAACCACACATTATAGTATGGGTTTGGCGATGTAAGGCTTCGCCGTCGTTGTGGCAATCTCCGACATCTTAATGTCGATCGGTACGCGCGTATCGTAGAGTGTTGGTGCCTGCAGAATTATCCCTGCCGTGCCGAACACGACCGCTATCGTGAAGATCCACAGAAACAGCCGATCGAGAACCATAGCGACATACTTCCAGTCCTCCTTGACCTGTGGATAGGTGATCCGTATTAAGTAAAGATATTAAGAGTTAAGATTGTCAGAATATCTAAAGTGCAATAACGGTTAAAACTATTAAGGAGAGTTGGCCGTCTACATTGGACAATCTTGAAGTTTTTTGAAATTCGGAAACGCCAAGAAGAGTGGCGTCGTGCCTTATTAGCTCTTATAAATGCTAGAGCACTGATTAACACTAGAGGGATTAGACCAAGTTAAACCAAGCTATTAAGCTATCTTTACGATAACTTTGTTCTTCTCACTCCCATGCAGAAGCAGAAGGGTGAAACATCGGTAGATGTAGTAGGGTAAAAATCTCTGAAGGATTATCGACAGTAACTCTAGCTATTTCCAGTACCTACCCTTGAGCTTTCTTCCTCTTTCCGTGTGTGGTCTGCAATGTACGTCACACCATCCATCGCCTTGGTCAGCTCGGGACATTCTAGCCACCGGTTGCGGTTCTGGCCTGTCTTGTCACCTTTACCACCGGATGCCGCCCCCGTCGGTACCGTCGTGCCCGTATCGGTTGTGTTGATAATCATCCCGCTCGGCAGCACATTGGTGGGCAGATTGTTGTTCAGCGGTACCGCGACACCATTATCGCCCAACAATAAATCGGCTGCCGTCGCACCGGTAGTAACAGCGGCCGTAGCCGCCTGTTGCAGATCGTTCAGGAACAGACTGTTGCAGCAGCTCAAGTGACCGCCACCAGTTGTTGCGGTACCTTTCAACATCAGGTTGGCGTTTGCCTTGCTGTCGTTTGTGTTGGCCGCTGCTAGGCTCTTGTGAAAGGTGCTGTTCGGATCTAGTAACCCCGTTCCGGTAGTAGCACCGGTAATGGTGGTACCGTGCTGTGGGTTCGGTACCGCCGTACTAGCCGTACTGAGCAGATTAAAGTTGATCGGTGACATCGGCGAGTTGTGATGGTTGTGGTCGTGATATGGCAGTGGCATGTCATCCATCAGGTCCATGCCACGGACGAGCGCGTTATGGTGATGATGGTGATGGTGTCGACCACCGCCCGACCGATGATTGTGAAGATGCGTCGGGCTACCGTGCAGTCGGCAGGTATTGAGGCTGCATTCATCCAGAACAAGATTTAGTTAGCGCGGCACAGGAAGATTAACAGTGTGTTAACAATTAAGGGCGAAAGCCTCAACGAGGTTGTATTTGCAAACGGTAACACTGCAAGCCTTACTGTCACGGAAACAGCCATGAAAGCAAGGGATCGGATAAATGACTCATTCCACACCACACTACAACGGAAACAAGCAACATTGCCACACAGGTCCTTCCCGATATTATTCACCATTGCTGGCGTGATGCGGAAGAACGTTTATCAACGGCGATAATCGGAACGGAAAAGACGAGCAGTAAGAAAATCAACAATAAAAACAAACATCCAAATACAAGGATTCTCGCTGATGTTATGGGCCACTCGGAAGCGTATAGGAATATATACATTGGAGGTTTAGATATTGGGCGTTATATACCCCGCAGATGTCTGCAAACAAAATCCAGCAGAAGGTACAACCAAATGGAGGAGTTGTTGAAGGTAAATGGACGGCAATATGGGGTATGAACGAAACTAACAACAGCATTTCAAAATTGTGAAGGGAAGTAATTAACAAAACACACAGACACACATAACACACACAAGTAATCAGTAACTAGTAGGCGCAGACAATGGCGATGGTGGGCAAACATCATGCGAGATGATACAATGAATGTTTTGTACAGATGATTGGTGGAGAAATGGAGTTGTAATAACAATAATAATAAGTAGGATTGAGTCTTGACACGGTGAAGTGCGCCGCTAGAACGCGTTTCGATGACTCTACAGCAAATGCTGCTAAGCATAAGCTAGGGAACAATTTCTCGGCGATCGTTGCCCCTGTAAAGAATGTCTACATCAAACAAACACACAACACATTTCATCAACGGATAAAGCGAGGATATTGGTGATATTGGAGCACCCAAAAACTGCTTGAACGCAAACGCGATACATTGACACCAATCAACTAGATCAAAGGCGCATGTACATCTTGATGAAGCTGATGCTTCTGCATGATTCGATGCGATATGAGCTTTGGCCATACGGACATATCCTTTCATCGATCGAGTACATCTCCATTAGAAGCTTATCACGCATAAACGTTGAACAACACAACAAACATCAAAATAATGCACATATCTACACTCTCAACAACAAACAGAAAAAAATTACAAAGACACGTTAGCAAACGCGCACATTCGCTCGGGAAATTACACACACACACGCATATTGCGTAACCAGGCGTCTCCACCCTTACCTTTCACTGGAATCGAGCAAATGGTGATCAAGCAGTACCGACGGATCGAATGCGATCGTGGGCGGAAGTGGTGGAATATGGTCACCGAGGCTGTTGCACGAACGCAGCATGAACCGCTGAGAGGCGGCACTGTTTCGGCACGTTTCGTTGTGACCGGAAAAAAGAAGATACATTGTACAAGATACACTAGCGTACCGACTTGGGCAACTTGGACATCGGATGTCCGGGCAGGGAGTTGACGTTCGATGGGACGCACGGGAATGCAGACGAGGCAATGGAGAAAGATGCTCCAAGATGGAGGGAGATGTGGGTTTGGACATCGACCCGTCCTCCCCCCCCCATACACACACACACACACACACCCAAACTAACATGTGGTACCATTGATTGTGTGAGGCGAACTTACCTGAAGTGATGGAGCGGTTGGTAGATCGGGCGACGCATGACGAGCAGTTTGGGCAAATGGTTGATGAAGATAGTCCTCACCCACGGTGCCATCGTATGGGTTTGGGGCGACCGGAAATGAATGTTGAGCACGATCACAGTCACACATATACTGGAACGATAAGATGGCAATGTGTTGAGTGTGGCAGTACACCCGTTGCAGCAGTGCTCGGTGTAACCAGACGAATAATAGGGAAAAGGATATATCTATGCTGTAACGGAAGTGTGCTCTTTTAAATATCTGGGCATTAGCGAGGAATTCTATCTAGGATATTCAATAACTGGACGGCATGGCGTACAAGGTTAACGCGATTAAGCGTAAAAACCATTTACATATAAAAAAAAAACTCGCTTCTCGACGCTTCAACAAACCGGAACCGGAAATGGATTTTATCTCAACCGCAACCACAGCACCACACGCTACGCCAATTCAGGGTGGATTTGATAGAAGCCGCCCGCCGGAAATTACCGGATGTGAAGCGTCGGGTCTGCACCTACCTGAACGTGTCCAGTATCATCGTGAACAGGACGAACTTGCCGAGCAGCGGGACCACCAACGATGTGGGCGGAATGATTTCCGCCAGCAGCAGGAAAAACACAGTCAACGATAGCAGAATGGATATGCTTAACGATACCTGTACGGCGGGATGTGAACGGATGAGATACGAAGAATGGGAAGGCTTTTAAGTAAGTCGGACGAGTGACGACGAGCGGAAGTGCATCCTTTTAGGGCTCCACTTTTGCCTACCTTTTCACCGCTGTCCGATGGCAGATAGAACACCAGTATGGTGAGGAAGCTGATGCCCATGCAGGGTATGATAAGGTTGACGGTGTAGAACAGCGTCTTGCGGCGCATTGTAATGTTGAACGTAATGTCGAGGTACGGTTCGTCACAACACGTGTAAAACTTTTCATTTCTGTGGTTGGGGGGAAAAAAACAAATGCAGTTAGCAGGTACGCTCCAGACAGGGGCGGTCACTATAAAACTCCTCCGTCGCTCACCTTACGGCTGGCACCTCCAGAATGTCCCATTCAACGGACGTGTAGAATTCGGACAGATCAACACCCACCTCGACGACGTTCGTTTCGTTCATTTCGTCAATGTGTCGTAAATCCACCTGCAAATATGGAGAGATCCGAGTTATTTTTTTGATCCACGGTTCAGACTATCTAACAGAGGACGCAACCAGACGTATATATCATCCGCTATATACCTGAAATCCATCGTACGTCCAGCTGCCGAACTTCATCACGCACGTCTGCTCATCGAACGGAAAGTACTCGACGTCGATTTCGCACGAACTTTTGTAGATGGCCGGCGGACGCCATTCCACCCGGCCCGTGTAGTTAAGCGTTGCCTTCGTGGCGAGCGTCACCTCAAAGTTGCCGTCCGCATTGTTGTACAGTACGATGTCCGGTCGCCAGATGTGATCGGAGGGTACATGCAGCATCTCGACGCCACCATACTCCTTCGGTTCCCACTTCAGTTTGTAATCATACCACGTCTGCTCCACCCACAGATTCGTGGTCATGATTTGGTTCTTCAAGTTCTGGAAGTCGCTCAAAAACATGGGTGGAGTTGTTCAGATGTGTTTTTTTTTTCTTCTGGTTGAATTCAGACCACCTGCAAGGTTTCACTTACCACATCGATCAGCTGGGACAGCTTAAGCTTGATTTTGACCGTCAGCGCATCGGTGACATTTACTACCGGCCGGACAAGCTTGTTGTAGTTACTGAGCAGATCGTCGTACAATCGTTTTGCATCCGGGTTGCCACCACACACTGCAAAAGTATATACCATCGAGCAGAGCATCGAACGATGTAGCACAGCGCAAACTTGAGCGTTCCTGTTAACTTACCGGAAACGACGGCAAATATCGTAAAATATACACCGTGTAGTAGCCTCATCGCATTCCCCCTCGCTGGTGCTACCAATCCTCACCTATTCTATGTACTTTTCGCTACCGTTCTGCACCCTGAAGGAATACGTGCTATACACCTTTCCTATCTATGAACTTATCTTACCAGGAGAGTGAGCACTTCAGGATGACGGCTGATATCTCGTCAATGCGAATAGGCTAGTCTTCAAATGATGGTTTCGCAAGTCGGCAACAGATACCGACGTTAGAAACAGGGAGAAAGAGATGATGGTAGTGCGTGTCTTACGAGATGAGCAGTTGATAACGATTGTCTGTCGTTTTATCGGGTCGTGAGACTTGCAGTCGATGCAGAAAAAAATCAAGAAACTTTCACCCGACGCTTCTAAATTGTGTGCCTCACGGTCAATGAACAACTACGACCCGTGTCGTTCCAAGCCCTGCCTACCCTTTTCGCAATGGGTGTGAGCTGAATTTGAGCAATGGGTTTTGAGCGTTTGATGCTAGATCCTTCCCCCACATCGAATTCTCAAATCTACTTTTGTGCGTCGTCTATTTTACTCGTTTTGTTTATCGCCGCTTTGATCGCTTCCACCGGGTACGACGAAATTGAATTCGTTGGTGCGTGTGCGAGATGATACGGCTAGGCCCCAAGCCCGGACTCGCTAGGCCCTATTGCTGAACTAAGAGAAATTTTTGCAGAAACATTTTGCAAACACACCGAGAGCTGGCAAAAAGGACGCTGGACAATGATGTCGTGGGTTGAAGGGGGTTGAACGCGTCGATATCCTCTGGTCAAGAAGTGATCATTGTACCTGCAAAGGAAGATGTAAACGTTGGCAGAAGTATAGCACACAACACCCGCACACACCCGGTGTGTGGGTTGAGAATATCGGCAAAACATCGAAAAGGCACCGCACCATAAAGAAATGTATCACATTACAGAGGACTTCAACCATCTCAAATTGCTTGGACTGCGAGCAAGCTGAAATGGAGGGCGCTAGTCCATTCAAGGCAAACACCCCGCAAGACTGGTGAAGGTTAAGAACACTATAGCCACACCAAAGCGCGAAAAGTGGTACTTCTCATACTTAGGCGAAATTAGCGAACCTGGGGGAACCTCTCAAAACCCCCGTACAAATAATGGCATCTTGTTGCTATAGGTTTCACTTGTGCCATCTCTTCGTCCCAACCGTAAAGCGAATTTTATACCAAAAGTGCTACTACTGTTCGACACGACGGACCACGACTCTATCCTCTTATTCGCATTATCCAAAATGCGGCTCACGTTGGCTCCTTTCGTTGGCATACCGTCCAATGTAAACATTATTAGATTAACGTACACTATAAACATCAGGCACGAATTTGCACACATTTGCCGTACAGAGTCCGACGCGGCACAAATAACAACGCCAAGAAAGATACCACGCGAAGCGAATTTATGCAGAGAGGTAGCACTGAAACCACCGAAAAGCTTTTCCGACGGAGGTGGGGACGAACCTTCGTGAGATACCACCTATCACACCGCCAAGTTTTCTTTGTCTTCGGTTGGGTAGATTGTATGATTAATTCTTTTTTGATTGTTGACCGAGTTTCTGGTAGCACCACAGTCGCCTTTCCGCCTATTGCATTGCCGACCAGCGTGCAGCGGGGGACGCCGACGAGCCAAAAACGCGTTTTGTTGTACACACGGGACACCACAAAAGCACCCTTTTATGTCAACACAAGGATGCCGAATGGTATCTCTCGCCTTACGAAGGGCCAGCTATATTGGGTCTCGTATATACAAATTCTAGGCCAGCATCTACATAGAACGTGTTGGTGCGGTTGAGCGCACTAGCGGGAAAATGTGGGATAAAAAAAAAAGAGCTGGCATGGAAATCACTCTCTCACACACTTTCATACACACTCACACAACCGTTCGCATTCCGTTCTTAACACCAGAGGCACTGAAGCGAGCCTTCTTCGATTAGGGACACAGAGGCACAGGTTATGGATATCCAATCAGCGCCCAATCTCTTCTCTTCGCTTTTCGCTTTATGGTTCAATTCCCGTGCTATGCTCCGGAGGATGTGGGACGGTAGGAAGGGGGGGGGGGGGGGGGGGGGCTAGGGGGAGTTCTGGGCCCTTTGAATCTTCTCTGCCCTGCCACCTTTTATCAGCTATAAACCACCAACAAATTTAGCTCTACCCTGGGTGCGATCCATGAATTGTATGCCTGCGAATAGTCCAGAGGTGCGTTGCGAGCTAATGGTATTCTTGCCGTGGGATAAAACTTTGTTATCAGGACATTGTTGGGGCAGGACTGCGCGTCAACTTGCGCTTGCCTAGGTCAGCGGAATCGACACAAAGGACGATTAGAAGCAACAAACCGCAACAAGAGTGGCAAATAAACACATTGCTTTTTTTCCTTTGCGAGGTGAGTTGTTGCACTGATCGCTTGTAGGTTTTTGGGAAAGCAATTTATGCATTTTTATTTCTTCTCGGTAAGAGAAGTCGTGCACAAACTAGTTCGGTACTAGGTAACGACCTCCAAAAACTTGATGTCTACAACTTCGCGCTGTGTGTGCGCCTCCAGTTTTGCAAAGCCCTGGTTAGGGATTCCAACCAAATCGAAAAGCACATCGTCGAACCAACACATAACTAGCCTCTGTTCACTAAAATGAAAGCACATTTGTCCACACGGTGGATATGGCGGACATTGGTACCGCAATAGTTACGTTAAGTGGAAAGCACTTCGCTGCAGCAGTAACAGAAACGACTTCACACTGGAAGAGCTTGGTGTGCTCCTAATGGCAGCATAACGATAGGAGGCACGGTATACATATATTTCTGCGTTTTCTGATATCGGTTCTGGGCAGGTATTGGGGGGTCGCGAATGCGCATGTCGCGTCCCATACCAAGCCTCCCAATGGTCCCCACCATTCAACCACCAGCGCGCATCCTTGCACACTGTGTCACACAGCGGGAAAACGGTCGTGGGTCAACAAAAAAAAAAACAAGCAACGAAAGAAGAAACGAACTGTGCTAATACACCTCTGATAAGAGGACGAGGTGTTTTCGGAAGCTGTCATGAATAAAGCAAAAATGTGCCACTTTCCGCCGATGCCGACTGATAAGCGTTTAAGGTGGGGAGCTAAAGAGGAGGGCAACAATGCGACAAAACCCCCTACCTTTTTTAACGCTACTCTCGCGATAGTTTCGCTTCTATCAATCAGTAAGGATCAATCAAGCGCTTGCCGAATTGGTTTTCCTGTTGTTTGACTATAAAAGCCGCAAGTGTCACTGATCAACGGACGCATGAACGGAATGGGTAGGTAGGAGTGGGAGGAAGCGAACTAGCGGAGTACAGGAAGGATCTGCAGCATCTAAATATGCTAAACACGTGTAGTCTTCACGAAGAGATGCTATGAAATTTTGATCACTGTTCCTCCTGTGAAGCAGTCGTTCATTTCCATAAATGTAAGCGAAATTTCGGCTTACAACGATGTAAATTGGGAGTCAATCAGTTTGGGATATTAACCTATACTATAGCCTACCTGTTCATCTCCCATACATTATGTTGTTTTTGAAAGATTTTTTTTATATTTCCACCAAAAATCTCGAAGGACTATGCTTATACTCGGTAAAGGATACTGGTCAGTTCCCGAACAAGATCCATTGATGAAGTTTGCTCGGACATCCACCAAATGATGTTTATGCATGTATAAAATAAATATAGAGCGAAAAATTAATCATTTTAAGTGATGAATAAAACATTGAATATTATGCTCAATATGCTCTAGCTGATTATGATTGCAGCTATCTTGAATAATAATAAGCAATCTTCTTGATTATTGTTTTTTTTAAGAAAGCACATTATTTTTCTGTCCACACTAAAGGGTAGAATTAAAGAATCCATGCTTGCTCTCATTTTATTAACATATTTTTTAAAATAAAACGGACAACCTTTTATGCTGAATTTAGTTGTTTTGGTAAAACGCAATCATGCAACGCTGACGTTACATGGTTTGACAGTTCGGTCCCGCTATGTTGTCATTGCGTGGTTGGGTTTCCGCTCAGCTGTTACCAGCTGTCAACTGGACGGTGGTCATTTAAACTGGTACGCGCGAGCGAGAGAGTGACCTCGGCTGCGAAGGTTGAGCGAGACAGCGTGCCTGTGTTTATGCATCGGTAAGGCAGAGTTCTCAGTACCGTAGTATTCGTATGCAGCATCGGTCGCAGTGAGGTTACCATCGCAGTAGCAACAGCAGCTAGTGGCCAGGGAAGGGCAGGTAAATATCGGTGGGGTTCAACAAACGGTGCGGAGTACCTTTACGTAGGGTGTGTGTGTGTGTGCAAATCGTGTGAAGTAGTTTGACGCACCTTCTCGGCTCTTAAATTGCATTCCCTACAATAGGGAAACAAAGAAAATGTGTACAGGCCAGAGTGCGTAGCTTACCTTTGGGTAAGAGCAGTTCCCAAACTCCATTGTACCAGCCAGCTACCTTTCAACGTTCGTCGAACCACGGGGTGTGTGTGTGTGTGTATGTGTGCATTCATGACCCTTGGAGGAAAGCCACATCTTAAATTTCACGCGAATCTGCTAGAATAAGGAATGATTCTTCTCTGCAGCAGCAGCACCACAGGATTTTGATTGTTTATTTATGCATTTCATTCAAAATACCCCAAAAATGTACATTGTACAGTGACATAAACCTTCGCTTCCGCGTACCAAATCCATTGCCAAAAACGACTAAAAGCAAATCCTCTTTCATCGCTACAGTCGCTGGTGAGCTCCATTGAAGTGGGACTCTATGAAGATTATCTCCTATGTGCTCAGGAAAAAGATGCTAATCGTCTGCAGATTGCAAAACCACAGCCAACTGTGACGTCACACGGGTACAAGCAACTTCCGTTTTGGTAAGACGTTACAAGCCACACAAGCGCGAGAGTGGGATGCACAATGACACTTCTCTTCCCTCTGCCCTCTTAAAAGGAAACTAAGGGCAGGAGGTGGCCCCAGAGAGGAAGGAAGGGTGTAGGCGAGTGGACCCTCCATTTGTTGTTTGTTTGTTGCGTGCAGTTTGCAATGGAGCAATAGTTTTGCTACGGCTGCAACGGCGATTTGTTCGTATCGTGTTGAAATATCCCCTTTCCAACCAAACTCCGCACCAAACGCACTACATAACCGTGCGTATGTACGTTTGTGTGTGTATTATGTTGTGCTGGAAGAAAATGCGGAAGACTCCCTTCCTCGAGACAGCTGAGAGAATGGGAAATGTCAATAACGTAATATGGGAATAGTACGCAATATTCCATCTGGTTGCAATGATCCAGTGGCTAATGCGCTGCTTCAACGCAAACTTCGTTCGCTAAAGGTCGTTTTCCTCGTGGTAAGGCTGACATCGTTGTGTCGCCTTATCATCCATAAACTTCGTGTTGCCTTTTTCCGTGACTTTGTGCAGTGGAGAGTGAATCAGCGCACATAACCCGTGGTTTCCCTTCTAGGGGCACCGATCGTTGCACCATCGGGAGATCTCGTTTGCTATTTCCATTCTAACGATATCATTCCTTTTTTATGCGTTTGGGACTGTGTCTGTTCCCCAACCACCAGCAAACGTTCGTTTCCGTCCGCATGCAGGGGCTGTTGAACGCGGGACACTAAAGGCTAACCATCGTTGTCCATCAGCGCGGCTCGACAACTCCTAACAAACGCATAAGATGTACGAACAGTGAAACACCTGCCCACTCCAGCTGTATTAGCGTTCCGTGTGTCTTCCCGACTCGTGGATCGGATCGAGAGACCTCGTTTTATGTTACTTTCTGTTCATTTTATCACCTTATTACCAACCACTGAGATATCGAGGCCCGGCCCACGGAGAACACCTTGCAGGCAGACATCAACCGAATGCATACGTCGCAGTTTAGGAGGTAGGTTACCCGTTTAGAGTTGTATATTCTATACACCATGACGTAGTCGCGAACTAGATTTGTCCACGACACTCCCCGCGATTATCCGGTCAAACCAGATGTGCAACAACGTGCGGCAAACGTGTTCTTGCCTTGGCTACGTTTGAAACATAAGGGTACTTTTCCGTTGAAAACAGTAAACGTACCTCTCACATGGACCCTTCGGGGAAGATCTTTTGCTCCCAACGCTGTTTCTAACGATGCATCCTCAAATGAGGCCATAGAAACAAGGTAGTGTACCACGTGAAGCTGAATTACATGAGTAATGTTTTCATTTTCAAATAGTATAATTCATTAATGCGTACAATATCCAATATAGTAATGCAACTTGTTGTATTAATAAGAATGTACAATTTACGGGTTTTAAATGTCTCGATAGATATTCGGTCAAATCTCACATCACAATATGTGTATTGAAAGGGAACTGATCAGTGAGTTACCGTATGAATTTCTTCTTTAATATCATTTGGTTTTCTTAAAAGTGTTGTAAAAGTAACGCTTGACCTGTTGAACAATTACATAAAAGTAACGCATCAGGTTCAATGATTTAAAAATTTTGGTTATATCAGCTCTGTTTAACTCTGTTCTAGAAGCAAAAATTGTATGAAAAAATATAAGGTAAATCATCCAGACAAGTTTTGGGCTCCGAAACATTTGTTCGATACTTACCCCATCACTTACTCTTAGACCGAATCCTTATGTTATGTATTATATGATATTTATGTGTTGTTTTATTTTCATCTTTTCTTTCCTCTCGCATGTTGAGACTCAAGTTGTGATTTTACCAACATCGACAAACCCTGCAACACTAGCTGCTAGCGCTTTTGCGGGTACCGAAGGGCGTTAAATATAGCTGTACGCGCATTCAGCTTCCAGAGGAAAAAAAAAACAAAGCAAAAACGCTCCCTCCGCAATCAACCATCAAACGAATACGAAATCATTTTTGGCTCAAACAAAACGCGCTCGCGCTGAATCGAAAATTCTACCGCTCAAACATGTCGTCCAGCTGCTGCGGCACAAAGAAACAGAAGCTTAACGGGAACTACTCCTCCGCCAACGGTTACTGTACGTCTACGGGCAATACGGGACGGACCAGCAACGGTGTCGTCGAAGGCACCCAGAACAATCACAGCTATTACGGCCGGGGCTCTGGTAGTAGCGGCAGCCAGCAGCAACAGCAGTCGTCCTCATCGTCATCTTCGTCATCATCGTCGTCATCGACGGCGGCCTACAATGGCTATCTGATGAACGGTCACGGTAGCCATCTGCCGCAGCAACCCTCGATGATCGGTTCGATGCCGGAGATGTGCTTCTTCTGCTTCGAGGTGCTGTACCGCGAACTGCACAACCTAGAGGAACCACGCACACCGTGCTTTACCAATGATCCATAGTAAGCGAGCGTTTTTGTTTTTTCAATCCTTCCTTAATCATAGATGGACATTGCAGGTTAAAATCTGAACGTTTCTTTTTTTTTGTTACTGTTACAGTCCACTGTTTGTGACTTGGAAAATTGGCAAGGATAAGCGGCTGCGCGGCTGTATCGGTACCTTCAGCGCAATGCGTTTACATTCAGGTGGGAGTAGCAGAGTAGGATATGATCGTCACATCTCTAAGCATTAGTTAATTCTCACGGTTCTTTTTTATTTAACAGGTCTTCGCGAGTATGCAATAACAAGTGCTTTAAGAGACTCTCGTTTCTCGCCAATCACCCGTGATGAGATCCAAAGACTGACCGTCTCGGTGTCAATCCTTCAAGGCTTCGAGGAGGCACGCGGTTACCTGGACTGGACGCTCGGCATTCATGGCATCCGGATTGAGTTCTACAACGAGCGTGGTTCCAAACGCACCGCAACCTATTTGCCACAGGTTGCTACGGAGCAAGGTAGGATTTTTTTTGTTTTGTGTTTTTTTTGCAGCAAACTCGAGATATTGAATTTTTGGAAATATTTCCCAGAACTCTTGATATTTTCCCATGAACTCTTGATATTTTCCCATGAACTCTAGCTATCTTCCCAAGAAATCTAAAAATCTTCCCATGAACGCTATTCAATAAGAATGCGTATATTGCAAGTAACTCTATTTTCTTCCTTTTTCCGAACAAAAGGCTGGGACCAAACGCAGACGATCGATTCGCTGCTCCGGAAGGGTGGCTACCGGGCTCAGATCACGTCCGAGATGCGCCGCTCGATCAAGCTAACCCGCTACACCTCACAGGAGTGTCAAATGTCGTACAACGAGTATCGCGATCTGCTCGAGAAACAATCTCACTACCACGGCCAGCTCTGTAAGATGCAATGCTAACATCATCAACCGAACCGCGGCACAACAAGCTCACGGCGTTGCCATTCTTCATCATTATTATCTTACCAAAATGGGTTCGCGTTCCCGTCTAAGTTGGGCATACGATATATAACTTGAAATTGTCTATTTAAAAAACTATTCATGTTCTATTTCATTTTTATTCATGTTGCTCAACCTAATTACTATTATTTCATTCTCTCTCTGTCTCTCTTCTCGGCGCAACGACCAACTAGGTCATTTCTGGCCTACTGGGCTTATTTTACCACGTAACCGGATCCTTGCTACGGGGGATTGGATCGGATGGGATTTTATCCATTTGTCCAGTCCGTTCGTTTGAAGACCGGGTCGTCCCGGGACTATTTCATTCTAGGATGATCAAATTATGCTTGACCTTTTGTTGTCTTGCAGTTTTTGGTTACGACCCTTTTACCGCTTTTTATTTTAATGAGTTTGAGCGTACAAGAGTTGGATTCACTTTTTGCTTCGCTTTTGAATTTCTAATTCCCGCTTTTGAAAAATTAATTTTATTTTTTTAAAATTGATATCCATGTACAAAACTACACACACTGTCAAAATTTTCAAATCCAATTCAATTCAAACCATAACTCGCGACAGGATTGAAAACTTCCGGATATTCAGGTATCAAAAGATGTTCGACAACACTCGCCGTTCGGCATCACCACATTGGTTTCTGTGTCTAATATCGTGGATGACTCCACATGCCTGACAACAAAGCTATTTTGCACCAGGTGTTCCAACATCACTCCATCTTAGTGATGTGATGCGTTGCAAAGCAGGACGGTGCAGTGTTGTTCGAATTATCCTATAGCTGAATAATCAGCCCTTCGTAAAGACGAAGAACACGCAATCCAGTCATGTTTTGAACACCGGAAACCCCCGGGCTGACTGTTGCCAGTCTCGTGCATTACCGACTATACTAATAGAACGACCCAACAACGTGTGCATCTACACGGTACTAAACTGATACTATCTATTTGTTTGTGATTTTTCAATTACAAACATCGGTACAAAACCAAACCAATATTCTTACGCTTATCATTACGACGATGGGACTTGTGCAGCAACCCGGGTTTGCATCATTAGTGTGTTCTAATTTTAAGCTCTATTTTTTATTCAAAAACAACGGTCACGCCGTATTGATTGTAACTATTGGTAACTTAATCTATGGTACAATTCTCATTCGTTTGAAGACATTTCCTTCTCCAAACCGTAAAAGGACACCTTATCTCGGATGTACTCGGCCGTAGCTCTAAATTTTGTATGCGATTCATTTGTTTTTAAATTTTACTTCTAATATCCCTCATCCCCTTAATTTGCACTACTCAGAGGTGAAAACTCAAAAGAATTCTTAATACCCAGGCTAATTTGCTAAGCGAACCAACGGTTCGTTAATGTAGCAGTAGACGTGGGGGTTGATAACTATTGTTTGTCTATTCTAAGGTATGAGCATAGGTTAAGGAATAATCGATCATAACGTTTACGCTAACTGATTACGCTAGTACCGTATACCGTGTTTAGAGGGCGGCAACAAATAACTGCTACTGTTACGCTGGTTAAGGTATCCCTTTTTCAATTCAGCAAGCCCTGAGTGCAGACCACATGCAAAGCAGAACCGAAAATGTCACATAGCCGTGAGAGTTCTGAACCTCTCCATGCCGTTCAACCAGCAAATCGGTGCATTTTCACGAAACGTTTTCGTCTAGCTGCAAGTGCTAATGAATAAACAAAAGCAAAACAAAAAAATCCAAAATTCCCAACCCCACTCTAAAGCAAACCAACATTGATAATTGATAAGCAAATTAAGCATATAACTACAAAAAAAAAAAAAAAAAAAAACAATGCGAATTCCCAAGCAGGCCGGAAAAGTAAAACTAACAAAATAATAACACACAAATGCAAAGAAATGTTGAATGTGCGAAGGACGAAACAAAAAACATACAAAAAAAAAGATGTTATACTATTAGACATACGTTTATATTTTTTCCCTCTAATAGGATGCGATAAACTTAAACAGAAGAAACGTTGTGAGAAAATTAGATAGCGAGAGTGCGCGTGTGAGTAAGAGAAAAAGAAGAAGAACAAAAAAAAACCAGCAGGTGATAATGTGATTGCACTTCACTGCCACATTACTTTAAACTAAGGATGGGAGGCAATTCGAACGCATCCCAAGGAACGACGGAGCACCGGATGACGCTCTGCGATGGATGGTTTGCCGATGCACGACGATCCTGCCGAGTTTCGCGGATGAAAACAGATATTTATCTATATTCCTTCGCGCTTGGGTACGTTATGTCTATGCTTCTGGTTTGCGCACGCCTAGAACAGTGCATCCGGTGCGCGTGTTTCTTGGATGAGACATGCCCGTACAGCGTCCCGCAAATTCGATTAATTCCAATACAGTGGAGAACGGTGTTGTTTTAATAAAAATAGATTCTAAAACCCAAAACCCCCGGCGTGTTTATACTGTTTGTATTTCTCTAAGAGTAGATAGCGCGAGAAGCATTTTCCTCTCGTCCGGGACTAAGAGATGTTCTTCTGCCTCATGGCATGAAGCAGAACAGGAGCTCCTCATTTATAAATAGAATAGTCGTCTTTCTGTTATGTGTAAGCTGTCGGACACACTGACGTTTTGATTTGTGTTCGATAATTCTGCCTCAGATTCATGAAACTGAACTTGTGTGACACTGAACCTCTTTATAATGACTCTTGAACTGAAGATTCATGTGAACTTCTTTTAAGATCTTTGACAGTGATTCTGTCCACAATTTTTTAACGAAATTCGCAATTTCATGTTCTGGTTCTAACTGAATCAAAGTGTCGTAATTTATTGATCGCTGTAATAGTAATAGAGATGCAAAAGGTGCAGCTATAACTTTCCATTCGTTGATATCTCTGAGAGATGAGGCAGAGTTTGCCATTCTTGAATCGGTAGATTACACCACACGGACATAACAGGAAAAAAACATAATGTATCTAAGTCTGGTATGGCACATGATGAACGGAGATGTATTTAAAACTTAAACCTAAACCGACGGAGACATCAACGAATGAGAAGAGAGGAGACACAAACGGTTTGACCCAAACCGATGGAGAGAACCGAGATATCAACGAATGACAAAAGAGGATAAGAATAACTCTTAAAAATTGATTATTTCAACATATGAATAGAACGAATCCAAATATTTGTGTAGCTTAACAACAGCTTGTGAGCTAGGACTCCTGAGATCAAGATTTCCTCGTCTAACAAGTGTCACTACAATAAGCTACATGATGATGAGTCAGAGAACGGAATTGGAGCTTACCAGAAGCCTTCGTGTGTTTAACATCTAGCAATGTTTAATAACAAAGCACATTTGTAACAAGTGTTGTAAGTTTTACTTCATCTTTATGAAGATGATGTGATCCTTTCCCAACATTGTGGTTTGTGGCGGAATGTCTAGAAAGTTGCCGGTGGAGAACTTCGAATGATTGGTGGACCGATATGACTGATGCAACCCAGATCGCTCTGTACATCATGTGTAGCGTAGCGATCCGATCCTTACATCTCGCGAATAGAAATGGCCGCCCTCCATCGTTATCTCGTTAAAAAAAAAAGCCGCGTCCCACGTCGGAACGTTGTTTCCGAGCCAAAGGCAATAACACGAAAAAAACATACAGATGAAAATAACATCAGGAACCAGTTACATCGCAGCGGAGAAGGTAAGGCACACGTTGACGAAAAATAAAACTAAAAACAAAACACAAGTTCGACCGAGCGGCGTAAATCCTCCAACCTTTGATTCCAAAGTCGAACCAGGCAACCGGATGGGGGAAAGGAAAGCACCAATAGCAATTGCAAATTGCAGTTGCACAACAACAGCAGAACTACACTGGGAAACGTTAACGTTATCCTTCCAACGAGCGTCCAATGGCAGGCATTATACGATGGCGGATCCGCCACTGGTGTATGGTTTGAGGTTAGAAAAATCGTCGTCTGACGACGCATGGACGGGCCCCGGAGTACAGGTTATTATTCGCAGTTGGTAAAACTCGTTCCGCCCGTGTTTTGTTGTTGTGCTGGCTTCCACACCCTCCCGCACCGACAAACTTCTTCCACTGCCGCACCCCCTTTCTCCCTCTGCACATTCCACCTTAGCCTTTCTTTTTGTTCTTCTGGTCTGTCACCTTATCCCTCCTCCCTCCTGTGCCGGATGATCCTCTTGTTGAATCCCTCCACTAGTGGCCGGGTAGATCTTGATGTCGGTTGATCCGTGCATGTGTGTTTGTAGCCGTTATAGGCTTAGCATGAGCTTTTCGATTTTTTCTTTCGATTGTTGGTGTTGTTTGGTTTTTGCATGCAAGTTAGCAATCGCCAAACATGGCGTCTCACCCTCGCACCCTGTCTTGTGGGGTGGTGCACCCTCCTGTGAGAAGGCTCTTCCGTTTTGCCCGATTCCACCGATCCATGCGGTGTTCCCAGCTCGCCAACAGCCGCATCAAACCCGCACCCGCCAGGTGGATTGACAAGATGGTGGATGGTGTGTCCGCAGTTGAAAAACAAACTTCGTTGCCCGTTGCTGTTGTCGTCGTGGTCGTTTGTCGTCGTCGTCGTCGTCATCGTCGTCATCATCGGCTATGTGCTGTGGAATCCAACTGGTTCGGGATGCTGTAAAGGTTTATAAACGCCCGCGACACCATGGTACGGCGGCTAGTAGTGAACTGGTATCCAAAGCGAACATCCCGAAATCGTATCAAACTGGATTTTTCCCTCGTTGACAGGACGGCAAAGCAATATTTCAACTGTGGAAGTATATGAAAAACCTCCCCCGAGTGCTGCATCAGTGTATTTTGATTTTGGTTTAGTGTTACAGTACAGTGCGTGACGCGCCTCGTGAATGTAGTGTGTTTGGGGAAGAATTGGGTGAATTTTTGGGGTTTTCGTCCAAGAAGTGCGCAAAACAGTGCCTTGATGTAAGCATTTACAAAACTATACCGAATGTCCTGTCTGCCGTGAGGGACCCGTGCTCAGTACGTGGTTTTTTCTTATGTGCCATACCAACTCGCCAATAGCCAACAGCCGAATGAACAACTTTCAACCGCTTATTCGAGTAAGGACGTGAGTTACGTGGTTTGCAGGTCGTATAAGAGACTAGTCGACAGAAAGATCTAGTGAGATATCCTAGCGTGCGTCCTGGGGGCGAGGGCCATTTGATACCGCACAAGATCCACACCTAGTGACCATTTGAACAGGAAGTATCGACGGGAATTCCCAAACATTCGGGAGAAAAAAAAACAAAATTATATTAAATAAAAATACGGTCAGACAAGCTGTTGGCAGCCAACTTCTGCTTTGGTGACTATGAAAGATCTGGTCGATCTACCAACGACGCTACACCAACTCAACGCACAGCGCCCGATCAAAAGCAAGCGCAACCGATGGAACGTGGCAATTTCGGACTTCGCCCGGCTCACGCATAACCCGATCCGTGCCATCGTCGAGGGACTTAATATCCAACCGAACCCGAACAAACCGCTGATCGCGCTCTCCATAGGTAAGCTATCGTCGCATTGGGGCGAGGACATTCGTCTAAATGTCTCCAAGTGGAAGATCTCCAAGGAATCCCATGAAAGTTCTCGACCCACAAATTTCTTTGGCCCAGAATTACTTGCGCAATCGTCTTATGCGGAGTGGTTTCAGTGATTCCCTTCTGCAGCTACCAAACTTCTCTCACTCCCCCTACCCCCTACCCTCCCCTCTTCTCCACCAATTCTACATGCCGGTGGCGCTTAGTGTTGGTGGTGGTAGTGGATCACGCCACTCCGTTATCGATGCGAACACACGCGAGGAAAACATTCACGATGGAATTGATATATTTCTAAATACCTCGGGTGTAGTTGACTTCGTTGCCGAGATTAGCCGTTTTCTAGCATCCCCCCAACCCGCCGTATTTGCATAGTGCCCAAACTGCTTTGTCATGCTGCGCACGGATACAGTGCTGTGTTATTGAGAAGTAGGGAAGGAGTTCGTTTCATTTTTATCGACGGGGACGACACTGCGATTGGCTCTACTGCGCCAATCGCGCCATATCGCGAAGGGTACGCAATATACCCGCACGTACCCGAACCAATCGGCAACCGGATCGGATCCGGTGGGCAAACAAACTGGTTTTTTAAAGTTTCGGGTTTTTTGTGTGAATCTCGTACCACCGAAACGGCAGGACCGTTCAAGAATTGCCGGGACCCGCGGGATGGATGTGGGGTGTGCTCGACAGAGTGTGATGGACGTATGCGAGTTCGATGAGCAGGTATTCACGAAGTAAAATCCTGAATTCCTGAGCCGAACGTCACCCAAAGACGTTTCTCAGTTGTCGGTATCCCTCCTTTGTGAAGTGGGTATCTTATCATAATTCGTTTCTAACGTAGAACACACCTTGCACCACATTCTGATCTAGACGAACACGATCGGTTCACGGCTCTGAACCACCGAGATTCTACCGCCTCCATCCACAACTGCATTTGAAAAATAAAAAAAAAACACGTTCAGCGGGGGGACCTTGGACGGAGACTACCCATAGGTGCCGAACATCTTCGTTCGTTGTGATAGTGTGTTGCTTTCACTTTAGGCAAATTCTGATGGCGATGTCCAATCCAGTTTGCTCCTGTTTACTTCCCTTCCCTTTGGAATCGTCCATACTTTTGGATCTGTTTGGGTCTTTTGGGGTCTTCGTGTAAGAGTGTGTTTTCGTCTTTTCTGTGTCTTTCCCACTCCACTCTTTTGCTCCCACTGCCACCACTCTTGAGGGGTTCGATAACTTCTCTGGCCCAAATTTGACCCTCTTGCCGTCGGACACGGCACTGTTGTACATTTCTCAGGAGATCCGACCACGTTCGGGAACCTCAAACCATCGCCGGAAACAGTCGAAGCGATCCGTCAGGCGGTCGAAGACGGCACCGGTAACGGGTATGCGCCTGCGAACGGTCACCTGGAGGCAAGGGAAGCGGTCGCCCGGTACGTACAGCACCAGGGCCCAGTTACGCCGAACGATGTGATCCTGTGCAGCGGGTGCAGCAGCTCCCTGGACCTCTGCATCTCGGTGCTCGGGGGTCCGGGCAAAAACATACTGATCCCGAAACCGGGCTTCTCGATCTATCGCACCCTGGCGGAAGGGTTCGGTATCGAGTGCCGCACGTACGATCTGCTGCCGGAACGCAACTGGGAGGCGGATTTGGTCCAGCTGGAGCAGCTGATCGACGAGCAGACGTGTGCGCTGGTCGTCACCAATCCGGGCAACCCGTGTGGTAGCGTCTTTCCACGGGCCCATCTCGAGGCGATCGTCGACATTGCCGAGCGCCATTTTGTGCCGATCATTGCGGACGAGATCTACGAACATTTTGTATTTCCCGACCATGAATTCCACTCCGTCAGCTCGCTGTCTAACCGAGTGCCGGTGCTGTCCTGCGGTGGACTGACGAAGCGCTTCCTCGTACCCGGTTGGCGAATGGGCTGGATCATTGTCCACGACCGGGACGGTGTGTTCGGTGAGGTGCGCCGCGGTCTAGCAAACCTCTCCGTACGCATTCTGGGTAGCAACACGCTGGTACAACGCGCTCTGCCGGCCATTCTTGACAACACACCGCACGATTTCTTCGATGATCTAGTCGCCACATTGCACGTACGTTTTTTTTTCGTCACCAAACACCAAAAACCCCAACCGAATCTGTTTTCAGCACGGTTTCACCCGTTTATATCTTCAATTCCATTGCAGCGTCACGCTGAGCTGGCGTACAAGGGGATCAAGCAGATACGCGGCCTCAACCCGATCATGCCCGGTGGCGCGATGTACATGATGGTGGGCATTGATGTCGAACATTTTCCCGAGTTCCAAACAGACCTGAGCTTCGTCGAGGCGCTCGTCCACGAGCAGAGTGTGTTTTGTCTGCCCGGCCAGTGTTTCGAATATCCCAACTACTTCCGACTGGTGTTGACCGTGCCGGAGGAGATGATTGTCGAGGCTGTGAAGCGACTGGAGGAGTTCTGCGAACAGCACTACAAGTTCGACAACGACATCCTGTTGCAGCAACAGAACGGACTGCTCAATCAGATGACACAGCTGTGAGGACCTCATCGTAGGAAACATTGTCTGTGTTATACAACAAAACCATTATAGGTCAGAACCATGTGGTAGAAAGAGATTTACTTAGAGAGATATTATCCTCACTACATATTCAGTGTGTAAGCTATCTTTCTATCTTGGGAAATAAAGGTGCATATTTTTTTCTTTTTTTACATAATTTTTTTAACTCCCATCTTTTTGTACTGCATCAGTAATAATCTCGCAAGTTCACAGATTTATTTAAAAAATGTGGAAAAGGTATTCAAAATATCTATTACTACCCCAAAGGGAGATCTTTGGTTATTGTTTTAACAGACCAATGATGACAAGAATATTTAGTCTTCCTCAAACTTTTTACCCGATGCAGTGATATGGAACTTAATTACGTAGAGTGTCTGCCGCTGAACATATTGGGTTTTGATTGAGATAACCCTCTTTATCTCAGTTATCTCGGGTTTCACCGTCCGGCATTTGTCCAATAGATCTTCACCTCTGTGCCAAACAAAAAAAAAAGGATTCCAACAGTCACGAAGAAACTATATTGTTATGGGATCTAACTACTCCTAGTGCTTAGACAACCATCGTTGCAAACAAGGATGCCTGTTGCCAACAGGCAGGTGGTTGTGCATGGAGAGTGCCTTTCGATATGTGTTTGGTGAACGGCTGAAGATTATTTTTATCTCACTGCTCACTGTACCAATTCAACTAGTAAGTGTAGTTTAAAATAGCACGCAGTGCATAAAGCAACAGCCTCATCAGCCATTCGTTCTCGATCACGGCCAACAAGGTTCCAGTGAGGGGGCTATATTTCACGCGCAACTTTGTCAACTGTAGCATTTACGTAATGCCTAGTAGACCTGAGACAGTACGGCTTCGAAATCATACGAAATCATAGTATCTCCTGGGAATTCTTGTTGATGTGTGTCACAGGCAATTTCAAAGAAACATTGATGGCACATTTTCCACCTTTTTTGCCAATTTAATTTATTATACATCACTACGCTTCTACAGCTGGTCAGTCAATTGTGTGCTTAATAGTTCCCGCGCAATTTCCGCCAGTACATCACCAATGGCAGTAACGAATCCGTGCGCATAACGTTTGGATCTGTGAGGTGAAAGTTGGCAAGACGCAACCGCTGCAGATAGCGCTCGATAGTGACAGCCGGTAGGAATATTGGTTTGACCGTGCGCGGCACCGATTCCAGCAAACCCTTCGCCTTTTCCAGATGGCGAAAAGCAACACTGGCCAAACTGAACGTCACCTCCTCCACACCCTTATCGTCCGGTCGGTTGCGCACCATCCGCTCCTGATTCACACCTTGCGCGATAAGCACCTCCTGCGGGATCGGTACCGCATTGCGGCGCGTCTGGTATGGGATCGAACGCAACAAATTCACGATACCTTGCGCCTTGCCGAGATGAGATGCGGCATGATCACAGTGCACGTTCCGTGTATCGTGCACTTCCAGCAACAGATAGAGCACGCTCGATACCGCATGCTCGGCGTAATCTTCCAGCTGTTTCACCGTTAGAAAGTGCAGGTTTGCATTAGCCCGCGCACTAACCAATCGCTGTAGGTACATTTTCGAAAGCTTGTGCTCGCGTACTGCCCGCTGGAGTTCGTGTATGACAGGATGGTCCGGTACGGATGTCCCATCGCTCCGGTATAAGCTGGTGATTGTGTTTTCCCAAAACTTGAGCGGCATCACACCGACATTGCCGGCCGATACCTTCTCGCTAACCTTCGCTACCTCCACGTTGAATGCCCGGACAGCAAACGCACCGCGACGCTGTGGATTCTTGAGAAGCAGTGTACAGAGAAAGTTTTCCTTATCATGTTTCCTGCACGAGCGAGAAATTCTTGATGGTGATATGAGTTATAAGCAATCAGTATGTCCGGTGACTTACCTAACAAGGTTGAGGCAAACGTTCTGTGATGCCGCATCGCTAGATGCCATTCGTTTGAGACTTCCAGCGGAGGTATTCCTGAATATCCGGAAGCACCACATCTTACAGCAATTTTATGTAAACCCGGGTTTTAATTTGTCATACTGAATCTGCGGACAACAAAAACCGGCTGCACTTTCCTCGCAACGCGGTCAACAATACGCACTGTTATTGCACGACGACGAAACAAAACAAACAACAAAACAATCCGTTTTGACAGCTCCACATTTGGTAACCGTTGCTGATGCGTGTGTAAAACTAGTTTTGAATGTGTGAATAATTGTGCAAGCCAGGCGGTAAATTTCATCATTTTATTATGTAAAACTTAAATAGAAATTTTAGATTAAGTGTTAGAGAAAGAGAACAAAGCGGAGGCTATGAGAAAATCTGCTAACAAGTATCTTCCCAATTGCATGTACAAATTTCACCCACTAAACCACTTGGCTATTCACTCACAAATGACTTGGCCATGAATTAAACTCTTGATAATTTCTCAATAGTTTAAAACTAATCAAGAGTGCCTTAATTAACATTTTCAAAAGGTCTTTATTCGATCAAACGATACATAATGCATACACGATAAGCATGTTGCCGACATTCTTAATGTCCGTGCGTGTCTAGAGCAACCCTACACTTCCGACGACTCCCCTCCATTTGCCGATGATGCAGGATTGCGTCGGTTTGGATCATCCGGCTTCATGGCCGGAAATAGTAGCACCTCCTTGATGTTGTTCGAATCGGTCAGAAACATCGTCAACCGATCGATGCCCATACCCCAGCCACCGGTCGGAGGCAATCCGTACTCGAGCGCTGTGCAGAAATTTTCATCCACCATTTGTGCCTCATCGTCACCAGCTGCTTTGTCCGCCGCCTGCTGTTCGAACCGTTCCCGCTGCACGACTGGATCGTTCAACTCGGTGTACGCGTTACAGATCTCCTTACGCATCACAAACAGCTCGAATCGTTCGGTTATCCCGGTCATCTGACGGTGATACTTGGCGAGCGGACTCATAATTTGCGGATGGTCACAGATGAACGTCGGATTGATGCAAGTCTCTTCCAAAAACTCACCCACCAATTTGTCCAGCAGACGGGCGGCCGTGCGCGGTGGCTTACACTCAACCTCGTGCTTAACACAGAGCGCATCGAGAAACCGGACAGCCTCTGGTGTGTGCAGCTCGTTCGCTGGCGGGAACTTCACCTTCAGTATCTCCTCCAGCGAGCTGATCATCGAGATGCGTTTGAACGGCGGCGTAAAATCGATCTCGTATTCCTGCCCCTCCGGCCCATCCGGATGGTACTTGATTTTGTACGATCCGTGAATCGCCTTCACCATCCCCGATAGCAGCGACTGCGTGATATCGATAACGTCGTTGTAATCCGCATAGGCCATATAAAACTCGCACGTCGTAAACTCTGGATTGTGCGTCAGATCGATACCCTCGTTGCGGAACTGACGTCCAATTTCGTATACCCTGTCGATCCCACCGACGGTCAACATCTTCAGATACAGCTCCGGTGCGATGCGCAGAAACAGGTCCAATTTCAGGTCGTTGTGATGCGTTATAAACGGTTTAGCCGTCGCACCGCCCGCAACCATATTCATCATCGGTGTTTCCACTTCCAGGAAACCGAGTTGGTCGAAGAAGCGCCGCACGTAGCTGATGATGAGTGAACGGGTCACGAAAATGCTCCGCACGTTGTTGTTCATTATCAGATCTAGATATCGCTGCCGGTATCGTGTCTCCTTATCCTTCAGCCCATAATGCAGATGGGGCAGCATGTGCAGACACGGTGAGAGCAACTTTATTCTTTTAGCCATCGCGGACAGCTCACCCTTCTTCGTCTTGCCGGGTACACCGGTCACACCGATGATGTCACCGCGGCGCAATCGTGCAGTCTCCTCGTAGAACAGTTCCTCGCTTTCGTACGTCTTTGCGTTCGCCATCACCTGCAGTTTCAAACCTTCGCCGCGCAGGTCGTAAAAGATCAGCTTCACGCCCGACTCACGAATCGCGTGCACACGGCCGGCGACGCTCACAGTTACATTGTCCAACGTTTCACCGTCTTGGAGGGAACTGTACTGTTCGATAAAATCCTTCAGCGAGATCGTGACGGTGAACTTGTGCGGGTACGGGTCCGTCTCAGGATTCTTCTTCAGTTCGGCCACTGCTGCGCTTCGTAGCTTAAAGTACTCGTTCGGGGAAATCTCTTCCAAATTCTCCTTAACCGGTACCTTCTTCTGGTTGGATGCATCGGACTGCTCCGCGGCTTGTGCGCTCTTCGACAGCAAGTTTTTCTCCTGCTTTTCCTTTTCCTTCGCTTCCGCCTTAAGCCGGCGCTTCAGCTCACTGGGTTAATACAAGAAGAAGAGAAGAGAATACACAATTTAGTGGGCTCAGTGTTTCAGCGTTTTCCTAACCGCGGGATCGTAAAATTATCGATTGGTTTTGGCGTGTAGAGTACATTTTCTGTCGTTTCGATTTCCATCGCACCATGGCCGTTGTGCCCAGGAGCGTTTGCATCGACGACGGAACCACCGAGACCGTCCTGTGGAGCGGATTGAATACCGACACAGTACGCCGTGCTAGCGCCAGCAGCATCTTTCCGGTATTTTTCCTTCACGCCAAACCACTAATACGAACTACCGCATCGACCTCCACGTCGCGAGGTGCACGTGTGTCCTAAGCTATAGCGGAAAAAAGAACGAGCAGAACGAAATTTGTGCAATGATTAACATTAAACCATTTACACTTACTTCTTCGACAATTTCTCGTCGCTTTGCTTGCTGTCAGCCATTATTCACAATGGGCAGCGAATTCACAATTTACCGTAGATTAGAGTTAAAGTTTTTGGGAGCAAAAATGCGGCAATAACGTTGCCTTCGACGAAAAACCGAATGAACAAGCGCACCGTGCGAGAAATTAATGATCGACCATACACAATACCGGACGAACTTGATGGGGATCGCTGTGTGTATGACTGTTGCTTTTATTTTTGACGCACTCCAGGTGAGTTTCTACAATACACAAAACTGTCTCAAAGTGGATGTGAAAGAGAATGAACACGAAATAATGGGAAAGCTTACTTCCTTTCTAGAAAAGTGACAAATTTGCGCGTTTTTGTTGTCAAATGTGTCAAATGTGACAGCGCGCATGTGAACTGCAGTTACGGAAATGGTAGGAAATAACCTTTCACTCAAAATAAAGTGAAATAAAATATTTACAGGGTATAAAAACTATTTCTTTATCTTCATAAATAAAGCTGGTATTATTATAACATGTAAATTGAACACGGTTTTCTCAATTATTTTCGATTAAAAATGGGCTACCTCTGCTGTATAAAGCTTAACAGCTTGGTGTCCTGTCAAAATGTTTTGCTCTTTTTTTTCCCCTCGTGTGGAAAAGAATTTTCTGTTTGTTTAGGAGAGTGCGGGTGGTGTCCTGGATGGGCTTTTTGCGTGCATTGGAATTTTTGGAATTATCCTTTGGAAGGCAAAGTGTTTTGCTGCAAAGTATCATTCGCTAGGCACGATGCCGCATTGAAGTTTGGATGAATATAAATCTGTCTACCAAAGGACTACCAAAGCCATCAAACCATATATACTGAAGCATGATTGCGGTTTAGGTAATTAAGAACACACAAATTCTGTAGTTTTTTTTTTGCTGTAAAATATTCTCTGTGCACTTCTTTAATTATTTTGGAATTAGTTTGTTGTGCTGTGTGTGGTATCTACGTTGATCGGACAAAAAGCTCAAACACCGAGGCAGATCGATGGATTTTTCCGAAGCATTAAAAATTCCTATCAGCAAATCGCACGCGCCACTAGCTGGTGGTGGTATTGTGAATGGTGCGGCAGGAGCCGGAAGCGGTCACACAGTCGGTGGAACAGAGCAGGGCGCTGGCTATGTTACGGAGAAGTTGTACATGTTGTTGCAGTTGTACCTGCAAAACAAGGGCTGGAACCCGTCAGTCGAGCTGTTGCAATGTTTTGCCGAGCTAAAGGACACACCGATTCTGCCGAGTGCGGCTTACCTGCAAGCGTTGGCGAGCCGTGTTGCGTTGGACAATCAAGGCCGGTTGGTGTTGCGCGAGACTGGTAAAATTGTGCTGCCGTACGAACATTTTGCAAATGCGGTCATGTTAAAACACATGTCCGGCCCGCACGGGTTGCATCTCAGCATCGAGGCGACGGTCCGTGCCGTAATGGATTCGTACACAATCGGCCGGGATAGTTTCGGCATGGAGAAGGAGTTCATTGTGGAGGTGGTACAATCGTGCCCGAGTCCGGCCTGTCGGTACTACAAGGGACAATTAGGTGTGGGTTCGTTCATTGATCAACCTTCTTTCGGTGCGAGCGGTAGTGGTAGCGCTGGAGCAGGAGGTCCACCACCATCAGGAGGACACCTCAACTCGGCCGAATATCTAACACATCTGCAACAGCAGCTAGGTCAGCAAAATGCAGGCCTTTTTGAGCTGGGTGCGAACGAACGCGATCCTTCCAAAGCATTATTGGGTCAGGTGAAACACTCCAAAACGACGGCTTCGCCACAGCATCAGCAGCCCCACATAAATGCGGCTCTGTTCCAGCAACAGCAGCAGCAGCAACAGCAAAATCGTGCTATCGTTCCTCCAAAAGCGCCTCCGTTCGATGGGTTTAGCAATCTATCGGCTTTCGATAAGCAGCGCATGTTACAGCATCTCCAAGACAAGCAGAAACATTTCGAGGCGGCCCATATTGCACCCCCATCGCACGTCGTTGGTACGGGTGTATTGGGCGCAGGGGTGATCAGTAAGCAGCAACAACAACAGCAGCAAGCCGCCACCTTGCTTCAGCAACATCAAACCCAAGCCATGCAGTCGAGCAATGCGTCTCATCATCATCTTCACCATACGCAGCAACAGCAGCAGCAGCAACAACAGCCGCAACAGCAGTCACCATCACAACCCCCACCAGTATCCCAACAGCAGCAACAACACACCCAACCACCCACCGTTGTTGGACCACTTATACCGCCAATGATGAACCAGCCGCAACAGCAACAGCAGCAACAGCAGCATCAGCAGCAGCTAGCAATGCAAGCCCACCTTAGTCAGCCGCCGCTGCAGACGGTCAACATGGACACCGGGCACAAGCTATCGGACTACATGCGTGGTGCTATCGATCCGCACGAGTGTGTGTCCACCGCCAGCAGTGAGCTGCTGGCACTGCACAACGGTGCGTGGAATCAGGACCGGGGCGATGGTGTCGCTATCAGTCAGGACAAAATTATCCGCGCGTTCAGCGAGCTGATGCGTAACATTGCCAAGATGAAGACGTTCATACGACCGAGCATGTGCAAACCGTACGGCAAACAGTCGGAGAGTCTCCAGAAAAGTAAGCAGCGTCACTGTGAAGTTTTACTGGTAACTGTCTTATTCCATTTTGTTCTATCACTCTATCTCACAGCACTCTTCGACACCATACAGCTGCTGCAGATGTTGCGCAACTGTCTTCCGGCTCCACATATACCGGTCTCATCGTGGAAGGGTAGCGAGGTAACTGGAGGCACCGAGACGACATTGAACTAAGCTATAAACCAAACAACGCAACCTTTACTATAAATGTTTTTAAAGCCATAACTACACTAGTAGCGCAAGAGGTGACATTTTGGGAGTACATAAGCTCATTTTTAATCGTTTCCTTTCCAAAACTTGCAAGTAAAGTTGCGACAGGCCTAAGAAATTTAACGATCATAGCAAAAAAAAAACGGAAGCATTTGCATTTCAAGCAGCTCAAGGTACCTCTCTGCCTAATGGGTGTACGTGATGCTTAATCAGTTTAGTTACTAAATGCCCATATGAAATACTAAGATGAAAGGGAGCAACAATCTGCAGATAGTGTGACTTGCACAAATCTTCACAACCACAAGATATTTGCATTCTGCATGTCGAGGGTCACATTACAGAGACGCGCAAAAAAAAAAGAGCGGCAGCGTCTAATACCACTACCGAGTCTCTTCTATCACTATAACTATTACAGAGCTGATGATGTGAACAGCTATAATAATACTTTCAATTATCTAGTCCTTAAAATCCCAATCGGAACAGACGCACCGGGAGGAAATTGATTGCCAAAGAGTAAGCGCATTCGCGCAAAATAACTCCAGCTTAGCGGTAGTGTTTTCCTATGTTTTTTACGTCTAGCTTTTAAGGAACATAAACATCCTTAGCTATATTATTTAAGACTAATACTAAACGGTAAAGATAAGGAGAGAACAACACTAGCGTAATGTATCATTTCATCAGAAGGGATGAAAATTAATTCGTTTTACACACGTGCAAACACAGCGTAGTGGAACAAAGGAGCAACCGATTTCCTTACTGAAAATACTGATGTGATTATTTTCAACATTAACCTCGTCCTGTCCTTGTGCAATAGACATTTTACACCACTTTATCATAATCTCCGGTCTTTTGGGGGCGACTAGCGCGCGACCAGTGCTCATGTGTGATGATACAGTAATAAAATAAAATACAATAACTTCACACTAACTTCTTCTTCTACCTCAAAACCTCACGTTTCCAACCACAATGTGTTATAGCAGATTTAATTTCGGTTGGAAGACGATTTATATCTATATACATTCTCATGGTTAAATATTAAACATATTTATGTAACATAAGTTAGCGGTGTTCTATATTCAAGTTCAGTCCAACTTTCTTCAGATATAACCCGCTGTAACATACATTACTCGATGATATTGGGGGCGGTTTCAATTTCAGTTAGATGTTCAGATAATTTCCACGTTTTAAGTTTATTTACATTTTTCAATGTACCAAGCGTGAAGTACAATTTACAATTTTACTTGCAGGGTAAAAGATTTACCCTATTAGTGTGCACAGGACACATGAATATTGTAATTTATATCGTCCGCATGCTCTGATCGTCATTTGCGACTTCTAACGGTTTCGGTGTGACGCCTTTCCGTGCCGGCAACACTTTCAACAGCGTCGGTTGCCATTCTTTGCCCATGTGCACATTATGCAATATCTCGAACACCTGATTAATCGTAAGGATGGTGCGCGTCTTGATAACTAGATGTTCGGCCAGGGGCAAACGGGCGTGCCGAATACCGTGCTTCTGTGCCAACTGGTAACAGTGGCCCTTATGCTGGTTATGATCGACCAGCCCACCGATCACGTACACGCATCCCGTCTCGAGCCGGTCCAGAACATTGTCCGACTCGCTCGTCAAATAGACCAGGTTGGATGGTTTAAACAGATGCATAAAATGTTCACTGCTGAACCTCACATCCCAGTGCTGGTAGCCATCGTTGCGTGCCAGATGTCGCTCAACCGCACCGCCCTTCTCGATCCCGACAAAGTGCAGTGGAATGGGACGCTCCGACCGGCGATTCAGCGTGTAGATGCGTAACAGCTGCTTCACACATTTAGCCACATCCTTGTCTATCATCATCTGGTCGAAGCTAAGGTCTACGGCAATCTCAATAGTTGCATCGGCGTAGCTAAGTTTACGTCGCTTCAATTCCTTGCGACTTGGCCCATTCCGCACCGGCAGACCTTGCCGGACGGCTTCGATACGCTTCGCTCGCATTTTTTCTTTTTCCTTGAGACGTTTTTCCTTTTTTTTCTTTTCCCAATTTTCCAGCTTGAGCAGCTTTTTCCGCTGTCGCTTGGAAAGTTCCACCGGCGGCTGCGAAGCGTTTAGTTGATTGTGTTTCTCCTCTTGTTCCTCTGTATCACATTCTTCCGGGTCGGATTTTGGGCACTCGAGTTCTTTGTCTTCGTCCAACACGGACGCAGAAGCTGATGTTATTGAACAGTTTGTGGATTCCACTTCCTTCGGTATGGTGTCATGACCGGCAGTTGGTACTTCTTTCTCCATATCATGATGAGAAATATCTTCCATAACTTACTTTCTTGTAGAGTTGTTTTGCAACCGTGAAAAATATAGCCAACTCTGAGTAGAGATCTATTCAATGGAGTTATCAAACAATATTTCATGCAACTCGTACATATGTTCGAAAGCTTCTCTTATTATATCCTCTTTGCAGCCACGTTGCTATTGGTAGTTGTTTCACCGATGCGGTTGGTATTCAGAATTTATCTGTAGTGCCTTTTGAATTTTCCTCGTAATTAAATGGTTGATTTTTCTTATCTGTAAATGTAAAACTAGTAAAAGGTATTAATATTAGTATTTTCTTCAAATGAGTTAGAACGTTGTGTTTTTACTTCATTGTAACAATGTTTTAGCTTCTATAGATACAATGTTTCCAGTTGCCAAACCTCTCTGCCGTCTTAGACGATTGTTTCCTTGGCAATTCCACGGTTCCTGCGATGCTACGACAAACTATTTGGCTACGTGCTTAAATAAAATCTAACGGAGAATCTGCATAGATTAACTTGATAACACCATTTCTCCGGTAGATTCAAGCAATAACAAATACCATATGATGGAATTTAGAAATGTTTGACAGGTGCCAAACACGACCCCCCCCCCACGAATCAAATTTGGCAATCATGCGTATACCAAGGTTTACAAATCCTAAAATGTAGCAGACTGGTTACATATAACAAACACCGAAATATAGGTTTCTCTTGCTAGTAAAAGAGTTTACAAAGAAACAGATGCATCACAGTATCTCCAGGCATGAAGTACTTAGTTTCTTTCATAGATATTCTGTAATTCTATAATTCGTAAGACCTCACGTTTCAACAAGGCGGCGTTTCGTATACAGCAGCATGTACGTCCGAAAAATATTGTTCGACTTCGCATTTCCTCTTTGAAATTCAATAGAATACTCTTTCAATAGAATAGAATAGAATAAAGTCTTTCAAATAAACGGTAAATTATGATCCAGTTGATATTTTTTAAATGTCTTCCTTCCGTCAGTTCAATGACAGTTGGGCCCTATCCGTGGCAGCCATGACAGCTGTGAAATGACAGAATAGAGCAAATGTGTGCGTAGGCATAATGAGTCTGTAATGTCACAAACGAAGCTTGCAATTAGCAAAGGCAAAAGCGAAGCTAGGAAAAAAGAAAGTACAACTTACTGCCAACGGACAACACTTGCACTTTTGTTTCTTATTGGTTGTTATCGCACCTGAATTTATGCAGGACATCTGTGATTAGTAACGAAGTTGGCTCGGATAGTTACGATAGTTGATCTAGAGTCGCCCGTCATAGTATCGTAGACGCGGCATAGGACCATAGTTGTTTGTGTTAAGAATTTCGGTTTGTTTATCTGCCAGCGTGCTGCATCCGTGGAATCGTTTGCTCATTGGCGGCGTCCGACCCTGTCAAGCTAATCCTAAAGTGTTCCATCCTTCGAAAAGGAGCGTGCAAGTGAAGTGAACGATAGGACATAATCACCATGAGTGCGACAACGCTGCCAGCAATTTGCAAAGACCTGGACGGTGATGACCGGTGGTTGAGCATCGTAAGTAGCACACTAACCAGGACGGAATCGGTCACTTCACTGACCTCTACCATCAACGACGTTTATCAACCGATCATCAGTGTTTGCATCTTACCCTGTTACTGGGAAAGGTGCTTTCTGGGAGTTTGGCTTTGATAACATCCCACCGACTAGGTAACACGCTCATAGACCGTATGCTATTTTCTATTATTTTAGCACAAACGTTTCGTCGCCGAATGCAAGGAGAAAGACCCGGACGTGATGTTTATTGGTGATTGCATACTGGAGTCGCTGCAGTTTACCGACTATTGGAACCAGCATTTCGTACCGATGCACTGCCTTAACTTTAGCATACGCTCCGACCGCACGCAGAATATTTTGTGGCGGCTGCAGAACGGTGAGCTAGACAATGTGCGCCCGAAAGCGATCGTACTGCATGCCGGAACGAACAATATCGGAGATTCAGCCGAGGAAGTAACCGAAGGCATCCTCGAGCTGGTGCGGACGATTCGCCAGAAGTTGCCTGATGTGTATATTATACTTCCGGTAAGTAGATAACTTAAGTCTGGTACATTTATCGTTGGTTTATTTTATAAATAGTATTCAATCCTTATTCGTCATTATGATATTCTCAATCATCTTTCGTCATACTAACTCCTAGAGAGATCTTTGGTTTTCTTTGACTTTTGCATAAAAGATGTACAAATTTCAGCAATTTTTCATAAGAATCCTCACTTAAAAAAAAAGTCAGCACTGTTTGGCGTTTGGTAGAAGTCTTAATGTGAACAACGATATTAGTTGATGTCCCAAATCAGATAATGGTCCCAATGAAAATAGTAAAGCTACTGGTTTCTAGTTTGTGTTCAAATGGCGTGTGTCACACTGGAGCGAAGAATGTTTACATGGCAAGGCACTTCGTATCCACCAGAAATGATCCACTATAATTCAATTGCCACTCTCCACAAAGGTCATAGTGCCAAACACACTATAAAGTACAGCAGAAACGAAAGATGATGATTGAGGGAAAAATTAAGAATATTTTAATCTGAAGCGTATGTCAGAAGTATGTTTATTAAGTGTTTTTCAAGAACAGTCGTATTCGACTAGCATGCAATCTCCTAAAAGGAGCGATTGATGGTTTAGGTGAAAAAATATCTCGAATGCTAGTGAAATCGCTGTAATCTTCGCCTTATTTTATTTAAAGAGAATATTCTTTTTTTATTAATTTGTTTTTCTGTGTATTTATTAGTTAACTTGTTGTAAAAATATTCGTTTTACGTTTGAATTGAATACGTAATTTATCGTTCTGAATGAACATATTGAAATATTTTAGACATTACTGCCCCGTGGTCAGCAACCGAACGAGCTAAGGGATAAGAATGACCAGGTGAATCAATTACTGCGCGAACGATCGATTGGAGTGAACAAGGTGCAGATTGTGACCGTTGACAATGGTTTAATACAAAGCGACGGTACCATCAGTCATCACGACATGTTTGATTATCTGAACCTTACTAACGTTGGCTGCAAAAAGGTGTTTGAACCGGTTTGCGATCTGTTACATCAAATTCTCACGGAAAATGAAAGGGAGCGCGATCTCACGCCATCGGAGTAGTTGCATGGACCATGGAGTGGGCTAAAAGGAAGCATCCATAACAAACCCGCCTTAAAACTTTCCACTACCATAGCGCATCAATGATGAAAGCTTTGTTGTATGAATTTAGGTTTTTAAAAGATGGTATTTGTTTTGGTTCTAGTTGGTTGGGTTTAATGAGTTCTTCCTTTGTATTAAAATTTGGAGTTATCTAAAGATTTGGCTTTGATTTTTTTAAATATTTTTTTCTTAGTGATTTACTGCTTTTTCGCAGAACAACGATGCGATGTTACTGAATAATAAGAAAAATGAAATAATTGAAAAAGATTAAGCAAAGTGTCAATGAGGGAGTACCAAATCGGTAGTTAACAAGAAGTTATTTTTCCGCTACGACAAAACACAACCCGGTTGATTTCATTATGCTGGCGCAGGAAAACACTGCTGGTATATTATTTCTTACTTGAACGTAACTATGCGTACTGTAGAACAGGAAATATAGTAGAGTTTTTCTTACTGTAAGTTATATATTATCTATTTTATGTTATAACAATTGCTTTTATGATTATTGCTACTTTTGTGGTTCCTTCGTTTTGTTGTTATGGGATGAAAAGACTTTTGCATACTGTATAAAATGCTTACCCGTACGTCGAAATATTTTTGGCAGCTCTATGAACTGATTTATTCGAATCAAGAAAACGATAGGGATTAATGCATCACATAAAAAAAACATGATGCTTTAAAAAAAGAAACCAAATTAATAATTTTTTTAAGCCGATATACAAGAAACTACACTCAGTAAAACAACATTTTCGCGCGATTCTCTTAAATTGCTTTGTGCAAATTTCTAATTATAGTTAGCGTGGGAAAGATATGGTTTATTTATGTTTATTTTCTTTTGCAATTAGCATCATGGAGCTTTTAATGTATACTTAAACTATTACACTCTTTCTAAGGCGAATTCGAACATCGAAACAAAAAAAAAAAATGAAATGCGCGCGTGAAAGCGCTCAAGCATTCGAATAATGTAATGATCTCATCTTGAACAGTTTTACGTATGCTTTATTCAATACTACTTATTTAAAGATAACTTTCCTTTAAGTGTCCGCTTGCATGCATGGTTTGCAATGATGTTATATTCGCTTTATTGTGTTAAGAATTGATATGTGAACAAACAAAAATGATGCAACCTTCAATGAATGTTTCACATGCGTACATTCCAAAGGATCATAGCTGCGTTAACTATACAATTTGTGATTTATTTTTCTTAATCGTTGAAAGAGGTAATATCAAGTGGTATATATGACATGAAATTGAAGAAAAAACGAACATCGTAAAGGGCTAGCTGAGATAGCATTGGAAAGTATGGCAGTATTGTAAAGCTATAAAAAACAAACTCAATAAAAAGAAGCAACTTTACTGAATTTGAAGCTTCGTAAAACGTATATCTCATCCGAAAAAAATAAATGCAATATTTCATTTTCATGAAATAGCAACAGCTCTTTCTTGAAAAGGCTTGTCCGAATTAGAGAACAAAACTAGCCTTCGAACAAGAGTACGTCGAAGCAGATGCGTGGTGTTGTTAGTTGACCAATGCACAGTGCGCAATGCGTGCATGTGGTGTGGTTATTTGGTATATCCCAGCTGAAGCTTTTGTGGCAATTAGTATCAGTATTATTTCCGAGACATTGATTAACTTCTCGGTTTATTCGGCGAAACGCGTCGACTTCAGGTTGTTAATTGATAAGAAGGCATAATGGATATGCGAACATAATGCATATGAGCATAATGCATATGGATATAATGGATTCATAAGTGTCTTCTGCATGAATATTACCGGTGAAATCGATAATCGACCAAGCACGTGCTGGTGAATAATAATAGCCTTGTTGCTGCGGGAACAAAGTTCGGACTGCTGGGTCCGCCGCCGTAGGTTGACCACGCGAAGGTTGGCCTACCCTGAGACTCTCGCGCAAGTCTCGTTCACCTTTCAGATCAGCTCGGATCAGACGTTAGGCTTCGTAGCTGGATTCCCAGGGCGAGTTTCTAACGTGGATCTTTACTTTCACTGAAAGGGCCGTAGAAGTGAAGGCGCTCGGAATTGTTCGGGTCGGACACTAGCCTGTTGTTCTGAATAATCAGAGTAAGTATCTAGTGTGGACCTCCGTTCAATTCGATTGCCAACCCAGCGACTTGAAGATACCGTGTTAGGGTTTAAAGTACAAGTGAAGTTTATTGGCAATGTCTCCTGCTTATATACTAACAATGTGTCTCGAGATTTGAAAGTGAAAACGAGATGAACGATATAATCATTCTCCTTACGTTAGCAATCTTATGTTGAAAGATCGAATCATTGTTCTTACTTTAGCATATCTTGCATTGTGAGGATCGAATTATTCTTCTTATGTTGGCAAATCTATTGGTGTCGGGTGTACACGCCCGTTGACGGTCGCATTGCGTCTGCTTATTTGCGATAATTTTCGTATAGTCGATTGTATTTGTTTACAGTATCAACGGTGAGGGCTCTTATTGTTTATGCGCTTTTCGAACGGGTCTCCGGACGTTGTTTACTTACGAGCTCGCGTTTATGTCAACTGTTATGATTTGCGCCCTCACTTTGGGTGCTAGCATGCTCATTCATGAGTTCTGTTCGCGTTCTTAACATTTCGACTGATTTCGCGGTTTTCTCAATTGTTATGATTAACCCCCTTCGGATTCTAGCATGCTCATTCATGAGTTTTGTTCGCGTTCGCAACATTCTTCCCCTGGTAAAACTAAAGGTTTTACAAATTAACGCGATAACTATTAATCCATTCAATTATTTCACTCTCTCTTCATTTGATTTCTTAAATTACTAGTTTACCACCGGCATTATTGATCTGAAGAATGGGCTGATGCTTGTAGAACCTTATGATCCGAAGTCATTACGCTGAACCTGAAGACTAACCATTTCTTCGCGTAAGTCGGGATACTGCTTGGTTTTGGTGTTTGGAAGACGATGTGAACGTACTTCGACGTCCTGATGATCAAGCTCGGGAGCTGTTGTCGGTGGAACGTGTGTATGCTGAGCCCTCTTCATGTGGTTGCGATGCGACAGCAAATTTGTTAGCGAGTCCCAAAACGAAGCCAAAAGCTGCCATCCAATGCCGTAAATATCGTACAGAATTCTGCCGTGTATTATGGTGTCGACGATGAATTTAAGAGCTCGGGTTAACATGTAGATACCGATCGCTGTAGACGTTATGTTGCCCAACCAGGTTGACCATGATAGTAGTTTTGACCAATACTTATGCAAGGCGTTATGAATGATGTTTTCGGAGACGAGCGGCTCGAAAGAGAAGCCTTGTAGATTGGGATGCTGGCCGGATATCATCTTGTGTACGACTGATGAAGCGATTCGTTTGTCACTCTGTTCGTACACCATATCCTTCATTCGCTGCAGATTCTCGTAATCATACACGCCACTTTCCATTAGACTTGGCAAGGGAGTGTATGACCAGCTTGTCACGACGTCCGTCGTTAACTCTTGCGGTGGCGTTGTTTCCCGTAGTCTTTGATCCGTCGTATACCATCTACCACCGATATTGAATTTAGCAGGCAGCAGTGGTGTGCAGTCAATTTGGGTACCACGTAGTTGCAGCATTCTTGTAACCGGTGCCATGAACATCGACCGATTGTTATACTGTACCGGTACCTCTTGATAGCATTCATCTTTCCTCTCATAGGTGACGAAAACTGGCTTGCATTCAAGGATGTACAGCACTTCTGCGGCGACTACTGCTGTGTGCCCCGGTCGTCGTATCAAATTGGAGACAAATTCGGTTGGATTGATACGGGCTAACGTTAGTTTTGTTTCCATCAGTGCCTTATCGACCTTGCATATTTCTGTCATTACCGCGGTGTACACATCATTTAGTTTCTGCCCGAGGTAACTTTCAACCAACGTTATCTTGGAGTTGAAATAGGTAAAGAGATCCAGGTTTCTCCCATTTACCGCCTTGCGCTTAAACGGCGATTGATAACCGTTTGACTCAAGGATAAAGATCCTCGGGTGATCTGTATCGAAACTGTCGAAACCGCAGATCTGTTTTACATCACGCGCTCTTATTGAAAACATCTGTTCGTGTGTTATCAAGGTGTACACGGCGTTTATGCGATCGCCCTTGTTGCTGTTAAACGTTTTATTGACCGTGCCTTCGTAGATGATCTCGAAGTCGGTCCTTTCACAGAGCTTTTGGTGATCTAAATCCCAGGTGAGATAGCCGTATTCCGTGTCCAAACACCAACCAACACTGTACGGGCACACGATACCACTTCGAAGTGTCACTTGGTCTTCCTCGATGTTCGCTGTCGTCACGTAGTCGTACATGCTGATCTCGTACTCGTAGTATACCAGCGCCTTCGTCCACGTATAAGATGGTGTTGAGTAGACACCTCCCTCGCACGATGAGCCCGTGACGCTGCCGATGATCAGTGCCTGCCCTCTGGTGGTGTGATTGCGACGTAATTCCCTAATCTTATAATTATCAGAGAGTGAAATTTCGCCTACCCCTTGAGCGTGCCTACATTCATCCGGAGTAAATTCCTTTACTATATACGCGAAACCATGTTCATATTCAGAGATGTGAGACCAAGCCCCGCAGTGTTTGATCGAGCGTTTAATTATTACCTTACATTGGCGAACGTGGGTTAATGTTTTCGGACTACGTTGCAATACCTGAATCTTGGTTTCGACTGTAGTTATGTTTTCTGTTTGAGGTATGCAAGATGCTACTTTCATCAATGAGTAACTCGTTATGTTGATGTTATCATTCGCACAATCGTATGCGATTAACCCATTAATCGTTTTTCCAAAGGCTTGAGCTGCAAATAGAAGAAGTATGATTAATAGCGCATTCCATATATTTGGTTTGAACCTTGCTTTGTTCGTACGCTTCCCTGATACGTATTCATCTTTGTGTATTGTTGCATCAACATTTGTCGTGTTTGTCTGAAGCTGTTTCGAATACCGCGTGCAAGGTATTGTCTTCTTCCGTTTTGCCCTTTTCTTGGACGGTGCATCAACGTTTTTCCTTATGCAGCATTTATTAATCTTTCCTTTGATAGCATTCTTCCGTGTTTTCGGGAAGTTTTCAACTGATTCATCATTGTTTCGTGCCTTGTCCTTTGATTCAGGAAGCTGAGTGACTGGTTTTGCACCAGAATTCTCTCTTGATAAATAATTTGGCCTTATTTGACGGAGACTTCCTTCGTCTTCTTTTATTATCATGGAATGATTAATTCCTTGATCATGGGCTGCCTTGCCATAAATCAACCACCCCAATCTTGTTTTCATTGCGATCGGATCACCTAATTTTCCATATCTATGGGATATTCCCATTAAAAGGTGATTGTGTTTAATGCCAATTATGATTGTCGGTTGAACGTTATTATAGGCATTTATGGGTAAGTCCTTCAGGTAAGGATATTCATCGCACAATTTGTCGTAATTCAAAGATTGAATTGGCAACTTAAGATTGTTAATTGTCCTTACGTCTTTTAGTACAAATCCCTTTTTTGTGGCACCCTTGATTCTTACTTCCACGCTTTGACTTTTGACGTGGTCGGCCATTTTACCTTGTGTCCAAAGTAATTGAAGAGGTATTTCTTTCCCTGTAAGCTCAAGTTTCTTTGCGACTTTGGCTTCCAAAAGTGTTAAGGACGATCCGGGATCTAGGAAAGCATATGTATCTATCTTTTTATCTTCGTTTATTAATGTTACCGGTAATACCTGGTAATGTGTTGATGATGCATTTTGTTCATAATGGCTATTTACACCTTCTTTTTCAACTATGGGAGGTGTAACCTTTACATGAAGCATCTTATGGTGCTTACTTTCGCATCCATTTATTCCGCAAGTTTGTGCGGACCTGCAATCGTTTATCGAATGATTGTTTGTTTTTAAACAACCTTGACACAAACGTTTGTTTCGAGCAATTTTTATTCGCTCAGAAGGTACTTCCCTGATCAATGCATAGCATGTGATCGTAGCATGAGGTTTATTGCATATTAAGCATTTCATTACCCCGTTTGACCACTTGTAGGAATTTGTTTCCTTTTTTGTAGGCTGTAGTTCAGCCTTAGCAGTTGATTTTTGATCATGGAAAAGACTGTTTCCCTTCTGTGTATGAACTGCGATCGTGTTCATCATTTCCGACGTTTTGGCATAGGGTTTGAGCCATCGACATAATTCCTCTAGATTTTGAACATCTAATGATGATGATGCGGCCGCCATATGTTCCGCTCTTTTCACTTGAATGTGATGCGGTAACTTAGCCGTTAAATCCATCACTAACCTGTGATCGTTCAAATACGTCGGTCTCCCCATAAGTTTTACGTTCGTCACGATGTTTTCGAGTGCGTTAGCCATATCCGAGATCACGTTTTTTGATTCCTTTCGTAACTTTTGGAGATCATTCAACAACTCCAAATAAACCATATCAGGTCTCCCGAAAGTTTCGTCTAAACGTTTTATTATCTCCGGGACGTTTTCCGCCTCCATCATCAATTGTTGAACAGTCTTGTAGGCTGTTCCGTGTAAAACTTGCTTTAGACGATTTAAGTTTTCTATATTAGAAAACTCCCCTTCTCGGGTAGTGTCTTCAAACGTCTTTTTAAAGTTTGTCCATTGACTCGTGTTGCCATCGAATCTGGGCAACTGCATTAGGGCTTGTCTTTTGACCAAGATCCCTATTTGGGTGGATTCACCACGGTTGTTCGTCATTAGCGTAATGAATTCTTTCATTTGCCTTTGCTGGCTCACTAACAATTGTGATACCATTTCCTGTAGAGTTTGTTCCCTAGTGGAACTTCCTTCTCCAAGGTTCATCTTGCCTTCTTTCAAGGTCTTGAGCTCTGCCCGATTTTTTGCGTCTCTTTCCGCGAGAGCCTTGAGCTCTTCCTTTTGCCGATTAAGTTCATACTTAATTCGTTGGCATTTGTAGCATAGCCAGGCTTCCTCTGGCTTTGGCTTCCGAGTTAATTTGGCACATGTCAAATGGAACCATCGATCGCATTCTGTACATGCGATCATACTCTCTTCAGCGGTATCTTCCGCTGCACAGAGTCGACAACTACCCTTATTATTCTCGGTAAATTCATAAGGCATTTTGGACGAATCAAAGATTTCCTTGCCGTGCTTAAATAGAACGTTACACTTACCCCTTTCGGATTTATGTTAACTTCCCTTGATGCACTGGCTGGATCTTTCACGATTGTGACGATTAAGGACGACTGCGGTGGAAGAGGTGCGCAACTTGAATCACTATTGTTCGTGGTTAATATTGTTCACTTTCTCGTCCGTAGAAGTTTTAGAACATCACTTTAGTCCGTAGCCTTTTGAAAAGTTCTGCACTTGCACTTGATTCGATATTCACGACGCTTAATCACTTTTGTTATGTTTTAACCGTCTTCACGAATCATTTAATACACAGAACTGTTTTGCTGTTCTTATGGCGACAGCACACCATGAACGTAAGTTCGTTCTAAAGAGATTACAATGCGCGCGCGAGTTACTGTAATCTCCTCTCTGGAGCCACCATTTGTTGCTGCGGGAACAAAGTTCGGACTGCTGGGTCCGCCGCCGTAGGTTGACCACGCGAAGGTTGGCCTACCCTGAGACTCTCGCGCAAGTCTCGTTCACCTTTCAGATCAGCTCGGATCAGACGTTAGGCTTCGTAGCTGGATTCCCAGGGCGAGTTTCTAACGTGGATCTTTACTTTCACTAAAAGGGCCGTAGAAGTGAAGGCGCTCGGAATTGTTCGGGTCGGACACTAGCCTGTTGTTCTGAATAATCAGAGTAAGTATCTAGTGTGGACCTCCGTTCAATTCGATTGCCAACCCAGCGACTTGAAGATACCGTGTTAGGGTTTAAAGTACAAGTGAAGTTTATTGGCAATGTCTCCTGCTTATATACTAACAATGTGTCTCGAGATTTGAAAGTGAAAACGAGATGAACGATATAATCATTCTCCTTACGTTAGCAATCTTATGTTGAAAGATCGAATCATTGTTCTTACTTTAGCATATCTTGCATTGTGAGGATCGAATTATTCTTCTTATGTTGGCAAATCTATTGGTGTCGGGTGTACACGCCCGTTGACGGTCGCATTGCGTCTGCTTATTTGCGATAATTTTCGTATAGTCGATTGTATTTGTTTACAGTATCAACGGTGAGGGCTCTTATTGTTTATGCGCTTTTCGAACGGGTCTCCGGACGTTGTTTACTTACGAGCTCGCGTTTATGTCAACTGTTATGATTTGCGCCCTCACTTTGGGTGCTAGCATGCTCATTCATGAGTTCTGTTCGCGTTCTTAACATTTCGACTGATTTCGCGGTTTTCTCAATTGTTATGATTAACCCCCTTCGGATTCTAGCATGCTCATTCATGAGTTTTGTTCGCGTTCGCAACAAGCCTCTTTGCAGGCTATATTATGACCTGAATTTAAATAGAATATTCTTTGAAGCCCAAAAGCCCTTCTCCGCGTAACTAGATAGACATTCTTTGTCACGGGAAGACGGTGGATTAGAGATTTGATCGATCATACAAATTTTCCATCAGTCTTTTTCTATACTTTTGATTTCTTTCCTGCGGCATCAACATTATAATCAGAAATTTGCTAAGTTAATCCTTAAGATGTCAACTGCACCACGATAGGTGAAATAAATTTTCATTTGTACCAATAATATTGTCTCTATCTGCAAAGCCGGCCATAGTCCAGTTCGTAATTAGATCTACAGTTGTAGCTACTGTAGAAAAGGGAGCGGAATAAAAGTTCAGCTTACCAACGCAATTGTGGTGGAAGATGTCACCTGTATGTTTCCTTCAGGTTGGTTTTTACTCGATTCTATCCATGTCTTGTGGGTTGCAAGCTAACAGCAGTAAATAATTAATTTTTAATTTACTCTCACGCCACGGGTGGATTTACACGCCAGTTGAAAACGTCTCGGTATGGGAAGAACAAAACGATAAAGGCGGCTTGAATTGTTCTGCTTTGCTCGGTTCTGAAAATGTATTTTATTGACTGTAATATTAACGCACCTGTCGTGGGAAGAGCAAAACCTTATCAAGGTCCAAGAAAGAGCCATTTTTTTTACATGGGACTTGGAGATGCTGTGCCTTTCTTTTGAGTTCCCTTGTGTTTTAGTTTACGTTTACAGCCTAGCGGCTTTGTCTGGCTTTGCGACATCTTCCACGGTGCGTGTTCATATTAGACATTTAGAACATCTTCTTCTTTCACACCGCCCTTTGCTTGATACCCCCCCAGACAAAATACGCTGTTGGTTTAAGAAGTTTGTCCTACACACTCTCTGGAGAAGATGGTGGAATTTGTGCATCTCTTTCTGCAAATGGATTAGAGTTCTAAAAACTTATATTATCCTAATCAAAACCTTCAAAACTTTTGAAGCACGACTTTTGTTCTAGATTGATCTTACGACCATCAATAATTAGCGCATTTCCTTCACATTCTTAACGAAATTTGCAGTGTTCAACTCAACTCTCAAAACGAGTGTTTTATCTTGCGATATGGAAATTTCCGGGATGTTTTTTTTTCTAATCAGAAGTGCGAAATTTCCTATAACCATAATGACGACCCCGGTATAGAATGATTTCCATGGTTTGTTTAGCGAATTGAACAAACCTGATTGAATTTAATTTCAGCTTAACAATGGGAAAAGTAAAACTTTCTCGTGCGAGCACCATCGGATGGTTCGGGGTTAGTTTATTCCCGGGATGCTGCTCGTAGGATTATCGGGTGTAGTGACCGCAGGTTATGTATAGTTTGTAAGATGTACCGAAGAAATAGTTCATGTACCAGGGGAACTTCTTCGCCATTCAATAGAATCCTTTGCCAAAGGGACGAAGAGAGGATGTTTATGGTTGGCCCCATTTCTCTTGGATAAAGAAGCCATGCGAATGAACTGGAATCTAAGTCATTTCTCTTTCTGTCCAATGTAGGTGCAGCTGTAGAAGAATGGTGAGAAAGTGGACAGGGAACATCAAAACTACCAACTCTTTCCAACTAGCCCCGGTTCCAATTGCGCAGTTCGTTTCATGCAACCCAACGGCAGTTCTAACAGTAATCATAATAATTTCATCTACTCGTATGCTATTTTGCATAAATTTAATTTAACTTCAGTATTATCATCCATCTTGCCTGTTTGCAGTATCTGCCATTTAGGTCCGAGAGCAGCTGCTACGGACCACCGTCCATTGTCTGGGCCCAATGTGTAGTCTCTCCCCCTCCACTGTCGCGAACTGTCGTTTGCGTTTGCAATGCGCTAGAACCTTTCGCTTTCAATAGATCTCACTGCAAAAGTGGAGGAGCGTGAAAAGGCCAGTTCTTGCCCCCTCTTCATCCTGCGTATGGTTTATGTTGGACGGAAATTCGACACTCGCTCCGTCGTGCTTGGAGGCTAACTAAAGTTTGTTGATTGTTGATATAAATATGCAAACTACAGAGTTCGATGTATAACTTTGAGATAATGCATTTGTAGAACATATAACTTTTCTTGTTGATTTCTGCTCATATCAGTAGGAAAAATGCTCCTGGTTTGGTAATAAAATTCCATAGTTGAGTTATGCCATCTGAAAGACGACCACTTATCAACGCCAAGACAAGGGCTGCATTCATAATATCTACTACTGATGTATGGTAGACTTAAACATAGATTTGATTTAAAGTTCTGACTGGCACTCTCGACTCTTACTCGTATTGTTTATTATAATAGCTAGATGGGCCACATTTTACATTTAAAAAAACATATTTAACGTTGATTAAAGTTACAAAGTGAAATCGCGGCACAAAATAGTGGTGACGTCTGAAAGACATCAAAAGCCTCCCGAGAGATTACTGCCGTAACGGACAATCGCCGTATCCTGTATCCCATTGCACTGTAGATAAAACAGTAACTGCTATTATTGCCCAACAGTGACTGTGGCTCAAGACAAAATGCTTTGAAATTGACAGGTTGAAAAGATGTCCGCTTGGAACGCCGATGCAGAAATGAATGTAGTAGAAGCGCCCGCCGTTTGCAGTGGCAGTGACAAACGAACTGAATAATGAATCTTATAATTTGATTTGGTGTCAAAGCGCAGCACTCAAATAGTTGCAGTTGACGGTCAGGTCCAAGGCATGCTCGCGGTACCTTTTATAGTCGTTTTGCTTCACTGCACGTAGGGCAAAAAAAAAAACATGCCGAGTGCATCCAATGGAAGCTCGAGCCGTGACGTCTGGTTAGTTAACACCCGCCGGCAACAGAAAGCAACATGCCAGAATGTCCAGGGGAGTAGATAAAGGGACAGAATCTGGTGGTAATTTGCACCGGTGCAATTACTCGCTATTGACGAGTACGTAGCAACTTTTTCAATTAGAAGATTGCAGAATTCTTAAATTAATTTCCGGTCAAATCTTTTCCGTTTTACTGCCACATCGGCAAGCGTACCGCACCCTAAGGCGGTTGATTTTACTCGTCTGGGAGGATATTATCCTATTCCTCTGTTGCTTCGGAATGGAGACTTATCCCACGATGCACTCGGAGGACTTCTAGTCCATCGCAAGTTTATTTCTCAGGCGTTTTGCGCTTCGCAAATGTCTTTCGCGTGATTTTTAAAGTTTGCTTAACTATTGAACGCGAATAAACGAAGAAGATTATAGGGATCGACGTTACCTTACCAAATATTTAATGACTAAAAACTCGTCAGGTGCGTAATGTGATATACGGTTTACTTAATAATTGGGCCTGTTGGTTAGAGTTTCCCTACGTTGTGTATTTTTATTTCTCCATAAATTGTCACCTCCTGGGTTCGTCACAAAAAGAGAATGATTGATCCTTTCCCCATCCTTATATACCCTAATTTCTTGCAAAGATGGCCCCCAACACTAGTGATGACCCAACCACTAGTGATGGCCCAACCACTAGTGATGGCCCAAAACACTAGTGATGGCCCAACCACTAGTGATGGCCCAACCATCCAATGATGGTCCTAACCGGGCCTTTTGTGTGAGAAGTTTGAAAAGCGGCATGTTTTTTTAGTTTGCTGGAAAAGATTAGGTGAATTTTAAACTAGGAACTCAGGAGTTGATGCATAATGCTCATTTCAATTGCAGATAAATAATTATTACAATGATTTCAGACAATCAAAGTAACTCCAGTTCCATCATAGTAACTCCGTAAAGAGTTTACTGGCAAGAATCGTTGGAATAATTGAGTTCGTGAAATGGGTACAGAACTATTGATGTTATTGTTACAAACCAGATACTTTGTTGATCTTCGAAAATCCAGCAATTCAAGAATGAACAATGAAACAATGTAACAAAAGGAGTGAGTCTATCTTTTACAAGAACTCCCCAAGTCGATTGTTTTAAATCCCATGGCAAATTTCTTAACTGTTGTACCAAGTTAAGCATTGGAAGCTTTATCAGGTGCGGATCTCAAGGTAGTGGATAGCCCAATTTAAGCCCGTTTCTGGATTGAAATCTTTCTTCAAATCACTGTTAGGATTCGGTGATGCATGGAGAATTATTCGTAAGGTAGACAACTGCGTACGTCGCAGGAAAATTCGTGTGGATTTGGTATAATTTTCTTTCTCTAACGCATCACACACACAATTAGGCCTACTCCTCCCAGTGCTTTACAAAGTCGGCAGGTTGAGCCAGCCCCGGTATCGGCTGTGAACGATTGTGCACACGGCCAGAGCGATAGCATTCGTATAATTAGAGTGCGTGCTGATGCATGGTTGCAGAATTAGTGATGATTATTAAGCGCATCCCAGCAGCGAACCAGCTCGGTCGTTGTTGGCAGGCTACCTACGTTATCTACAGCAGAAGGCGCATGAAATTTACTGTTTGTTTGTTTTGGTTTCCAACCGCGTTGACTGTGGAGATAATCGGCCGTCTCTTAACTTCACCGCAAAACTGCGCTTCCGGCCGCGGAGCAAAAATGTCGGGATGCGTATCCCCGTGCCGCAGCAAACACGTTCGTGGGTGGAAGGATGCGGAAGTCACACACGCGAAAAGCAGCGACATGGTCAAAATTGGGTATTTTCAAAGGCGAAAATGCCAGGCGACCATGTTAGTGCACCTGGCGTGGTTTTGGATTGACACGTTTGGCTGCTGCCCCCGTGGAATGATTAGGTCTGGATATTATAGTGCTAATTATTTCTTCTCGACAATGGAAATATTGCCAAAGGGTAAATTAAAAGGTTAAACCCATTTTTTTACGGTAACCGATTAGTGGACATTTGGGGAAAATTGATAGAAAAGGCTACTTTTATCGTACATCAGCTCTGATTTTACGGTGTATTTTACCAGTTTGTAGAGTTCTGATGCGATACGAATGTCTAGTATGTCTAGCATGATTCAACTTGCTGATATAGAATAGTAACAGACAAAAAATACATATAAATCAGCTGGGTTTGAAAGAGGACTGATCTGCTCTCGAGAACTCATGAATCTTCAGAGTATTAGAATGCAGTTTGAAACACGGATAAAGCATCTCCGAGCGTTATGGATGGCAACGGAGAAACTACATACCGGAGCATCCTGCATTAACGTCAGTTGCTTGGATGTCAACAAATATTAGTACGGTGTGATAGCAAGACAACACATCCCGAGCCGAGTAGCCTTCAAAGCCGAGCATGCTGCTCGAAAGTGGTTGGTTTCGTCTAGGTTGTTGTCGTTCTTCCCTCGCCAAAAAAAAAAGAAGGGACGCAAGCGTGATGCAGCAACGGTCACCATTTCCTGTCAGTAGCAGATGATCTTCGTTTCCTCCAGCATTTGGTGAAAGCAAGTGCCGCTTTTTGACCCCCACCCTCCGTTGCGGACAGTCCCTTTTGACAAGTTCTAAAGAAGATCTCGATGAAGATGGCAAAACCCAAAAAAAAAAAGAAATGCCGCCTCTACTGCACGTTTACTTTTTGCTCTGTTAAACGTGGGACGTCCATCACTTAGCATCCCGGCGTGTTCTTGCATCCTTTCACATCCGTTTCCGGCGGATCAGCGGGCGCTACATTTGGCGAGATGGAAGAGAGTGCTGGCAGAAAGTGAAATAAAGAAGAAAAAAAAAACACAGCTAAACATAGCCGAGCACGAATGCACTGCTGCAGGATACGAGCAAATCGGCGGCACCAAGCCCCCCGAGTGACTATTATCATCTGAAATAAAATACACTCGCACACCGACCGGGACGAGGTATTCGGGCATTGGGGCGAAGGGTGCATTATTTCCTGTAACATTTTACGAAACGTTGTTCTACCGTTGCGCAGTGGTTCCGTGGCGATTGGTGATGATGGTTTCTTATCCGACGTTTGCTACGCTGCCGGATGTCGTAATCTCTGTGCCAGTGCCATCGCACTATGATTGGTGTTGCAGTTCCGCATCCGGGTGTCTTGATAGCTTAATGGATGTCTACTTGGTTTCGGGGGGAAATGCACATTCTCTATACGCTGGGAGTCTCTTTTTACCTTTGATACATCTGTTCCGGAACAGATTCGAACCTGACCGATGATCAGTTTGGTTAGCTTCAGTTTGGGTTTTAGGCAAGCCAAAAACATGCGTTGACATGGCGTTGAAAGTCGATAAATATAAAATAATAATTATTGTTTAATTTTTCTTAAACTCGAACGAAGACTCATGACGATATCCAGATAACATTAATTCTACAGCTTTAAGAATATGGTTGCACTTGGTTTTGTTATAAAAAACAATGCTTCTTAATTTATTCCTATCAAGTTTCTATTAATTGTAGTTATGATGTCTATCATTTCTATGGATTCCATTATTTTGCATAAGAAATTATGGTTCACTTTTTTTTAGTAGTAGTAGTTTTCTTTATTGAATAGAGATATCAGTATACATTGAAATTAGTTGATAAGTTTACAATGGGTTCGCCAGCGCTTTCCTCATTATATTGGAATTTTATATTCTACTAAGCTTTGCTGATCAGATTTTATGTTTTCCTTTAAAGGAGACTGGAATTCGGGTGGGAAAATATTGCAAAACCCACCTCAGGACAAGAGAAAAAAAAATTATTATGTTTAGAAAGACAATAGCTTACAAAGAAAGAAGAGAAATAAAAAAGATTGAAACCTAGACCTAATCTTAATAATCTATACAGTGATAAAGGTGGGCTTTGGGATATGATAGAAGTTTGTGGGTAGGGTGGGAAAATGTTGGAGAATTAGTAATATCAGAAGAACATATGGGTTGAGGATGTCAAAAATGTGGTTTTTGGGTTGTTATTAGTTTTTGAAATGTATTTGGAGTTCAATTTCAATATAAATGGTTCAAGGACTTCAATATTACAAATTTTATGTATCTGAGTAGTTCTGCACCAGGGTGGGTGGTTTAAGAAAGCTTTTAAGAATTTATTTTGGATTCTTTGCACTGTTATTTTGTGAGGTTTAGCACACGAGCTCCAAACTGGTGATCCATAGGTTATTACGGGTCGGATTAGGGAAGTATATAAAAGAAGTTTATTTTTAGGTTTAATTTTGAATTTCTATTTAAAAAACAGTAGAGGCTTCGGTATAGTTTTTCGCATCGTATCATAAGGTTTTCAATATGTGGCTTGAAGGTGAGTCTTTTGTCTATGGTCATACCTAAGTACTTGACTTCGGTGCGCCAGGGTATGTTTATTCCATTTAATTGAAGATTTTTATTGGGTAATTTACGATTACTAGTACAACGAGTGAAAAATATTGCTTCAGACTTATTTGGGTTGATTTTTAATTTCCAATTATGGTTCACTCTATCGAAAGCGTTTTGTATGTAAAATGAGACGAGCTTCTCAACTTACTTTTCTCTTACCAACTCCATAATGTTATCTTTTATTAATAAAATGACTTTAAATGCGTTTCTTCTCTTATTGCAATAATAATCTTTGGGATTTATTAAGAAGCTTAGGCAATTTCTAATCCTAGTCCTAGTCAAAGTAATAGTCCCAGTCCTAGCCCTAGTCCTGGCTAATCAATCGAAAGGCTACTAAGTACTTCACTACTCAGTTAGGGAACCATCAACAGTGAAATGGGGATAAGAGATATCCTCATACTGTAATTTAGCGCCATTTATCAGCCTGGGTATCCCTTACCAAGTTTGGTTGAGTTGATAGCAGTCGGTATCTATCTCACATATATATGTATCGCCCGATCTGCGTTCCATCTTTTCCGTCTTAATAATTCCCAAATTTTCTTCAGAAAGAGGTTGCGGCAAACAATACACTTCAATACCGGTTTGCTTGTCGTTCAAACCGTTCTCGATTTGCCATACGTTGGAAGGAAAGATCTTCAATACCAATTTCTTTCCCATCTTTGCGCGCCCCTTCGGAAGAAGGGGTGAAAATGAAGATTTTCCGATAGGCCGCCACAGTCAATCGATGCCATCCGGAGGCATCATAAACTATCGCCCAAAAGTCTGACGCAAATTGATTATGCTCGGTGCGCTGCACGCGTGAAGACGTGCGAGAGGCCTGGGGCCATGGCGGAAGGATACAATAAAGTGAAGACGTTTATCGTAACGGACGTTTTAAAGCGGTGTGCGGGGCGGATAGGAAGGTTGTAAAAAAAGTGTAAAAATACGTAACACTGGTTGTAGCGTGTAAGGGTAGGTAGGGGAGATTTTTGGAAGCCATATTGTATACACATCACTCTGGACAATCGAGACGGTTAAGGTGAGGGCGAGAAAACGGTATCCGTAGCCCTGATCTTTTCGCCATTACTGAGCACAATATGGAAGCACTTTCCACTGTGCTCTGGCTGCTCTTGATGGGAGTCATTGCAAAAGGAATAGCTAACACGAATTTGCTGGTGGTTTAAAGTGAAATCCTTACTCATTAAAGAACAATTCTTCAAACTTTGAGCCATAGAGAATGAGATTTAATTTATTGAGGTTAACAAATATCAAACTAACTAGCTTTTACTAACTTTCTCCTTTCGCTTCCTTCAAATCAAGTTCAACGTTTCGGTTATAAGTGCTACGGTTCCGTAGAATGCTATCGTTTTCGAAGCTGCTCCCAGGGCCTTAGGTATAATGTAGACCACATATGATCGCGCCCGGTTGGTCCTGTTGGCGGTGTGCCACCACAAACAACAAGGGAAACAAATAAAAAAAACAAGAACTTAAATAAAACCAAGGGATTACAGCATATGCATTGCCTTCGGGTCGAGTGCTCTTTAAAGACTATCCTTTTTTGCTGTTGTTATTCGCTCAGTCCGCGCCATTTCTTCTCACCATTCCAGCTCAGCAGGGTAAGCGATACAACACCGGCACGGACCGTTTTCTGGTGCTCCTCCGATAATCCGATTTATGGTTTTTGAGTGAAAAAGCACGCTATGCAAATTAATATGTGCAAATGTGAGCCAATGGGTGCAGCTAGTCCGAGCGTGCGATTCGGGTGTGAACATACATAAAGAAGCGGCACCGCCGTAGCATCGTCGAGCGATTGTCATCCAAAAACGTGAGTTTGCATAGGGTGATTGTTCCATGCACGGGTGAACATACAAACACATGCATACGCATACATGCATGGGAACAAGCATACACGACAGCGCCTTGCTGAGAGCGAAAAACCCGGATCAGGACCTTTGAAATGGGACGAAGTTTTGCAGCACTGCACGTGTTTGTGGAGAGCGCTGGTAGGGAGGGATTGGTGTGGTGCGCCCAGCTGGGCGGAGAGTTATGAAGAGGGAAATAAAATATTTAATCCCTATAAATACAAGATAACGGTGCTTTGGCGCCTTTAGTCAGCTTCCCGAACCGGTTACGGGGCGCTTCACCTCGGTCAGCTTTAATGCATTCAGTGGGTTGTGTAGGTGGATGGTACGAAAACATGCAACAAAGATCTTTTTTGAACGGTATAAATAAAGCTGTATTCCACTCCTTCGCCGTAGCGAAGCAAGGAGTCATGGTGGCTGCATTGTGTGGAGAATTTATTCACTTGATATCTATTGTCTACCGAGTTGGGGGACATCTTTCACGCGTTCACGTGAATCCCGGCATGGCATTGGACACTGGAGAAACATATTATTTTAAAACTACAATTGTATATTTACCTAAACCGTATTTTGTCGAATGGAGTTAGAAATACAAGCTCTTAAAGTGTCAAGAAACATTGAACACTAGTATTGGCAGAATCTGATTCTGATTCATTAAGGCGAATGAATCTTTGAATTGAAAGAATTAATCTGAATCTCTCTTCAGGAAGAAAAAAATCGGGAATCTCTCTCTATCTTTTAAGCTGCCGAAATAATATATATAATAGAGAATCACGAAGCTTTGAGGATTCGTGAATCTTTGACGAAATCCTTGAGGATTGGAGGATGAAATTAAACTTCGAGATTTCTTGAATCTTTTGCGAGTCGGCTCCACATTTGAATTCTCACTAGTCCTCACTGTAGATTGATGTGAATGACTCTTCTCAAAAGATTCCTTGAGCTCAATTTTTATGCAACAATAATACATCCCACTCTCTCTCCTCACTCTCTTCACTATCGAAAGATTCTTTCAAAAGAGTTTACACACCTGCACACCATATTGATTGCCCGTTTAGTACCGTGATTTCATTATTGATTCGAAGAATCGACTTTTGCCGTGGCAAATATTGTGTCACATTTACCATCAGCTGGAGTGATTTGGTGCAGAAAATTGAAAAAAAGGTGTACACCCCCAACATACGCCTGCCTGGACCGTCGCCAGCCACTGCTGATGTAGCAGCAGGCAAAGTGTTTCATTTATCAACTTGTCCATCCGCAACCTACGGGTACATAAATTATATGAAGTTAATTAATATTCAATTAACTGTCAACCCGCTGCCGAAAAATATCAACACCGACCGAAGGTATGTGTTTTGTGGCTTTTATTGACCTTTCCGTGATCGGGCAACGGTGCACCCGCAACCCGAATTTAGGTTTCGAGATGATAGATTTCCGTGGCAATTGGGGCCGTGCTTTAGCCGTTACCGGCCCGGTTTCATCGCCACGCTGATAGGGCGTTGGGGCAGTTTTCGATTATCTGTCGGCGGGTATTTTGTGACGCTGCGTGACATAAGCGGAGATGAATCGTACCGGATAAGGCCAATAATAATCAACGCTGTAGGTGTGGGTGCAACAATGACAATTATTCATTTTATTATCTTTGATAATCTGGCTTCCATTTTTATTCCAATCTGCGTATAAATATGCGCCATAGTTAGAGGAATATGATTAAAAAATTTGAGTTACGTTGGATGTCCAGAATAGCGAGGCTTGCAAGAGATAGCATTTCAGCTGCAAGGAAACCTTTCTTGTGTGGTTCTCAACTTCTCAACCGGGATTGACTTTTATCTAACCACCGAATGGAGCCCTTACTGATCGTCACGCTACAAGTTTGTGGCATCGTCTGGGCCTAGCTAGTGCTGGAACGTAGTAAAGCGTTACACAGTCAGCCCAAGATGAAACTTGCCTTGAGAGTTTGCTTACATGCATCCCAGCTTCGACTCACTGCCAGGCGCCGGAATTTCAACCGGTTCGCCCCCAACGTGTAAGCATTCCCGTGCACTGACCACAAGGGTGTAACGATTACTCCTGCAGGGATGTGCAAACACCCACAAAAACACACACACACATATCGAGTCTCCATGGCAGTGCCCGCAATCGATATTTTTGATGCTTGCAACGGAACGGGGGAGCCCTGGGATGATCGTGTTGGGTGATTTAGGGTGTTGTTTTGCAAACTGCAAGATTCGTTGCGGTACGCCCGACTCTGCAAAAGGTGCTGCAGAGAGGTGAGAATAAGCGGGAAATGAAAAAAATAAATATAACCAGCAGAGGATCTGGTGTCTTCATGCTTCGTAAAGGTAGTTTTAGTGCGCTAACCCCCGTATCATCTTCGTGCGGTTTTTGAAAATTGGCCCGGCTAGCCTAGGTTTCCCTTTTTTCATCCCCTTGTGCTGTATGGTGTGTTTCGGATGTGCACAAATCGCTTCCGCGTGCACACAGTCGCAAGTGAAGTGGATTGGCGAGCGCGAATCAACCGAACCGAACCATCGGGATCCATTTGAATTTAAAATGTGCTTCCGGGCGTTGCTTTCGGGACGCGTCCGGGGTACGGCGTTTGATTACGCTGTAGCGAGCCAATTGCCCGCGATGTGCTCGCTTCGTTGCACTGTGCGCCAGCATACCGGTAGCGACCGGTGTCAGCTAATGGGCTTCGTTAGCACCCGCAAGATGTAGTCCCCAGAGCAATGTTTATGACTTTTTAATTTGCCTGATAGAACACCCCGTCCTCCTGTGGTCTAACGCTCCATTTCGGCGGCTCGGCTGTTGCCGTGACGATGCCTTCGGCTATGTCCTTGATCGAGACAGGTAGCGGGAGCTGCTCGATAGGAAGCATAAGCACCAGCTCAGCTAGCAGTTGTCAGTATTTGAGATGTACGGGAGCCAAAAAAAAAATAAAAACCAGGATTATTTGCTTTCACAGTGTCACAATGAAACCATCTCGCTCGTTGCTTTGTTGTGTGTGTGCAAACCACACCCAGAGACACACTTGTAATGTAATTGCTCATATAGCACACAGGAGAAAGTGTATTACATCGCGTGGAGCTCTTTAACCACGGCTCTTACACAATGGAATATATTATTGTGAGTGATACGCTTTAACAACAACAAAAAAATCCACCATTCCCGAAGACACACTTTGATGCAGCGAAAACATTCGCACCTTTCATGTGCAGTTTAAAAATGCATCAGCTGCCAGCTTTTTCTTCGTCAAAGATGTCAACGGTCGGTGTCAGTCACGCAATACTGTTAAGGGCAAAATCCCAAATTCCCATTCAGCACCAAGCAGAAGTCACACTAATAAACCTACGCACCGCGCAGAAAGGATCCGGACGAAATGGATGCCGCCATTGCTTTTGTGTTTGAAGAGATTGGCGAAATAATAATAGAAAATCCTAACTGTTGGGAAAAATTTATTCTGTCCAATTTATCACCGGAAGGCGACCGCTTTGTCTTGCGCTTTGGGAAATGGAAGTGGACGGTATCGCTTCGAATTCGTCAACTGTCGCAAGCTTTTCGCCCATTACACCTCAGTGACTATGGAGCGAGTGCGAGCGCTGCCGGTTGTCTGTTTCTATTATTTGGTCATTGCTTTCTGCTTTGCACCACGTTTCGCCCATCCTCAAGTCGAGCGGCCAAGATGCGAACGCACCGTTTTCGGCTGCGGGTGCAGTCTCCGGGCATTCGGGACGTCCAGATAACGAACCATAAAACATTTGCCGTTGTTCTTCAATCTGTCAGCTTGCATCTGCCGCTCCGCTGCGTTGCGGGTGGAACGAGTTTTCAACTACGTTACGGAAATGTACCGTGGACCATCTTTTGTTGATTTGTGTGGTCTTGTTAAGAGTGATTTAAATATCGTGAACTTTTGGTTGGGATGTGTTTTAAAAATTAGGTTCTAAGGGTTCTACTGGGTTGGACATAAGCCCCAACTGGTCCAAAATGGACGCGATGGAACAAGGCAGGGTCATTACTGAGAAGGTTGTAGGCTGAGGCTGTTTTACAATAGAATGTCCAAGGACACCCTGAATTAGGTGCTCTTTAGTCAATAAAGTTTACAAACGTTTACAAAATTTAGTGAAGTTTTATATTGAAATTGTTGATCTTAAGATATTAATGTTTATACAATATTGGCAGAACTTTTCTGCCATCTGAGAAGTCTTCAGAACTCCTTGGGACCTTGGGGACTACTTATACCATAAGAATCTGCTATCACAGACAAGCCCTGAGAGTTTGCTTAAGACCTCCAAGGAACTTGATCATGTTGTATCAATAGTCGGTTTATGTTGTCAGTGTATAAAATGTACATACCATTATAGTAAAATCGGCGAGATCTCTGATCTTTCTTTACATTTTAAATAAAAACAAAATGGGATTAGCGTTGCTTGCTTTTAGAACTCCAAAGGTGAATGGTGAGCTAATTCGAGTAAATGCTACCGATTATTACATTAAAATTATGGCTATCTAATATAGAAATTTTACTGCTGTAGATGATGGTACGGTAATATTGCGAGATATATTTTCTAGAAGCCTGATATTTATAGTTTAGGAACATATGTTATGTAGGTCATAGCAGCTGAATATCTTAAACATAAATCGTATCGTAACGTACCCATTATAGCGTTACTGTTATTGGCATTTCGCCATAAGTGGCTTTTTGGATGACATATTGCTATAATTTATGGTAAAGTCATAATTTTGTAGTAATGTGACCCGAGGAATCAAGAGAATAATGGAAAAAAAGGGAGTTAATTGATGGAAATCTTGTTCGTCAATTCGTGGTTGGTGTGTTGAGCCAATTATTTTACAAAAGTTAATTTAAGTGCTGTTTGATCACTGTTAACATTTAAAGACTGATTCTAATGGACGATCACTATTGATGTTGCTCAGGAAACTTTAAAAAAGTACATCTGCTATTATTAAACTCGGGTCCGAAAAATAGACAACTCAAAAGCTCGTTTACAATTTCAATTCCAACCAGCTTTTGGCGGTTGCAAGTGGGTTCGCTGCGCTTCGAGATGGAAGAAAGCATCACATATTCGTTGTTTGTTCTACAGGATAAATACGCTCATTACTCTGGAAAGCTGTGCTTTCCTTTTTTTACTCCCGCCGCCTGGAGCATCAAAATAGCTGGCTGATGGCAAAGCGCTGCTGCCATTCAAAAGGCCAGCAGATGGTGTGTTACTCCATATTAGGTGGCTGCGTCTTGGTAGGCCTGTGCCAGGTTCATTAGGGATACTACTCGCTTTGGCACGTTTCTTGCATACGGTTTCGCTCACACCGCCTCCAACCACCGCACCGGAACACACGCACAGCCATGTACACCCTAAACAAACCGGATGGTGTGCCGTTTTAAGCGTCCAACACCGTCCATGGCAAACCAATTCTGAAAGTCAACATTAAACAGCATTTTATTTGCACCTCGCAAACAAGACTCCAAGTGGTATATACCGTTTATTCTGCGGTGGCAAATGCAGTCTTCTCTAAATGCATGGAAAAAGTGAAGGCTTTTCTTAGCCCTCCGCCCTCTCCCCTCTTCCTCTATAACACCCCCCCCCCCCCCCCCACACTAGGGCGTACCTAGTGGAGAAGTGTACGCGGTTTGTGCAGGAATGGTCCTAGAATGAATTACTTAATTAACGGAATGCCACCTCGAGAGTACTCGAAAGCGAAAATGATGCTGGACTCGATTTAACTCCCCTCGTACGTTACGGGTGCGGGAAGAAAAATGTACGAATAGCAATAGCAATAGCCTGGGTTGGCACGGCGCTCGTCAGCAGCTTCCGTTTTTTGTTCTCCTTCGTACCTTCGTGTTCCCTAATGAAAAACTTGAGATAAGCTACGTGCCGTGCGGTCGGGTTATCAAAGATGCCTTCATTTGCAGTATGATTGTCCGTCCGGGGAGGGGATGAATGCCCTGCGACATCAGTGGCAGTGTACAGTAAGCTTAAACGAGTGATTTTTGATTTGTTTGTCTTCATTTGCTTGCATCTGCGTGAGACTGATAGAATAGTCTAGCATCGTCAAATGATAATTGTTAGTAAACCAAACAACTTCATGAAGAAATATAATTTAGCCTCTTTGTATATGTCAATTCCTTACAATTCCCCTCTACAATCATGTTGTTCAATAAAAGCGCAACTCTTGACCGATAATATTTAGGTTCCGCTTGTGTTGTAGCAAATTTTGGGGCCGTAAATTTTGTAAAATTTGCTGACGCTACTTCCGAGAATGATAATGTGTGGGTTGCAAATGAATTGACATGTTTGAATCGATAGATGCTGATGAACAGCACCCGTTGCGCTTATCTGTAGTACGTCGACCGAAAAGCTTAACATTAATAGCCTAATCAAATTGATCCGAATCCAGGAAAGATGGACAAAATTATTCGTCTTCTGCAACCGATCAAGTCGAGGACCTTCCCAACCAATCCGTGAGTGTGAAGGTTCATCATCCGGCTATAGTAAATATAGATTGAATGGGTTGAAGATTATCGAGTGGAGATTTTTGGGATGAAAATTCGCTCACAAAACTGACAAAACCCAATCAATTAGTCATCCCGTGTCAGAAAGTTGGCAAAACTAAGCCACCCTTTACCGCCGTTCCCCTATTTTCTAATGCATCATTACATCGCAAAACCCGTCTAAGATAGTAATCGCAAAACCTGTTCTATCCGAAAACGGTGTGCCGGTGAAGATGACCGAAAAGTTGAGAATTGTCCACACGGCCCAATACCCATACGGAGCCGCTCATCAAGCACCGAGCGGACCGCACCGGATCGTTCGCCAATGTTTTCCGCAAAAGGTTTGCCGGTTCGTTTTTACAATTAGCGGAAGTTTTGTGGGTCCCGGTTTGACGGGACTGAAATCTAATTACTTAGAAAACTTTTGCTTGCCCGGTACGATTCATCACCTTACCATATTGGGGTTACCGGGCAATAGGGAGCAAACTAAATCCCTTCTGGTCGTTCCCTCGCTGCTCCATCGAACGCTGCAAGCGCTGGGAACATTGCAGACGACTGATACAGATGGATCGAACTCATCGTTTGCCGTCTTCTTGGGTAAATAATTAGCATAAGAATTTTTAAATTCAATAACCGTTCCTCAAATATTCATATTTGATTCTTGAAATGCGTTTGAACGGTGTTGGTTTTGGAAGGAAGCAGAAGGTTCCAGGAGTAATTGGATAAGGGTTGAACAACCTTACCGTTTGAAGCGGGTGGACAACCGTTACTAAACTGTGGTACCGGTTTTTGTAAGAAAAGTTTTCGACGGTTCGACGAAGTGGCTAGAAGTGCCAGGCATTAGGCATTCGTTTCTTCGTTTTCTTGGCTAAAAATAAGACACATGGGCAGTTGATGAGGCAAATTTCTATTCGTGGCTACTCTGTCATTTTAAATATAATGTAGACCTACGCAAAGTGAGCCACAGATATTCGATCGCAAAAGTCGTCCAAAATTGTATGTTTCTCGAAACGCGGCTAAGAACAGTTTCGTCAGTTTTGGACGTCGTCTTCATTGAGACATATGTTAGTAGTAGAACTGATTTTTTTATAAAGTCCTAGCTCTGATTGTCGCGACAGGTGTATTGAGTTTAAAAGTTTTTTCGGGCCATCTAGAAGTTAAAGTTCAGCACCATTATCAACATTTACGTAGAGATACGCACTAGGGCGCTAGTGGGCCAACTAATTCTATTACCTTCTTCTTTACTCAAAACACCTATCACGACGATTACAGCAGGGACTTCCAGGGTCCAGGGTAATGGATTGGCTGACAACAGAGCTAACCATTTTGTTGACTTTTGCAGCAGACCAATACAACATCATCAAACGCTTTTAGCCTTTCTACATGAAGGCTGTCCAAAGGTCCACCTTTGTCACTTTATTCTAGACGTTGATAAACACAAGACAACATATGACTCACTTTAAAAACAAAGACAGGGAGTTAGAAGATCAATTAAAGTTTATTCCCCACGTAGCAGATATGTACACCAATGCTGCATTCGCTCCGTCGGATCTTCATGGCACGAGAAAAATTTATTGATTAAAACATTGATGACATGAAATCAGAAAAACTGACTCACAGAATAACAATGAAACTATGGTGCTACGACGAATGGTACGGAACGATGTCCAATGTCAACGCTCAGTGGCAACGTTTCGGGCTGTATGCTACGCTTCTTTGGCTCGGGTTTGTGTCAGTCAGGATTTTGGGTGTTTCACGAGGGTTCTTAGTTCACGTTTCTTACCAGTTTGCCTTGAAACCCTTTACCGTCTTGCGTGTGCTTCTAGCCGTAACTACCGCCGCCGGGCAGCACGCTAAACTCGTTGCGAGTAAAGTTTGATGATGAGGCAAACGTAAACATGAAACGATGTCACGTCTACTGGAAACGACTTCATTGGGCGGCAACGTCAAACTTTAGCCTGGGTGACTTAATAAAATCCCCCGCCCAGTGCCGCACGCCACACGCTGGCTTTTGGCTGTGACGTCGTCGATAGACGATGATGCTCTCGTACGCACGTACCGTTTTCCAGGTCCATGCTGTCGAAAAGTTTTCCCATATCCTGCCGCTTTTCAACCATAGATCGAGCGGGTTCGACACATGGGGCCGCAGCCAACCGACCAGCGCACCAGGTTTCGCAGGCAGGAAGCGTTTTTGGCGCGGCGGGAAAGGATCCCGGTGACCGAAGGGTTAGTAATAAACTAAGGGTTAGTAATGGTTAGGGGAAATTAACGTGGACGAGATACCCTTTGATTAGAGATATGAGGGCAGGGTGTGGTGTGGGGGTTTTGCTCTGGATGTACCATTTCCGACTGCTCTACATGCAACCGGGAGCAGGTTCTGTAAAGTACAGTCCGATTGGTAAAATTTGTCGCCAGTTCGCTACACCAGCACTTACGGCTATCGAGGCTCCATTAATGTGTCTGTTCGATGGTTGAGTTTCCTTGCCGTACTACAGTGTCTTTCGTCGGCCAAGTCATACGCCGGCAGCGGGTCGGTGGAAGCGTTGTTGCAGTTTGAGTTAGGGAGCTGATGGTTGACAATGATGTACTCTATATAAACGATTATGTCTGCTTGTGCTGGATACGTTATCCTGTCGTAGATTGTGTGGAAGTATGATAGAATGACGAACAACATTTTCGGTGTGCTCATGTACGGAAAATGGGAGTCAATTTTGTAACAGGGCTTGAATAATTGAATTAACTTCATTCTTTTGTTGTGCTGTACGTCACCCGGATGTTGTGAAGCTGTTCATCTGTTGACTTATGGACCGGTATTACCTAACATAAATACTAACAATTACTCTTGCATGCAACAGTATGTGGAGGTCGATCTTATTCCAATGTAGATATTGAATATTGATACATTAGAATATTGGTACTGTTCATGTTGGGTGATTGAATACTTTGATTCTTCAATAATCATCGAGGAGACCCTTGCATTTTAGTGTAATGAGTCCATGGAGCGAGTAACACAAGTAACAGTTTGAAGTTGTAACTCAAACAAATATAAAGTTAGGAGATGCTGCAAATATCTTAAGGCGCAGAAAAAAAAACCAAGGCGTAAATAAGATGAAGCTAGATGCAAGTGTTGTAGTAGTTGCTGCAATTTCACTAATTGCCGACAAAATGGAAACAATCTCCCGGAACCGCACCATTTACTCCCACCACACTTCTGTGTTTCTTGTGTGGTGTTGCACAAACAGGCGAGAAGGAAGAGCACAAACGTGGGTTGGAGCGACTCCGGCCAGCATGCTGATGAAGCGAAAATTCAAATCTGGCAGTGGAGAATGCAAACAAAAATAAAACCCAACTCGAACAAATGAACAACAACAGCAACATTGTTGGCTGTCGTGGGGGGGGGGGGGGGAAAGCGAGGCTTAGAGGTACTGGTGATAAAAATGAAGTGAAAAACTTCGTTAGACGCATCTCATCTTTACCTTTAGCAGGTAATTTGCGGACCGAGTTTTATGTTTATTGTGTCGAGTTGTTTTCTCCACTTCCATCTGTATCTGTTTCTTTGCTTGCTCCGTTTCCTTTCTCGGTGATTAAATTTCTGCAGACACTTCGAAATGCCAAGGAAACACTGCTAAAAACTAAAAACAAATTTCCCGCATTCTGCACTAACCATCACTATTTGCGTAGCCCTGTAGCGAAGAATAGAGTTCCAGTTCTCTTTTATACAGTGTTTTTTACACGCAATGGACAAGCGGAATAGTCGGTGGCCCTTGTGTTTGGTTCAGTTTGGCATAAGTTTTCCTATCGTAAGTTTAGCGTTGTTGGTTTATACTCCAGTCTCTTCCACGTTCAACGTGCTGGTCTCGAGAACGTTCGGCTGTTTCGGATTGTTTGTTGTAACTATTTATTTTTCATTTTGTTTCCATATTCTTCACTCTGCTAGCCTAGCACATCTAAGCATCAACCAACTGGCTGAACAAATGGCTGCCTGCACGTTTTGTTTTAGTTTTCCATCATCCTTGCTCCCTCGTCACTGTGCCTTTGTTCGATACCTTCGGCTCGGTGTGTTAATTTGTCGATGTAACTATTTTCCCAAACCCCCAGAAGACATTCACCCTTTCTCCGGCCCTTCGCACGCTGCAGGCAAGGCTGGCGAAGGAACAAATAAATACTAATAGCAACAACAGCACGGAACTTTTTAGTAGACGTGAAACAATAAGATAACATTGTACAGCCGAAAAGTGGTTGCAGAAAATTGCACTCCACGGTAAACAAATTTTTTTCAACTTGCAGCAGTTTTGTTCTCCAGTGACTTCCCACAAATTTTCATCGCACACGGTTCCGTATTGGAGGGGAGGGGTGGGGGGGGTGGTGGGGGCGGGGGTTGTGACGCTAGCATGAAGATGTCGAAAGTTGGATATTAGAGATACCTTTTACCGATTTCACCCCTATCCGTTTTGTGGTTTTGTGAAAGCTTTTGCTTTTTGCTGGAAAGTCGATGGTGTACTTACAGGGTTTACCAGATCAGCAAATAACACGTGCCTTATGTTAGAATCAGTGGGTTATTTTCAAAACACAAAACTATTTATTATTATCGATTCACTACGCAAACTGTTTGAATGTTAAATTTTGGTTATGGTTCAATGTTCCAGTCTTACTTGTTGAGCTGGAAAACCCTGTACCAGTTAAGGAAGTACAACGCGAAGAGAACAGCTCCGCCGGGAAAGGCATATTGCACGCTATTGACTCGATTTGCAAAACGGAATCAACCAAGTTCGAGTGAAACTGCTAACGCAATGCCGTATTCTTTCGGAGCAGTTACTATGTCGGTATGGTTACGAAAGGATTTTTGGACCTAACTAGAACGAACCGTAAACCGCGGAAAGATGTGCGCATTGCTCTTTGTGTGGTACTTTACGCTAGGTGGGAGGTAAATTAGAAGCGCCTTGGTTTTTCCCAGTGGGGGGGAAATTGTAATATGATCTTTGGAACATCTAAAAGCGCATTTGGACGGTAGTACCCGTTACTGTTGGACGAATATTTCAGTGGAGTGAAACCGAACTTAGCGCAGATAAATGCCGTGCAAATACGAACAATTTAATTATTGTATCGAAAATTGAGACTGCGCCTGTTTTGTTGATATGTGTATAAATGTTTGGGACGACGTTGACATCCCCATTGTCACGGAGGCTTCGGTAACTTCCGAGACAACAAAGCTAACCCTAATGACATCAGAGTATAAGCACCTAGCTCATCCCTCTTGCAATAGCGATGTAATTACCATTTATTACTACTATTCTTTAAGTGCCTTTAATAAGAAACTCCGTAATATTGGTGTATGGTCTACATAGGATAGTTTTTCTTTTTTAAAACAACTTCCTGTGGCCTGTCTGAAAAAATCTTGAAAAAGAGTTCACTAGAAGTCTAGGCTGTAAACAGCTCCTGGGCAGAAGATTTAGGTGTGGGGGGTTTGAATTTAATTTCATCGAGACGACATGTACCGGCTCTTTACGTTGCCAAAGGTTTGGTTACTTTGGATTACGTGTGATTTTAATTACCAGTTGCAACAATAGAAACTTGAAGCATGCTTGCCCCTTTCAGAAACGTTGCGTTGTACCGGATCATATGAAAAAAAAACCCTTTTGGTTTGAATTTCCCTCGGGAGTTTGCAATGGAAACAGTGACGGTTAGTTAAACAACTCATTCCGGATAATTGGAGAAGTCGAGCATAACCTGCCGCAGAGTCTAAATTAAACAGTTGAATCAAAGGGCATTCGAGATTATAAGTGGTACATGTGAAAAATCAAATGTTATTGCAATTGTGTTTAATTATTTATTTGCTAAAAATTGTGTTTTTTTTTTATTAAACAAATATTAACAACATACAGGAATCGTCATGCAGCTTAATTATGTATGTTAATTTGCTTGCGGGGTGATTGTAGTGCAGTGAAAATTGATTTGTGTTGAACAATCATGTGCTTTCGACAAACAAACCTTAATGCAAGCACTTACTGTTTATCCGTTCGGCACCACACATTTAGGTAAATTAATTTGGAGCCAACTGTGTTGCTCTGTTCAATGGTTTTGTGAGGTGTGAAATCATTGGAAAATGTATGAAATTTCGCTTGGTTGTGTATAAAAAAACGCTACAGCAATAATCAAGCTGCGTTTGATGCGGCTGCTTGGTATACTAATAATTGGTGAGCGTGGTTTGCCAACAGTCGTTGACAAAGTTCACCGCTAGTACCCGTAAACAGCTTAAATACGCGTAAAACAATGGGTTTACAAGAGGGAAGTTGTGCTGAAGTGAGAGTACGTGTTTCATTCATAACGGTCGTGAAGCATTACAACCCGTTCAGACGGAGCGTATTGGAGTTTTTGACGTGACGTGTAGGAAAAGTTGTTTTGCGGAGGTGGTTATTATACATTATGATTATGCGCTCTTCCCTCCGATTGGGTTGTTTTGTTTAATTAAATATATTTTAAGGTACTAAACGATATAATTTATGAATGAAAAAGGGTCTTAACGTTACTTAAAGCTATTCGTGCATTCAATATTGAAAACCATTCAATATCTATGTTAAAACCTCTCTCTGTGTGTGAGGTAAGTTAAAAGGTGTTAAATAATGAAGGATAATTAATAAGATAAGACATCAAACGGTCTTTAAAGCACAGAAATACAAATAACTTTAAAATGAAAATAATGTTTCAATCTTTTGTTGATCAGCTGCGTATAAATATAATCCAAGTTCATTTTCAAATGAGCAAGGTGTTATCGTTAAAAGTATCCAAAAACTAAATAAATTGGTTGCATAATTAGTAATGTGATCCGTGGATTTCACCAGGCTCAAAATTCCTCAGGTGTGTGTGGTTAAATTCTTGGCAACGGGTAGAAATAGTTAGTTCCGGAAACATCTTTGATATCTGATGCAGCTTCCTTGGGGTTGGTGCAACCGTGTTGAAAACACTGAAATTCTTTAGTGAATTACTCGTCACCTTACGTTGTTTTTAGTCGGAAAAACGCCACCCTTATTCCCTCTCACCCCCCCCCCCCCCCCATCCCCATCCACCCACACCGGTACTCGATGGGTAAATAAATCATGCTAATTTGAAAAGTTTAATTACGAAAGTTTATCACCCGTTATCTACTTCGGCTGTGCTCGTTTATCATACATTATTTTCATGCGTATACCGGATAATACACACGGTACTTTCAATTGAAAATCAGGACGGATAAAAAAAACACAGGGGTAAGTGGAAAATAAAGCGAAATATGAGGTATTGTTAGCTTCAATCTAAGGGATATCGGTTACGGAGTGTGAAACTGTCATTTGGTGTCTCACATTTTGAATGCCATTGTGAAATGTTTGACACAAGTTAAAAATAAAATGGAGAAACGTGCGGTAAACTTCATAGTTAGTAAATTATCCATCAAGAATATCAGCCAGACATAAATTCCACATGAACAATGTAGTGGTCACTGTAAGCACTAGGCAGGTAAAAGTTTTGTACTTTAATAAAATAAAATGTAAAATAATAAATAAACATGTAGTTTAATAAATGTAGTTCAATAAAACCCTGTATTTCAAAATATTGATAGAAATTTCTTATCAACCTGAGTTGAAGCATCTTTACCTACCTTGAGGGAGAGGTCTTACGAAATTCAGTTTAGAGCATAATATCGCAACCGAAATAAGTACTTTGACCTTTTTAGTTTCTTGGAAGCAATCGAAGTAAACTTTACCAAGATAATCGTTTGAAAAAGATACTTTTCTTGCTGTTGAACCCGCAATATAGGATAGTTTCTTTTTTTACATTCGCTTCCCTTGGCCAGTCCGAATAAGGGAAAAAATATACAAAGCTCATACAAATGTAGGCACACGCATGTAGAGCTTGCAAAAAAAAAAAGAAAATGAATATCATGTGTACTTCGTCATGTAGGCATCAGCTCGAAAAAACGAACCGACGGATGGAAGGAGGTTCGTCAACTAAGCGAAAGAAATGGAGGCTGGGACAGGAATCAAGGCATCTAACCGGTAGCATATTTAGTGGCTCTTAATTCCCTCTCAAGTGATGCGTTTCCACGCTTCCAAGCTGATTGCTTCTGCTTGAGGTGAGTTGGCGAATTCGTTCGGAATTCACGGCATGCTATCATTGGCCACGGATGGTAAGGTTAAAGACGGATAGGGAGACGATACTCGACGTTGGCCGTTGTTCACCTGGATCGATTCAGCTATCTGTGAGGGGGGTTTCGTTTTTCTTCTGCAGGTTGTGCAAAGGCAAAACTAATGTAACAGCCGAGCTTAAATCGTCTTCGCTTGAAACGCTTCAACGACTCACATGTGAAAGGGTGGGTAAACTGGTACATGCGTGTATGTTTGTGTGTGTGTGTGTGTCTGGTTGATCAGGTGTGTCAAGATGTCTCGGTAGGTCTCGGCAGAACGTTAACCATATGCAAACAAATTGATTTTCCTGCACGACCTTCCAGCACCTTCCGCCGCCTGATGGCGAATAGGAAGCGCACCCAACCGTGCTGATGCCTGTATCGGCTGGTAAACGAAACGCTGGCGCCGCATACACTGCTACTGCGATGGGTGTTTTACACTGAGCATGCTGATGAGGTTCGTTGCTTGAGATACAACGAGCTATTGCTGTCTAGCAGCTCGAGTGCTTCACCTTTAACCGACGACGACGGTGAGCTATGCGCCGGTTGTTTAGTTACAGTGCTCGTCGGTTATTTCGGGCGAAATGTTTGTGCAATGGTTCCATTACGCTACTACTTGAGCTAGTTGAAAAACGGAAAAATGGGAACATAATTTCGTAACCCCGTGAGAGCGTTCAAGAAGTCGAATGCGCTCACACGCTCGAAATGGCGGGGCAAACCTGGGTCTACCGGAAACACGTTTAAAATCTCGTATCGAGGACATCCTCGATACATCTGCAGGTTGAAACCGGGGAGGAAACGCGCAACTTTCAGTACGTTTTTTTTGTTGCTGTATGTATTTAGTTGGATGAAAAACAGGGAATGCTGGAGGAAAAAAGTACCCATAAGCCGAGCAAAAAGCGACTTATTGCGCGCTCATCTTGAAAGCCAATTTAGCGGAAAAAGAAATATGTTATTGAATTTAGTGCCGGCGATATACAAATTTCAATTTTGCGTTATGAGTCTTTTCCTCCCTGGTACTGCACGGTGTGTCCGCCGTGCATACCACCCAAGGTGTTTATCTTTTCCCGCTCACACTCGTGTGGGGTTATCAATACTGCGCCGGGGGGTTGGGATAAGGGATTTCTCTTACGCGAGAGGAGGTTTGTCGCAATCGGTTGCTCTGTGATACAGCCTAGGAGCAGTGTGTTTGTGTGTGTGTGTGTGTTTTTTTTTTGTTGCTTGCTCAAGAAAGTTTTGTGAGACGTGGGGAAATGGGTGGCTAGTGATGAATAAAATTACATTGCCAGTGAACCGTTTAGCGGTGTCTGCCTTATTAGCTAACGCTGTGCATTGTTCGCTGCGGTGGTTTCGCTACCGTAGAATTTTTAAAATTATGGCTCTGTCGTGCAGCATCCACCCACCACCCGTCCGTCGTTTGCCTTGGTTTTGGTTGCCATTTTTTTTTTACCCATAGTGCTATCGCAACGCTACAGCGAGAGAAATAATAAAAAGTTAAGATTCCAATTTCAACGATGTGAAAGGGCAGGGCCGCATTCCGCGGTTGGAAAGCGAAAACCTTTCACCCAGCGATACCTGGGGGTTGTTGTCGTCTGTGTGTGTGTGTGTGTGGGGTTTTTTTTTGCAAAAAAGGATATCCAAAACTGGCATGGTGTGTGCTACATAAAAATCGGCAGTAATTTTATGTGGAAACCAATAGGCGTGTAACCGCAAGAGAGGGTGTACGGTTCCGGCAAGCCGAAGGTAAAAAGCTTTCGTAATTTGTCCACATATTTTCGGGTCGTGTAAAGTGGTTGGAGCATTACGATGACGGGACAGATTTGCTTCTTGTTGGATTTTTTTTCTTTTGCCACACATTAGATTCGGAGGGGACAGATTCATTGAGAGAAAATGTGAGTGCCGTAGAGAACGAAATTATAAATTATGTTATTAGTTCCTCTACCGTGCAATATCACGCACGTGAGAAGTTTTATCATTGCGTCGGATTTTTTTTTACATTACCGTACCGTGGGTGGAGTTGATTTAGAGTAGAGAGTTTTTGGTAGATATCTTTGGAGTTCTTTACGAACAACACCATATTTCTTTATATTTCACATGGTTTGTAGCATGCAATGTACTTTGAGTTTTGGGGTTTGATAATTTCACAATTTTTCAGTGGTCTTTTGATCGGTATGTGATAATCCTTTTTTGATTTATAATAATTACCTTATCGTAATAATAATTACCTACCTAGTTTATAATAATTACCTCGTTTCTTCTTTTAATGTGTTGTGCACTATTTTTAAGTCAAACATATGCGAAGTTCTTAGTAGCAAATGAATTATACATAGGCCTCAATTGCAACAATCCCAAAATAGATGGAGACGCCTGGTGTTTTGTAAAAACAAGATTTGCAATTTGACAGTACATAGAAACCCTAATTGAAATGCTTCATTTCAAAGGAGCTCAATGCTCGTAAGGTTTTATAATAATATAAGATCTTGGAGTCGCATAATATGCAGACCTTGGAAAGAAATGGAAAGTGTGGAACGGTTGCTCCCCTCTCTTCTCCAAGACTTGCCACATAGTGAAGATCTAAGTGAATGTTTTCTGTTTCGGAATCCCATCTGATAGATTTAGGCAATCTCTTCTCTTCTTTTAATGTGTTGTGCACTAGTTTTAAGTCAAACATATGAGAAGTTCTTAGTAGCCAATAAATTATACATAGGCCTCAATTGCAACACTCCCAAAATAGATGGAGACGCCTCGTGGTTTGTAAAAACAAGATTTCCAATTTGATAGTACATAGAAACCCTAATTGAAATGCTTCATTTAAAATATATGGATATGTAATTAATACACCAAAATCAAATTAAATAATATACATAAATGCATTTCTCGGTGTTTACGCGGTTTAGGAGGTTCATGAATAATTATATTAAACTGATTTATTTTCGTTATATTGACCAAGTTGTTTTGATTGTTATGTTTTTCTGATTGGCAACATAATGGTGTTTGTTACATAATGCTGACCATATTCGATGTGGTTTGTCGTTCCGTTTGTTTTTGCATGCTGTAGTGTAGAGTTATCGAATTCGCAATATTGGGGGAGAAAAAAAAACGGCAATCCCTTTCTCATAGTGCGAACAGGGAAAATTGAAACAAAGCTGCACGCAAAATCATTCGCAATCAGTTCATCCATTTTGTACGGATTGAATGTGTAAGTACTCGGCGCTTCCAATTGGCAATGGAACGGTTGCACGCAAATTAATGATTAATCGGGTGGAAATCACAGTGGCAAGCGATTTATCCGAAGAAGCGTGGAAAATGAGCGGTAAATGTGCGTTTTTTTCCCGGTTTCGGGTGTCATTATGAGTATTATTACTGGTCAAAACAAAATAAAACACCATCTTTTCGCATGGGTGAACTGCAGCGAGGGGACGGAAAAAGAGCGAGAAAAAAATTAATGACGATGAACGGTGAGATGAAGAATAATCAAGTAAATTAGCAAGTGGGGAGGGAAAAATCCTTGGTGGAGTTGATCTACAATTAAAATCCGCAATGAAATTGACACATTAATTGGAACTTTATCAGGATTAAACAGTGTGGCTGGAACACATTTTGAAAAAAAGATTTAATTGAACTTTAAAATCAACGTATTCAAAGTTGGTTCGCAGTAAACCAAAAAGGTATTGTATGGCTTCCACAAATATTCCACAAAATGAAACTTTTTTCATTGCATTATCGAAAATGAATCGCAACATTTTTTGTTGAATATTTTAAATAAACATAGTTGCAGTTGAGCCAACATTTTATTCCCAATTGATTAATGAAAAAATTCACATACAAATAATACTAGCCTACAAAATAGTACCTCTATCTGCTTCGGCGAAGAGGTCGATGTTGACAGGTTGACCACAATATGTTTGCTTCTGGTTCGTTTAGCATTACCGCAATCCATCAAGTAAACAACGATGTCCTCTCACATTACACCGTCTCTGGCTTTCCTGCCGACACTCAGCCTGATCAGTCGAATGGTTCTTTTTAAAATTTTCACAATTCCACCATTTTTTATTCGCTATGCGATGGGAGAAACAGGAAAAATGTGATTGTTACATTTGTTAAAAGGAAAAGTTTGTTGTTTTGCTTTATTTTCTTTTGCTGTGGTGTTGTGCTTTTCCATTGAAAGTTTTCCATGCTAATAGCAACATTTTATCCACAGAAATTTACGGTGCAATTTGAATATTACTGCAGAAATAAAGGAAATAATCGTCTACAAACTTTTTTTTCCAATTTATACCGCTAAACCAAGATAATTATTTTATTGTAGTAAATAACACTACTTGGTACTTGGTTTTCTTTAAAAGATTAGTCTTATGAATATATTTCATTCCAAAACATAAATTGCATTTTTACAAATTGTTTTAAGAATAAGGAAGACTTGTGAGGCAATTACATCTTTGTTGTTTTGTTAATAGATCGATGAACGATTTTGAGATTTTGTGCCATAAACTGGCCCCTGCTCTTCTCCAAATTGTCATAATGCTTACAACTACCGTCGGCTGTTTGTTCACACGTCCGTTTTGTGGCGTGGAGTGATTTTTTTTTTGCTGTGAACTATCTTAAAGCTGATCACTTATGCTTGGATGAAAAGCTAGGGCTCCACGTTGAAAAGGTACGGGACCTGTAAAACTAGAAAGGATCAAAAGTTTTCAAGCGGATTGATTTTCTACCACAGAAGGCTGGCGCTTCTGGCCAAGCGCACTAGGATAATAAAAACCTATAAAAACGACGTGATGCTAGGGCACGGAGGGTAGTCTGTCAACCACCGTGACTGTGGTGACGATAATGAGTGCTGTTTAGTGTGGTGTGTTAAGTGTTTTGGGTAATACAGGGTCCTGTTAATGCGTACGACCAATTTTGCAATGGGATGGTTGGCAGGCATGGTTTTGGATGGTGATTTTGTCAGTGAGTCACATATATAAACAACAGTGAGATATAAACAACCACATGGTGCGCTAATCGCATCGATCCATTTATCGATCGGGATGTTTGGTGAATATGATAGTATGCCTGATGGAACTATTCGTGTTGATATTTTTTCATCGATTGATTGGTTAATAGAGTTCAGAATTTTCTCGGCAAGATGGGCCAGTTGCATCGGACATGAAAGCAATCACGCAAGGCAATTTCTTAGAGATATATTATACATAATATTTTAACGAATTTCATTGCATTTAATAATTTTTAATGGTTTTGCATTTCAAACACCTGTTTCCTCATTGTAATGCATAAACGTTGCAGTCGTCCTAAATACACCTTGATACATTTTTATTCTTCGCTACAACTACAAAAGATCTTTACGTACCATTTCTGACTTACTTGCCCTAAGAATACTATAGGCCAACATCTTTTTCGCATCGTTCGCTTCGTAAAGGACAAATTTTGTAGCTGCCCCGTATGAAAGAGGTAGATACGTAAACACGTTGTTACATGGGTAGCTTCACTCGTCACTTACCCACGAAGCTTGTCGGCAAATCTTCTTCCACCTACCTAACCCGATGAAAACAATCGAAAAGGTTTACTGTACTATGGTACGAAAAGCAATTTACGAACCTGTTTCCATTCCGAAGGCACCATAATACGTTCTATCCTCACATGTGCCATTGTACCGGTCTCAACTGAATCCTAAATCAACAACTATCAGGCACTGCGCGCGTGTATTTCTATTTTCCGCTTGCCGACGGTTAATTTTTTTTTTTCGGGGGACTCGATTCAAGTTCTTTTTTCCCGTTTTCACAGTTTATCTCATTTTGGATGGTGAGCTACCCATTCGGTGTATCCTTATTTTTTCGGCTTGTTTCGTTTTGTACCCTGTCAAAATATATCACATATACTGAAGAAGCAGAAGTGTGGACTCTCGCGTCCTTGGGGGGAAAACCGTTCAGGCTTTTTTTTCGTAACCCCCGTATCTTTTCCACTGATGGATATTGGTGTCGGTCGCTTAGAGGGCAGTGTAAACAAATTTAAATAACATTCACCATTCAGCATCGCTGGGATGGATGTTGCTAGCGGGACGTGGAAACTTGGTTGTGAGTTTCGGCTGGTAGGGAAAGTGTGGTTAATTTTTTTCTTCACATCATGTGCCATCTACGTTTGTTTTGATACCTATTGGGGCTGTATTTTTTTTTGTTTTCCCGGATTATTTCCCCGACACTTGTCGCATGTTTTGGTACTGATGGATGATGTTGCTGAAAATGTGTTGAAAAATAGCTGCAACGCCTCGGTACAACGGTTGGATTGTGGATTGTACCCAATTAACAAACTAGCACAAAGCAATACAATTAAAGTAATTTAAGTAACATCAACATTAGTGCTCAAAGGGATATTTAAAAAATTAGAAAAAAATTATCAAAGATAGAAGTTAATTGTATTCTGTACTATCGCTATATTTGCAATTAAATCATACGGTTTTGACGAACAGGATCTCAATAAATCACAAGAAGATTCTTTCAGATAAAATAGTTTAGATTTAACATTTTCGATGTAAAATGTTTTCTTGTAATTGAATTTGAGATTAAAATCAATTTATGTACTTGTAAAAGCATGATTATTTTGAGAACGATTCTGGGGGAATTCATGAATCAATAGAGTAGCGATTGAGAAACATACATACAGTTCATCACTAGAATGAATCTTATCTGTACCGGTGACTCGTTTGAATTGATGGTGTCAGTATAATTAGGGACTTCTGTCCATTTCATCAGTTCCTTTCCGGATTCTCTGAAATGAAATATTTTGCTATATATCAGTATTAGTAACAGCATCATTTTCAGTATTAAAGTCGTAAGTCTGTCCGTAAATCTCGCATGCGTTTGTAAGAAATCCCTCACAGCAGCAACGTAGGCAGTTCCGAAACGAATGTCATGTAGATACATAACTGGGATCTATAACCGCTTGACAGCAAACGCAATTCCCTTTACTGCACGAAGTACGAAAACTGCACCGGGATAGGAGTTGTAGTTGGTTGCGCTGAAAAGTTCTGCCTCCGTTGCGGCGAGGCAAAAAAGGTCGTATAATGCACCGATCGAGAATAGTTTCGGTGGACCACGTTTGGGATACCGGGGTTATGCGATTGTCAGACCTTGGCTCCTTTGTGGGACATATTTCTTTGCGGTTCTGATCCAGCGGCACCCGTAAGAAAATACTTCCCAGGGGAAATTTGAAACTTTTCCTAAACTATGTGTCCCTTTTGCTTTCCATGCCAGCCTCGCAGCAACACCGATTGCTATAGCTGTGGCAACTCGAAACGGATTTTCATTTTGTGCTCTTCTGCAACCCATTCTGGCGCTGGCTGACGTAAATGTTGGACAGGGAAGAGAAACCCGTTTGCAAAAGCTACTGTTACACATTAAACTGTGCAACACGTACGACAACAAAACTGTTGTTTATGCATTCGCTTCGTGCTGCAGCGTGCCAGCCGTACGCCGCTGCACGAAAAGGTCATCCAGTGGGCAATGTTGGCGACGTTACGCGTGTGGGAACAGGCATGGGATGGGCGCGGGCTGGGTGTCTTCGTGTCAGCTTTCAGCTCCCATTCTTATAGCCCAAGGTGTCTCGAAAATCTCGCCAGAAGAGCAGTTGTAATTTACACTGAGCGACAGTTTATTTTCCTTTCCGGCTGCTCTTGCATCCGAGCGTTCTCGGTGGTTCCACGAACAAGTCAATCTTTGTATATGAGTAAACCTTCCACCGGCCACGCTCCATGTTCCACCCGGTAGCCTCACCTTGGAGGTGGCATTTTCGATGCGGCTCGCCGTTGTGTTACATGCTTGGAGTGCAGATGAATTTCATCGTCAGCGTCTTCTGACGTCAAGCAAGGGTAGTACAGCCGACGGTCAGAACGAAGCAGATTACCTTTATTCCCGGCATCCCGGAGAAGGAACGTGTAACGAATGTCGAAGTTTTTGATTTCCGCTCGTTACCGATGGATGTGGGCACCCGGTAGCGCACAGAGGACCTTCATCGACTTCAGCATTCGGAATATTCCGGAGACGGTTTTTTTGTTGTTTGCACTTCGGTTTATTGCATTTTACAGTCGGATGCATGTGATTTAATATGTTTCATTTCTATTCTTAATTGTTGTCCAGGTCTGCTATTGATTTCGTTATGATGGTGTTGATGAGATACGTTTCTCGGCATTGTCAGATTTAGAGATAAAGGATATTAATACTTGTTTTTCAAGAAAATCTATTCTTTTTCAGAAAAGCGAATAGGAATAACCGAGCAATTCAACATCTTTACTCAAAGGCTCTCCACAATAGCTCGTTAGAATTATTTTTACCTTATATTCGGGAAGATATAATAAAACAACAATAAAATTGATGATTGAAGCCATAAACACATTAAAATCGTACAATAATTGAGTAAATTTACTTAAGTAAAAAGCAATACATCATTAAATGATCCTGTTTATTTCTTCTGGTTGGCTCCGGTATCATGTACCGAGGGAAGATTCCCTTCCTTCAATGTCCGTACGATGTAAGGTAAGAGAAAAATAGATAACACAATATCGCATTTTGCGCGCCTAAAGCATCACCGTTATGTGAATATTAAATTCTATCCAACCTTGGGCTTGTATCATAACGCTTCTGTCAAGCGTTCCCTGTAAGCTATCTTCAGACACATTATGAACCGGTCGCCGGTGTGCGTCCAACGGCACAGTCATCTTACAAGGTCTAAAGCTTTCGATCAACGCACACATTCTGCCTTTGATCGTAGCAGCGCTTTCTTCAGAGTGTCGTTCCTTTGCCAGTCTGACGTTTGATGCCACCCCGCCTATAAGCTGCGAATGTAGAGTCATTCAAAAATGCCTGCAACTCGTACGATTGGAAGATCGACCAGCTTCCATTAGGAGTTAGCTGCCAGGAACTTCGCTGTCGTGAGACGGCCGTGCAGGGAAATGGGGTTCGGAGGTTGATAAGCATTACAAAGCTACGCATAAACCGAATGGGTCATTTCACTGACGTCGAGCTAATGCACTGCTACAGGCATGGATGAAATGGCAAAGTAGCAAAAAGCGATCGAAGAGACTGTCGTTTGTACTTGCAAATTCCAAACCTGTCCGTGTTTGCTCTGCATATGCACCTTAAACCGGATGGCTTCGTAGTATGCCGGGTCCTTCCCTTTTGTGATTTCATCGATGACGATGGCGCTGGATGGTTGTGCGTGCGTCTTCTTTTGAAGTGTGGCTGTTTGAAGTTGCCAACCTTTGACGGGACCTTTTATAGCACATAGGTTGGCGCTTTGTTGTCGATGAAAGGCGGGCCACGGATACAACAGGTAGCCAGATGGCCGCTGCATGTGACATCGAGAGTTTAGCTAGCGTCGCTTTAATCGACAAGACGCCACAGAAGTCGTCTGGAGAACAGTTCCGAACTAATCAGACGGATAATATTGTGCTCAAGTATTAGATAATGAACCTTAAACAATTGCAATTCTCTCTCACTTATTCATGATGTGTATTATTATTCCATTTTATTTTCGCGAATTAGACTGTGTGTGGTTTTAATGCAAAATGTTGTGGTTTAATAAAGATTAAAATAAAAGCTACTGTAGTAGAGGTTGGGAAACACTGAAGTTTTAAAAATATGACAAGCCAACCGCTTGTTGTAACCGAATAAAGAGCATGCGGAACAATAGTGAAACAATAGAATGACGTTTCTTTAGGTACGGTCTTGTTAATGCGTGATGTAGTTAAAATAGTTCAACTTACATATTTATGCAACGCTGGTGAAAAGCGTGTGCGACAAACAGGATATGTGATGATATGTTTGGCTAGGTTTTTATAGTATTTTTCAAAACATTTGATATCGTCTCTTTTGTGAGGCAAATAATGGTGATATTCTTCTCATACGCTTTGCTTAGCGGTATGGAAAACAATTTTTTTTATAGAAATTGTGGTAATTAGAACGATAAACCGTTGGTGACAACAATTGTGCACAAGTGTAATGAATTTCAATGGGTGATTACAAAAACAAAAATATATATAGAAACCTACACAAACATTGTTAGCGTTGAATGCGAGGGTTTTTGCATATTGAGATAATGAATCAACGCGAGGGCATGCCCCAACAATAGTAAATAGCGGCAAATACTTGGCGTGTAAAGCTAAAATATAAGCATAACCTCTACATTGCATTCCTCTACACATAGCAAAGCACATTGTTTTTCACGCCTTGTTGCACTAGTCTTGTGGGAATCAGTAAGCAAAACAAAAAAAAATACTGGAGAAAGTTTAGCTTCCCACCTCCGCAGCAGCGCTTGGCGGGAGTAAAAATCGTAAAAAAATACTCATAAAATAATGGTCGAGAAAACAAAGCGCAACGGAACAAAAAAGGGAAGTGCTAAACAAGTATGCTAAACTACACGAACTAAACCGCACAATCAAACGGAGGGAGAAGGAAAAATAATCAAAGTTCCGTTGCTTTACACTGGAGGGACAATCTTTTTTTTTCTGTCGTAGTTGCTTTACCTTTCCACTCGACCAAACCCATCGTCACCTACACTGAGCTAAGCGTTGTAATTTACATCCGTAAACATATTAACTTACTTTGGTGTGTTATTTAATAAAGGCAACCATTTTGTCGCCGTTATTCATGGTTTGGGGTTGACTTCGGCGCAAGTTTCCGCGTGGTGCGAGCACGGTAGCACAATCGACAATCTAATTTTATATCGCTCTGCTCCGGGATTGGGTGCCGGTTTGATGCAAAAGGCTTTCCATTCTGGTGCTCGAGTTCCACGTTGTTGCCTCCTGCTCGAAAGCAATTTTTGCCGCATTATAACCGACTGGAGATTGGTGCGTTTTTGTTTTTTTGGATACAGTTTTGTATTTGAGATGCGGTGAATCAATGTGCTGTAAAGAGTGTGTTTTATTGTTGGAAAACAATGCATACATGTAGTTATTTTTAAAATTGTAAGAAAATTTTGTTTTGAATGCAAGATAACAATATCTGGTGCAGGTTTTCACATTCAGGTAATTACCAGGTGAAACAGGATACTCAGTACCAGCATAATCATTGATTCTATTCTGGTCATTCTGGTATTCTGGTAAACAGAAAGGATAATATAGCTAAATCTGCAACACAATCTACATTTTTCTGGGTTTTTGTTTCATTTAAAGTTCGATTATTGTGCTAACTAATTTAATATTTAAATAATTTAAGATAAAAACATTATTAGATTTAAAAACAATTTTGTGATAAAATAGATAACCGATCCGGCAACAGGGCTACGTATTGGCATATGCTGGTGATATATGCATCATCAGATCGGTTCAGATCACATCAGTAGGCGGTGGAAAACCTCCATTTATGCAGAAATAATTTACTATGACAACGTCTCTATAGTTGCAGTTTGGTCGAAATTGTAATGCGATTTTACAACAAATATTTTACCTTCGCCATCAGGAGTAAAGCTCAATGGCCCGTGCAAGACAATATTGATGTTCCGGTATTTAACATCAACATAAAGGTATTTTTATATTGACTGGTTCGAAGCGCAAAAACAGCTTTCAATTAAGACAAAAGGGTTGGTAATAATAATTTATCAACGAAATTGATGAGCGCCGGCATTTTAGAGTATGATGAAATAGGTGGCCATGTTTTTATTCACGATCTTTCAGCTTTACTTTGATTGAGTTATCTTTATAAGGGGGTATAAAAGCGCACGCGAAATAGAGCGACCGAAACATGTAGCTGTAAATGCGTCGCGCTGAAAGCAATGAAAGGACCCATCTGGCAGATGTTTGATTGTTCCACTGTCCTTAAAAGCCGCGATGCGCGCCGGGCGCTGGGGATGAACAAACCAAAAACAAACAAAGAGATTGAAAAAATGCAAACACCAACACGCAGGCGAAATGTGTAGGGTATAATTAAAAAACAAAAAAAGAGCATGAAAAAGATCTGCCCAATACATCGATTCGACGCAGCAGGATCGGGGACAAAAAGGGCCGGTCGAACAAATGCCAGCGAAGGGCCGAATTGGCGATACAGGCTTAATGAAATTCTCCCGGGGTGCGCTGTTTGCGATTTTTGATTTATTTAATTTGCTTGTTTTGATTGCTACTGATTCGCGCAAACGAAAGCGCACGGTGCGACAGCGTTAAAACGATTATAACGAATGTTGAAGTTAACGCAAAATGTACAAAAATAAATAAATGATAGAAAAACAAACTATCACAAACATGCGCGCACACACACACACACATACACTCGAGTAAACACACTTGTTCGCCGGCTTTTGGCTGTACTAACGAGAAAGGGGAAAATACACATCACTGACAACGATGTACGGTGAATTTAAATAGGCGGTATGGCAGATATCTGTCCTTTTTTTTTGTTATTGATTTTGTCAAACACAGTGCAGTGCGTTTGTAAAGCATTTGTTGTGTGTATTTTATGGGTACAAGGTGTATGTGCAACATGGGGTTAGTGTATATGCCACCGCGTGCTGAATAAAATTGGCATTGGGAACTTGTTCTTTACAGCGGTGTTTTAAAATGTATGGAAAAATATTTCAATTTTGTTAAAATTTATCATGGCATAACGCCGGGAAATCTGCAACCAGCTGAAAATGTGTAAAAAAATAAACTAAAATTACATAACACACGAATGGAAAAATACGAAAAAACAAACAAACCGAAAACACCGTGTAATAACATTTTTATGAATATTTATGTTCAGGGAGGATGCATCTAAGTACGGCCCTTTTGCTTCAAAGCCAATGGAATCGAGCTGTAAATTTGGGTTACTTCCACAACTTCATCTACTGTCCGGCAGGTGTAAGAAGAAAATCTCCCATTTTCCCAAACCGGCGTGTGTTGATAGATTGAGTGTCTTCTCGCTGACCGTCAATCGATATTCCCATCGCTTAACACCGGTGTAGGTCAATGTGGGAAGGCTGGGAAACCCGTTACCCCATACCCATAAGCACCATAATCGGGCATTCACATCACGTCCGCAGACGAGGTGCTCTGTGAGGTGACAGAAGATCAGAAAGCCATCATTAAACCCGAGTAGCGCCGCATTCAACGTGATCCCACCGCATGATGGGCCCCTTCATAACCGTGGGCTAAGGACTGGGTGGGGGTAAATTTTTTCTACCCCTTTTATCCGGCTGTAACTGAAACGTGAAGTATCGCACGTGATTACAATACAATACATTCGATTAAATAATCATTTCAACCGTTGCAGGCGGCAGGAAGGCAACAGGGCCACACGTTGACGTACGGACGTGGTACACATTGAGTGTGCTGCGGGATGGACATGCAGTGGACTACAAGCTTGATGAGGTGTACAGTGAGTGAGTCTTGGACGATGAGCAAAAGAAAGGTGATTTGTTTTTTGTTATTTTGGAATATCGTGTAAGCATGAGGAATTTATTTAATTCCTTATCAGTCTACATCAGTTACTAAAATGTTTAAGATAAATATTGTACTAAATATTGCCCTAAGAAAACTTTATTTGGAATTACCGCATGAAATCTGACGTAAACGCAATACCCTTAATTTACGAGTAGGAAACCACAGCATTCCACCCAGTACTAGACATGAATTTTAATTTATTGCTCTCACCCTCGTTATCCCATCGCCATTTTCATTCTTCGCAGCAAATCTTCAATGGTTGGGGGGGGATTATCTGTAGGCTTAGATTTTTATTTCGAACTGCCGTACGACGCTTCACGCGACGGTTTTGGATTGGCGCTTCAGCAAGCGATTTTGGGGCGCGAAAAGGCATCGTAACTACGCACCACTCCACGGCCGTAAAACCACGCACGAACTACGTGATGCCTAGCGTGGTAAACCAAAAAAAAATGTGATAAAAAGACTGGCGCGAGCGCTAAACATTACTTTTTCCAACTGCTATCTTCCATCAGAAAAGTCGTTCGCTTTGCTGTGGTGCAATTGTTTTTAATCAGCATATGAAGCATTTCGTCGTCTAAACATACGATCGTTAAACTTGGACGTGTGGTATGGTGGACAGGGGAGTTAGAAGCAAGCGGCGGGGTACATAAAATTCTGGGCGCTTTTGGCCCTTTTCACGGTTTGCTCCCGTTCACGGTACAGCCAAATAATCGTAAACGGATTTTTTCTTTTCGATCCGATGGCACCCGTTATTATCTTTTGATCCATGATATACTATGACCAATTCCAATAAGATGTCGTAATTAGTAAAATGATATCAAATTTTTTAGCGACTTTACATACGTTTCTGTGAGCTTTAGGTTTTAGCTTCCAAAAGAAGATGCTCAGAAATATTGTTGGATTTCCTTTGTGTGACGAGCTGCATGGGTAAAGGATTCTACCGTTTGAGATGCGTCACGCATTTGACCAATTTATGTGCGTCTTCTTGTGGGGAATAGCGGCATAGGGTGCCACCTGAAGGCATCGGAACAGAATGCTGCCCGAAGATAAATTGTTCCAGATCCAGATCGATGTAGAAGAAGCCAGCACAGACGCAAAAATAAAACATACTAAATAAGGGAAAATGGAGGAAATAAAAAAAAAAGCTGTGCTGTTAATGCTTCAATCCAGCGGTGTTAGTTTTCAAGCTGGTTTGAATCCTTTTATTAAGGTAATGGTTGTTGCGAAGCGGCAGGTCCGGAAGCACAGCGTAAAAGTAGCGTTATGCAAGTGCTTTATTCGTCCGAGCATGCATACTTTCTTGGTAGCAGCAGTAGGTAGTAGCAGCAGCAGCAGCTGAACTTTGGTGGTGCACACCGAACTCACAAAGGTATCCACGAAACCGGGGTCGTGTGCATCCTTAACAATGGTCTTCATCTCCCCCGACGGTATCCCGGTGCCCGGATCCTGTGGTGCGATTTGTCCTCGATGGGTGTTTTATTTTCACTACCCCACTTCGGTTTTTCGCCCGGTTCTTTCCCACAAACCGCGCCACTGTACTCTTTAGTTTGTTTTATTTTTTTTTGTTCGTCTGCACATCCCGTTCCACCGGAAGCTCGGAACACTCGGACACGATGGTTGTAGCACGCTCGGTGCAGTATTTATGCGCGGCTTCTTTGGCAAATTTGATATAAATATTCATGATCGGAAACCCCGTGACATCGTGTACATTATCGTTCGAGCATGGAGTCTCCCTGGGTGGTAGCGCGGTATAGCGATGATGGCCTTGCAGGTGTTGGCGTTGCGATGGCACTGCGAGCCAAACCGGAAGTCGTCCACCACAAGGTCCCGCTTTGTGAAGGAACAGCTTCACTGTTGCCATTTACACTGTGCTCACTCAGTACACCAGCGGTGCAAAACCAGCGGGACCAAGTACGTTGAAATGCCTTCAACAGTGGAGGTGGTTGAATACACACCACCACCACCAAAACAAAACAAAAAAACAAAATGGTTCCACGTTTCGAGCATCGTGTAAAAATAAGAAAAAAAGTGATAAAAAAAGAACACACGCAGAGCACTGGAAAGCGTCGTAGTATGTCAGCGGTGGAATCGCAAAACCATGTTACCTGATTGCACCCATGTGTCCATTTCCAACTAACTTTTCTCCTGCCTCGCCCAATATTTTTCTCCTCCTTTTTTTGTCATTTGTTTTGTTTTCGCTCTGGATTGTGCTCTGGTACGTCTTCGGTTCATTTCAGCGGAACATGATGTTATGGGTTCTGTTCTCACTTTCATACCCTCTGTACCAATCCCGTGATCATAATTCTCTGCCCAAGATGCTCACCCGAGACCACGGCACAGGCTCCCGTTCTCACCCTGACGGAACACACAACAGTTCCGGAGCAAAAGGTTAGTCTCTAGTTGCAAATTAATGTCAAATGAAGGTTGAAAACTGGTCGCCGGACGCTCGTTCACAATAGGTTGCTGCGCTGCTTTCCAAGCGCACCATTCCTCGCCGGGATGCACTAGCCGGCGATGCGGGGCGCCGTGTTCTATTTTTGGGGGAAACGAAATCGCACACGAAACTAATAAAAATAAGAATAGTAAAATCGAAACCGTTTCGTTCGCTCCGATCGCACTGTTTAGCCGGTGCGGCTGCACTTGCAGCATTCGCAGTATGGCTTAGTTGCACTTGTCGTGCGGGCAAATATGGTGGATTTGATCGGTGCCAATGGTTAGCAGCTGTGTTTGTACTGTGGACGATTGGTGCTCTCGGTGTCTCGTTGGTCGTTTTTACATTGGAATGGCATTTATGTTTGCACCCCGTAAATGATTCTTGTATTGTGTTGACCTCACGTTTTCTCGAATATGCGCAACATTGCTGGTAACTACCATTTTTTTTTTAAATACGATACTATTAGAAGCGGTTCTGGATTGTTATTCGCTATTTTCGACATTTCGCACTATGCTTTTGCCGTGAATTGAAAATTGAATCGTTTAAACCTATACCCAAAGCTGCAGGAAAGGTATTTGGAGCTCAACAATAGTATTTTCTTGTATGTTTTGTTCTTAGACTACTTACCCTTTCGACGCCTTAGATGTTTGCCACTAATGGTTCAGGCACAGGATAGAGCAATTTAATAATTGGCAGTTCTCTCCCTACCTCCGAGCGGTTCGGACGTGTTTTATTTTCGTGCGTCAGATAGACTACACATACAGCGAACACAGAGAGCATCCAGACTTTTCTATACACAGGCTAGATAGATCGAATGGAATCAAAGGTGGTGTAGCGATAGCTATATCTAAAGAATTATACTATAAAGTAATCCCATTACCAAAAATGAAAATAGTAGAAGCCATAGGAATCTCCATAACAACATCAATCGGTACCTTAAACATCATATCAATCTACCACCCTGCTTCAAACACGGATTGCATCAGTTTCAAGCAAGATATTATGGCTCTTAGCAATATTCGGGATAGTTTTATCATTTGCGGAGACTTTAACTCTCGCCACCAATTATGGAACTGCGCGAGATCCAACCGGATGGGAAAAACTCTCTTTGACACGGTTCAAAGAGGACAATTTGCAATATTTCATCCGGACTCACATACTTTTTACCCAAGCGACTCAAAACGCTCGCCTTCTACTCTTGATCTTGTTCTTTCGAACAACCTACACGACATATCCTCACTGAAAACAATTACAAATTTTGACTCGGATCATCTCCCGGTGTGCCTGGACATTTCCAACACAAAACCCCTCAAACGTTCCAAACATGCTATCGCTAATTATTCCAGAGCAAACTGGTTTCATTTTAAAAATCTTATTGACAACAAAATCAATGTAGCAAACCTCAACTTGAAAAACATAAACGATGTAGCCCAAATCGATATTATGGTAGAACATTTCTCCGAAATAATCAACGGCGCGCATAATGATTCTGTCCTCCACTATCACTAAACAACAATCCATTGCTTACAGACAAAGATAAATGTGAGACACTAAAAGAAAGCTTTGAAAAGTTTAGCAAAATAACTATCTCAAATAACAGCAATCTGGAGAGCTATGTTAATCAAACAGTCGACTACTTCCTAAAGTATCACAAGACACAAGCAAGGCACGAATCACCTATTTTCACAAAACCAAAACAAATTAAATCTATATTATCCAAACTAATGGTTAAAAAATCCACTGGAATTGATAATGTAAATAATCGTTCACTGAAACACCTCTCTAATAAAGCCATTATATACCTAACATTCATTTTGAATTGTTGCTATAAATTAAACTATTTTCCAACAGCCTGGAAGCAAGCTAAAATAATTCCGATAGCTAAGCCAAACAAAGACCCACAAAATGCAGCTAATTATAGGCCAATTAGCTTGCTTAGTTGCGTAGGAAAAATATTTGAAAAGTTACTAGAAAAGTAAATATCTAAACATATTCTGCGTTCCTCTGCTAACCTTCCAAGACAAATTACTAGAAACCTTAACCAAGGCATTAAAAAATATGTTGCTTTCTGTAAAATTTGGAAGTTAAAAATAAACGACGATGAAACGGAGGCAATATATTTCACACGTTGCACTAGTTCAAGAAAAAACCTAATCGTAATTTAATGATTAACCACTCGAATATTGCAATGCAGCAACTATGTAACTTATTTAGGAGTTACATTGGATAAAAGATTGACTTTTAAAAACCACATAGACAGAAAAATCATCAGTGGAGAAAAATCTGTAAAGTCCCTCTATTGCTTCATGAATAGGAATTCAAAACTCAATTTGAGAAACCAATTGCTGCTATACAACGCTATAATAAGACCGATCGTTCTTTATGCCAGCTCGATCTGGTCCAAATGTGCAAAAGCCCACATTGCAAAACTGCAAATTTTCAAAAACAAATGTTTGAAACGTATTTTAAACCTACCACCATGGCATAGTACAAAAGATATTCATAGGAAAACAAACTTACAATTTATATCCGAGTACTTTAAAATAACAGACGACAAATACGTTGCAAAATGTAATACGCACCCAAATAGGGATAGCAATATAGATATAAGGACAAACTAGGCTATAAGACAAGTAAGCTTTCCACGAACTGTGTTACATAAAATAGTTAGGTTACAATAGATATTTAGCTAGGTTACAATAATACAAAAAAGGATACCAGGGTTTTTTTAGAATTTTTCCCAACGGTGTAATGTTCATTCAATTTAACATCAAGATATTATTCCAAATGCCACCGAGCAAACTAGATTAAACAATATTGTGTTAAGGTTTCAAAAAAGAATACCAGTATCAATCCAAATTACGAATTGTCAAGCTACATGTGAACTATTGAACAATAAAAACAACAACAACAACAAAGCAATTTAATAATTTATTCTAACAAAATTCGTATTGATTGCAGAACTGATGCAAATGTCTGAAATATTATGTATTTTTTTCTAAAATATCTAAGATATCTGACTGTGGGTAGAATTAGATAGCTATTGAGGAATACAATATGTGTAGTAGGGTATAAATAAATTCATGTTCTTTTTCGTTATAGATGTAGATAAAATAATAAAAATAATTGAAGATGACCAGTTGTATTAGATAATCTATCTACGATTAGTTAGCTCATAGAATAAAATGGAACTATGGCTAAGTAGATAGCAAAGACTTTACTGTGAAAAGTTAAAATAATTTTTCTTAATTCCAATAATTCTTTGTGGTCCTGTTTTATGTTATGAAAAAATATACTGAAAAACATTTTCATTTCCACGTAAAAGAAAAATCCTTCAACATGTGCACCATATATTTGTACAAACCGCCACCGGTAATAGTCCGTTTGCTTGTAGTTTTAAAAGATTGCCCGTTTTTTGCATCTCAGCAATGTTGCTTTCGCCACCCTTGTTGACTTGCATTTAAGTGTTAATTATTTGCACCCTCTAGCTTTCGCTTCACTGTACTTTTCCGACGTATCCGTGAACCTTTCGATGGACTTTTGCATTTTTCCTCCCGGCACCGGCAAATCCAGCAGCACTTCGAAGCGAATGAAGTCGCGCCGAAAGCTTGCCGACTTCGAGCGGACATGGTAGTGTTCAGTAGTGGGGTTGGAACCAGATGTATATATGGTGGTATAACGAGATGGTAACAAAAAAGAAACGAAAGAACGGAGAGCGCTGGTAAATACGATGTCGGAGATAATAAAATTTAGAAAAATTTTCATTAAACTCACATCGGAGCTTTTCCACTGGCGTGACCGCAGCAGTGCATTGCTTTGCTTCTGTTAATATTGGTGCCATTTTGTTTTTTTGTTTTGTTTTTCATTTTGGTTACCATATCACTTTTTCCACGAACGGCCCGAATGTGTTAGGCGGTGGGTTATATTTTTTGTCGGGCACAGCCAGCGGTCGTTTAAATTGTATGTCGCCCGTGTGTTCATGAGCGAATGTTGCCTAAAATGTGTCTCGAATTGAGGTTGGCACAAAGTCAAGCCTCTGCCAGCTGATTCTATCCGGTCCGCGACACTGGATGACATGCACATCTCAACATGGAACGGCAGCTCTTGTACGTTTTTAGGGGTGACAATTTGCAAACTGCTGTTCCATATCCGTACCGCTGTTTTGCAACCGGAAGGTGTATGGCCTTTTTTTTTTGGCCCGCGATTGGATCCATCGGAGGATTAAATGCTTTCTTTCGGTGAACGTACTACAATTTTCACCCCGTTTCGATAGTGCTGCTGGTGCTGGGCTTTTTGACTCTTTGCTTCGTCGTGGAATTTCGGGTGCGAGATTAATATTTTGTTACAGTGCTCTTTTTCCACAAAACACAGTCAGTTGGATGGCGGTGGAAACTTGGGGCTTTTGCGTACTAGCCAGTGCACTAACGAGTGTCCGCGGGCCACTTCGCGTGAAGCGAACGTAGAGTATGTGATGAGCTTCTAATAATCCATTCGAGACAAAACGAACAATGTTAGAGGTGTGGCCCAGCCGTTCTACAGTGACCGTGACAAAGTAAGCAACGTAAAAACAAATAACAGCCAAAAGCAAACTAACCATTCTTGAGGGGAAAAAAATCACTTGATCGGCTTGGGCTCAACAAGAGCTTAACAAGCGCAAACAAAAAATGAGCCAAAATTCGGTGGTGCGTTCACTACAACACTATGGTGCGTTCGGATGTTTCCGGAAACCTATTATAATCCTTTTAAGCACCACAAGAGCCACATAAAGTAACTTCCTACTCGTTGCGGTATATACACTCAAAAAATAAACACTTTAAAATTCATTTCTTGATTCTTCCTTATTTTGGTGGCTTTGTACTCTAGAAGATATTAGCTACGAAAAAATTGTATCTATTCCATTTCCTCCAGAATTTAAATTTATGTTGTTGAAAGCTGCGCTCTTAGAAAAACGGACATCTTCTAAAAGTCCTTGTTCTGGGGGTTTCATTTCTTTCCGCACTCCAATCCGAAAGACTTACAGTTTTGTGCTTAGTTGTAAGCTTGCCGTTCGGTTCCACCACCGCGGAATGTAAAGTTCATAACCCCGGCGACGTGTTGCAATGATCGTTGAAAAATCCATCCCGCCCTCTGCCAGCCGAAAATTTTACGATCGTTGGCTTCCAAGCAGCAAGCTCTGTAGCCGCGTGTCCCCGGTTTCGATGGTGATAAATTTTCTCCCGCTTTCCTGGCCATTGCTTGGCGTACGTTCGAGTCTATAGCAAGGCTCCCCGCCCCTTTTCTGGTGGGTGCAAGGTGAGACCGTTTCGATGCCGATCCGTTAGTTCGGCGTGAATAAATTTAAATTTATGTTTGTAAATTACATTATGAATGTTGCATTAAAGCTTTTTCCGGCGCTGTTGGGTGCTGCTATCCCTGCGACGGCGAAGATAGCTCCGTCGGTGAGTTGCCCATAGTTTCGCCTTCATTTTCTGTCCCCTTTATATCCCTACCGGCACATCAAACCGTTTATTTGGCCACCACCTGTCGGGTTCTATTTGTCACGTGCACGTATTTTTCGCAAAAACACTTGGCCACCCAGCTGTTTCAGCAAGTGTTTGTGTGCTGCTTCTCAAGTATGGGTCGTCGCCTGTATCCTTTCGCATCCGTTGTCATCCTGTCATCGAGGGAAGTGTATGACAGTTGGCGTATTTCTTTAAATCAGAATTTCGTATCGCAAAGTTGATGTGCTCACGTCTTTTAATCATGGCGTTCATGGGTTTGAGAAGAGGGAAAACGAATCAGGTGAGCAGGAAGACCAGCCTTGTCGATGGAAACATTTTAAAGGCTTTTTCGATGTACTTGGTTAATATATTTTCGTATTTTTTTTCATTAATTTTGTCCTGTTTGGCATACATAGAATCACTAGGAATTCTCTGCCCTGTGATTTAGAATTTGTTCGAAGTTCTTGAAGTTAAATAAAATAGCTTATTTGATTATAAATTTATTAAGAACCACTGAGCTGTAAGTTGATAGTTGACCATCAAAGCATTGATTATTTTCGTTGTTTACAGCTCTTCATTTGCGTGTTTTGAGTGTATGCAGTTAAACAGTTTTAACATAGTTTTCAGACAAGCAGAAGAGAAAAACCGAATACGTAGGAAAACTGATGCATCGGGCAACCTTTTAAACCTCCGCCGGAAAACTGCAAAGAAAATGATAAAATGCCCTGATATCGAAACGACTGTAATCTACATACGAGCAAAGTTTTACAAATCAATATGTCATGAAAAGTCGATTAAAGCAGCAATTTGGCGGCAATTTTCCGCCACCTTTCGCACAGCTGGCCATCCAGCCGCGCTCGAAGCGATCAAATAACATAGTTTTGCTTTCCAATTCCTCGCTCTCGCAACACCCAAACAAAAAAAACAAACGGATGCAGTGAAGGATGCAAATCGGCGCGTTCGCTTTTGCACGCTTCGTACCTACAAATCGCTATTTTTTTTTTGGTGGGGAAAAGCGGAAACTGGTCGAAGGAAAAGTTTTCCATTTGCCATCAGCATGAATCGATTGAGTTGAATGAAGCGGTCGAACGAACGAAAGAAAAAAAAATCCCCGTTTAGCTGGCAGTTTGTGCAAAACGAAGCATTTTGCTGGATTCATTTTACGTACCGGAAGAGGGAATAAGTAATAATAAAAATAAACAAATGAAACAGAAGGTAGGTTTTTTATTTCGTTTCTTTTTCTTCATTCTTTTTTGTTTTTTGTTTGCTTTGACACAGATGACTTTGAGCGACTCGCGTTGGCTTTAGCGCGACAGGGCTGAACTTGTCCTAAGGGATTGCGATGAGGATGGGTAGGGAGCGGAGGAGACAAAGATGAAAAACCGTAACAGAGTAATTCGAATGTAAATGCTCAACTTGAGACGAATTTCCTTGTACGTTGTATCGAACATGGATGGCGAAAAGAGTTGTGTTTTCCTTTGCTGGTAGCCAACAGCAAGATAAGAAGGGCAATATTATGCAGCGAATGAAAACGAAAAGCATTGACAAACCAGCAACACAGTGATGGGTTGAGTGGGCTGCAGACACAAACGAAAAATAAAACTGATTCGTAGGAATATGAAATCGAGCCCGAAATGGGACCGCATCGTGGGCTAAAGGCAAGTCATAAAGCTCGGCTCAAGAACCCGATTCTGCTTCAGCGCTTCAAAACCCACCTTTCGAGTGAGTTCCACTGGCGGGGCAAACTCTTTCCGCATGAAATGGTTTAAGGTGTATGGCGGGTAAAAAAGTGTGTCAAAAGATTAGCGAAAGAATATGTAAATTTATGTTTTGTTCTGTTTTGTTTGTTTGCTGGGTTGTGTATTTCTCTTCCCGTTCGGAACTCGAACTTCTGTGCAGTGTTAGCTTCAACGTGCGAGCGGTTTGATTTCCTTTCCGTTCAAGGAGTTTCAGGTTTACTGCAGCTGAAGAACTTACGGGAAAAAAGCGGAAAAAAGGGAAATACTATTTTTCCAACAGAAGAAATCCCGGCCGGCTGTTTGGTTCAACGTTTTCCAGCACCCCACACGCTCCAGAAATTCTCTGCCCTTATCGCGGTAGGTTGTGGAGACAGGGTAAAAGGTCCGTTGTTTCGTTTCCTCCACACAGAACTGGGGTGCTAGCGTTTTTTTTCTCTCGACAATCTGCTTTGTTGAGCAGATGTCCTGGTCTTCAGCGGGTTTTTTTGGGCAAGTATTAGTTGTTGTCGTTGTTGGCTATTTCGTTCTTCAGTGTTGCGCATACTGATGCGATACGGCGAGACACACGTGAAGCTAAACCAGGGCGAAAAATGATAAAGCGCTAGGTGTTGGCATTGTGTCGGTGTTCTTTCTTATTTGTTTTAAAGTTTACGTTGTTATTGCGTTCAATTTTCTTTTTTTTTGTAGCAACACTACAATGAATGAAATTGTTAAAAAATTCTCATATGCATCCCAGTGTGTGTATGTGTTGTTTTGTTTGAGCGCCAAAGCAATGGGAAAAGCTCTTTTTTTTACTGGCAATAAGTAAATGCTCTAGTGAAGTTCTTCTGTTGTTTTATTCTACCAGCGACCTGCCGTAACTACATTTTTCATAGCGAGAAGGAAACAAAATCTTCATTTCCCTATTCATAACCAGCCATACGAAGGTCCCACGACTCGGTGTTGCAGGTAGAAGGCCGGCCTTCTGTGTGCCAAACCGGCGGGCACTGCACCTCGCACATGTGTGTACAAAAATCGGGTTGCTCCTTCCGCTACGTCTGGATAAGGAGGAGAGGAGCATATATTTCTCACCAGTAATGGGGAAAGAATGTGGTGTCTTTTATGCCAGTGACCATGAAGTTGATTTTTCATGCCATTCTGTGGCGTGAGGTGTGCCGAAAACGTGCGAAAGGGTGTGCGATGCTGTCGTTTTTGGTAAGGATTTTGGGGCTTTTTTCTTGGGTTGGGCTTTGTTGTTACTTTTGCTGTACGGCAAGTACGGCTCGTGCCCTTTGTTATGATTTTATATCCCGGCGAGGACAGCTTCAGTGCGAACAGTGTAAAGGGAAAGAAATAGCAATTTGATGAGGTGGAACAGATTGAATCAGATGACGATGGCGATGGTTACGTTTGGATGACGTTATATGGCAGTCAATTGTCATCAACATAGTTTAAAAAAAGTTTAAAGTTGATTTGTTTCCAATGGGAGCAACATTGCTGAAGTTATGTTTTTATTCGGACATTTTGTTTTTGAGGTACATGGGGGAAAAATAATAAAAATTGCTACTAATTAAAAGCTCCTTAATTTTAGAAGCAATACTAAGAAATTAGCATAACGGCCGAAGGGTTAATAAAAGTTTTATATTACATTACTACCCAAATAGCCTGAAACGTTTGAAATCGAATCATAACGCTGCTAGAGGGCTGCTTAATGAAAAAGCGAACCGTGTGTGAACCTTGGGGGTGCTTAAACCGCACGCAGCGCACGATGGAACTATTGAGTTCCAAAGTAGTCAGTTAAAGGTTCCCGACGTACCTATGCGGTTCTTTTGGAAGCACACGGTACTCGATGGAACTTTGTTTACAATATGATAGCTCTACTGTCAAATGACGGCTCCTCAAACGACGCCATCCGTTTCGGGAAGTTGTAAGTGAAAATAAAATGGTTTTAATCCGCGTAAAGGTGTATTAAATCATCGTGCTGGATTCCAATTCGCATCTGATTCATGCGTACGGTTAAGGATGAGGGTCCTCCTTATGTACTCCAGTCATCATATCCTTGCGATCGCGAGGATATCTGCTCCTGTAACATAGTTCGTAGCGCATACTCTTCTGTGATTAAGGCTCACAAACTACGACAAAGTTCGTAGCACCCGCCGATTGAAAGTGGTAATAAGTGGCATTCGTTTGTTTTGTGTTATTGTGTAATAAAAAGCCAACGATACGTAAAAATATATATACAATTATTTTGCAATAATTTAAGAAAAAATCCGGAATAACAATTGATTCCTAAATAGACAAAACATGAAAAAGAATGTACACGAAAAGGTTAAATTTTTCCATTTAGATTGGTATCATTTATATATGTATTTTGTAGGGTGTGACGTAATAAAACTAAATGGCCGAATTAGTAAAGTAGTTGTTCTGCCCCCCTAGGTTCGAATCTCAGAAAATGATAATTAATGAATAAGAAAAAAGAAACATAAAGCAATAAATATGAACAGCTCCACCGTGTAATCAGGCATTCACATTTTTAGACGTTTTGGCCGAGGGCTGCTTAAAGGTTGCTAAAAAGTTCGCGGAACTTCAAGGCTGGTTATCTACTGCAAACGACCTATTTAAAGATCGATCTTTAGCGTTGCCAAATTGGCTGCTTTAAGCAATTCTGGCTACTTCGGTACTAGTTATATCGAAAACTATGCTATTTCAATAAAAGTATATAAACTCAATTAAGTAAATAAATTTCAACTTTTACCACTTTACTACTGATCTTCCATTTCGATACAATTTTGCTTCAGACTTTAATGTTTTCCTGCAGTTTGTAAGCGTATTAAAATTTACTTTTATCAGCCACTGCATACCAGCCGGCACTCGTAATCGCTGAACAAAGCACAAAAGCTTCGCGAATATCCTGTGGTGAATTCCACCCGATATGATCGAGTTTGGTATTACCGGCGAAAAGATTATGTTGCAGCATTTGCTGCTGGCCCCCATTCGAACTTCTCAAGCCATTGGTCACGTGCATCTTGGCTTCCGACACACGTGTTTTGGCCGCACAAAATGTACACCATTCGCGCTGTAGTTGCTATCGCGCAAGGAACCAAGCCGAGGGGGCTCGTGTTTTTGTGTATGTGTGTGTGTGTTATGTGGATTTAATGTTTAATTAATTTTATGTTTTGTTCTCGGGTTGTATGTGGCTGGGAAGGATGACCGTGTTACGGGATGTCATAATTACAACGAAAAGTTAATCTAGTTACTTTGGTTCGGATTTTTGCTTGAAAGTGATGCAGTGGTGTGAATATTGTGAGGCATTGAAACGGTTTCTCTCACGTAAAAAAGCTTAAAGTGTTTTCCTCCTTTAAATGGTTGAACGGTCCGAATATTTGTTCCTCAAAAGTCAGTTTGTTTCAAGATGGAAACGAATGCGCTGCACAGGACATTCATTCTGTTCTGTCAAAGAATGAGAACAATTAAAGTATTGCGGAAAGCGGTTTGGCTAATTATTTGTTTTCAAATTGGTCTTCCGTTTTATCACGAGATGGACATCAAACAGCATGAATATTAATGCATCACTGCAGCGAAACAACCGACGCGCGCTGTACCCAAAATCTGGTACCGGTCGTTACCGGCAAACCGATAACGATGTGGAATGCGTTGTTTGGCAATTTTCAAAATGGTGTTGAAAGAAGAAAGCAAGAGCGCAAGCAAGACCCAAGTCAAACACGGAAATGTATCGGTTGGATGTGGACGGCAGGAGTAGTAGTGTCCGTTCGCTCGTACCTAAATGATTGCCCCGGCCGAAAATGAGTTCGATGGGGTGGTTCAATAATGAAGAAACGGAAGAAAACAAACCACCCCCCCCTCCCCCTGAAAAATGAACCCACACTTACCTCCCAGTGTTCCAGCCTTGCTCTGACACGTTTGGTGGAAAAGTTTTCCGACTCGATGCGGAACTCAGAGTGTGGCGCATACAAAACAGGGTTCCACTGTCTAGCAGGGATCGCAGTTGCAGTGGCGCTTTTGCCGTGTTACCATTTCCACTCTCGATCCAGACCTGGTCTCGATGACGCCAAAAAGGGGGCGAAAGCGCAATAATAATGAGCCAAAATTATTCATCGCCATAAATAATTCTGCTGCGCGACGTCCAAAGTGAGTTGTTTCCTGAGGCCGAGGACCTATGGTACCACGATCCGCCCCGCGTGCATTATTCAACCTTCTACTCTCCGCTTCCACTTGTGCTAAGATTCTGTTTACTCCACCGATCCGGAGATGCTTGGAGGCATTCCGTACGCACCACTGTTTCACGCTTTGTGATGGATTTGGCCAAACCGCAGATGTAGTGATGGGTAGTTAGACCCGCACCCACCGAGTCCGTACACAAGTCCGTAAGTGGCCCGTTGAAGTTGAAGACTACGAGTCCAGCAGCGAGTATACACGACTCAGATCCGTTGGTGACCGTAAGAACAGGTAGGTTCGTCAGTTTGTTGATTGTTGAGCCTGCTGTAATCTTCGAACTAACTGAGCGAGCTGTTGTGTCATGACTCCGACATAAGGAGATTGCATCAAACTTGGCATCAATTTAACGAACTCACTGCCTACCTAGTGGTATGACCCATCACTACCCCAAATGACCGGTAACATGGATAGAGCGAATAGCAGCACACTATAGGAAAGGCGAGAATCAATTCGTAGCCTCGATTGCAAGTCAATGATTGGTAAACAATCGGTGAACGTTTTTCAGGCGTTTGTAGTTAAGTTATGCTAATGCGATTTATCCGGCAGGTGTTTGATCTACTTCCGTTGGATTCATGCAAGTGCTAGCGCTTCGTCATGATATAGGGCTTTACAGACAATCGTGGTGAAAGGTTTTATAATACCTTTACGTTTCTTTTTTTTCCCCATAATGTGTTGATGTAGAAATGTTGAGCACGGCTTTTGGTCTGTAATCGATCTGCATTATCGGTTTGTCGGCTATTGGTTGGAGCAGAAGCAAACGGAAAGATTATTTGCAGCATAGGGATGCGCATACTTCGCCACTTCGCCATCATGAATGTATAATATAAATTACCATTGCATGATATAATTACAAATCTATGGTTGGTTGGTGTGGAATGGATGCCCAAAGGCAGGAATTGGATATTATGCAGGGTACGTACTTCTGCCTGCTTCTGTAGTCATATGTAAACAGTAACGTTCCAGGAGTGGTTATTCAAGCAGGACCTATACCTAACCAACCCTGTTTTGAAGCGATATTATTCTCGAAACCGTGCCGTGAAGCATTGACACATTAGTTTCGAGGCTATTTGGCACAATGATGTTACGATTCATCATCCTGCGGCTAACGTTGCGCCCGCCTCTTGTGCTGGCAGTTGTTCCATTCCACCATTTGCGCTGCTCATCGTAGGCTGGCAAGCTGTTAAAATTAATCAGTATTTAAAAAACTAATTACCTTAATCAATACAAGCAAAACAAACCCACGGGGTAGGCAGCAGCCGGCTGAAGTTTGTTTTCCATCTCGACACCGCTCCGCGCAGTTTCGCCTTAAGGACATTCATCCGCATCGTCGTGTTGCTGTCGTGCGGCACCAGCTGGATCACGTTCACGGCCGCCAAACCCCGCGGATATGCGGGAGCGCGTTGCGAGGTTCGGGAAAATCTGGCTGGCAGAAAATTGCTGGTACAGGTTTCGGAATCACATTGCTGCGCGTAAAACGTCGCCCGGAGAGCAGAGGTTGAATCAATTCGTCTCAAGTTTATTTACATAATAATGAGTGTCACTGAAAGTTGTATAAACATTGCTATCAGCCATTTTTCTTCTGCGAGGAAATTAAACCAAAGAGAAAGGCAGGCGTGAAGAGTGTAGAGTCAAGCCCGAAACCTCGTCTGTCGGTTTTGCACCTTCTCCCGGCATACATACTAGCACATATTGTTCACTCGGCCTGGAGCTGTTACCGCGAAGCAAGGCGTCTATCAGTCAGATTTTGGGGCAGAATCTGTGCAGAAGTAGTAGAAGCAGAAGAATGAAGTGCAGAAGTGTAAGGTAGATGATTTAAAGCCCGATTAGGCGAAGACAAAACGCAGCTTAGCGGCGCATTGAGCGCTGGAACCTCTCGCCAGGCAAGCTTCACCTTTCGCTCGTCTAACGGGCAGAAAGCAATAATCACCGTGACCGGTGATACTAGTCCGCCCTTTTTCTGCCAATACAGGGTACAAGTACGTTCCAAGGTTGACTAATTGAGTACCGGCCGTGAAAATCTTCGGCACCTTTCCGAACACTTCCATTTCGTACCGGTTAGCGCCGTGGTGAGCAGGTTGATTAATTGCCATGCGGAATAAAGTCATTACTCGGGCGAGGCTTCGACCGCTTTGATGCGTTGACTAGGGGGGCGCTGGACGGTCTCTGAATCGATGAAGCGCATCGTTGTGGTTAGCAATGTCTGAGGAGATCGTAAATAATTAGCGTCCGGTGTGTGGCTCCGATCTCACCTTCCGATTTTCCGATGACATCAGAAACTACATGCCGATGGGAATGTATCGCGAGTCGAATTCTGCTTAATTGGATGCAAGGTGATGGATATAGGGACGATAATTGAGGAATTTGGTGAGTGTTTACTTAGAAGGTAGATTAGTTAGCTGTGGGTGCTGATTTTTCTATTGCTCTGCTGGAGTCTATTGTCCGTCCTAGCATCCGTCATGGTGTTTATTTATGATTGTTTTATGATCGCTATTGTGTTTGGGTAAAAGTCAGAAGGAGATATTTGTAGCATTGTACTCATTTTTGTGGAATTTTAAAATTCTAAAATTGCTTCAAGGCTAAGTTGAGATATTAAAGATATGTTGCTCAGATGAAAGTTGTCTAGAGAATCCAGCAAGGAACTTGCAACGATGGTCAATAGTGTAAGTTTGGGTATTCAACACAATAACATTAAAGGGCTTCCGATCACGTACATGGCAGAGCCATTTTCCGAAGACCGAAGAGCGTGTTTAGTTATTTATGCCAACGAAAATTGTATCCACAGATAATAGCACAAATCTTCAATCAACTAAAGCTATTGTGAAGATGTGGAGAGGATGGGGTTTTGGTTCCCATGTATGTTAGCAAACATCATCCTGATGATAGGGGAATGGCCCAACAGTTAAATGGCTAGTGTGTGTCCGATACAAATTGTTTTATTTTCACTTTCAATCAATATTACCACATTGACATTTGACCGCCACTCGAGATTATTAAGAATTGATTAAGATATTATTGGTCACACTTACACAGGTTGTTAAACAAATTGTTTACACTTTGAAGTGGTATTATTTTGTGTGGAAAAGAAGCATAAGGAGTTTTTCTTACAACTATTAATATAACCATGGATTCAAGTCGTTGGTATAACATGTTAATTTTTCAACATACTACACCAATCATTCCATCAATTTTATGCATTGGAAATGATGAGTTTGATTTGTTTGATTTAGGAAATTATTTCTACTATATCATCTCCAGCCGCAACTCTTCGGAAAACGAATCAAACCCCAGTGCATACGTGTCGCATAGTAAACAACAAGGAAGATGGAAAGCCTCACAGTTCGGAAGCAGTAATTGTTTAAGCACATTCGGTAGTGCTCCATGGGTTTGGAGCAGAAGAGAGGGTACATGGTTTATTGTAGGGCAGTTCAACTGACAACTTAATCATCACAGTGCACAGCTCCGGTAGGTAGGCTCGCATTCCGGCAGCAGCAACGTGAAGGGTAGATCGAATCCACCTCACCACATCGGTTATTCGGTCAGTTCTAAATCACTCTTGAGTGGGGTTTACCCCCTAGTAGAAATGTTCCCATGCTTCCGGGTACTTCCAAACCATTTGTCCCTCTCTGTTTACGTACATGGTAGTGCCTTTTTTGGTGCGTGTGTGTGCTCTCCTTAGCATAAAGGGTGGTGGGAAATGAGTGAGACATGTGGCAAATACCTTTTCCTTTGCACACATCTTCCTTGCCCTGGTTGTGTCTGGCTACAAATGTGGCTAAACGGTAGTACAACGGATTGACGATGCGGTAAATCCATGGTAAAGGTTATGTTTTATGGTATGTTCAATTGCATACCGCTGACCGGTGATCGACACACAGCTACATGCAGGGGCACGTACAAATGGGCACACGCACCGCAACAACAGTTGGCTTTTTTTGTGTGTGCGGGGCAGGGTTGCGCTTTTCGGTGTTTAGGGAAAGCCAAATCAACGAATCGATTGTGCTAAACCACGGAACACGTACATGCACCTAGTTCCGTTCCGTGTTGTCTAAAGCGAGCAAAGATGTCAAAATCGTGGTCAGACGTATGGTATTCCCAAAATTTTGGTCTCACAATGTGTGCCAGCTTTTGGGCTGGCGTCCAGACACCGTATCCGGTACAAAATGGTGTGATACAACGGGGGAAAAAACGTGTTGATGAATAGGGACTAATGCTACAGGAAGGGTTTTGGTTCAGTGAGTGATACTGAAGCTGGAAACTTGATACCATTTTACTGACTTTTTTTTAAATAAAAGAAAATAAAATACCATAAAGAAAATAAGAATTTATTGAATTAAAATAAAGCTAAGTAATACAAAATAAAATAAAATAAAATAATATTAAGTAACATATAAGGTATTTAATAGATATTAAAAAAACTGAAATATATGTTCTCCTTCAAAGTGATCTACTAAAATCATAGTAGAATAGTTTTCTGCAATACTACTTCCCCATTTCGTTGGTCATCAATACGTGAAACAAAGTACCCAAACAACTCCACCAGCAAAAACTGCCAACAAAATTCAACAAATGCAAAGCAAATCACTGCGGCTCTTTCATGTTTTCATTTTATTTTATTTGTTTTTGCTGTTCTCGTTTCGTTTTCGAACTGTTCGTTCCCTTTTTTTTCTTGTTGTTTGGTTTGGTTTCATCTGCGCAAATTGTTACATACGCTCCTTCTTATGCAAGTGTGTGACTGTTGCTGTGTATATGTATGTTTGTTTGTGTGTGTGTGTGAGTGTGCGTGATAATGTAATTGCCTTATCTTTGCCATGAAAAAAAGTTTACTTTATGTTTTACTTTCGCTGCGAATTTACCGCCGCCCATTGCTGCTTTCGTGATTTCGTGTGTTTTCTGTGTGTGCGTGTTGGCTTGATCCCCTTTATAAGGGTGTGTAAATGAATGTTTATTAATTTCCTTTTCGTCGCTGAACTCCAATATTTACAAATCCTTCTTCTAAACTAAGTTTCTTTTTTCTTGCCGTACCATTGCGTTACCATTTCGCTTCCTTTCCCGTGCATCCGTCCACTGATTCAAATGTACGCTTTCATATTTTCGGCTTTTCTATTTCGTTTTTTTTTCTCTTTATGTTGCAAAAAGGGTTTTTTTTGAAAACAGTACACACAACGTGTTTCATGTTTGCTGCCCAAACTTTACCCAAAAAGTTGTTTATTTTGATCGGGGAGACCTTTTCCTTGATGGTACAGCCGTGAGTCTTTTTTAATGTGTGTATTGGTAGCACGTGAAGCTGTTGTTGTTGTTGTTGTTGATGTTGTTGTTTGGCGCAAATATTTCATCATTTTCTGCTGTACGGGGATAAAAGGAAAGGGCAAAGGAAGTGTTTTAAACCTTTGGGGGAAGCATTCTCCGTCTGCATCAATCTGTTTCCATCAATTTTACATTCCATCAATCTTTTCAATTAGTTTGAATGCTTCTCTCGGTAGTTCTAGGAGACCACGGAGACCGTCGTCTGTCATCATTGGCTGCCTTGGCCAATTCTAGCGTACGACGAAGGAGTCTGGTACCGGTGATATTAGATGAGAATTTTGTATCGCTGCCAATGGGACTGCCAGAACAGATCCATTGGAAGGTTGAAATTTAGCCTAGCCTTAACAGCTTATTTGGGTGCGACAATTGTGGCAAATACGAGAGCCTTTTCGTGTACTGAAAGTCTGTTTTCCCCTCAACGGCTAAAACAAAATTGTTCTTTTCATTTACTGATACCATTTCAAGATCATCACTGGAGTGATAACAGCTGGTATGAATGGTGCTGGCATCCGTTGGAACCCAGCCGAAGTTGTGGAGCAGTACGTTTTGTTAAATTGCCGTTTAATTGCTGCTGCACAGCTGAAACCGATAACGGATGATTTGACTTCAGGGTCGGTTGTCTAGTAGGAATCGATGATCCTGCCCACTGTACCACCGCCAGCTGGCGATGGCAATTGATGTCAGTAGTAGAAGGGATTGCGCTGTAAAAACATGCAAATAAGGAGACACATAAGACTGTGTATTTTCATAGTAGCAAGCAAAATAAATTAAAGAATATTAGCTTCCAAGAGAGAGCTAAGAGTTTTCCAACTGTCCATTTCGCTCAATATGTTCCTGCTTGATGAATTCAGTCGTAAATAACGTCAGCGCTAGCATACATTTAATGGCTCTTGCGATTGATGGCCGAGAACCACCGAGCATAAACAAGATCGCCATGTAATCTAACCTCTCGGGCGTTGAGTGTTCATTCACACCCTTCATTAAGGCCCCCCACCCTCAATTTATTGCAAACCCAGCCCGGTCACTAATCTTCCCCACTTCGCGACTTCAGTTGATCAAATAAACCCAACGATTCGTGTGTATGGCGAAATAATCCAATTTCAATTTATGTTTACCCTTATTCCACCCAGCTCCCCTTTTTCGCACAAACACACACACGCTGGAAGTGCTTTGTTCCGCGAAGCACAGGTGCACCGGTGTGCATGATGTGATTCATAATTCAGTGCGAATTTTATTTCCTTTCATTTTTATGCTCCTGATCCTTCGCACTGACTGTCGATGGGAAGCTGGCAGCGTGTGTAATGTTTTCCCAAGCAAATTACCATCCGCGTGGCGCGCTTGACGCAGACAAAAGTATCTCCAAGAACTGCTAGCGACACCGAATTCGGCAGCATTCGGCGAAGGACCCGTAACAGTGGGCTGAAAAAAATGTTACTCATAAATGATTGTATAACTGCGTAAAAATCCCAATACCCAGTCCTTTTACAATATGAATGCAATGCAGTAAAATGAAATGTGTATTTTTGGTGTTGGTTTTTCGTTCACATTCTTGCGTACGAAGCACACAGACGAATTATGAACAATACATCTCCCATCTGCCGGCCACACGCTGCGGAGAAAACAAAAATCCGTTTCCGATCAAATCCACATCGGACGATGTCGTAAAATACCTTTTCAGCTTGCCATTTTACTCAGTTGCCACCACGCGTGTGTGATCGGCTACCGGCGAAACGCTTGTGGTGCAATATTGTTTTTCCTCTTTTTTGTTGTGCAGCTATGTATCCGCACGGGTCGCTAAAATCACCGACAAACTAGCGATACACGACGTCACCTAATCCCCGACCGCTTTAGAAGGGCTTCGGTCTTGTTATCTGCTTTTATGAGCCCCCTGCTTGGTACACCGACTGGGTGGGGTTTAATGGCTTAACCTGAATATGTTGCACGAGCATATTGGTCGAATGGGTAAGGGATTTCTATCGTAAGTCTAAGGGATAGCATATAATGTAGATGCAACAGCCTTCGGGATAGCATGAGTAAGGATTGTTTAAATATTATAATTATTCAACTATTTATCTCAAAACACATTTACACATATACAAAAAAATATTACGGAGCCTCAAGCGGTTTTGTGGCAATCAAAAATGGTTGTTCTATTATGAATTATTAAACCATATGAACTAATAGCTCTGTAGTGTATTTGGATTAGAGATGTGCACGCTGAGTAAGAGTGAGTGAGTGATTTAAAACCTTCGAGAGAGTGAATGAGTAAAAATCAGCACGAAGAGTTTTTATGACTTTAACCACTCTTTTGTGCCTATACTCACTCTCACTCTCTGTCCCGACTAGAAACTCACACAGGAGTGAGTATCACTCTTTGGATTATAATCACTCCTCAAGAGTGAGTAAAAGAGTATTATCACTCTTTTGAGATTGTAAACACTGATGACTGAGTGAGCAAACGTGTTTTGTACGGTATCAAGGTGAATGAAAAAAAATCTTGCTATCTCTCGGTGCCCATAAATGACCGATTGCATCCTATTGTTTTACAATATACCATTTTAACTTTTTACCATTTTACTTTCTTTATAATAAACCATTTTAAATAAAAAAGATGTTAATAACCATATTTTTTCATAACAACATCATTTATTCATGGAAAATTATTCGTATATAACATCCATCAGTTAATTATTCATTATAATTTTTTAATATTAATCACACCTACTGAATTATTTGAATCCAAAAGGAGTGATAAAACACTTTTACTCACTTCTATTCATCGATTTCATTCCAAAACGTATAATAAAACACTGTCACTCTCTTTCATACTATTCCTATTTTACTCAATGTTTACAATCCAACAAGAGAAACAACACATTTTACTCTCTCTTGCTAACCCGAAATCCCCTGGCGGGCTTTAAAATCCAAAGAGAGTGACAAAACACGTTTGCTCACTCATCATTAGTGTTTACAATCTCAAAAGAGTGATAATACTCTTTTACTCACTCTTGAGGAGTGATTATAATCCATAGAGTGATACTCACTCCTGTGTGAGTTTCTAGTCGGCACAGAGAGTGAGAGTGAGTATAGGCACAAAAGAGTGGTAAAAACATTAATGCAGTGTAATACTTTTAATGAATCTCAAAAGAGTGAGTAAAGGTTTCAACTCTTTAAACCCACTCTTTGACTCTGATTCAAATCCTTGAAGAGAGTGATTATTCTCATCTCTAATTTGGATGGTATTTTTTATATCGACTGCTTGATAGTGCAAATGGAAAACCTCAAAAGACTCCATAGCAGAATAAACGAATCGGCTCAACATTCCAATATTTCCGACCGTCCCACTCAAACTTCTTATCGTTGACCTTATCAGGAACCATTCAGTAGTAGAGGACACCCTTAATTGCGCTTATTTATGATGCTGGACGAGATTGTGCCGAAATGGGAACATAAAAGTAACGGGTGACGATTTCATAATTTTGTTTGCTTCGAGCGTGGGAAGAATTTGTCTGGATGTTGCCTTATCTAACGGCCAATCGTTTCAAATAGGTCTGTTTTACTGCTAGTACCATTACTCCACTAAAACAAAATTCTGCGTACCGATGAGTGGTGCTGAAGTTGAAGGCACCCTGCAAGTTGTTTTTCTCTTTCTGCAATAAATGTTGATAAAAGCACCCTAATGTAGCATTGTTGTACGTGAGTGAAAAGAGTTGCAAACAACGATCGCGTCCAGTTCGATTCTTCTATGGTGCGAAGGTAGTAGGGTATCGACACTTGCAGCTATGGCAAGAAGGGGCTATATTGGATGCAAAAATCAGTGTTGCCTCTGTGACTTTTCTTTTATCACAACGAACACCGCACTTCGTGTGCTTACATCCGCATTCGATATTATAAATTTTAAATAAACCCCAATGAGTGTTTGCTTTCGCTTCGCTCGCTGCTGTCCGGCTATAATTCATCCTCACGGAGTTCACATCCTGCAGCATATTACGGTTTTTCGGGAGGGGTTTACTTTTTGCGCTCGTTATGTGGAGTACAGCCGATGCTTTAGCAAACGCCAACGTTTCGTACAGAGTTTCTTCCGGTTGCAGGGTTTGGCACGGTTTGAACCGCGCCGGTGCCGGTGAGTATCATCACATTGGCGAAAGGGGCACCCTCCCCACTGTCCACGGTGTCATAACCTTTGTCCGCTTGCCCAAATCCAACGATTTTCCCAACGTGCTTGCTTGCTTCTTATCTGCTCATTGAACGGTTTAATTTGCGTCTTTCTGCCTATGTGTAAGGGAGCAAGACCATGTTGGTTTTCTTGCTTTTGTCATATTTCGTTACGGTTGGCCCTTTTGTTTTGCTACCTTTTTTATGAGCTATAGAACGGGCTAGAAATTTTTTGTCACCGAATATACGAACAAAAAATAAATAAACTCGAGCAAATAAAAATCATGCAAACAAATGCCCTCATCCCCAAACAGCCTGAGGGAAACAGCAAATATCGGGATGCAGATTCGGACCGTTCTCATGATGCTTTAAATTGATGGCATTTGGCCCACAGACTGCCCCCAATATTCATGCGCCACCCCATCGTTTCGTAGTTTGTTTTTTTGTTTTGTTGGTAGCAAAATTTATGTCACTCGATTTCGTAAGGATCAATCCCATCACCGAAACGCCCATCCCTTGCTGCTAGAGACGAAGTTGTAGTGCAGAAAGAAGTGGAAGAATAATGTTGCAATACTTAAGATGCACAAGTATCGCTATGCGAAAATGGGAGAGTAGAAACAACTCGGAAAAAAACAGAGGGGAAAGGTATCGAAGATCAAAAGTTTTCCGCAAACGCTCGATAGAAAAATCAAGAAGGAGTAACTTGATTTTATTACTGACTTATAAAATATACGGGCTCCTTCCTCCCTTGAAAAGGAGATTCATCTTTCGCAAGAGAGTAAGTGAGAGAGAGAGAGAGAGAGAGAGAGAGAGAGAGAGAGAGAGAGAGAGAGAGAGAGAGCACACAAGACGCTGGTAAAAATTATATCTCAAAGCTACCGACAAACGGCGGATACAGATTACACGATTCTGGATTTTCGATTATCTTAACTTTTAGTGCTGGGCAAGTTATTTTTAGGATTCGTTGTTATGCGCATCGCTAAACCCGGATTGATTATTATACGCTTTCATTAAAGCTAGTGTTTAAAAAAGTTACTTTATGGTTGCCCTTGTTGAAATAAAATCGCGTCACGGGGTTGACCCGCACCGTAAGATTTGTCGTTTCACGCACACCAGATTGCGTGTGTGTGTGTGAGTGTTTGTTTTATTCTTGCTTTATGGTTATATTTAACTACAGTGGCTTATCAATTTTATTGTACGTGCGTGTGTGTGTGTGTGTCCTTTCACGACTGCACAGAAAAGATTTACGGCAAGTTGTTTATTTTCCTTTGCTTCTGCTCTTACTCAGCTTTGTTTTACGACCACTGTAGCATGGTTTCTAGTTTGGTTTTTGATTTTAGCTTTGAAAATTGTCTCAGAAGTATAAGAATAGATACGGTCGTTAACACGATTTTATGAAGGTTTAGTTTTTTGGTAACCGTTGCAATATGTTGTGCTTATTGAAATTACTAAAATTCAATTAAAACGAAATGCGTAAAGGAATGATGCAAATTGTAGCTCATTGTCTAAAGCGGCCTCAAACTGCCCACATTATTTCGGTAAAGCAATGTTCAACGCACGTTTTAATGCAAACTAATGCCGGGGGCGGTGCGAGAACATGAAACCCATCTCCTGCACACAAAAAAAAATAAATAAACCGTTTTGCCCTAAAAGCTTTTCGGACGAAAAGTCGCTACTAGATGATGTAGTATCGTAAATTTTAATATAAAAGTTAACACGTGATTGATCACCGTTTCCATCCGCCCGAAAGCGTGCGCTGTTTTCACCCGAAACATAAATATGAAACACTGTATCGGATGAGCAATTTATTACGTAACAACGGAACGAGGGTCTCTCGAACTGTTACATTGCTGAAATCAATGCCTTGCTTGCCCGACTATATCGATACCAATTTCTACCCATCGAAAAACCAATACGTGTTCGTCTATTCGCTGTTAGCTTTGTTAGCGTCGACCGTGCCCTTTTTGTGTAAAAGCGGTTTGAACTATTCCCGGTCGGAATGTGGTGTTGCCCCGTAAAGACATATTCTAGCATCGGATAAAGATGAAGTTTTGTGCGTTAGGTTGGGTTTGACTTGGGGTATTGGGTGAATTTTTTTTCTCCATATCATATCCACAACAGAAGCTTGAGCAATATGGGTGAGCGTTCATCGCACATCTTACCATAAGGAAGATGCTTTACTACAGAAGCCTGAGTCGCAGATCTAGGAAGTATTTGGAAGTAATTCTAGAAGTATGCTTTTACTCGGCAATGCAAGAAATATGATAGCATGATCAGAGTCGAATCAAAAACCTAAACTAAACAACTTGAGTAAAATTTCACGTACGCACGAAGTAAAGGAAAGCCATCGGCATTGTAATGGGGTACAAGCGTGAAGAAATAAGAGTGGCTTGCAATCGAAATCATTGGCTGCTTGAAGCTCGTCCATTCCTTTAGAATGCACTTGCTGTTTGGGAGAAGGAAATGGAAAACTGGACCATTGTTTCCACCGCTTCGGTGCCGGTCGTTGCGTTCTGCTGGGGCCCTGTACCTTGGTTGCCGCTGACTGCAAATAGCCTGATCTTAGCTCCATTGTTTTTGATCACAAATAAGGGATCTGTTACAACTCGAGCCCATCCGTAGCTACTGTGCCGAGAAGTTACCGAAATACGGTGCTTGATACGGTTTTTGGGGGTCGGGCCGTCGGTATTCGAAACCGAGTGAGGGAAAATAAAAATAATGAACTCCAAACGGCAGAGCAACGTTAATCTTGAATCTGTGCATGAGCTTGGGCTGCATCCGCAAAACTTATGCTTCCGCTGCAGAGATTACACGCTCCCGGATGCTGCACGATACACGAAAACGCTGTTGGCCGCTGCTCGGCCAAAATGCGCCCGAGCTCATGGTGCTGGCTGGTAAGTTAATCTATCGATTCAGGCCACTCTTCAATAGCACTTGACTCTGCCCACACACAGACACCCATCAAGGATCGTCTCAACCGGCTGACTGTGGGATGGGCTGCGCTCGATAATAAGCGGCATGGTTGTGTAGTGCGTTCGATGCTCTGCTGATTCAGCGTGCAGCGGTGTAAGATAAAGGAATGCGCTCTCGAGCAGACCACAGATCCGGTTTGAAACTATTACGCAGCAGCCACAAGCGGTTGTGGGGGTAGTTGCTTTTTTTCTGTGTGTGTGTGTGTGAGTATAAAAGAAAATTTCTCCCAATATTCGGTCGATTGCTACTGACCGTAATTCGAGCATTCTAGTCAATTTTAGCAAACGATAGTTAAACGATGAAAAGGCTGAGAGACGACGGACGGACGAAAAAAAAAACCCCTCTCTACTAAACAAACCAAACCTACTACAAGCGGGCATGCGAGTAATTCAAAAGATTTCCCGGCTTAAGAGTGCTGTGCAGTTTTAGAGTAGCTTAAGGAAGGGAAAATCGAGAAGACCATAAGGCAAAACCAACCACTCGGTCGGTCGGATGTGGAATCCTCTGCTGAAGGTGCATGCTGCCGTGTTGTTTTGTATACGCTGCATAGAAGAAAAGAAAACTGCTAAAGCCATCGTTTCTTCACCGAGATAGGAGATAATAGGTTTCGATGTAATTCTGCCCAACAGGATGAGACGTAGGGCGCCTGTTTGTGACGCGTGGTGTGTGCTTTTGAAATAAAGGAATACGGGTTATATTGCAAACCGAAGCAACTCAGCTGATTGGCAAACGATGCAATGTATGCTTCTAACAGCTATTGCTAAACTCAAAGTTGATGTGGATTCTTTGTACGATGTGGACAGGTAAAAGGTACAGTTTTTGTTGTTAATTTCGCTTCATGTTTCCATGAGCTATCTAATTCCATTAGCTTGTATTTTGTAAGAAACAACTTAAGGTCTCTCCTCCAAATATCGGTAGGAAGTAATTGTTGATGTTGAACACTAGAACTGTGAAGAGTTTGAGAGTTTTGACTTCGTCTAACAGACAAGATATGTAAAAGTCGCATATCAACTATGCGGAAAAGTTAATGGTCCTGTGGCTCTAGTATCATAGGGTTCATGAATCATTGAGGATTCATAACATTTTGAGGTTTAACGAATCTTTAGAATTTATCTGAACATTATACTTAACAAAAGATCATTCATTTGATACCATGATAAAAAAATTGGATAAAATACAATGACAATGGCATTGAAGTACTGCTTTAGATGGAAACGTTCTCTTGGAAAACACTGGAACTCTCTGCATACAACAACAAAAATACAACTTTGTTAAAAAAACAATTTATATAACTGTCTAATCATGTAGATATTTCTACAAAACAAAGGATACACGCTCGAATGAACCCTTCACGTCGGACAGTTGCATATTGTAACTTACCGTCTTTCAGGTCGGAATTAAGAACAAGCCTCGGTACGATGTTGCTCCGGCCAGCAGCCCGGCTATGGCCACCGAATCCAAACAACGACGAACGATGGCTGCGCAGCGCCACCACCGCCTTCGCTTCCCGGCCGACCGACGGTATCGCGTCCACCGAGGCCATGCACTTGATATGGATAACGTTGTCTAATTCGCGCTGGACAAGCTTATCTACTGGTACACGCATTTCCAGCGTGCGGTAACGCAGGTAGAAGCCATCGCTCTCGAGCGTTGTCTCCTGCTGTTGCTGTAAGTACTCCATCGGAACCTGCAAATGAAAGGGTCGTTTGTTGGAAATAAGATCCAAACCAAAAACAACAAACGCTACCCCCCCAAGTATGGGGCTGGGCGTCTCGGGAGCAGTGGGAGTCTTCGGGCGTGCGTACTAATTATGCTGCCACTACACTGCGGTGCGAATGGCTTGCGGTTTGCTGCCGATCGGAAGTCGGCTGAAATCAATACCTCTCGACTCTGCCAACCGCAATACATTCGGTTGAGCAAACCGAACTGGAACCTGGCGTTGGCTTTGCGGTTTAGGTTGGTCCTTCCCGAAAGAAGTGCTCATTTCCGCTTTGACCGGTGACTCCCTGTAACTGCTTTGTGTGATATGTTGTCATTACAATTTAACCATAAGCAAGCGAGGGAAAGAAATATGCACGGACGCACCTTTTTTTCCAAGGATTAGTGGTAATATTTCTAGCAAATAAATAATGAGTTCTGGAAAGGTTTATGTAAAGTTGAAGGTATCATAAAAAAATCAAGGCGCAAGGAAAGGTAATTGATCGATTTATCCAACTATTCTCAAGATCAGACAATTAAAACTTGTTCGAAAATTACACGTTTGTGTCTACTTCCGATCGTATCATGTGGTGTACCATGGTGGTAATATTCAAAGAGTAAACTACAAAATTGTCCAACAATCCCGGATACAAGTATTACGAGCGGAACCCACATGGGAACATGACCGAACGGGCAAAGATAATCTGTTTCATGTTTCACGCACTTTCCACGGCCACCCCGATCAGATAAGGACAACAAACGGGATTAAAGAGCGGGTGTACAAAAATAGATTTTAAACGCGAACAACATGTCGCGCTGAGCTTCCGCATTACTTGCAGATACGCTGCGGCTGACATTCCATTTCTGTTGGTGTTTGGAAATGGACGTCACGAGTGCACTCCCCACTTGAACTGCTTCGCGCTATCCACTGATTGAAGGATCGATTTTCGCACCCCAATGCTGGGTATTGGTAAGTTGACACACAGACACACACACATGGACATTCCAAACACCCGGAGAGTAGCACCGGGGGGGTGGCGTGATTTTAATTGTCAGCTTCGTTGAACCTTGGAGCATACTGTAATGGTGCTACTTACTGTACGACCGTTGATGAACCACAGCAGTCGTGTGGCGAGACTGGACCGATCGGAGGTACAGTTGGCGGCGATGAGCTCGTTCGGTAAATAGCTGGCACTGAGTCCGTTGATGGTGGGATCGTCCTGTGGTAGCACCTCAACCGTCATGTTGCGCGTCCCGTTTGCCAGTTTAAACTCGGGCGCGTCACCTGATATTTCGCACCGGAACTCGCCACTCGAGGAACGCTGAAGCTCGGTTAACCGGATCGAGCAAAGATACTGGTTGCAGATGGTTGGCCGGTCGGTCGCGATGACGATGCCATCCACCGGGTAGGTTGTTACCTTTGGAAACAACATTGGCGCGTACCTGACGGGGAATGGAGTTTAAGCATCAAGCGTATTGGAATTACTTCTTGTTTGTTTTAAAACCCAGTTGTTTGTAATTGTGCAAATATACGAGCGTTGTAGAAATTTAGAGGATACACGACTACCGTATACATCTGATTTTCTCTAGGAACTAGCTGTAGACCACATTTTCCAGGTTTGTTTTGATGATTATTCCACAAAACCAACGTATTTCCTGAAGGATACACTTAATTCCTTTTTATTAAAAGTCCTGCCATAGTAGCACCTTCTTCGGATGAACGTGTAATCTTGAGAGTTGTCCACGTTTATCTCGCTTATTTGGGTTGCAAAGTTTCCGGCCCTAACGCTAGCCATATCTAGCATTTTTTCTTGGAGTTATTGTGATGCTCCAAGCGAAGGAGGTCGAGTTTCATTAGTATGCGAATACTTCAATTATCTATCTACTCTAATCCCCAGTGCTGTTGCTCAGACCTCCCGTCGATAGTATGAGATTGCTTCTCATATTACACTGTAACTGGTAATATTGCTGCTGCAGAATATTACAAATACCAGCTATAGCCGGAGTCTTCCAACAATCTTCCAACTTCTGGAGTAATTTTCTGGAATATCCTTTACGGCGGTTTAGAATCTTCTATATTCAATTAAAATTTGCTATATTGTTCCATGTGAGATGCCTATGATTTATGCTATTACATCCACAGAGGATCGTTAATACACGCTTAAACTCCAAAGTCCAATACCAGTCCAACTGTTGGAAATGAAGGAGAAGACTCCTTGAATACCTTCACTATCTTTGCTAGATGTTGCTACGAAAACGTTTTGGCTAACTCAGTATTTGTTATCAAAGTGTTACCCACTTACAAGTATTCTTGAACACCGCGTGCATCATTATGGTTCGAAATATAAAAAAATGATATATTTATCTAGTTCCAGTGGGTTTACGATGAGCCATTCGCCAATCATGCAGTTGATTGCCATCTCAACAAACTTCCGTCGTCCGTCCGGGGGCCGGGTGCTCGATAGGCTCAATAGGTCCAAAAGGGCTAGATTAAATGGGTCTACGTCTAGTTCGAAGTGTATGAAATGAAGCACGGTCTCAAACGATGTTTCCAGTATGTCGTTGTTTGGTCCTAGCGGCGCAGCAGGGAGTGAATGATTCAATCAGATCCCCGATATCACGTTCATTATCGTTCCGAGTTTCTTTCTCGCCTGTTTGCCATCTGACGTTGACCGGCGAATGGCACTAAATGTAATGGATACGCGAGGCGAGATCACCACCGAGCGTGTGGTGCGCAGAGAAAATGGAAGGTTTTTGCACGGTCGATGAGCAAACTCAATCGGCTCACGAGGCAGAAAAAGAACAACTGCACCGTACCGACCATTGCAGGTTTCAGGTGCAAGCCGACCAGTCGTCACTGATCGGATGTGTGTTAGTTGCTGTTGTCGGTGGTAGGAAGTTGCACTGGGTCGACGGTAACAGGCAAACAGGCACCAGCATGCCTCACCCCACGGGAGAAGCGCAAAAGCAGGGCTGGTAAAGCATAAACAAATACCCAACTCCCAGAAAAACAAGCAAATCCCTGGCTGCAATCTGACACGCTTCGTGAAACGAACTCATTTTGATGATCCATCCTGTTTCCTTTATCTGTTTCTTCCGCATGTAAGGGGCGGTTTTTGCTAGTAGATGCCGCATCAGGGTGAGCTGCCACAAATTGAACCGTCAGCGTTCGGGATATATTTAAGGACCTCCGACCTGATACAGCATCCAGGGTGAGCATCGTATGGAAAGACTGTGCGATGCAATTTTATTATTCCCCGTTCCAGCCTTCGCTAGAGCACACCTAGTAGATGCACCTATTTTTAACCTTCCGCGTTTTGTAAAGTAATGCGGAAAAAAGCAGATATGGGGCAAACAGTTTGCAGGGGTTTTTGTCGTCTGGTTGGATTAGTACCGAGCGATGATAACGTACCTGTAAAACTCCTTATTGCCCTTGTACCATTTGACGGAGTTTAATTGGTGGGCGCCCAGATCGTAGCTGCAGGACAGCGTTATCGTATCACGGTAGTCGACCACCTCCGGGACGTTCATGTTTGTCAATCGCAGCGCTAGCGTCCGGTGCCATTCTGTAAATAGAAGTAGAAATTTCGGACAATGTTAGGACCACCGGTTATGCCAACGGTTTTTCCGATACACATCGATGGAAATCTGGCATGTCGAAAGGGGTTTTTTTTTTTGTTGGACGATGAATGGGGCGAACACGGGCCGCTGTGGGTGGCTGCTAAATGAAAGTCAAACATTTGCACAATGAATCAAAATGTCCGCTCGCGATATCAACATTTTCCTGGCCCGTTTTCCGGGCGGTTGTTGCGGTGGTGGTAACGTACGGGGACGGGGCAGAGGCCATTGCGATGAATTACAAACAAAAAGCCATCACTGCAGGCAAACTTATCATAAGCTTCGTAGGGAATAATCACTGCAAACAGTGCGGCCATTGTTGAGTTACCACCCGTCCATCCATCCAGCGTGGGCCGTTGTAAAATGCATTGTCACAGAATTAAAAAACAAAAAATATCGATCGGGTAGTAAGAACATTTCCCAGCAGCAGAAAACATAACAAAAACGAAGTTCAGAGTATTTTCAGGCAGCTGGGCAAACGAATCCACCACGCAATAACGATTGCAATTAGTTTGTTTTGAATTAACGTTGTTGCACATCGTTCTAAGTGCAAACGCACGTGACTCATGTTTTGGGTCAAGCAAGGGTCTGTAACATGTTCAAAGCATATCAGTCATCATGTTTTAATGAAGCAACTAAAGTGAAAGTTACATTCCGTTTGGACGGTGCAAACCATTTTCCCTTGTTCGCACAAATGTACATTTCGTAAACAACTCGCGAATGCTTTAATATTGATGCTGTTGAACACGCTTGCTGGAACGATGGGGAAACAGAGCGAAAACGGCTTGTGTTTTTCCTCATCAACAATCGGGATTGTGAATGCACAAAAAAAAGGGAAAACGAGTGAAAAAAGTACACTTCCGATATCAACGTTTTTTCCCCCTCCTTGGTTTACCCTCTTAATCACTATTTGCAGCTTGGGCGTATGAAGCGCTACCTGGCCATAATGTTTCTGCAATGCCAATTCTTTAATGTTCTTCCATTGCATATGCGAGTCGAGGCTTTTTTTTTTCTCTCGGCTGTAGCGCCACACTCCATGCCGTAGCTAAACACCGGTGCCGGATTGACTCCGACCAGTCTAATGCGCTCACCGTGTTATGGTTGATCGCATTCAGGGCATGCAATCATTATTATGAGGCGTATCGGATCGCCTGTTCCTTAGCCCGGTACGTGTGCGGTGTCGTTTCTTTTGAAATTAAACCTGCACGCAAAAAAAAAACAAACTGGTAGCCGGTAGGCAAAGCTACACGAAAAGTGCATCTATTGATTGCGACCGTGTGGGCATCAAAAGGATGTAGATAAAAGTGACGTCAACCATTCAGTGGAACTGCAAAACAAGTGCAGCTATGCAAAAAAAAACGAGAGCGAGAGAGAGAGAGAGAGAGAGAGAGAGAGCGGAAATAATAACAGGAAAATGATGTCCCTGTACGAGAAGCAGCTGTACACGATACCACGGGTAATGCTGATGCTGATGGTGATGCTGGAAATCAAACATTGAAAGGCATAAAGGAAAAAAAATCGGGCACAGTGCGATGGAGCGAGCATCTCACACATTATCGCAATATTGCTTTACGGTGTCGTCCTTCCAGATCCGCACCGCTTGTTGCAGATTCGCCCGTACGGGCCCGTGTTTACTTTTATCTGTTTCATGATACAGGCAGTAAAACAGAAACAGGAAGGTGAAGATGAATTGATGGTACTCATGTCGCCCCCATCGGTACCCACTAGTCGTTTATTGCCATTGGCAAAATTATCGTGACTCGCAAGGGAAAACTACAACGAACGTGAGGATAAAGAGAGAGAGAGAGAGAAAAAGAAAATCAGAGAGAGAGAGAGAGAGAGAGAGAGAGAGATAAAATAAAACAAAAAACCGTCCCGGCCCCCGATGGAGAGTTGAACTCTTTGGGGTGCAATTATAGTAATAAAAAAAATATGAATGTGAATTTTCATGCTCATAATCCTTTAATTCGCTCCGGTGACATAGACCACCTGGAATGCGCAACATGAGGCAAAAGCTCAGCCCATCCGCCATCTGTGCTGAAAATGCATTCTGCTGAAATGTAGGGATTAAACGATGATGCTGCTTTCCATCACGCTGTGGTGTTTCACCGACGAATTTCGTGCTTTACGGTGGTATTTGCTTTCATCGATTGGAGTGTGTGTGTTTTTTTTTATTATGTATTTAATTTGCACTCGAGCGGAAAGAGTTGTGCATTAGTTTTTTAGGATTCTTATTGGCGTAAATGTTTCGTAGGTCATGCATGCCATAATTTAGTTTCGCAACGACAACGCCGTACGGTTTGGTTTAGAGGAATTGGCCCTGACGAGTCATTCTGGCCCCAGTCTAAAGGATGCTTAGACGTAGTTTTTGTTGTGTTGGAACTCTATTGTGCAATGAGGTTTATATCTTCCCGCCCGTTTAGGGTATTGCGGAGATGAGTAAGAGTAGATTTGATTCACAAACTCTTCCAGATATTCTTATATCTTCAACATCCTGACAACACCTGAGTTGGCAAACTCAGTTGCTTCTGAGACTATTCCTCGGCGAACATGCTAACCTAGTTCCGTTCCCGAAGGTAAACTTCTTTTACTCAGCATATGGAACCTCCTATCTTAGATCTCTCGTATTGGATGAGTACTAACTGCTGGTAGCTGATCAAATATTCCAATAACTCCAACATCTGCTCCAATGATTTACAATACTAGTATGCTCCTCTAGAACACATACCTAAGATATATCAAATATCATCTGCCTATTCAATGGTGGTAGGATTAGGTGCATGTGTGAATAAAAAATAATGAATTTCACTAATGTGAAAGATATTAATATTATGCTGTCTCCTCATATTAATTTTGTGCCACTGAGCTATTTGCTCTTTCACTCTGGATGAGAGGCATTCCAGCATTGAAAAAAATAAACGTAAAATTTGCATCGATGAGCAGAAATATTCGTACGCCCCAACATTCCTCCTACCACATAGCCAACATTTATCGGAAAGCATGGGCTGCGGCTGAAAAAGCACTCCCTCGATGGCCATTGAGTGACATTTTACGGTGAGATTAGCATCGAGATGGGTTGAACACAATAGAAACGTTTGTGTTTTGTACACGTTTGTTATATATCGTAGTGCATTAGTGTGTGTGTGTGTCTGTAGCAGGACAACAATGCACATAAATAAGTGCTTACATTGCACCGCTGCATGTTTTCAACTGTTGTATTTTTTTCTATCAACAGCGTCGCATGAGGACGAACGAGAGATAGTGGAAATTGGGTGGAAAGGAAAGGGGGAAAGCAAGGGGAGTATTTTACCATTTCCTCGAGAATACAGTTTAAAACAGTGCAGTTTTAAACAACTGCATGCAGAATAGCGAAATTATTATGGACTTTTCAAAACTACCGCGGCGCATCTCGTTCATATTGTTCTGCAACTGCTTCCACTATTCTTAAAATACAAAAAAAAAACAATGCAAAAACGCTACGATGGTAAAATAATAGTACTAGCCAGACATGTGGGATTTGTCGGGTGTAAGCACCAGGAATTTACTGCGAAAAACATTCCCTCTCTTTTCTTAACGATTGCGATGAGATCGAATGAAAAAAAAGGAGGATAAATGATTTATTTCACTGTAAAATACTACGAGCTCTGAATCGTCAACCTGTCGCTTGTATAAAACCCAGTTTGTGATGGTCTCTAAATAAATGTAACTTTCAAAAATCCATCTAATTTAATTTTTCTACCTCCCCTTTGCAGGGAAGGAAAAATATGAACAACAAATTTAAACAAATCTGACAACAGTCGGAACAGGGGACTGTTTTAATGTTACAACGTGTTGATGCTTAAACTTATTGTACAACGATGTCGTTATGGTTAATCTTCCGGCTTCTAATTCACCTCATTTCCTATTAATTCTTCAATTTCCCAAATGAGTTTCCCTTTGCAAACACTTTGAAACAACACCGAAATCGCACACAGCACCTCAAATAGTGAAACTTCACCACAAGCTCAAGTGCCCCAACTTCTTCTCACTTATTTTCAATGTGTTTAGCGATAGAAATGCACGTTAGTGTAAATGAGACTTCAGTTTTGCGAAAAGCAGCCTGTAATCAAAATGTCATCGAGTTCTCGGAAACTCCACGCAAACGAATCGCAGCATTATTTGTTTTAAAACTTTACTTCTCTACGTGCTACCCATTCTTCATTCTCGCACGCCTAATTGTTGGCAGGAAATAAAGAATCTCGTCCAAAACTTAAAAACATTCATGCAGTACATGCACACCTTGGTACACGCCATAGCAGCACACACCTGCACGGGGGAAAAACTAGGCTGAAATCGGCATGTTTCCCTGCCGGTGTACGTTTGTACATGGGAAAGTAAGCGCGGGTTGTAGCTTGCAGGTTTGCAGCATTCGGTGTATCTTTCTCCGACACGACCCCGGAAATTGCCCACCGCACACCCGTTTACCAAACGTCGAACCTAATTATGATCTGTTTTTCTTCCATTTCGTGCAACTAGCTGCGTACCAACGCCTGCGGCTTAGTTCTGTGCCTTCAAACCGTATTCCTCAACCCACCCGCACCGTGTTCCTTCCATTCCACCGCTATTGCCATTTTATACGGGGCGCTAGCGCAAACAGTTGTGAGTGGAAACGAAGCTAGAAGCTCGGAAAAAGAAAACGGAAATTGAGGTTATGGAAACACGTTTGCTCCCTGCCAGTGTGTGTGTATATGCACATATGTATAGCATGCTGTGTACCTCCACCACGTGGCAGGATTTCTTTCCCTGGCACGTTCACATGGCGGTTCGAATTCCGGCATTGAAAACGTGCCGCTAAACGGTGGAAATTCGTTAACACACAGTGACACCGGAACGTACCGGAAACATTCACGCGAACAGCACACAAGGAAAGGGACGATGTTTGCAAGCTGTCATGAGAATAATCCGTGCATGAGCCTAACTCAATGTGAAGCACCGTGATTTCTCTTGTCTTCGATGTGATTCATCATGCAAAAGGTTGGAGTTTTTTTTCTTCTTCTTATTTTACAGTTCTTTATATTCCCCCAAAAGTAGTCATCGTTTTCGGTAGGGAGAGGGGATATTGGGAGAAGGGGGAATGAGTAAAGTGCCTTTTTTTTTTTGCTTTCTAAGGTTTAAATGTCCCCAAAGCATGAATCTTCGCACGAAACGCGCTAGGTGGCGATGAGGACCGGCACCGCCAGACAAATTCTGAGTAGAAATGATATTAAGAATAATTGCTCCCCTAATAGCCCTTAGCGTTCGCTGTTGAGTTTTGCTTTATTTTGTATGAGTGTGTGTGTGTGTGCTTTCTTTTTTCTTGCACCGTTGGCTTCCATTTTGTCCTTCGCTAAACGATCAAACTTTGCACCACATCAAACTGTGCGCATTCATTTAACTGAGCCATTTACAGGGCTCTAAGCTTTGCGGTTCGTGGTGGTGAAAAAGTTGTTGTGACAGGAAAGAGTGAGAATGACAAAGAGAGAGATACAGAGAGAGAAAAAAATAATAAACAAAACTTGAGAAAAAACACACACTCTGGATGGCTGGAACAGAGATGAAGCGACCGCCGATAAAATGGACAAGATGATCCACAAAACATGGAGATTGTCACGGGATTATGTCTTCAAAAACCTGATGAGTACGAAGCATATTTATGCGAACTCTGCGATGAAGAATGCCCACCAATAGTATATCCCGATCCTGCTTGATGATCTTGATGCATAATAAAACCTTTCGTTTGATTATTTTTTAAGTTAGTAAATTTAACTCTAGCATCACTAAACCACAATACCTTCCACATGAGAACAAACTGCTAGAGCCTCAATAAAATGACGAAGAATCTTAACACAAAAATAGTTTTTTTTCCGGAGCCTAAATACTTACCAAAATGTGTTATAATTCCGTTTGCAACACAGCAACTCTGTGGCAAAGTGGTAATCCATCTAAAACGTTAATGGTAACAGTAAAGACGATGTTGCTAGAACACATATCAGTGCAGTTTCTAAGCATCTTGCGCGATAAGCATGGCTGCGCACTGCCAAATCGGATATCTGTGTCCAAGGGTGAGTTACAGCGCAGTTGGCGTTTCGTTTGTGTGCTTCGATGTACGAAACAAATCGACACACCAAGCGCCAGACTGTAACTGGTTGCTCCTAACGAGCTGGAGAATAAATCAGATAATTGGATGTGAGTAGTGGGCCACCTCCGCGCGTAACATCCCTGCACCCTGACGGCGCTAAATTGACTCTCCGGTATCCTTCGAGCGCGACATGCAGGGCTACTGCCCTACGCGAACCACAATCGTGGCTACCACACGCGACTACACCGGTGACGCGCGGGTACAACATTGCCAACCCGAGAATGCCTTGGCATCGTTGTTGGGGTGGATGCATTTAACCGTCGTGCTACCGTTAACATCTCGTCTGTTCTACTGCAGCTTTCGGTTCACAATACCGCGCGTAGTCAGTCAGCTAGTAGTTGGAAAACTTTGCCGTGCGCTAGGATGCACATGAATGCGATACCGAGGCGTTGTGAATCGTTCTACTAATTTAGCAAAAGATTTAGCACTCGTACGTACCACGCCTATCGGCACGCCGGGCACACCACGGGTAGCATGGTGGAAGGTGCCGCGAAGTGCGCGGGATTTTCGAATACTTTTAAAGTTGCATCATGGTGCTCGCGGTCGGTTCTTGGGTTGTCATCGTTAATTGGCTTGTCACGTGAGGTCGATCCTTCTTCGTATCCCGTTGACACGAAGTTGGCTCGGTATGTGGGTGACGGTGCTGGTTCCGGTGGTCCTTGGGACAGGCTAATCAATCAATCCTATAATTAAGGTCTGGAGAAACCGGGATGAAGTCTGCCTTTTTTGTGTTAATTGATGAGCGACTTGGGGAAAGCGTGTCGATCAGATGTACACCGTTAATAACTCAACCATAGTGACGGTTCAGAGCGACTCGTCGTGATGTGAAGAGTTTGTAAAATCGTGAGCTATTTTTATAGCAGAATGTTATGAAAACTAACTACCCTTTTCAATATATTGCACATAATCCTTACATCACAAAACCAACGAGAATTCCGCAACAAAAAGAAGATATTTGCTATACTCTATCCAGTCAAACACTCTTCACTTACAGGCCGAAACGCCCAAGTGCCATCGTGAGAAAATTGACATCAGGCTGTCAAACCGTAAAGAGAAGTGCTTCATGCTTACTGCGTTGAATTGTTTTAGAGCTAAGTATCAATCATAAACGGTGCCGGGTACGGAGTTTGAACGCAATGAACCCATTATCTTGACAACCTGATCGCTTACTGACGTCCCGGTTTGCGGTCGAACGCTTTCGATTTCTCACTGTCTGTTACGCAAACATTAGCATGATTTGCGAGACAAAACCGGCGCCGAAACCGCCGGCTGCTGCAAAGCCGTCGACTGGCCTTTCTACCATCCCGCTTTCGCAACATCAATCTAACCGAGGTGTGGAGATGAAGCGGCTGTGGTGTGAGATAATTTGAAGAACGTCTCACAATATCGTGCCCATTTCCCAAACATGCGGGTCAAGTGCAGAGCGGCCGTAGCCGGGAGATAAATTGCTGAAATATTTCTGGATTAGGCATTAATTAGTTTTCACAGCTTTCCGACACTTTGCGGTGGGAGGTGGAAAACCCCGGGCCTCATTCTTTGAGTTGTAAACTAATCTGATAACTGGAAATTTTCAATTTCCGGTTGACTGATTTTCTGTTCGGCACCAGGGCCGTTTTAACAAATTTTTATCGCCGTTTGGTAATGAGCCAGAAAATGGCTAAGATACATTCCCGTTCTGTACTCATTTCCGGTCCAGATTCGATCGATCGGTGATTTGACGATGAGTTTGATGCATTGACCAGCGCTGGGATTTTCGATTCCCATTGTGTGGTTTCAATACTTAAGGGGAAAGTTTCTGGCAAATGTAAGGTGCCGTAAGGTTATACACACTTTTACAATACTAAAGCAACAAGCGAAACTTTCTTGAGCTTACCCCACGCATTAAAAATTAAGCAACCAGCCAGTGGCGGTGAAAAATGTAAAATATTAATTTTTCACTTTGGATGTGTCCATAACAAGTGTAAAAAGGTAGATGATGAGGTCACAAAACTCGTAAACGATTTTGCGGAAACCGTGCCAGAAGTAGAGCGAGCAATAAAAATAAACGTTATCCGATGATCCGATGAAGCCATTCGCGATATCTAAGGTGAGTTCGTTCGTTGAATTGAAAAAAAAAACACTGTAAAAGAAAGGTGGAGGGACGGAATTGTTTATTTTTTTATGCGAAACGTGCTTCCCGGTAGGTTTTTGTGAATTGTGCCGTTGGTCGATGTCTGGAGAAGGATCACCGGATGAGGAATAGCAACATAAACACACACATACACAGGGAAAAAGCGACACAACGGCAAGTTTACGAGTCAAACCACTCACAAGCGGCACGGAATCAAATGCAAAGTAGCTGACATGTTACAAAGGTGGGCGGGCACCACACCTGATCCAGCTTCAAGCGTAAATCTTCAACTTCTTTCTGATGTATCCGAATGCCGGGGCCGAGAGTTATGCGCGCTGGAACGATTTTAACAGGGCGTACCGGGGCGTACAGCAGCAGGTTAAAAGGGAACGCAGGATCCGCTACGTGTTGCTACAGGGTTCGGGCCAGTAGCAAAAAAAAAAATCCATCAATCTGCGAAACCTCACAGGTATTGCGAAACCGCCGAAGTGAAGGAAAGCCCGACCAGTGAAGTGATTTATAAAAATTCATTTCCATCTCTACGCTACCGTTTCTCAATCGTTCGTGTTTCTTAAAGATTACCGGTTCCTCGAATAGGGGTAGCATTATGGGCGAACGGAGGAGGAAATAGTTGATGTGTCTTCAGAAAAAAATAGAAGCAAAAAACCCGGACTGAGTGATTGGGAAAAGGTAAAAAAGGACCAACCAGGATACAGGAAATGTAACAAACAAAAATTTAACGGTATTGTGCAGCAGATACACCTCAGGATTTCTGTCCCGGGGGAAGTTTGGAAAACAGTTGCTGTTTCTTTTTTACGACTGATGTTTCAATGCTGGCAGGAAGTTGCAACTGTTCCTCGAATTCTTGGATGACATGTTTATTATTTATTTGATACGAAGGTTTCGCGTGTACTCGAAATGCGTTTACATGCAATACTTGATTGCTCTTTATGGATAGCACTCAAGGAGTACCTATATAAATTTATAGTACGTAGTGTCGAATGGGTTCACATTGAAGCTAGTTATCTCTTCTGAATTCTTCCCAAAGTTCGCAGAAATATAAAGCACTGAAGCTTTTATTGGCGGTGGTCCAATAAACCGTGCTCTTCCTTTACATCGCAAAATAACTGTTACGACTGGTAGAACCACATCATTAACATTAAGAACATGCATGAGAGCTGTTGAATGCACAGCGTGTCGGAAGTGTTCCTGGATTTCACTCTTCTTACTGCGAATAAATGCAGCATTAACGGACACTATAGATAAACTCAAGAGTTGTAAATTTGTGGTAAACGGGCCATTAGACCAGTGATTCCTAAAATTTTCGCTTACCTCAGTGCTTATATCAGTATTTGTTTGAAATATCTTTGCCTTCTGCCTTTGCCTTTTTTTTCTGAAGTTTCATCTTAAACGCAACGAATTGTGTTTGCTCCTCTGCACGCAGAGGCTCTTCAGGGACAAGATGAGGGGACATCAGCATCCTCTTGGGACGCTGACCCAGGGTCCTTCATGATGTCTGAGGAGTGGTCGCTTAATAAAAAGACAGACGACTCTTTTAAAAGTGTATAATTCAGAGAACGTCACGTTATACCGAAAGGCTCAAGAAACTAATTGCAGCTAAAATATCAATAGTTTATGAGATGCTTTATTTATAGAATAGTATCTTCAGAAGATATGTTTTGATTTAAGGTTGAATATGTATGTATCTTAATTGTTGCATAACTTCGTGTATTAAGTACACCCTAATAAGTCTATTAGATGTGTGTTGTTGTAAACTCTCAAATTTCTCAGAAATTTCAGTTGAAGTCGTAGCGGAACCAGATTGTCACAAGTATTGGTAGTCAGAAACGGCATACCAACAACTCTCCTGGTTAGTGGTATCTTCAAGAGCATAAAGGAATTCAGTTTAAAGCTCGCTGGGTACAGTGGCATGATCAAACAGGTCAATCCATCGGTTTAATTCACGAAGGGCTGAGAAGAAGCCCTTGTTACACATACATGAAGTATAAACATTATCCCTTGTTTTATCAATTTTCAAAGAAAACAAATGGCTACGCATGAAAAGTGTTGCGTGGGAGCAAGGGAGATAGAAATGCACTAGCAGAGCATGATATCAGCTCAAGCAAACAGCATAAACACGATGAAAGTCAGCCCGAATGAGACACCAGACCAGACGAAAAATGGTCAAAATAAAGCCGAACCAGGCAAAGGTGGTGGTGGTTTGTGAAAGTTTTCCTGAGGAGCTACGTCATCTCTTGTACCTGTCGAGTCTGCGAATGTATCATTCGCTACCGTCCTGGAGCCCTGGACTCGTTCGGTAAAGAGCACGAGCACAACACATGAAGGAAGGAGAATAAAAAAAGGTCTGAGACTTGGCAAGTAAGCTGGTGCAAGCGAAGTTTGGGCCATAATGATGGCAGAAGCTAGACGACTTTGTTTACGTACGAACGGGCACGGTTGGACCGTTGGCAAAGGGTAACACCGATGGACGAGTGATTATTTTAGGGCTTTTTGCTCGACTTTTCTTCCAAGGATTCCGTTGGTCACATCTCAGCCTCGTGCCATGGGATGGGTGGCTTAAGTTTGTCTACACCATCTACCCTGGCTCGAGTGTGTGTGCTGGCACGCGTGCCGGCCCTGTTCATGCGTGTGCTACCGTATTGGTGCGGGGGGAGGGAAGGATGGCTCGTCTTGAGCCATCCGGTTCCGGTAGCAAAGTGATGTACAATGGCAAGCGTGAGCGGTGAGTGCCCGTGTAAAGTGTCAAATTGTTGACTTAGCTAAGGACCACCCGGTTTTTCTTTCAAAAACCACCGCCTCCTATGGTGCTTACGGAGGAGCAGCCTCAAATAAACGTATTGCCACTCGGCAGCTTTTTCGCCTACCCGCGCCCTCACAGTGTGACTAGTAAAGATGTTTGTTTATCTCGCAGAAAACAAGCTTTGAAACAAGTGGTAGCACTGGTGTGTGAAGGTGTGTTACGAGTGGGTTTTAACGTAGAGTGAATGTGGGCAAAGATGTCTTCGGTGACATCAGTTTTTCCCAGCATACTTGCCCTCGCTCCCACGAGTAAGATTTATCCGTTTCGATATTCCTGGGCGTGTGTTTTGTTTTTTTTTGTTGGGTTATCCTTCAGCAGAGAGTAATATTGAAACTGTTGTGCTGGCCGCATCTCACAACTAAACCTCCAAATCGGATGACATCTGCCAAAACGGGGTAAAGTATGATATTTCCACCTCAGTGAATCCAATTTGCGCTTCGGCTCATAAACCGGCGAAGGAAATTTCAACCCTTACCCAAAAAGAAAAGGAAAAAACCCTCGAAGCACACTCGTAAGAAATCCTCACCGCTTGGGACGCAGCTGACGATAAAAATTTTGCAATTTAAATTATGCTTTATCAGAAAGGCAAATTTAGCGTACTAAACCGGTAACCACGCGGTTCATTTTAAAATCTTTTTGGCAAACGAAAAACTAAACACCATCTTACCGTAATCGAGAAGCATAAAGGGAGCTGCATGCCGAAACAAGCGGAAACGAAAGGGAAAAGTGCATGGCACAGGTGCAGGTGCAAGTTTTACTTGCTTTATTTTACGCTTTTGCTTATATTTAACCTCTTTTATTTATCTTGTGTTCTCCTATAAGCCTTTTGCTGGCGTTTAATTCGGGAGAGGGGGTCATACTTGGTGGACTAAGTGGAAAAAAGCGCCAGAAAAAGGGATGAAGAATAACAAAAACGGCATGCTCTTTTTTTGCCGAGCGAGTTTCGTTTAGTTAAGCACCTGCACCCACAATCGATCCATTCCAAAGCTGCTGGACGATACACGAATCCCAAAGCGGCGTGGCGGCGTAGATGAGGGTGAGGATGAACAGGGCTGCAACAACAATCGATTCATTTAACAAAAAAAAAACGCTAAAACAACTGGCACTGGTGAGGCAATAGCTGATCACAGGGGAGAAGCTGCTGAATGTCGCGGGTTGTTCTATTGGCCGAGGAAAAACAGACAATGTCGAACGGCGTTCGCACAGGGAAGTTTATTCTGCCCGACACAAGAGGCACTTTACAGGTTCGGCTCTTAAGTTCGATTGCTACTCGAGGCACAGCGTAAGCGTGGGTAAGAAAAGGTGCCTGAAGATGCCGATTGAAGCCAACCATTTTCCCTGGCAGGGTGGGGGACAACAACGAGCGACACGAGGATCCATTGACGGCACGAAGCGAAACGGTAAGTGGTGTATAAAGTGTTTAAAAGCATTATTGATCTACCAGCACTGGTGGGTGAGGTCGGCCCCGTTGGGGCGTTGTGATAAGGGAGAGAGGGGGGGCTAAAGACGTGGCGGTAGCAAAAGTCAAAAGTTTCAATCTATTTTAATTTGCTACTTCTCAAGGAACCCCACCCTTGGTTGGCGGAGCGGCTGGGCAAATGCAACCATGGGTGGGTGTGTGTGTGTGTGTGGGTTAATGCTCACGAATAGAGATGTGGTCGGTATTGAATTTCCGCTTTCCCGGGATCGGGGATTCCAAGCCACTTGCCAGTAATCGCACTTTCTCAAAGTACCGGGGCATCTTGAAGGACCTCTTGCAAAGGGTTCTACGTGTGGAGTGGTGTCGATTTGGGGCCAGCTGGGTGGCTAGTTTTCTCTCCTGACGACTATTTTTATCGAGTGGTGGACCGTGGCAGCACATTGGCACAAGGGGAAGAATCGCATGCAAGTAGCTTAGGTCACTGCGATGATGAACAAACAGGAAGCGGGGAAAACACGCGACATGGTTTTGCGTTTCAAGTTTGTAAAGCTAACGAGCTATTCTACTTAGGCGCTGGCCGGTTAGCACTGAGAGTCGATCCTTGGGCAGCTTGAGCCATATTCTATCCTATCCGCTTTTCCACGGGCACCACTTGGTGCAACCTCCCGAAAGACTTCTTAGGTGAATATAAACAAAATAACAACGCTGTGCGGTACAGATATAGAGTGCACCCAAATGGACTAACTGAAAACCCGGGCTGTGAACGGCGGCCGCAAAATGGCGGAAGATGTGCAAAAGTCGTGTTTTTTCCCCCCTCGACGAGTATCTTAACGATACCAAAGGCAACTCCTAAAAGTGGAGTGAAGTAAATATTGCGTTTTTTTCTTCAACCCAACTGAACTGTTCTAAGGGTAGGCCGAACTAGAAACACTTGGTGGTAAATGAGATGATGAGAAAATGGGAATTCCTTCATGTGATATCTGTGATATGTTGGGAAATGCAGAGGCCTTTTATTGTTTAATTTCAACATTCTTTCGATCAACGAAACAGTTTTTTTAGTTGAAGTAAGAGTGATATGTTTTGGGTTTCTTCACTTGTTTCAGTGTCTATGATGAACCGTACTATAAAAGAACTTTAGTCACGAGACTGAGTCCTTGACGATTGTATAACAGCTGATCACGGACGTTAAAGAATGTCCGAGGGTCGGTATCGGACATTTGTCAAATGACTGCAATGATTTAAAGCAGAAAACGACGATCTTGAAAAATTTCACAATATTTACACAAATCTTAACATTGACAGTTCTCCGTGATTCCAGGATTTTGATGAAACTATGAAGTTTTTGTACTTTGGTGGTCTCGAAGTTTGCGCGTCATGTACAGTCCATGAGGTCGGCAACGCCTTGCTACGGCAAGATTTAGTTATTTCTTGGAATAATATATAAGTATTGGTAATAGATTCTCTAAAGGCATTGAAACCGGCTCTGTGGTGTAGTGATCGTGGCGTCGATATTTCACACGATAGGTCGCGGGATCAAATCTGATTTGGAACCGTTCCCGCATACGCAGAACAGTGACTACCAAGTTGTCAGTGTAGACAAAAGTCAAAGGAACCCATGAATGACAGGTCAAGACCTCCGAAGATGTCGTTCCACGGAAGGAAGTAGATAAGGAAAAATAAAACAAGTACATGATAGCCTTGTGATAAAGTGTTGACCAGGGACGGATGCCATATACATCCTTACACCACTTTGCAGCATGAACGTATCCCTAGCGTGAAATGATACAACCCCATCAGTAGAACATAATAGCGTTAAAGTTACTGCGAGTCGAGTCCATAGACTAGGCACGGGTGACTGCATCAGACCGAAACGTGTTAACATACGCTCGAACAAGACCGAGCTAAATCGACCGTGGCGGTTATTTTCCTTTTAAGTGTGCGCGGACACCGAACCGGTCCCTGCTGTTGCCGATTTCCTGCCGGAACCTCAGTTCGAACTCGGTATCAATCAATCGTATCCTTCGTTTCTAATACGCTTCCAGCAAAGGCACTTGAAATTCATCGCTCTCCTACACGTGGCACGCATGCATGCGATCAACAATCAATCATAACTCCAACAAGTCGCCCGACCTACCGTCGGTTACGACTTCCGCATCATTAATTCGCCGCTCAACCCGCCACTTTACTAGTTTTCTTTTTTTTTTCATTTGTTAGCTATCTTTTGCTCGCCAGCAAAAATCCGGATACCATGGAAAGAGCACGCCATAGATAGTAGCTCCTTTGTTCGTGAATATCCTTTCTTCGACTGCTTGTGGGGGGAAAAAGGGTTTCTTCCGGACACAACAAAGATGAAATGAGATAGAATATTGAGCAAATGGAATTTTGGAGAGGAGAGTACGGCAACTTGCTGAAATCAATGAAGCAACAAACTTAAACAACATGTCTTTGTGACCCCGGTTTGCTGCTTCACTGTGATCCCGACTGCGTAACGATGCTCTGGCGCCGGTGGAATACGTGTCCAGCCGGGATCAGAAACAATCCTAAAAATACATCAACAGCGATGTCAATCACATAGCAGCTGCCCTGATTAGGGTACGCACGCCACCGAATGGACGTTGTGCACGGACAAGGAATATAGTTACATCTAGCGGAACAACCTTATCGAGTGGAATTTTCCATCACTTTCTGTCTATTTGAGCTAGTTAGCGTAGCAAGCGGGACACATTCCAGACATGGCTGGGTCTTCATTTGCGGCACCGTCTCGGGAAGTTCGGGAACAGCGATAGGGAAAGTGTGTAAGCCTTCGTTGGGGTAAAATCGTTCTTGCTGCCTGCCCAGTGTCTCCATTCCGGCGAACGGTGATGACGATGAGCAAACTTAATTTGAACTTCTTGCATGCCAAAAACCGGGAGGACGGAATGTTCGGCAGTCCACCCAACGCTCTCTTGGAATGTTTCTCGGGAATGCACTTCTCGGACGGATCGGAGAGGGCATGCAAAAATAGTACACAGTCTTGGGGGTGTACGGACGAAGAGTTAAATGGTCTGGTGTTCGCGATGGAACCATCACAATTTCAGGTCAAGTCTGCAGGGGAGGCATGGAACTAACGTCTAAGAACTATCCGCTGGTGTGCGAGCAGAAGCTCACAATGTTCGATTGCACGAGCAAGGGCATCGGAAAGTAGGAAAATAGGGCAAACATGCAAAGGAGGAACATTTTTATGATAAGAAACGAAATTAACCAATACCAACTGGGGCGAAATTCCCCCTATGGTAGGAAGGAATGTTTGGTTCCTTTCGGATCGTGCAGCAGGACACCAAGATTGGGATGCGTAAAATATTAAAACAAAGCAAAAGAATCATGTTCGATAAGGCATTTCGAAGGGCACAAGTTGCACAACCACACCATACAAACACTGAGCTTTCATGCGCGAAAAGAATGAGATGGACAGAAAGAAAGAGGACAAGAAAGAGAGACGGAAAGAGAAATAGAGAGAAAGAGAGAGAGAGAGAGAGATACATTGTATGTCGGATGGGAAAAGTGTGAAAAGTAAACAACATAAATTCCATATCCGAAAACTTTTCCCATATTTTGTTACGGTTGCTGCTTGATAAAAACCTACAGGTAACGCTCGTTCTGGACAGGTCATTTTAGCCATCGTACACCTGCATACCAGCCACTAATCACGTATGTCTGTGTTCGTGCTTGTGTGCCTTGGCTTGGTGCGATGGTATGCCAACAATGTGTACGACACGGCGGACCTCAGAACAACATACAATCACTGTGTCTGAGGTTTTTGCTAACACCTGCACACACCTGCCCCAAAAATGCTTCCTACCTCCCTCCGCACGTTTGTGAGGAATCTCGTGACAGGGGCTAAAACTCGCCCGCAAAAAAAAGTAGCCAACACATTGTCAGGCATGCATGATAACGAACCTTCCGACATCTAGTGGCAAAAGTTAATAGGTGGGTGCACGAATAAATTGCTATATTTGAAGTTGTGTGATGTCCGTCAGAAATGCTTGGTATGCAGATTTTTGACAGCTAATTTGTGAGTTTAAATTATTAGCATTTTTAAGATGGTTTTGTTTTTTTTTTTTGGTAAAAAGAGCTCCAAACAAACGGCTCCGAAGTCTGACCCGACTTCAGCTCAAATCTTTGCACAAAAAAACAATAGGGATTCAAATGAAGGGAGGATAAGACATCCTTTAGTGTAATATAAATATAGCCATTTTGTTTTGAAAAGATACCAAACAAACTGATTTGTTTCCAGTGGATCGGTGTTTGCCTGACGAGGCAAGTAGTATTTATGACTCGCATCAGCGAGGATGCACCAGAAATTATTGCAAGTCCGAAAATCCTTGAAGAATGCCTTCGTTCTAAGATCGCTTAATTTCCATCGTATTTTATTCATAGCTCTACATTAGCTGTTGTTGTTCCTATTTTTAAATCGTTCGTGCATTCCATCATGTTGTTTATTCTTTGCTGAATGCTAACTATTGCCACCTGCCAACAGCTTATCAGCGCCACGTCCCAACTGCAGCAGATCACGCCTGAGTGCGGATAGTGTTCGTAATAAAAAAAAAGGAACAAGCTGGAAGAATGAAATCCCCAAATTTGCCAACGCGCTATTTGTGCTGGAGCTTTTCCTTACGCCCTTCATCTTCATCTGCCCTGCGTTAAGTGCATTGTGTAGAAATTGTTCGAGATCAGCGACAAAACGCTTCAATCGTTCCTGCCCCAGACTGGGATGGTAGTTTTGTTCGCAAGAGTTTGTTTATGTTTCGTATTATTATTTGTTTTTCTACCTGCCGTTTTGCGTTTTGCCGTGGGACGGAACGTTCCGATTTATGCCCAAAGATGCACCCGACCACACACCGGGCAAATTGCATAAAACAGCAGTTCTCGTGGCAGCAGGGAGACGGGTCCCTTTCGATGGGGATGGGGACAATAAAAGACAGCAAAAAGGGGAAAACAACAAACATCACCCTTCGAGCGTGAAAGAGAAACGATGGTTACCGTAAGGGAACGAAATGGAAAAGGGCAAAATATTTGGAACGAGTTTTGCTGCAGTGATTTTACGCTCAATTTAGAGAATAAATGATTTTTATCACCCTTTTTCTATGGCTTCACCGCCCCCCCCCCCCCCCCCCCCCGCCTTCCCGCAGCATCAGCTTGCGCTTGATCATTATTTAGACAAGTAAAACCATTTGAAGAAGAATTGTCGCAGCTTCGAGGTTATCGACGCTTCGTTGCCGATGCTTGGCAGTGCTGGCAGCAATAGCAAGCACCGAAGTACTGACACACATACTGTTTCATGTTTCAGCCTTCGGTGAGGTGCACCGTAAAAGACATGTCCCTCGCAATCCATTCGACATAAATGGCCACAGCCTGCAACAAGAAAAAAAAAAGAAAAGAAAAGACCAGAAATGCCACCTAATCCTCTCGCTGCTTGCCAATGGAGTGCCTTTCTTCGGCCTGGGTAGGGTACGCCCGGTATTTCTAGTCCCTCTGCTCTGTTTGTCCTTCGATTGCTTTTATTTTCCTCGGTTTGGTCTGTGATTTTCCCGAGGCAGTACTCTCGAAACCGGTCCCGGCGAGCTGGACGGTGGAAATGCTGAAGAAACACGATATGAGCGGTTCAGGTCCTCTCTTTCAAGATTTCTTTTCGGTCGGTCTTTCGGACATTTTTTTTTCCTCCCCCTTTGCCGTACCGAGTGGAAAACCTCAACGTGCTGCAATGTTACCGGAGGAAATTAAAGTAACGACAAAGCATACGGCACCGAGCGTATATCTTCCCGTGGGGGTTTATACGATGAGAAACTGCTCATAAAAGTGCCAGTGCCTGGTGATGGCTTAGATGCCCTTTTGCCGCTGTTTCTGGTGCAGCTTAAAGGATCGGAGCCTCGGGATCTTCACAACAACGATTGCATTTCCTTCATTCTGAAAGCTTTATTGTCGTGGATGTGGATGTGTTCGTGTTTTGCACCAATTTTGCTCCTTGGTCGGTGCTCCTACGATCGGTATGACCATTTCGTCCGCACGTAGGATATCCTCTCTAAGTGTAAGCGAGATTTAAGCATTTTCCTTAGGTCAAACTCGTCGCCGGTGTGTGTGTGTTTCGTACGATAAACTAGAAACAGACAGACGATTTTTGGACGTTTGATCGTTAGTCATAAATCTTCGACGCAAATCTCAGCTGGAACGTAAAGAAAACACACCGGTGGCCCCGAACTTGTTAGCAATGCAAAAAGTGAAGAAAGCACCAGGCAAATACAGGGCAGGGCTGAACCGGCACGGAAGCAAGAAAAAAAACGGACGCTTTGCCTTCACGGGATTACGAGCCTACCCTTCAACTCAGGCAAGGCAAGGGTAGAGTGCTTTTATTTTACTTTTGCTCAAAATAATGTTATTATATCTGGAGGAGATTAGATAGAATTAGGTTGCCCTTTGCGCCATTCCCTGGTCCGGGCTAAGCAATGGCATTAGTTTGTCTACAAAAGATTTCATCGAACTGGTTTTGTGAGTACAGGGATGCTCGGGACAGTCGGAATGCGCAATGGGAGATGTGAGAACACTATCTTTGGATGGTTCGAAAGCAATCATGGTTACTACATGTGTTAATCGTTGCGAATTATTTTAATATGTGCGAATATTTTAATATGAATTATTTTAATATTATTTTAATATGTCCGATCGGTTAGTTTTGTTTGTACGTTTCGTATAAAGTCCCATAGTCGTTACCATTTACAATAAGCAATAAATAACATCCGTTAAGCTTAATGTTTTGTAGAACAATTCATAACTCTAAAACAACAATTCATAAAATAAGCCAGAGCCTAGAATATGTCTTTTCAAGTAAGACCTTCAATATCGACTGCCACATGCGCAACATCAGAGACCTCTGAGTCTTCTCAATTGCGTGGGGTATTTTTAAGGATCTTGTCTGGACATACGCTTGCATAGAATAACCCAACGGATTAAGGGGGTCACAAATCGCTAGACCCTAAAGTTTGTATTCCTCGTTCGATAAGATAAGAAGTGTCAATTGATGCTCCATCCTGATGAAGGACAATGTTTAGATTCCTGGAGAAGTCGTCCCAGTCACTTATCTTGAGTCAAAGCTCAGTATCTGTCAGAGTTGACTGTCAACCGGTCATTCTATAGTCAACCCTTTAGGCCTGAGCCAACTTCTCTACACTGAACACCAATCGCGACAACCTAGACTAGGACTATTTGGAACTTCTAGTTCCTAGTTCCGGTACTCACATCTCTTAGACGCGTTCGCGACGAAGATGTTTAGAAGGATTATGGGGCCCGTATTGGGTGTGGGAAGTCAATGGAGTCTACGAGCTCGCACTGAGCCTCATTCTTCTTCGGTGGGCTGGTCGGTGGTGGTCCATGAAGTAATTTTCGGTCTTCCACATGGACAGCGTGGTAGATAGAGTGATGGTGCTGATGCCTCTGCCAGACTGCCGTCACGTGAGTGGTTTAGATGACTTTTACAGTGCTTTGATAGTACGAGGCGATTGAATACTTCGAAGGCTGATATTCAAATGGTATCTGAAGCGGTCTCCTGTAGTAAGTTCTGAGTTCTCCAGCTAAGGAATAAAGTGCAGTTAATTGATCCATACTATGTCAGACCTGTACTAGTGAGTTGTTAAATCCAAAAGAAGTATAAAAAAACAATCAACGCATGCTGGCGAGTTAAACCGATGTTCGAAGCTTAAGGTACGATACGATTTGAAGCTTAGCGATCAAAATGCTGTTTAAGCCCCTGTTCGAATCGCTGATACATCCCTTAAAGCCATTATTTTAGCATAGGAGGAGGAAATGGGTTGGTGAATGTGTGGTTTTCTACCAAATTTGATGACAACAGACTGGTGCCCCCATTCGGCGTTGATAGCGTTTCGCGTTGACTTTGGATTGAAATAATTTTCAAATTGCACCGACAGCGCTTTACCCCATGGGTCACTTTGGTATCGCCACTAGAGGGCGCCCATCGCTCTGGCACGGTGTGCGGCAGAGTGATTTGCTGTTTACACATCCCCAAATGACGAGTTCCTGTGCAATTTGTGTGCAGCTGGTTCGGTTGAAGAGACACGGGGTGCCCGACACGATGGGATTGTCGGGTAGAAATTGATGGACATTTAATCGTTATTGCTGGTGGCGGCACCATGAAACCAGAAATACGTTTTTTATTGCATCGTTAATGGTTTTGCGTTATCTTTCGCGAAATGCGAAAAGTGGTTCTAACGTCGAGGTCATGAAATAGTACACTTAGGAGCGTATATTGACGTTACAGTTGGAATTTTTTCCACAGAAATGGAAATAAATGCCCACTGTGCTTCGGAACAACGCATTCCAATTTAACCGAGAGTTTCATCTATCAGAAAGCTTGCCAGCTCATCTGCTCGATAATGAGAAAGTAAAATTCATACCATGTTATTCCCGAGCTGGTAACGGTTAGCATTGCCGCACGACGGGCACTGGGGATCTCAATGGCATTTGATGGTATTCGGTGCAGTTGTAAGTGCTTCATTCGACAGTATAATCTAAAAGCGGGTGCAGCGTGCGGAGTCGATGTTTTTAAATGCTGTTATTACTGCAAACCGAAATACATTGAATCCGTAACGGCAAGCACTTCGGACCGAAAAGAACACGACAAATTAATCATCCCACAAAACCATTACGATGTCGGTTTACGATTTTACCGCGCACTAATGTTGGACTGTTTGGAAACATACCTAGCCACGCATTTGTTTGTTTGCAGGTGCTACAGATTGGTTGTACGTGTGTGCGCGGGTTTAGCGTATGTGTGAGGGGAGGAAGTTTTCAGTAACAAGGGTGCAGCATCCACATACTGATGCATCTACAGATTTGTATTGCAATTGATGACAAGTTTAATACCCGGATAGTTGCATTGAACAGATTTTGAACGTCAAATCGGTTAGAATTGAAATTCGCTTAGAACGCCGTAGGACAGACATAATCTGACTAAAATGATTTTCCGATACGTTAATTTTTCCCGTGATGATTACTACTTCATTGATTCCGTTGAATATATATGGACTACAACGTTAGGCTCACTAGTTTGAAGTATCTTTCAGGATGTTTTACCGATAGACAACAACTTACTTGTTCGATGCATAGAAACATATTAAATACTTAATTAATTATTAACTTATCCGACTTAATTACTAATGTTTGGCACGGTCCTGGCACGATTCACCCATGAGGCCTACCACGCTTCTCTGTCCATGAGGACAACCTAAAAGGACTCGTTCATAGTCATTCAATTGACATAACCAGCCCACCGGATCCTGGCGAGTTTGATTCGGTGTTCCAAATAAATGTATTCAACAGTTCAAATTTACTGACGCAGTGAGTCGTTTAACCAAGGAAAAAAACTTTCATCTTTATCTCATACTTCACAAACATCCAAGATGCAAATGCTTCGACATTGTATCAAACAATAAGACAGCAACAATAACTTGTTCTGGTAACGAAGCGATGAATCGAATTCCGTGCAACTTGATACGGTACGTCTACTCGCATCGTTTATCGTTGCGTGAATCGGCAGCTCGTTCCTTCACTCGCGCTTTCCAAGTGCTTCGCGTAATTAAAACGGCATGCCTATTCGCAGTAAAAGTAAAACGCGCGAGAAATCCCGCTTTCATTGTGCGGCAAACAAAAGGATGGATGGCAAAATATTTGAAGAAGCAGGAAACGGTAGAAGCGGCACCGCCGAAGGATGTAATGCAGTTAATTATAATTGAGAAAATATGATGTGATATTGTTGTAAAATGTTTCACCTAGCGCTCTTCCGGTGGGCGCGGCAGAAAAGCGCGCCACCCAAAGGCGAGCGCATGAATCACAAGCAGTAATCGGGGAAACAAAAAAACTTTGCGTACCCCTTTTCCTACCACCGGCTGCGCAACAAATTTCGCGCCGGCAGATTTTCTCCAACTGAATGGGCCAAGGGGCTTCAATGTGGCAAAACTCGAAAGTGAAATATGATACCGTGACCAGGGCAGTGGCGGATTTAACATTGTTCCAGTTTATGTTTCCGGCTCATATTGTCCTGTTCGCACCGACTGTCCTCGTTTCGTCCCGTTTTCCGTCTCCTGATGGCGGGGGCTCATGAAAAATAATTTCCAACTCGCTTCGCGATCTTCAATTCGGGTCTCTTTTTTGTACTCTCGAGTAAGTAAAAAGACGAATCTAGTTTGTTTGGCAGATGACGGGTGCCATTTGCCGCTTCCCGTACTCCTGCCGAATGTTTCCGGATGTGTACTCCGTCGCGCTGCTAATGCTTTAAGGGCTACCGGTGGAATAATTACGTTACCACCGTCCCACCGCTAGCAAAACCGTTCATTCGCTGGTAATCCTAGAGCGTGCTGGATATGCTTCCTTTGCGTTTTTTTTTCGCATTGCCGGTCGGAAAGCAGCGATTAACTGATGAAGTTTTCAGTTTCATCAACTCCTATTACAAGGCCTGGCAGAAATTTCCACGAAAAACCAGTTACTGGCTGCTACTGAATGCTTTCTGTTTTTATCTTTGAGAAACTGTTTCAGTTCACAACGAGAAGCATTCGCACTGAGTATACGTTGAATCACATTGAAGCGTAGATAATGTAAAATTTAAATAAATTGTTTTGCTACTATTCACCGGTAAGATCTCAACTAGCGCACTCTTGAAGGAAGTGACTATGAGGAGATGTTATACCATTCCATGTTATATAGAGTTTTGGTGATTGAAAGTACTTTTATTAGCATGGACATTTATTCTTGTGTCTGAAGGATTACTTACTACATCTAATACCATCTAGCAAGGAATGAATTCATCATCATCTTCGTAAATTAGGCATAATTTCTGATCTCGTAAGCGTAACTGAGAACCAAACACCGCCGGCATTTTATTCACCACGCGGTGTTGAGCCATCCGAAGACCCATCTATGGAATAATTTTCGATTCTCATCTATTAATATTGTAATGAATTCATTATTTCATTGGCTGGTGGATAATATGAAACTGGTTGGAAAGTTCCTCGCCCCCCGGTGAAGCTAAAAGCACCTAATACGCCATGACACAACGCAGCATCCAGGCACGTTTTGAAGCCATTTTCCCTGGTAAGAATTCACTGCTAACGGCTGTTTGGTCGGATCGCCGAAATAAAGGAAAAGAGAAACGCAATGGTCCTGGTTTATGTAGCGTGAAGGCATAAATTGGGCAAAACAACAAAACCCTGCGCGGAAAACCCACAATGGAATTGAAATTTGTTTTCCTACGTGAGACGCATAAGGCTCGTTGATGCAAATTGTGAAGTGGTCGGCGGCGGCTCAGTGCTGTTACTTTGTGTACGTGCGCGTATGTTGTTGCTGCATTACCATAAGCGTGATGTTTATTTATTTTGTTTAGCAGTTAATCTTTTGCCACAAAACAAAACAAAAATCCGCTAATGGCAGAAGAAAATATGCAGAAAGTGCGAGTGAAATTAACTTGCGGCACACACAACACCGCGGCTAATCAACAACAATGAAATGCTAAAATCTTTCGATCAGGTGATTCGGGAGTCGATTCAAGACACATACTTCAGCCTGCTCTTTAGCACATTAACTTTAAAGGTGGTAGCAGGTGGAGGAAGGTATCCTGCAGCAGTTTCGAAAATACGAAGTTAAACGATCCAGTTACACGGCTACGCAACAGAACTACGAAGTTAACAAACACTCTTGCAGGTATGCAGAGGAGTCTTCTTGAGGTCTTGGAGTTCTTCTTATTTTGGAATAAATTTGTGAACAGAGATGCACGTGACCTGTCGTAGGTGGCTATCGTCTAGAGTAGGAGACTGATTTTCAATGACAAAGAACTCGATAAATCCTCTCTTTCTCCGTATTGTTCGAGACTGACTTCAATAAACCCTAAACTATCTGTTTATAAATTGTCTTATTTCTTTGTACATATAGCTAAATAAGTACTGACGAACCAGTATCAGCAGCCAGGGAATTAGTAAAATGTTATCGAAGGCAGCGAGTTTATGATTTAATGGCTTTGATTAAAAGATACAAATCAAGGAAATTAGAGCCTACAAGAAGTTGAAGTTGTAGTTCTTAGACGAGTCTCGTGATATACGTAGCATATAGATACTATGCATATGTCTAAGCCTGAGTAGAATCTAAATAGAAAATTTTCAAAAAGGATAAATAAAATTAGGATAAAATAAAGGAAATGTTGTAAATTATAAAACTGATTGCAACTTAAATTGTGTTGTTTTTGCTGCATTAATGCAGCAAAGCTGAATTCTGAAAGCTTTATAAATACATGTCGTACACAAAATGTCCCAGATTCCCTGAAGATTGCATGATATCCTCGTTAATGTGTCGTTGCTGTCTCGAAGCTAGCTGGAAACCCGATTTGACCCAACTAACAATGTGTGTACATGTCCTTCCTGGGATAAGAAAATCGCATTCCAGCTTGAAAGAGCATCTTGGGCGGTGCGCATACCGCAACTGCTGCGGAAGTCGTCACTTCGACGCTACTCGACCCAAACAATAGACCTTCTCAGCGCTCCTGGGAATGTATTACAATGTTCGCTCGACGTATCTAAAACCGATCTGACTGCCTAAGATATCAAGCATGCAACATCATTATGTGTCATCGCTAGACGTCGCTAGAGCGCACCCTGGAGTATGTTTTAATGGTACGCCGGAAATCCGATTGCGATTGGCAACACACTCGAATCACACTACGTATTCATCGTAGCGCACGTGATTTCCACGAATTTTAGTGCAGACCATCCGACTGGCAGTGCGACAGTGAAACGCGCACTTGCCTTGAAGCGCCCAACACTAACGGGACACCCGTGGCATATCGGTTCTACCGAGGTCCGAGGTCACCTGCTGGCGGAAGGTGCGGTATCATCTTCATGCCCGTTCGTCAATAGCTATCTATCAGCGTAGGTTTGCAAAGCCGATTTCGCCCGACTGTCTGCCAACTTTTGGCAAAGCACGCTGTGAGCAACCGACATTGACTGTTGCATTTGCCAGCCTTGGCAGCTGGAGCAACAGTTTCTTTATTGCATCACCGTCTCGGAAGCCGTTGGAAAGTTTCGCTGTTGTGTTGCGTCTTCTTCGGGGCATCGGTGTAGTCGTATCCGTCCGGTGTCCGGGTGAAGCTGCTCCACGTTTGCCTACCATTGCCATGGCGACCGTTTAATGAATGCTTGCGCTTCTCGGTTCGCTTTTGTCCTGGCCGACCCGAACCGAATTAGGGACCGAATGAACTTTGCATATCGTTTTCAACCATTACTCAATGCATTACCCCGGATGTGCCGATTCGTGGGTGATCGAACCGTACAGGTGATGTTGTTAGTTAGGCCGAGTACGAACAAGGGAAAAACACCCGTGAACGTGACAAGCGCCTAGTGTTTGCGCTGTTCCGTACCCGAACTGGCGCCTTGATGGGACATTTTGCAACATTTTCGCTCCTGCCGGTGCCTCAACGGTGTGGTGTCTTTGGCGTTTGACTAATCGTGCCGCAAAAAAAAGGGGTTCCACGGGTTGCGATACAGATACGTTCCAGCTCGCAACACCCATACCAGCACGTCCAGCAGCTCAGGCACGTTTCGCACGGGCCGGAGCTTGTTCACTTCGATTTACGGTTGATTCATTCGTGCGAATATTTTTCCCAAACCCAAATACCGCTGCCGAGGGACCGGCATCGGCGAGGTTCGGTCGTTTCATATTTCATGATTATTGTGTCATCGCCATTCCCGCAGCCGTCCCAAAAAACCGGGAGCACCGTGTTATGCGCAAGAAGATGAACGCACATGTGTGAGGACTCGCCATTTGCATAACCGTAGGCTAACGATTCGCATTGAGAAGGAATTTGTCAGCTTGTCGTCACTCAACATCCGAGCTAGTTGTTGTGTGAATGTCTTGCGGTTGACGGTGTGTAACACATGCTCGCGTTGATATGGCACTACCATACCCAGCTCGTAGACGAGGTTTTCTTTTTGGTTGCGCAGAAGTTTCGTGTTGTGAGTGCGAATTATTCAATTTGATGTATTGAATAAAATATCACTGGAATTGAACCGCGTCAAACGTGTCAAGCTGGCTGCTTGTATCGTGAAAGCACCGTGTATAAGTCAATTTCCCTGCCGAATAGAGAGCTTGCGACGTCTTTAACAACTTATCGCTGAGCTGCTGATGAATTCGGTTAGTGAAGAATTGCAAAAACCTATCAACTGGTCATGGTTTCGTTCAAGAAGAATCAGCTTGCCCAACGGGCGTGCTGATCCATTCGGATGCTACCAGAATTGGGAAATGTTAATGAATCTCTTAACATGGACATTCTTGGTAAGAAACTTTAAACGGTCATTCAGCGAGACTGGACATCATTAACTATTTAATACACACTTTCTGAACTCTTTACAACTGTTCAATAATTTTGTAGCAATTTATATTATTTACGAAACTGTTAATTAATAAATTTCTTCTTATTCTACCACTTTCGCGAGGTAGTTCCATGGTAACATACAGGAATCCAGCTTTTTAGGCATTAGGCCGTTAGGCTGTTGTATCATTTCGTGTACTGAACTACAGGAGGAGTCATTTTTTTGTCATTTTTATAATTCATACATTAATTGATAACAGTTGATGCAACATTCGAAGACTACATTTACTATTCATTTATTTCACCAGGTTGGATTTTATGAATTTATGCAGCGACTTCGAAAACTATTTCATCGCGTATTGAGCGAAATATCACCTTTAAATCAGTTCGTAAGCTAAACGCTCTTAGTCAAATTAGTTTTTTCGCGTTAGAATTTTAAATAACAAATATGGACCATATGAGTTTTCTGTAGATGATCCACCCTGTGATAATGTAAGGTGCGTAAATACGAGATTCAAAAAAGTCAACCAAAGCGCTCGAGGTTCGGAAAACTTCTGTGGTCGGTCAAACATTGATTGATCGATGCGTGATAAAATATTCACATTGGGAAGCTGAAACGTACATACACTTTATCGGTGGTTATACTGATAACAAAAAAACAAACAAAGCGTTTACATCAGTTCCTGATCGAATACGTTATTCATTATGCTACTGTATTTTTAACTACCACTGACAGATCTGATTGTTTTGTTTTGATTAAATTTTGAAGTAGATTGGAGTGTGACATTTATGAAATTTGTGGTGCACTACTCTCCATCACTGCTCCATGTGAGTATCTTGATCATTTATGCGAACATATTACGCCAGTACATACCTTGTATCATCACAAGCATTGTGCAAATTGGAATCCAGCGTAGTACCTGCATCAGGATCACCATCTTGGCTCAAATGACAACCATCGGGGATCGAATTCAACACATCACATTGTCACACACCGCACCGGTTTTTTGCAGTCAGAACACACTGAGATGCACCATTTGTTTTCCGTGCGTTTGATTGATGAAATTGAGTGACGTTCACCTTAACCGGTGTCTTAAAACGTGAGTACTATTGGACGCAGGTACACCGTGTTACTGTTATGCAATTTTATGTTATCACACTACTTAACGATCAGCGCCATTATGAGGGTAATGTTTAGGATTGCAAATATAAATAGTAGAAATATTGAAACTAAGTTAATTTTAGTTTAATTTTTCGGTTGGGCTACAAACCCGAATATCCGACCAGGAAAAATGGAACCAGTACAAAAAAATGTTAACTACAATTTATGCTATTTTAAACTTTAAACAATACTTAAGCCTGGTGGCAATAAAAAAAAAACAAACAAAACTGAAATTTCCCGAGGCTGTATATGTGTGCCTTTCCTTTGAGCACTTGTGGCAACGGTGGCATTTACTATTTGTTCTACTAACAGTCTGTGACCCACGATGCCTTTAGGGCGTGGTAGCTTGTTCGAACTGTCGGGCTCTTCGTTCCTTACACCAACCTCACCGCCGGTAAATAAGTCCACTACCCGCAAATTCCCGCGTAACCACAGCGTGTGCAATGTTTGGTTTTGCTAGCCAGCTTAGGACAGTCACGGGCACCTTGAGTAAAATGTCGCAACACACGCGCGCGTCAAGTGTACGATAATGCGCGTCTCGTCCCCGGGGTGGTAGAAGTATACGGTTGGTTTTACAGGTGGGGCTTTTTGCGCTAGCTGTGACATACGCAAGGATACGACTACTACTGATTCACGTCCAGATCGAGTCATGGCTGTCGTGTCGAAGATACGGGCAGCCGAATCTGTAGCACCGAATCCTGCTACAGCATCCGAAACGGACACGAGCATCGGGCGGGCCGAACCGCCGAGAGACAGCGCGCGCTGAGAGCCACCAGCACCAACCTGCTGGCGAACGTTGATGATTTTGATAATGATTGCTCAATGATTGGTACCAGTAGCAGAGAACCTTCTCTTCAGCGTTCGTTTCTCTTGCGCGGAGCGTTTGCTAAGGATAGTCTGCTCGCCCTTTGAATTTCCATTGTAATGATCCATACTTTTTACGGGGAGTCTCGTCCGCTAGTAAAAAAAAAACCAACCACATCCTGCATCTTGGCTGCCGATGCTTTGTTTGGATGAGCATGTTGCTTGCAAAGCGCTTGCTAAAAGGATATTGATATAGTTAAACCATAATAATTTCACATTTTCTGCTCCCTCTAAACGCTTCCGCTGCAAGGGAAGCTTTATACTTCGTCGGCTGATAATTCTCCATAAAGAAGTTTCGACCTTTGGAGCACGGCTGTTTTTGCTGTGAAATAAATTGAAAGAAATAAAAAAAACAACTCACACACACATACATCTAACCTTAAACGGCTGCCTAAGCCCCATCGGTTCATTCGGTTCATTTTGTCGGTTTTTGAAACGTTTTCCAAAATTGATTTATCTACGCTAAAAATGTTGCTACGAAATAAAGAACTTTCCTGTCATGATGCTGCTCGCGTCTTGTATGAAGTTTCCGTTTCGGGGCCGGGCCGGTGTTGAAGTACAGTGTCATGCACACAGTAGAAAGAGGAGCTTCTTTCGCCCCTTGAAAGCAGATCAACACGAGCCCTACCGTCCTTCATTATCCAACCGAAAGGCTTTCAATAAGCAAAGGCAAAGTGATGGCAAAGCAAATAGAATGCAGGAATGTGAAACTACTTCATCGCCGAAAGCAGCCATTTCGTATTGGTAATTGAGAGTAAGATTTTTTTAAATATCCTCCTAGAGCCTCCTAGCATGGGAATATTTCAGCATGTCAAAATGTAGGTCGATTTTAGAACAAGAACGTCGTACTTCATAAAGGTGTGCTATAGGCGCTAGCAATGTGAATATACAGGAAAAAGATGGCCTGCCTTAAATTTCTGTTAAGGAAACAATCACAATCAATTAATTATAAAATCCTACACGGGCGGCAGAAGATCGAGAGTCCCACGCAAACCAGATCTAGTGGGTGGCGCAATTCGAACAGCTGTAGAGAATAGACCATCCCAGAGGTACTCTTCTCCAAAAACCGACCTCTTCATAACGCTCTCTTATTTTCGCCATTTTTTGTTGTTGTTGTGGTGCCTCTGCTGTCTTGCACTGCATGCATCCATGTGCGTTAGCCAACACTTTCACTTTATTTATTCACTCTTTTCATCGCGCTTTCTATCGTTTGTCTGATCTTCTAGGGTGGGTAGTAGGTTCGTCTAGGGGTGCTTTTTTGCTTTCAAATTTATTGTTCAAGTAATTTTGGGTTACGCTCTCTCTGGAAAATTAAGTTTTTTTTTTTAGGTATACTTGAAGCGATTGAAAACAGAAACACGATTTTGATTTCATCGTTGAGCGCTTTTTACAATTTTTAGACATATTGCATACGTTTATTTGTAGTTAATAACTGTTTCTCTGCATATTACACCGCGAGGTTTATTTCAGTCATCTTTAAAAGGTTAAGTGATCTTTTTGGTTTTTAGAGGAAATTTTCGATTAGAAGCCAAGAGTTCAATGCATAAATGTATCTGTTTCCGAAAATTGCTAACTCGTGCTTTTTTTTCAATTTTACTCCCTATAAAATTGACTTCAGTGTATAAGTGCTGTCTATGACACAATGACCATCTCTTTTTCCGTAGGCCTCTTTATTGGAATGACAGTTCCAACAAAACCAACATGCCTTTGTGTTCAGTGTGTTCTCTTGTTTTGAGTTATCTGAAGTGCTGGCTGGTGTAAAATTTGCTAAATTCGATTTATTTCGAAGCTGCTACCATTGCGTTCCGTGCGCCGAAGCGCCATCCCCTCGTCGGCTTCGGCTCAACGACTATTCATCCACACACATACATTCGTTTGCACGAGAGCATAGTTTTGGGGGTTCTTTTTTCCCATTCCCATCGCAGCTTCCTCTTTTCCCGCGCCGCTGGATCTGTCTTTGGTTTGTGGAGAAAATGGAACATGCTGCCGGCACGCCATGGTAATAAAATTAAACCTTGACGACGCGCTGCAATGGGTGGGTAATAGAAATTTGGCCCCGGTCTCTTTCCCCCGGGGTGGAAAAGGCAGTATCAGTCGCGTCGATTGACGAAATTGTAAATGCTTGACGGGTCATGCAGAACGGTATAGATGGGCTGGATAGATTTGTGGAAATTCAGGGCTAATTTAGTCAGTCGACGCGAATTGCTTCTAGAATGCTTAATCGGCCCGGCCCGTTGGTAGCCCGTATTTTCGTGCTCGAATCAGATCAGTTCACTGATTATGTACCAGTGTGTGTTTCGGCGTTTCTTTATGCCAGTGTTTTGCTTTCTATGCTTTTAACGTGTGTTATGTTTGTCAGTCCAAAGTGCATCCCCGAAAGGAGTTAAAAACACCGGAATAATGTGATGCCGCAAAAGATTGGGAGACCATAACACCACTTTAGTACATATAATCTAACATTTTAGGCAAGCGTTTAGTGTATATCAAGTGATCGTTTCGAAAAAAGAGTATCGGTTCCTCTAAGCCAATTGTTACTTTTACTTCAGGTACCAGGCGCCTCCACCAGGTACCAGGCGCCCCCATTCGAGATTGTAGTAAATAGTCATAATTGGTATTAAATGCATAAAATCTTCTCGACGTAGAGGATACCATTAATTCGGGATTGCAAAATAAGTTATAAAATTGTTGTGTAAGAACGTAGCTTTAAAAGTGTAAGAAATTTTTTAACTCGAAAGACATAACAAAAACACTTCCGGAAAGCCGCTACTATCGTGCAGCACGTCACTAGTCACTGTACTAGTTCACTGGGTAAAAGTGCTAATTTTATTATTTGTAATTAATAAAAACTATCCCAAAATCTAAATCTGCTGATGTCACTTAACATGGATTAGCTAATAAGGTACCGGGCGACCCCATGAACTACCAGGCGCCTCCATTGAATTAATATTTTTTATTTATATATTTTATTCTTATATTTCATTTATTTAAGTTATCATATCTGTATTGACGTAATCATTTTCTTAATAAATTATTCTTTTTTCATTATTTTTTTTAACCATCATTAATCTTAATAATATGGTTTTTTATGGGAAGAGGTTTGTTTCATACTGCTCCAAGATCAGGCGTTACACTACAGGTATTTAACGTATGTGAAGTTTTTCTACTCTAGCCCTTGCCTCCTTTAACTCCTTCTTTCACTTCTCCATTAACTGTGCTGTGTGCAGTACGCACAAGTGTAATGTGCGTGTTAGCGTGTATGTTTGGTGGTAAATATGTGTTTATAGAGCCAGCTGGAGGGCAGCTGGCAAAGCGCAACGTAGAGTGCCAACTGGTCAAATAGAACGATTTTGATGCAATCATTTAATCCGTCCAAGTCGTGCTACTGCCACCCCTAGACCAGGACCTTCATACCCCATGCGACTGTGAGCTTACATTCGTGTATGGCAAACTACTCTTATAGCCTTGCCACCATCACACCGACGCAACATCCACTTCCGCAGCGTCTTTGACACCATATCGTTTTGCTGTAATCGGATTTAATCCGCTCATGCTTCCAATGCCAATTGGCATGAAGGGAAAAACAAACTAACTACTACCCGGCCCCACACCCATGCTGGTTCCATCCCGGTTCTCGAATAGTTTCCCGGCCCCACTCTGGCCCCCCCGTCTGTGCCGCCATTTTCAATCAGACAATCAGGAAGTGGGGCTAGCTGGACGGAACCGGGCGCCCTTGCAAAGCATAAACGTTTCAACGGATTTATTTCATTACTTTTGTTCGCTGTCGCGGGGTTCACAGAAGCTCACTTTTTCTTTCTCTGATTTCCGCTCCGCACCACCCCCGCTGCTCTTGTTCCATTATTTCCGTTAACGACACATATACACGCACACTCACGCGCTATTTGGCCGCACCCGAGCAAGCTGGAGAACGAAGGCAGTTTTAGTATTTTTTGTTTTGTGCACGTCGTGTGTGCACTCGTATGTGTGTGTGTGTGTGTGTGTGTCTTTGTTGGATGGGGTGTACTTTTCCTTCCAACCATTAACTCAATCTTATTCTTTCCACTGGCATGAGTGTTTCTTCTTTCTCTCGTCTGCCACTGCCGACAACTGACAAGGAAAAAGGATCGACCGGGCCCATAAAACCATATTAAATAGCGTAAAGTTAGCGTACGCGTGCAAAATTTACAACACCCTGGGCACAAAACCCATGGGCACCCGTATATGAAAATCGTTGTCCTCAACGACGACGCGTACGGGGCCTCCGAGCTGTCCGAACGAAGTCCAATAGCGTCCGGCGCAAAAATGCGATCTTCATGTACATATTACAGATAAGACAATAATGAAGGAAAATGGATTGCAATAAAAATCCGTTCTCGAGCGTTGTCATATACGCTTCCCTTTTCTATTTTCATTCCGTTCTGCGTACTTTTGGGGTAAAATATAAAAACCGGGAAAAAAAGAAATGTTATTTTCACAGTATGTCACGGGCCTGGTAACAGGAGCGAATGAGCGAATGAGAAGAACAAAAGAGAGAGAGAGCGAGAAAGAGAGGGAGAGAGAGAGAGAGATAGAGAGAGAGAGAGAAGCACGACCAAAACCATCTATACACGTGCAGACGGCAGTGGCCACTGACCATGCTGCTAGCACTGTTCCTCAATCATGGCGGTGTGATGGCTGTTGCCAGCCACATTCCAATAAAGCTGGCGCTAGAATCGTTGCTAGGACCGCATTTAAATTCCAGCGGAACAGACACGGTTAAAGGAAATTCACACGTCGCCGATTGTGTGAGTTGGTGTGATTATTTCAACCAAGTCACGTGCCAACGAACCAGCGAAGAACAACAAACTTGGCGCTATAACAGCGCGGAGAAATAAAAATTGTAACAAATTTCAAACACAAGCAGCACGGGAACGGCCATCCACAAAACTATCAGCACTGCGTTGGTTTGGGGTTTGTTGATGATAGTAGCACTACTGGAGGTATTCGACGTCGAATAACGAGGCGAGAAAACTTTTCCTCGCTTCTCGTTTTAGACAATAGCGTTACAGAGCGTTTGCTACAAAACCGCTTACTCGACGACTTGAAGGGAGAGGACCGTTTAGCACAGGGAAACTATGTTTCCCTTTATGTAATGTTAAATTCAATTAAAAAATTCACACCTTTTGGCAAGCACGCGGTTGATGCTTATTTAACAAAACTTTAAGTTAAATCTGCTGTTATTGCGAAATGTATTCTAATTTTTAGATCGTATTGGAAATAATGTTCGGTAAAGTAGCTCTTTAAAATGAATTCAGCGAACGGTTCGCCCTCAGCGAGGTGAAGGGTGAGCAGGAGGTAGCTCAAAGCTCGAATAAATTAGCTCAAATCGAACGCAACGATGAGCACGATGAGCAGGATTAGTAAAATAACTAGCTGAGCTGCCTGTGTGCAAGTAATGCGCAAAGCGCTCCTAGTTCTCTCAGTCTAATAATCAGTCTAATACTAATTGTTATAATTCATGTGCGTATGTTACAATTTTACACATTGTAACACAAGGACCTTACACAATTTAAATAGTTCATTTGTCTCGATTTTTCCTAATAAATTTCACGCTGTCAATGGTTTATATTCTATACGCAATGTTATCACTAACATGGGTTGATTTGACATTTGACTCCGTTGAACTTGTCGTCGGGCGCTAGTCAGCCATGTCGAAATCGAGCACCGTAGAGCAAACGAAGCTAGAACACTGCCCTTTATGTCTACCTCATTTCGTTGATGCTGCTGCTCGGTGCCCTTTTCTTGTTTGATTCCGTGCCTGTTTCGGTATGGTGTATTAAAAACCAAGCGAATGAAGGCCGGAGTGCATCACGTTCAATGATTAATGTTTCTCAATAAAACTGGACGCGGTTCATTCTATGGGTACAGGCTTACGCTCTAATGCACGTGGAACGTGCGATGGCGTGGAATAGGGGCGGACAGTGTGTGTGGTTTTGTTCACCATCCTGTGTTTCATCAGCGAATCAACTTCCTGCCTTTAATACCTCAACACAAACGTTGGTTACGATGGCTCCCTGTTTTATGTATGTGCTTTAACGGGTAGCGGGTACCTATTTAGCGATCATATTATTTTGCTCTCACAGAGGGCGCCCAAAGTAGGGCAAAAGTGTGAGAAGGAGGAAAATAACTAAAAAAAAACACACACACACACTCACATACTACAAGGTGACTGCATTGTGGTGCCCATTGCTCCTATCGCTGCACTGTTATTAAACCAATGGGGGGGGGGAAAAGCCCCCATTTCTGTCCACATTCCACGCGAAAAAAAAAAAACCCGAACCGTTTGCAAAGAAAAGGGATAAAATGCCAGGCAACACTGCACACACGCTCAATTCATAACCCTGCTTGGGACAATGTTTGAGGGTAAAACTGTGAAAATAGTGCGGCACCAGGCGTCACCTCCGTTGTAAAGCGTGTGGGTTTAAGTACGTGCATTCCGAGCGCTACGGAATCAGTTGACTCCACCTTGTTTTTTTTTTCTTTTTGCTACACACGTACACTGCTTTTTGTTGTTGTTGTCAGACCACGGTTTCGGTTGTTGCCGTTCATTGATGTTCGCCTATTCCTGCACCACTTTCATTCGGTTGGTTTTGGCAGAATGTGAGGTATGTGAAAATTGTCCCAGCGAGCACATAACGTGTGTGGAAACGGGCCGGCCAGGTTTGTGACGAGAATTTTTATTTTCCTCCACCCCGTGCGCCCAGCGTTTGTTTGACTGCATAGGAGAGAATTAGTGATGCATTTCGCTGGTTTGTGTCTATATAAAACCCGTAGTCGAACCGCACGAACCACCGACCGAAGTTCTAGCGACTGCATAAAAATGCACCAGCGTCTGTAATATGCAAGCATTGCGCTCAGACTACATTTAGCTTTTTTGGTAGCGGTTGGCACGGTTAAACACTTGGTTGAAGAATTTTGAAGAAAATTTGCGCCGTATAAATTATGTCTCTCTCTCACTTTCTCTGTTTTGACAAAGTGTAAACTAGCAAAAGAAAAGTCAGGTTCTGATAAATTATGGTGCATTTCATGTAACAATCGACGTACGAGGTGTTAATACTCTTACACGGCTCAGGCACCTAATTGCATCGTGGATTTCCACTTTTTTGTGATTTTGTGCAGTTTTCATCAAGTTTTTTACTCAATTGTTTAATTATTAAAAGTTTTACCTAAATGCTGATGCATAAATCGAGGAGTTCGATATGTTTGCTAGCTCTATTTGAACGTCGTCTTTGATTATTTAAGTATTAGTAATGTTTAGACTAATTTATAGATTTATTGTATAATTTAAACTGAAATATAATAATTCAGAATATCATATCATTCGATCAAGTTCAATGAACTCCATTAGCTACTCGTTCAGGTGGTATCTAACTCCTCATAACTCCCATCACATGCTGAAACATCGTGTTTTTTCGATCAACAACTAAACACCACACTAAAACTATAAACAACCAAGGTGAACAGAGGTCAAATTGTCGCTTTTCTTTTTCTCCAAAATACTGTTTTCCTCTTCCTAATTCGCAACCATTCGAACTAGTTTCCACGGTCTGGTGTTCCAAATCTGTGCAAACTTCTCCGGGCACGCTAATGGAACGGCATTTTGAAAAATGGTTATAGTGGGGCGATCGGTTTGCTGCAAAAACCTTCTTGTTGATCCATCGCCGAAAGCAAGGACGTGCCAGACTGTCACCATGTGTGTGTGTGTGTGTCAAAGAAGGGGAGAGTAAAAGTGAAGGTGATAGAGAGAAATAAACACTAGGAAAGAGTGGGAAAAAGGGGCAAAAGTTGCAATGCAAGAGCACAAACCGCCTGGTGCTTCGCCCGGGAGTATATGCAGCAAAGCAATAATTTTCCCATCTGCTCAAACGCACAGAAGCAGTAAATGACGAAAACAGTGAAATGAAATGGTTTTAACATAAAAATAACAAACGACCGTTCGCGTGTCGAGCTGCAGGCAGACGAGTGCGGATCGTTGGGAGAAGCGAAGTTTGAGTCGAAGAAGTGAATTAGTGCCCTGAGTTCAGGTCACTTAAATACTGTCGGCAACAAATTTCGAGTGGCAGCAGGAAGCTGTTTCAAGATTAACATTACACCGTTTGACCTTTTCAGGGGCGTTTATTTATCTTCCACCCGTCGTTCGTATCCTTTGATCGATGCGGTTGCCCTGCGTGACGTCTATCCAAGATGTGAAGATGCTACCTGCTACCCGCAACTGTTTGGTGAGATTTGTAGCAGTGAAGGGGCTGCTCTACGCTATTGAATGTTTGCTTGATGCCGTTTGATTTGAAATGCTCTTCCAGCTTTACCATCCAGTAGCTTATAGCAATCGTACTTATCTGTTAGCATCCGAAGCGACTTACACATGCTTACGTTTGCATATTGAAAACACATTTGCTCGGATCCAGGATCCGTTGTAAAAGTTGCATCGTGGCATTTAACCTTTTCTGTGCATATAAAACTTAAGACATCCAAAGTTATGTTAAGTTCAAAGTCCACTAATGAGTATGTTATCACATCCAGTAAATAACAAACACGAATATTAAGATGTATCCCTCTACCATACCTTTCAAGTATGTCAAAGACGGCAGCAAAACACTCACACCGAAGCAGTTGAAACCATTTCAAATTCTACCCCCACTCGCATCACCCCTCCGCTTCCGCTGGATTGAGGACCCACTCTGTTGAAGTCTTTCTACGACATCCTCCCATAATGCGCCTTGGTATACGCCATAACTAATCGTTCACGTTTCAGTCATTAATCTTCACCCCATCGTTTTTAGGAGGTGAGCAGATTGGATCGACCAACCTTTTTAAAAAGACACTTGAAGGATACTGCTCATAACACAAAACTGGGGCATTAATACAGGAAGGGCGAACAGAGCGAAAGGCGGGCAAGCAAGAGCAACCGCACGAAGGATGGAAAGGCACCGCACAGTGGAAGACAGCATGAAGCAGAACATTGCGAGGGAAGAACTTTATCAAAAAGCAAAACTAGGCAAAGAGCGGCCGTGTCGGGTGAAATGTTCGCTCTTTGTCCTTGCCAAAGCCGGTGAGGTTAGATAGAAGCAACAACAACCAACAAAAAAAAAAAAAGACATGGTAAATATGATGCAGGGTATGAACGCTTCCAACGAACTGACAGTTCATCACTTGTCATCGTCTATAAATATATTAAAACTCATCAAACATGATCGAAACGCCATCAGTCACCTCTCAATCACCGTTTTATTACCGTTCCTTTTTGCCGATTAGCCTCGCTGCTAGTGCTATGATTTCTTAGCGCACGATGACGATGGCGGGGTGTGAAGCGGTAGCGAAAAGGAAACGTGGCTTGATTTATTTCAGTGAGTTAACGCAAGACGTACTACGTACATTCGGTCGCTTGCTCGTTTCCTATATCCAAAGGCAGGAGTGTTCGATACTGTAAAATCGCATGGTAGCTTAATGGAAAACAAGAGCGATCACATTAGAACGGATGCAGCCATCGTTGAGGTGTACGCAGCCAGTTTGCATGTGAAAGCCACCTGGCGTCTCCATTTTCTGGCGGCATTAAAAACTTGTTCGCTCTACTTTCCCAAATGTTTTTGTTTAAGCAAAATATTATCACGAAGATTGTTTCTTTCTCCGTGAGTAAAATCTGTGACTCTAGTACGTCAAAATGGATATCAATATTCGGAAACAGTCAGTCTAAGTCAGCTGTAAACCAAGCGACAACCATAAGAAACGAACTAAATCAAGAACTCCTGAGCTGAAGAATCATGTTATTTGAAGGGACCGTGTTATGTCCTGCGATTGGAAAGCAATGTTTCTGCGAGATATAAAATCCAGATAAAACATTTTGTTGTCTAGTCCGTTGTATTTTTTCTTTTCACCTAACCGGTTCTTGTCATAATGAACAAAAGGTTAATTAGGCTTTTAGTGAACGAAAACCAGACTGTACTCAAAAAGATAACCACATCTGCTCGGCCACTGTGGATATCTGCGGGTAAATTTACTTACGGGCAAGGCCACTCCACGGCAAACACACAAGGGTTATCTATCAAAATGGTTGTACTGTAACTTATTGACATAACATACCTAAATTTAACTGTAACTTAAAAAGCAACCAATATTATCAATTTGTAAACTTTGTCAATTAAAACATCAAATATCTCGTATTTCTGATGTATTCTCGTCTTGTTGGATATACAAGAGTAGTTGGTTTCTTTTAAGTTGATTTTGGGTTAAGATATCAAAACAAGCCGAAATGGCTTTTGAGTGCTGGAACACGTAATTGTTATGTCAAAATAAAAAAAGTGCAAAGTTATATCATAATACACAACAATATGTATACCTAACGAAAGGAAGGATAAGAAACGAAACAAACGGTTGAAAAGATAGAGAAACGGAGAAATAAAAAGGGTTAAACCGGACATAAAACGGATAAAACCAAAACAGAATGAATGAGCGCTGGCACTGCAATAATAAAAATAAGACATTCGAGCAGCGGCAAAGAGCACACGGTCGGGGCAACATTACCGAACGAAGAAAACGATAAGGAGACACAGCAAAACGGTTACAGCAAAGATCAAAACGCGTTGCGGTGGCGAACGAGGTAGCTTTACAAATAAAGTGGGCACATCGCCCAACATTTCGGCAAACATTTTCGCCGGCGTCAGCAAACGACCCTGCAAAGGCTGAAAAGCTCGTTCTCGCATCTTGGATCACTGCTCTTTCTCCTTCCCCATCCCCTTCAACCCACCAGAAAGTTTGCATAAACACGACAGAGGAACAGGCGCCCTCCCACGCGCTTTTTCGCGCTCAAAGTTATGGTTGTCGTAAAAAGTAAAGAAAACTTTAAACCTTCAGACGAAAATTGCTGTGCCCTCTCATTCGCTCACACTTTTCGGCATAACGATTGACTCCCTGGTTTGGCCTGCTAGCCACGCGTGGACCATGCAGCAGAACGGTTTGCGAATTCAATGACCAAAGTGCATGAATTTCATAGATGATGTAAATCATCGACCAAATGGCACACTAAGTAACTCTGCACGTGTACAGCGTGTGCGAGCGTTTGGGTGAACAATGGGAGATAATAATATTAGTTATCCCTGCCGTACTATTACAGATGCACCAGAGCCGTACGCGCTCACGAACAGTCGCGAAAGTCACCGAGATATTTGCCGAGTGTTCTTCGGGAATTGGTGGCGCCCTGTGATCGCTAGCGACGTTCGATCACACACCCCCGGCGACCATTTTGGTGAGCAAAGTACCGATTTCTATGCAATCGCGTATCGCTTGTTGTAAGCTACTGGAGCAAAATAAGGCCACGTCCGGAAGAGGGCTAGGTTCCCGTGCCACTGGTGGACATATTTCTCGTGCTTGCTTTGATTCACAATCGTTACCCACACGACAGCCGAGAGTAGCCAAACAGGAAAACGATAGCCGGTTCATTTTATGCAAAAACGTAAGGGCTACACACGCTGCAAAGAATGAGTTGAGCATAATAAATGCAACGCGCAAAAGGGCACGATAAAATTTGCCACTCCACTGCGAAGAAGAAACTGCTGAATCCATCCAATCTTGGCGCGAGGGCACACAGTTTTGAGTGTTTCTGCTAGCAATAATCTCCCCGCCCGCCGCCAGTATGCCCCGGCCAATCTTCTAAACATGCAGAAACGACGAACGTATCGAAATAAGTCTGGATGTAAATTATTCATTCAACATCAATCCCGCACCCAACGTATCCCCGCTGCTCGGGCCGCTCCACCGCTGAGACAGATCGGCAACGTGTACGGTGCTGCAGATAAAGCACGTCATCCGAGGCTGGGTCCGATGGCGAGTGCGTTCGTTTTGTGTGAGCTTGTGCTTTTTATGTGGCCAAATTCAAATTTACTTCTCGCTCCGCGCACTTTGCGCGTCTGGAACGATCCGACAAATGTGTGCAAAAAAAGAAAAACAGAGAAAAACGAAGCATACTCTTGATGCTTACGATGTACTGTGATGCACTTCCAAGCGTAGGTTCTTTATGTCTGCTAAAGAAAACGCACACCCTGCCAGATTCTAGCGCAACTCTCAACAACAACAACAACAAAAGAAAGAATCGTTCCCATCCATTGCCCGCCGTCGCTTAAAAACCAGGTTCTGCCTTTCACACGATTTCGCTATGGATCATTTGTCAATCTTGGTACGCTGGGATCTCTGCAGCGCACCACAATCGTCAACCTCGAGACGGTTCAAGATGCCTCTCCATAGGGCTGCACCCGGGCCGGTGCGAAATGGTCGTTGATACGTAGCGCGTAATGAGTAATGGGAATCCCGTCCGATTGGAGTGTCCCAAAGAATGTGCACCGAGGCGTCAGGCTGAAGTGCTGATACACTGGTGCTAATGAATTTCTCTGGTCGACATCTCATTAACTGCCACTTGATCCCCCTCCTCGCCTCCTATGTCTCCGCCCCACCAGCAAAGGTTGCAAGACAAGAGCGATCCATTAGCTCAACACCCCTCCAGAGCCCCGGTGCTCTAAACTTCCAAAGATGACGACGACGATCTGGACGACAGAAATCGGTTTCCAATCGCTTCACGCACGTACTTCATGCTCATCGACGAAACCGTTACCCCTTTATCGATGCGCCCTGTTCCCGGGAATGGGAGACCAATAGCTGCGGACCAGAAGCGTTACGAATTAGTCTCAAGTTCAGCCCGCATCAATTGGAGAATGGCGAAAGAAGGGTAATCTTGTTACGATTACGATAAGCAGTAGCAGTTTTATCAGTTAATTACACACATACACACACACATACACACACACACACACACGCATACATACATGCACAGTTCCATTCTACTGAGGGTTACTGGGCGTTTAGCTCTGAAGTTGATTTAATTAGTCTCAGCCAAGTGCTGCTCAAGTTTCTATTGATGAGCATACATACGACCTTAGCACCTTGCCGGGCGTCAGCAATCCGGCAATGGCTAGGTACGGCCACTCGCCAGCACTGGCCAGGCCCCAACGTCACCAACCAGATGATATGTGCTCCCCGATATCATTTTCGCATCATCTTAGGGTAGTTGCTGCAAACCTTTACTAAGATCACTAAGCAACTCGTCCCATGGCCTCGTAGGGAGAAAAAAACAACCCAAAAAAAAGGACCTTTTGCTTCTGCGACCTCATCGAAACGAACCTTTTGTAGTGGCAGTTGCTGGAATTTTCATAGATAAACTGTCTCCGATAATACTTTCACTTACGCCATTGTCATTTCTTTATAATATTATCTGATATGTTGGTGATTCGGTTGACTACTTCGTTATTTTATAACATTTGTAAATCACAAAACACTGATATCAGAAGAATTTGCGAATTCTTCGTAAAAGCATATCGTATAGCAAAGCTTAATGTTAGTTTTTGAAACAGTTTGCTATCGCAAGTGGTCTCGGGATACTCTTACATCTTGCAGCTCATTTAAGAGTTGAAATCCAAACCAGAAATACCAGGTCCAGGATGTATCCTTTTTGGGTAGTGATGTACCCAATACCATCCATCCAGCTTCAAGTTCGCAAAATCAAATCTTGTAAGTCACCACACCTGACCAGGCATGACCCAGCAGATCGTTACAGCAAGAAGTGAGTCTCTATATGGTGCAATTGCAGTCTACATCTCTGAAAAGCAATGGAATCTCTACCAACACCCGATGACATGCTGAATCTTGTGGAACATACCCATCGACCGTCGTGTTTAGCGAACCGGTGTGTTGGATATTCCAGCTAATCGTAATTTTACTGTTAAAAGCTAATCGATATCATACGCTTCTCGACGGTAGCAGCCGACAGTACACACCGGCATCAGCAACCGTAGCCATCCGGTCTCATCAATTTAAATAGAGGCAAAACGACATGGCAAATTGGTTGTATGCAGCGAAACGGTGATGCTGGTATTCAATTGCAAACCAATCGAGTTGTTGGCAAATCCTTGAGTGGGTATACATTTGGCGTTGCTGTGTAATCTAGCCGGTGCACCCATCGACCAACAAGCTCGTGCAGCTTGCCCGTACAGTTGTTGTACGGTTTACGAGTTATCTGCGACGAACGTTTCCCGAACGTACCAGCGGAAAGGCGAAGAATATCATATATTCTTTTTTACGATCATTTCATGCGAAGCAGCACGACAGATACTGCACTTAGTGCATGTCATAGTTAGCCCCATGAGAAGAAGGACGCCTGTGAACTTAACTTTTGCACATATCGCACCGCTACGAGCAACGCATCGCAACGAAAACGCTGTGAAGCAAATGGCGAAACCACTAGCTGAAAATGGAAACAACAGACCTGGGTGGCCCACTTTGTGTGTGTCCCAGTGTAGGCACACACATAATGGGAAAGGACGATGCTCAATAGAATACAGATACCAGCGCTACCGACATGCAGCTGGCTCAATCTTCGACCGGAGATGGAGAAGACAGCAACGGGAGGGAGCAATGAGTAGTTCTATCACAACATCGGGTAAAGGACCTTTTAGACAGCTTGAAAGTGGCACCGGTGTGGTAGTTTTAGGGATCAAATATCACCCGTTCGTACGCTAAACTAAACAATGGTTTCGCTCTGTAATACAGCGAGGCAAGCTGTATAGAATGTTTGACAACGTTAATTGCAATCATGATTGTCCATCGTGTAAGCCCGTAAAACAATATTGCATATTTTCCCCCAAAACTTGCTTGACGACCGTATAATGCCACCTTAAGCAATACGAGGAAGAAGCGCACAATTATTTTTATTTTTCTATCCAAACGTCTCCAGCACCGGGGAAGAACTTTGACGCAAGAAGAACGCATTTAGATTCACCACTTTACGTTGGAGCTTTGTTATTACCTCCATTTTTCATCTGTTTCGATTACCGAGCCCGGAGTCATGCCAGGGTAAGGAGTCTCCACGGGAAGATACTCACAATAATAATAATATTCCACCGAATATTGGATCACTCCGCTCCATGTCGCTTAGCAGGGGACGCATGCCGGACGGTTGTTGGGGATGCTGGACGACTACTAAACACGAGCCGTTACGGCCGTAGACCTTTGACCGGGTATCATAGACCGACCCAATGAGCTTGAAACGGATGCCGGACGGATATCTTCCGATACTATAAGGCACCGGTGAGCAGTACGGCCCGGATCGTTCGCAATGAGTAAAAAAAAAAAAGTAAAACAAACGCACTGGTGCACTGGATTTGCTGGCAATGGAAGCATCCATATTTTTTATAGCTCCTGTTCGTTCTTCGACGCAAGAGTACGCCGTACGCAGCAATGACTTTCCAGCTGCGGGTAAATTGTAGTGTCGGGGGAGGGGCCAGAGATGACTCAAGACGAAAGTGATTGTAGCGCACACCAAGAAAAGCAGCCCTGCACCCACATGCATCGTCGGAGCGCGAAGGCAAACTGACGGATGGAGACTATTGGCATATCAATTCAATTGATTCTCCATACGTGATAGCATAAAGCAATTCGAGTTAAAACCAACAATTCAGAGCAAGCAAATCCCGGTGGAGTATGGAAGAAAGGCGGAACTACCACGAGTGTCTCCGCAAGATTAATGTTATATTTATTTTCAATTAAAGAAAGATATGCCAATGCCTTTGAGTGTATTATGAGAACCGGTTCCAACCCATGCGTTCGGATATTCCCATGAGGTGGTAATAGATATTACGTTGGAATAGCTGGCTCAGTAGAGCATCTTCCTCATTTTATCACTTGAACGTCGGAGGCCTTAGATATCGTCATAGCTGGAATTGCTGGACTTTATAGTAACCTGAAGCTGAATAATGAAAGTTGAGCTCAGTGGTGCGAATGGGGTTTGGTACAGGACTTGTTATGTGAAAAGTCAACTCTGGTACCATTTTATAATAGGGACGCCCCAAAACTTCAATTACAATAAAATAAACAAACATTAGAAGAAGAGTTTTTTTTCGGGAAGACTTCATTATTAAAAATAATGTCAAGTTATCCAATTTGAAAATTATTGTTCATCAAGCATAGAAATAGTTCTTAAACAATTCCCATTCGCACAAACGTTTTCGAATCAGCTTTGAATACATATAATAAAACGAGCGCAAGCTTCGTTAAGAATAGATGGCCACAGGCAGCAAGGACCTGATTCCCGCCGCATACACAAACGCAGAGAAGTTGCTGCGAGGAGCTTGCTTGCAAGGAGAAATGTTTCTTCGTCTTCGGAAGTGAACGTTAAAAATGTTTCTAATTTTTCGTTTCACCGTTTAATTTGAATAATCATTCAATTTAAAATCACTTTATTATAAATAACATTATCCAGCTTCTTAGGTCAATTCAAAATCTGCATAGAAACCATAAGCGCATAGGATAAAATCGACCGGTTCCGTCCGTCCGGCGTGAATTCGTTCCGTTCGTTTGGGTGCCGAGACCCAGCGACACTGGACCAATTCGAAGCGGGTTGGTGGTGCTGGAAGATGGTACCACCCGCTGGTCGGTACGATCCGCTAGGTTGTTTAGTTTTATCTTTCAGGTTTTATGACTTTTCCAATTCTTCTCGTCCAACTGTGCTGCAGAAGAAGCGCCACATCCTTTGCGGAAACGGAAATCAGTTGAAAATCCCAATCGAATATCTTATAGGCTTTGTACATCCAATTACCGTGCGACGGCCGGACCACCTACAAACGGTGGATGCTAATGCAGGCCGAGCATATTTAAATGATTTAATATCGAGGACAAACACAGGCAAACTGACCGCAAAACTGTGTAACCGAAGCGAAACAATAAGCTAAAGCCAGATTGATTCTGTTTTTTTTTTATTTTCTCGCTCCCTTTCCCTGACCGGGTCGCTATCGAAACCATAAAACTGCGGTAATATTCAATGACTTCCCAAACTCTCCAATCGAAGATATTGTGTTTAGCCAGCATCCGCTTCGATTCGGGCGGGGAACTGTTAAAACAGCAACAAGAGCCTAACCACACTGGTGGGACCGACCAGGCGGATGACGGTTTGGATGTCAGCAGCGTGTTGCCAACCCTGGTGACGTCTTTCAGCCGAGCATGAAATGGCATTTGGCACTGGTTTTCCGCACTGGCACTGGTTTTCCGAAACCCCTACCACTGCCGTATCTGTATTTTGATTTGTTTTATTCAGGGCCGTAATTTCCCAGACCTCGGTTTGCTTGGCGGAAAATAGGCTCCGTGCTATGAACCGTAGCGGCTGCACACGGTCGCAATAGCCAGCATAAAACCAACCCCCATTCCGCGCTGCGATTACGTCTGCCCCACCGAAGCCACCTAAGAAACAATTTCGACATAAACAATTGTGCGCGCACTAGTAACGCTATTTATGTTGCCCCAAATAATGCTGCAGCCGGCAGTGCATGAATGGTGGATTTTTTCTCCATTCCCCCCCCATTTTACCGACGTTTTAAAGTTTAATGTCATTGTAGCGATAAAAATTACATACACACCTGAAACAATTTCTCCCACTCGCGGCATTAAGATTCCTGTTCGGACACGGCGGCGATAGGATGAAAGAAACAACTTCGCTTTATCTTATTACTCCATAGAATTGTTAATTCTGGCCTCGGAGTGTACTTTATTGGTCCATTGATGTTGACGCATAGCGCTCAACCTTCTCAATGCTGGTAGGAACATGCATTACCACTGCTATATATATATATATATGTGTGCGTGCGAATGTGTATGTATGTGAGTGTGTTTGTGTTTCAAAACTCAAATGCTTTTTAAGGGCATTATAGAAGCACATCAGACATCATGCGAATAAAACAGGATATGTTTCAATTAAAAGAAGACGCCATGGTCTCGCGGCTCGAAATGGCGTGAATTTCCGATACTCTTGCTCGTGGGTAACCTTCTTTTTATGATCGTCTGCTACGGCACACACTTAAAACCCCCGGCGTTTCGCTAACTCTCTCCACCCGCTGGGGAGTTAAAGGAAGACGTGCTACCTTTCTCGAACGCGCTACCGCTAAAGTAGGTCTTTTACTTCGCCTCGCTCCAAATCTGCCATCAGACGTAAATGTAGCTGTGTTGTTGGATGCTGCAAAAGGGAAGTACTCTCCCCCGTTCACAGGGAGAGAGTGAGAGATAGAACGAAAAAAGAAAAACAAAAACATTTGCGCATACCTTTTCGGCCGCTGACGGTACACGCCATCGCTTTTGCTGGTGTCAACCCGGATCGTCGACAATTATCCAAATGGCTTGTACTGCGCTAAACAGATCCGTGTGCGGGGGCCTTGTACCTGGCACGTAATCATTAGTGGCGGTTTGGCGAAGGTAGGTGCTTTTGCGTACTAGGTTTTGCGACAAAATATGATAATTTCCGAATGGGGGGGGCGCCCCGAACAAAACCCCGGGCCTAGTGCGACGAGCCGCGGCTGTTATGAGCCTCATCCAATGGTACACACACACACGCACGCACACGCACGCACAAACATACACCTTTTTATGTTTGGCCGTGTTTTTCTTGTCCTGCGCTTGACTTTGCGGACAGTTTATTATGAATAGCTAATGAAGTTTCGAATTGCTCGTTTTGCTTTTATGGTTGCTCACCGGCCGACATGCTGCCTAGTCCTCGCTACAAGCACTAGCATTCTGTCGCGGTTGTTTGATGTTAGACAGTGCTACCCGCTACCTGCTGTTGGTTCAACAAGCGCAAACAAAACATAATTGATGCTCGAGCTCGAGCTTAAAATTACAAATGAGATACGCGTAGAAAGAGAAAGGATTTACTGCATAATAGCGAATGAAATGGCAAAAAATGCTGCTGCTTTCCTTGTATTCTGGGCGCCCATTCTGGACATGCCAATCCGGTCTCGAACACCACAGCATTTGCATTGAACATTTGTACTTTTTATTACAGGGTATCCCACAATTTTTGTGACAGTTTCCCAAGGTTTTTTGATTGCGTCCCAGGTATTTTTGAATCCGTCCCGAAATTTTTTGGCTGCGTCCCAACATTTTTTGAATGCGTCCCACAATTTTTTGACTGCGTCTCACATATTTTTGAATAAGTGTCGAGGTTTTTTGAAGGCTTACCATATATTTTTGAATTCTTTCCGAAGTTTTTTAACGGTTTCCCAAATAATTTTGAATGCTACTTTAAATAAATTGTCTTGTAACTTGTAATTAATTGTAACCACAACAGTATCCTGCAATTGTATCGAACCACATATAAGTGAGAGAAGGTCACAGGTTCAAATGCATTCCTGGAAAACCGGTGGCCTCCGTATGCCATCTTTGAGGCGAAACATGTTTAGAGAAAATCGACCGCTTCGGATGAGCTGCTTGGTTAGCGTGCTAACAATCCGCAGAGATTTTACCGTCAAGTTAATCACCAATGCTTGATTCACCTTCAACATCTCTCTTTCTTCTTTTGGGAAACCGTCAAAAAACCACGGAACGCATTCAAAAATATCTGGGAAACCGTTAAAAAACCTCGGGGCTAATTCAAAATTTGATGGAACGCAGTCAAAAAATTGTGGGACGGATTCAAAAATATATGAGACGCAGTCAAAAAACTGTGAGACGGATTCAAAAATTGATGGGAAACTGTTAACGAATTGCGGGATACCCTGTATTACATGACCCATATTCGAGTAGTTGATAGCCGGCGTGGATTTGAATACTGCGCATAGAAAAAATACAAAACCTAACAGTCAATACACATCAAGTCAACAAGTGCTTGTTTGTCCAAATGCGACCTATAAACAACACATTCCTAACATCAACACTAATGTTTACTGGCATTTTTTGTTTTGAGTGGAAATTTCTCCGGAAAGCGTTAGTTAGTTCCGGGCCTGAAGCCGACCAACAATGGTTTGAATACCGATTCAACGAATTAAAATTCGAATTTGTTCGTCTTTTTCGAGTTAAAGGGGAAAATGTTAAATGTTAGAGCTGGTTTTTCTTCCCTGACACTCGAGTGAACTGTAGCTAGTACTCGCATTCATAAATGGTCTTAGTAAAAGTTAATGAAATAGTCCTTATTTAGTTTTGATAAAAAACGAAAATCATTGTTATCAATTTCAACGATCAACAAATGCCCAATGCAACTGCAAAATTGTTCATTTTTCTCCTTTTAATCATTTCTCAAACCGAGAGTGCTAATTGCGCTCGCAGGTAATGCGCCTGCACGATACCCATTCCATCGACTACAAGTGATAAGTAATAAATTCACAAGAGTAATTGATTATTAATTTTCCTCATCGAGTGTATTCCGCGTGCCAAGCATTCCCTGTCCTGTGCTGAACCCTTCAAAATTTAAGCATTCCAGCATTTTCCGGCAATGGTGCGTGGCAGCGGTGTGCTTTAACGCGTGCCATTAAATTGTCTATTCGGACGGATGGACAGTTCGATAGAATTTTGAACGAATCATTTGTAAGTTGCTTACGGTTGAGTTGTAGCGTTTCGGTTGGTGCGTTCTTGCAACCAGTTTATGCTTTATAATGTGTATTGTTATTCGATGTTTGCTTTTAATGCTGAAAGGAACTTTTGTTCTACGCAACTGTGTACCAATACCAAAATGTGTCAGGTTCACGCACATAATAATAAGCTACTGACTATCAAATTGTGCTTGAGTGTTGTTTCATACTGATGTAAATATGCAAGTGTAAATGTGACAAAATGAGTGTCTTCACAATGACCGAAGAGGTTCATAATTTGCAAGAAACTCGACCAAGAAATCGGTCCAAAAATTCCTGGATTTCTTGACGTACGAACAACCGACCTAAAATGGTCAATTGATGGTCAACTGTTGAAAAAGTTCAGTAAGTAAAAACTCACTTCAAAAAATAAACCGGTTTTTTGTGTTCATCGCCTAAAACATCAACATGAGCGAAACAGGTTTCTAAGAAATTTAGCATTTTAGTTTTCAAATGCTAAAAGCTATGCAAATGTAACCGGCTGTACATAATGCAAATTATTATTGTTATATAAAATTTGCGTTGTTTGCTTAATGGGAAACACAGTGTTAAACAATCCACTAAATAATAAATAAACAAAAAAAAATCGAAATTCAAAACTTAGTAACTCGTCGGATTGGATTTGAATTCTTGTTTATAATTTTGATCCGATAATATAGATCATCGGATATGTAGATCGGCTTCTTTCAAGTCCCACCATATTCACAATATATTCTTCCTATCCCTTATTAGCCCTTATTTGTCCAGCAATTGGGACTTCACTCACCTACCGAAAACATTGATTCTTATGCCTTTAACATTTATGTGTAATATAAAAAGGGACCTTTGTTTCGTTCTTCAATTTAACCTTTTTTCATGTTTATTTGCTAAAAAGAACGTAGAAGAAATAAGCTCCAAGTAGTTGGGTTATTGGTACTGGAACAGATTTCAAAATCAAAAAGTGTATTTTAAAAGACTTTTACATCGCGATGCAATAGCGTGTGACGTGTGATGCGATCACATTGGCGCGGTCCGCTCCGATTAATCTTCCACCGGACTTACCCTTTGCCGACGGCTGATAATCGGTTCCATACACGATGTTGCAATTATCATCAAGTGTGCGAGCTAATTAAGTCGAGCGTTGTAACATCAATCAATTATTCACTTGACTCCGATTCATTAAAATGGTAATGCGCAGTGGGAGATACGCGGGACTGCCCATAGGCATGGTGTTAGGGTGTAATAATTCGTGTTACCGTTCTGTGGGTTGCTAGCGGCTAGCGAGGTTGTAAAGTTTCTGGAAGCAGTGAAGACATGCTGGCTATAGAAGGAAAAGCCCTACTTAAATCAAGGTTACATGCAAAAGCGGTGATCGCGTGTTGAGCAGGGTGATGTTTACTTTCAATTTTGAATGTTACATAAAAATCGTAATAATTTTCGTTTGTTTCGCTGTAAACGCGTATCAACTCACATTTAATTACGATGGTTCGGTCAAAATCCATTTAATTTCTTCACCATGGTAAATCGGAAGGGGTTTATGGAAAAGCCCGTGGAAAGCACCGTCGGGGCTGGAATGAGTATTCTTTCCATTATAAGCTACCAATTACCGGGCGTCTCCATCGCCATCCAACACAGCTGCCATCCATCACACACGATACATTGTTGAGCGATGGTAGCGAATGTAAAATCCAAATAAAACATATTAAATGTTTCACCATGCTCTGTTTGTCCGCGTCTCTGTTTTGTTCCGTGCGATGTGTGCTTTGTTATAGCGCACTGTGCAAGTGACAGTGAACGGATGGTGAGTACGGATAGGTCACTGGTCAGCCAGTGGATGTGCGCAACCAACCAAAAAAAAAAGAAACAAAACAAAAAAACCGTAACAAGTGAATTAAAAGTGAATCAATGAAACTTTGCAAAATTCATGACCCGCTAAAGACGAACAATGGCAGGGCGGTGTATCACGTAAATCACGTGTGCTAATTGATTAATTGAAGGATAATGGGGTTAACGCTTACCTCCGCAATATACGCTTACGCAACACGTTTATCCTACGTTTATATTTGTTCCCCGTACTGTCAAAGAAAAATGTTATACAGTGTTACGCTGTACGAAGCGAGCCTGTTCAATATGATATTGCGATATGTTTGTTAGCAGGTGACAATTATGTTACAATACTGTAAAATGATAAAATGAAAGAGCAAAGTAAGCGAATGGAACGTGCTGGGATTTTATAAGAATAAAGAAGCACTTTCGTAGATAGGAGAACCGCAGTGATTCTCACATGATGGGACCCATCGTAATTGAACAGAATATTCGATAATAAATTTTGAAATTCAAGGACTCAAGGATTTTGCACAAACCACGAGGCTAACCAACACCGTACGGATAATGGCGACAAGGAAACTGTCTAAGAGACGGTACTTAATTTCACACTATGCGATATATTCCGTTTATCCCGCGCCAAGGATCAACCATTGTTAACGATTCTCTCTCGCATGCACATCGTCGTGAAAGACAGAAAGGGAAAAAATACTGTGCATGTGTGAGTGTGCCGTAAGACGAACGGTACGTGCATGTCCAAGCCCGTTGACGGGGTGATGATGATTTTTGCAATTTCACCGGTGATAAAGTTGAAGAGTGAAGAGTGAAAAAGTGTAGCACGTCATAAGAAAAATTATTTAAAAGCACCTGCCGCCAGTGGGCGGTGTCGGTGGGTCGTCCGAAATGCATTCCAGCCGACAGTAAAACCTAACTAGGAGGAGGATGGTTCGCGAGCACGCGATATGGTGTGACACATTTTCCAGTCTATCTGTTCCGTCGCGATGGCGGTTTCTTCTCGCTTTGCGGGCAGAAACGAAGGTTCCCAGCTGAACTATGTCTAGGAGTGTTCTATAAAACCCGATAGTAGGCAATCCATTTTTTTTTACAATTTGTATCAACCCTTAAGAGGGGATATGCACACAGGGCGGCTCAAGAGAAAGGTTCTTTTTGGGAATTTTAAAAAAAGAAAATCCTCCTCGAATGTTGCATGGGTAGCGTGACTATTTTAAATGACAGTCAATTCACGAGTAATATGGATAATGCGTTCCATGCGGATATATTGAAGGATTTGCATTGTTTGAATACGAAACACAAGCGAATCTTTGTTTATTACCACTGTATGTGATGGTATAGCTAAGATTTGTATCGTGTAACCGTACCTAGTTACATTTTTGTAAATTAAATATTATGCCTCAAGGGTTAATCTGTTGCTAAACCCCTACAGTATAAGCTGGGCATGGTAATACCTGCCTACAGGTGAGATAGAGAGAAAATATAATTATGTCACCAGAGAGACGATAATAAATAGAAAAAAAGTGCATGCAGTAGAATTATGTAATGAAAATCAAATGTCATGCTAAAGGCGAAAGCCGGTGACATCCGGACCATTGCACCGTACGCAGGACAGACCATCCAGCTACGGGGCAAATAGAAGTCCAGAGATTCCGGGAAAGCTTGAAATGGCACACCAAGTCTTCCGAGGTTGTTGGTACCACCGACAGGCAGAACGGCAGAAAGCGGAAGCGGAAAAATCCTTCCTGCCGGTGGTCGTCACACCACTGGATCAGGTCTGGAGCATAAGGTTATATGTAGCTAGGTGCCCAATGGGAACGCCAATGAAACCCACGATATGTTGAATGCAGCCGTCGCTCGGAACTGTGCAGTTGTTCAGTTCGGGAGCAAGATTTAACATCTTGCTCGCTGTGTACGCCGTGCAAAATTCAACATCCACGCCTGGGCTGTCGGAAATTGACAGGGAACAATAGACGCGTCAAGATGGGAGACCCTGCTACCTGGCGCAGCGGTTCGCCCTACCCATAATAATGGCACACCGTTGGACTCCCGCCGTCCAAGCTAAGTAATAGTCAAATACGGGTAATTGTGTTCATCTCGGTTCATGAAATTTTAATAACACGTGAATTTTATTAATCTCAACTCACATCTCTCGGTCCGCTCGGTGAGATGCGAAGTGGTTCGGGCGGGACCTAGCTGATGGGGCGTACCGTGGGTCAACTTTCCGGTTTCGAGCTGCAGTTGGCGAACAGGGTGTCGTTTCACCGAAAACAGGACGTACGCCTCGACTGCTGTTTTGGTGCGGTGCCGGATGCTTTGCTAAAAGTCCTGCTTCATTGTGATACGTTTCCTCGCGCGCAGATCGCACACAACGGGACGAAACGAACAATGGGGACAATGTGGGGTACCACGTTACCCATGAATGGCGGTTCCTTGATGGTGGAAACATTTTTCGGCGATGGCTTTTGCTCGTACGGTAATATATTTCAATCTTCTTGAAAATTACTCACCTGGGAGAGGACCCGGTCCAGGCAATCCCCCGGACCAGCCCGTTGTGATTGTCCCTGTCAGAACGACGAAACCTCCCTCCCCTCCCCCCACCCTTCCCCAGCATCAAATGGGAGTGTGCTGAAATGATGGCATTGGGTGGGGTGGAAAAAGTGGCTTCGGTGGTGGCGGTCACGATGGTGACCATCATTTCATTATGGCAAGTTCGTCGCACACTGTCATCTCAAAAGGCAAATTGGATGGTGACAAGCGTACACTTGGGTACTGGGCTACTACTGTCGTGGATGGGATGCTGTCAGATGGATTGATAGGTTCATGCAATAATTCAACACAGGAAAATATAAAGCAATTCAGATCTCGGTTTACATTATTCAACAGCTCGTACCCGGAATATGCTCATGAGGGAAATTCTCGGAGAATGCTAATAAGATGTAGCTGATATATCAATTGTTTAGTTTTATCGCACAGGGGCATTCGGTGTCACGATGGCTCATTCAAGACTCAATGAGTCATCCAAATCATGAGTCGACTCTGAAAAAATTGATGCATCTGCAAGATGCATAAATTCTAAATTCTGAATGAATTTACGTTCATTCATAGTTGTATTTGAGCAGCTACATTAATTAAGAGTTTCTAATTTTTTGAACTATTTTTTTTAATCTAAAAACATTAAACATGTATGATTCTTTTGGAGAATAGTGAATCTTTAAGGGTCTCTGAATCTAAGAGGACTTATTGATCTTTGAAGATATAGCTGTGTGAATTTATGATTTTTTGAAGAGATGTGGAAGTTTAACGATTCATCAATAGAGCTTCCGAATTACTCATTCAACTAATGATTCGTGCAGATTCATGAACATGAATCAGATTCATTCAACACTTTAATTGCCCAGTATTTAATTTTTCACATTTCAATATTTGATTTATAATTCTTTGCTTTTTAAAAATGGCCGAGAATAAAAATAAGATTATATTTTACCGATAGCGTAGACCGAATTGATCGTCAGCCACGCGAGAGCAAAACACGAGACGCCGACCACTTGTGGAGCTGCCCGTTAAATTGTTAAACGTGACACTCCAGGGTTCAAAATTTAGCTTTCATGTGTTGATAAAATCATTATTGCGAAACCATAACACAGGGCACCGCCCAGCAAAACCATGCACTTAGATGCCCTTCGAAGCAAACAAAACAAAACAAAAAAACAATCCAGCTTATATTGTCTTCATTCAGCAACGCTACGGTACATCCCCTAGATGGGAAGGTGATAAATGTACACATTAAACAGTAATATACGGGGTGCCGGGTGCGAGGCAGATGATTTTGGTGCGCTATAAAACATACACACACACACATACATACACACACAAATTTTCAATTCTACATTTGGGTACGGGGTTTGGGGGGCGCTAGGGAGCGTTTGGTTATGGGAGGGGTTCGAAATTTATTTCCCACCAGGCAAGCGACACCGGAAATGAATTTTAGAGCAAATAACAAAATAACAGCTACGTTCCGGAACGGAAACAATTAAACCGTAATGTAGTCATCAAAAGAAAAAAAAAATGTCACCCTTGTCCCGTGAGTTCATCACCGCGTTTCTTCTGTGTGCCACGAAGTAGCGGCGTATCATTGTGACGTGCCCTGGAACGTGCCGGAGTAATTTGTTACAAACGCCAAACATAATAACCAACTAGATATGGAATTTCAAATGGTCAAAAATGAAATTTCTATTTATTGTAATTTGTTTATGAATACTTATCTCATTGCAAAGCGATCTGGTGCCCGTATTAACACAGTTGTAAATAATTGTATATGATATACAGGGAGTCATACGATTGATTATTGTTTATATTAAATCTAACAGCAAATTGATTCTTCTGATACGATATACGATATAGGCTTAAAGGAAGAATATTTTTCCGCGAGTGTAACTGTAGCTTAATCTGAATGCTGGAAAAGCGACAAAAAGAAAAGAAAAACAAACAGATCGTGCAGCTAAAACGAGTAAATATGTGTATCTTGTTGTGTGCTTACTGCTTACTTTTACTAAAAACGCAACAAACAAAGCATAAATGAGCATTCGCACACGTACAAAGGGCTAAAAGGCCAGCGAGTAATATTTTTGCTAACCGTATAATCTCCCAGCGGCATCGTTCTCGAAAAGCTCCCGGGCTAACCGTCACCGCGCTCGGAAGAATACTGTTTGCTACTTTATCTCGCCCTCCCCCCGTACATTTGTAACGCGCCCGGTTTGTAATGCGAACCAGGGCCTGTGGATCAGCCCGGTTTCTAGTTGCGGGAAAAAAACGGTACCCACTTTTCCAGCCCATAACGTGTTTTATTTATTTAAACAGTCGTTATGCCTACCGCATTTTAAGCTGGGCGGGGTGTTTTGCGCTCCGATGCCGGCGCTTCGATTTTGTCCTCTCGCTTTGCACCACTTTGCGGCCCCGTCGGGAAAATCCCTTTTTAGCTCACCAGGCCTCTCAACCGCCGGCCAGGCCATCGCCGGGTTTTGTCTCCCCGTTCCCCCCCCCCTCCTCCTCCCACCTCGCACACCCCCTTGGACGGTGTGTGTTGGCTTTCTTGATCATCATACCCTGTCCGCATATCTTGGGCACTCGATAGAATAGTTAATCCCGCCCGCAACACAAAGCATACTTTCACCACCACCATCAGCCTAACATCCGCTGATTGTGTTGCTACATGCTGCCAATGACCAAAACACTAAGGTCCAGGTCGAAACCCCGGGCACGAAAAATTCCACGTTGTGCTGAGGAGCAGAGCTCGTTGAGGTTATTGTGTGTATGTGTGTGTTTTTGTTGCGTTCTTCTCTCGCCTCGCTGCGGCAATCGTGGCAAGGTGCGGAGAAAAAGGTTTCGGTTGCTGGATGAGTAGGTCGGAAAATTAATTGAACAATTAACATTGGCGAAGTAAGAAGGGAGAAGAGAAAAAAAAAGATGAGTGCCAAACTCATCATCATCGCCCAAGGCAAAGTGTATTCCTCCCTCGCTACCTCCCTCCCTCCCCCGGGTACTTGCTTTCGAAAACTCTTGTTCACTTTATTAGAAGCGTAGTAAATAGCGTGGCGGTGTAAATAATGCAGCCCAGGTCGGTTGAAACTGGCAGAAACAACAAGCAATAAACCGTTGAATGTAAATGGTGACCGGTGGTGATGAAATGAAATGATGCGATTTGAAAGAAAAATAGTTCCGTCTAAACGTGCGATCGCAGGTCTAAACGATGTCGGACTGGAACCCGACTCACGGTGGAAGAGTAATTTTTTGCCGCTGATGGCATTTCCAGTGGAACACAATTAAGCCACTCTACCGAACCGGCAGAGGCAGCGAGACAAAACAATTTCAAAACGAAATAAGAATGGCTGTGAGGAGATCAAACCAAACGAGCAAAGCGTGCGAAAAACAACTACCAAATGGAAGAAGCTACTCATTTACTCGGCATAATTGATCGTAAATTGACACCCGGAGTAACATGCTTATGTTCTTACGTTGGGCGAAATGGAACGCGGGTATTATCAAAGAAAGAATGTCCCGTTTTTTTTTAACAAACCGAACATACGGAGGAAGAGTAATGAGCAAAACGTACCGTGGTTCCTCGAGAGTGGACACTTTCGTTCGGTATTCCCTTCTTCTCTCTACTTGTGCGCTTCCCTTATCAACCTTCTTCCTATCCTTCCTGGGCCCAGGTTACTAAAGTACACGCACTTCAATACTTTGCCTACAGAACAAACGGATGGGCCTGGAAGAATATCGGAGTGGATGTTAGCGACATCTTGGGGCCATTTGTAGCTATCGTATTTTTGTAGCTTCGTGAAAATTTGACAACTTATTCAGTTATCAGTTACGACAACAACCAGGCAACTACTGTGGAGGTTTTGCTCAAACTGCTAAAGTCACTTTGGAGTTAATAACTGCGAACATTCTGAACATGAACAATGTTCATGAATAGTGTTCTAGCGATTTTGTAATATTCTGGTGTCGATGATTGAAGCTGGTATCGATGACGATGGAACGGATTGAAATCCTTATTTGATTTCAACTAGCTAATCGGCCCGGTTACAGGGCTATGCAACAGAATTCCGTAGTGTACGTAAAGTCAAATGTGTTTAAAAAGAGGTTTTCTTCCCAATTGGTGGTAGTTTTTAATTTTACTTTACTTAGTTTAATAAATTATCAAATTTTCCACCTCGGGCCACTTTGGTTCTCATAAAAATCTTTTTAGCAAAGCATATTCCAAGAGCTATTGTTGTTGTTTTAGGCTTTAACAGACGTTGTGCCTTAGCGACTTCGTTCTTTTCTCAGTCTGATATAGCCATTCGTCTGATCTGGACATCTAGCGTCGTGTTTTAGATATTTGGTCATTGTAATTGATTATTCCTAGCAATACGGCCTGGCCGTCCCTGAATAAAAAAAAAAATGCAATCTGATGCGCATCATGCGTCTGATTACTATGCATTCCTGCTTTTCGTAGGCACGGTACATAATATCGTCGAAAGTCGACGTGTTTCACTACCAGATTCCTCATTACCTAAGTTTTTTTCCTCAGAAACAGTCTATTTGAGTGATGCCCTTCCAGTAACAGGAACATACATGTTTAGATTTCATTCGGTGCCATTTTATGATATGTGCCTAGGAGTGTATTTGGTAACGGCGCCAGTCTTCATTCGACAGGACCGGTACAAATTTACATCCGGACCAATCCCTCGTTGCTATCGAACAACTATCCAGGTTACGGGTAAATAAAGTTAAAAAAGCCCAGAATTAGCAGGCCAAGATCTCTTGATGTTGTGATAAAAAAAAAATAATTCGCCTTACTAAAAATCTTCTCGTTCCGTAAAAACTCCAAACATGGACTGCAATCGCAAACCCGAAATATCCGGTGAAGTACACTGATAAATATGATGATGGAAGTCAATTCTCTTGACTGGTGTGATTTAAACTGACGATTGTTCCATATGATTCAATCGAACCTTTCATTCAAAAGATATTTCCGGAATTTTATGGCGATATTACGTATTTTGCATTTGATGACATTTTGACCATTGGGACAAATTCTGCGCCTCTAGACTTCTGGTTGCCAGGCTTGATGAATTTGTTTAAGAGTTGTTCATAAGTTCATAAGTTGCTGTATAACATGGTATTATTTTCCAAGCTGCTATCTTCGTGGATTCAATGACCATTTCTGGTCTTCCTTGATTTGTATTAATCAGGATATTGAGTCCAGTCTTCTTGGCACTTGGAATCGTTGTGGCTTAATGGTAGCGACGCCGGTTTTCACAGGAACTGACCGGGACCAAAATCCACACCAAGGACCAATCCCCCGTACCTAGGAAATGGCAGGCCCAGACCTCTTGAGGTTGTTGTGCCGATATAAGAAGAAAAAGTGAATGTTGCGTACTGGGGTACGGCTCGAATAGGATTTTGTATCAGTTTTGGATTTTGTATCGTTTACGAAAACAGTTAACACTGTATCACCGTCCAAAATTAAAATCGTTTTGAAAATCTTGTAAAGAATCCGACTGGAAATGCTAGAAAACGCGCGAATATCCAAGGACTAAAAACAACTAAAAACATTCTCAAATTGCGCGTCTGTGGACGTCGATACGTGTAAAAACCATTTGGTAAAACTATAGTATTCATGTAAAAATAAATTGTTGGCGAGAGTATCATTGAAGACGGTGTAAAAAAGGAGTTTAAAGAAGAGATGTGAAATCAAAAATGCTTCACACCAAAAAAATGATCCATGGATGTGGGAAATAATGTTACCATGGAAACGTTATGCGTCGCCTCCAACTTAAATTTCTATTGCGATTCTTTGTTGATTGTCATTGCTTACTGCTACTAAATATTGATAAATTGTAGTGGGAATTTACTGTCATTAGTCAACAATTATGCTTCTTAGTACAATGCACGATGCAGGATTTCAATTATCAGATGACTCTAGACATAATATTCATCTCGCTGATTTGCTCCAAAATAGAATGAAATCCCGCCAGTCGACCTATTCCTTCGGTAGTTTGAACAAATAGACTAGATTCGATTTAGCGTAGGCTTACTATGCTATTTGCATACGTGATGTTTCGTGGTATTGCTCTGCTAGGCGTATAAGCTGCCTTCACTAGTGTTCTTTGTTGAGGTTTACAACCTTTGTCTCATAGATCTGCATAGAGCCACAGCTCAAGCAAGGTTTAGTAGCAAGACTGTTAGTTTGCAAGAGTGGCGATCCGTATTAATTAGAGAGATTAGATGTTAATGCAACGTATCGGACGATTAAATTTAGCGAACCACTCCGCAATCCACACGCGGACAAAGCGCGAATCTTTGATTAAGCCTCTATTGCGAACTCTACGCAAAAGGTGTTATCGCATTTAGCGGCCATACTATTTTGATACAAGCCCTTTAATGCTTCAGCATAGTACGTTATTGTCGAGTACAAATCAGATATGCTAAGAGCGAAGAATGCAGAATGCCATGTAGTAAAGTAAAAATGTTATCAATAAGAGCTGAAGTAGTAGTATATCCATTGTTAATAAAACCCTTTAAATAAATAAATCATACAAATGTAAAGTTGCAGTATGTGTTGAGTATGTGTAAGTTAATCGTTACAATCGTTGTTTTTTTCATTGAATTTCATCCGAAGCTACACCTCATTATACAGCCTTCGATGAAATAATTGAAGCCCATTTGTCCGCTTTTTAAAACGTGACCAGCAGGAGCTTATAAAATGGGACGCAATGGATATCATCACATTTATTCCGGTAGTCAGAAAGCCTTTGAAACTCAAACAAAGGCGCATATCTCTGCAGCACTTTTTTCGCTATTCATCGCATATTTCGTACCACATATTTCACATAGTCAATTATATGTTCGCGGAACGGATAATAAACAAAACCAACAACTGTCTGTATACGTTCGACGGAGTTTTGCGACGAAAACATATAGTTAATTTAAAAACAAGTGTTGATGTTATGCTTTCAGCTGAACAAAAAAGTACCATTAATGTTGATTATTTGTATCGCAAATAGATCACTTTAGCAATTAAAACAATGTTATTCACTCCTCCTTCATGCAATTATATTAAAAAGTACGAATGAAAACGGACTGTTTCTCTAGTTGCGATCGTGAGCTAGAATTCTTTTCGACAGAAAGATTTATCAAAACGAAGCCATTTGACAGTAAGATTGATGATAAATCCTTGAGAATGCGCTGCGTACGGAACGATGGAAATAGCATACAGCATGTGAAGGAACAACAACGCGCACGAGGAGAGCGTAATAAAGGGATTGCGTTATAATCAAAAGCCACAGCCAGCCAGTAAACAAATAAAGCGCACATTATACGCACCCAAAAAAAAAAAATCATGCAAATCGACCACCGCACACACCGGCAGAGACCATTCGGAAATGGCAAATCACAAAATTGCTACGACATAAAAACGTACGCCTCACCCGTTGACCAGAACGTTTCGCGCGGAGGACGCGCATAATTCGCACGCAACGGTGTCCACGTTCGCACTTTACTTCACCACAGTGCGGTTATCTTGTGCTGGGCTGCTGCCTATTTGCAGAATGGAATTTTCCCATTCGGTAGCATTTTGCTTCAACATTTATGCCAGCAAACGTATGCTGCCGTTGTACCGGGCTGGAGAGAATGTGTGAGGTGAGCGGTACAATAATTGAGGCTTCTGCTACGGCGTACTTCTGCGTATTTCTTCCCCACAACATGCGAAGAGGGGCCAACAAAATATATTTTTTGACTGTCTTTGTTTGCACCATTACTGTCTTGCTTGTCACTCCGAATACGCGTATTTAAGTATCTTTTTCTGCGTTGGAGTTTGTTCAATCTTTATTTTTTTTATTAAAGCGCACTCACACCTAGTTGTACTCACATCCGAAATAAAATATCAAGTGTGAATGCGAGAATTTTCTACATCAACGGTGAAGTTTTATCAGGAGAATATCTATTTCTGCTGCCGTGCTCACCACAATAGAAAGGTTACCTCGAAACTCCTGCCTTTAGGATTAAGTCATTAGGTAGTTATGTTTATTGTTACAAACGCGTTTCAGAGTAGAGGTGAATACATCACCAGCGAATTTAGTTCCTATTACAATTCCACTGTCTTTACAACGCGTTCGAATTTGATCGCCCGGTTCTAATGATATTCTAGTCGAATTCTTTTAAGTTTTCCCCATTTAAGAGTCTGAATATAATTTAATCATTTCTTATGTCAACCGAGAAAGCCTGGAGAAGAATAAAATTCTGCTAGCAAATAATCTAAAAAGTTGAGTGGATTTTGACTTCTGCAAGTTCCAGTTTAAGTTGGAGATAAAGGCGTTAGTAGCTACTTTAATTCGAACACCCTGTAATCATTGCTTATTTACACTGTTTTATAAAACTTACCGTTTAATCGTTCGAAACTGTTAAAGCAAATGAAGTGCAACAGACGATACTAGTTTGCAGAATATGTGAACGGACGTAGCATACAACGCCGAATCCTCGATTCCAAATCAATCGGTGAACATGACACAACGGACATGGACAGAAGATGAACTCAACAACTCTGTAATGTGTAATGGTGGTATGGTGGTTCGTCCCTAGGTAAAGGGATATGTAATCTGCATTTTCCGCTGTTTTCACTCACGACAGTCGTGTTACTCGTGCCATATCACGATAAATGGTTTAATGGGAGAAAGACAAGCGTTTAACTTTCGCTACATCCATTCGTGAATTCCCGAAGATTACAAGCAAACGATTATTTCGAGCGTTCCATTTTAGCCCATTTCTAATTAAATAGATCCTTCTCGTTTGTACTTTACCCACCACATTTTCCCACCTGTTTCACGTGAACCAATTAAACGGCGATACTTTTCGGTTTTTTTTTTCTTGAAGTGCGGGTCATTTGCTCCGAATGTTTCGATCTGAAAGGAAGCTCAGGTTAGACAGGGTTACTTGCTCAAATTGATCAGCTTATGTTACGTGGAATGAAGTAGATTCTAATAAGTATTGAGTTATTACATTATTGTGTACAACATCATTTGTTCCCATTTGAATGCGTAAAAGTAATTCATAAACTTGTCACTATATCTGCACACAGATCCATTCTTTCCTCTCGAAAGAAATAGAATTGGAAGCGACAAAATGTTCTTTAATTTTGCACATTCTCGACACAACCATAGAATAAACCAGGTGTTGCACCAATCTTACTTATCCTTTAAAAAGTTTTGTTCAACTTAAATACTCTCAGCTAAGAACCTAATATTTGCACCGTGTCATATCACACAAACAACTTGTTGGGCGTCTGAAAAGGTACCGCTACCTTGTGATTTCAATATTCCTTTTTCCCATTTGAGTTCCCGTTTAACAAGCTGGCGCCCTTAGCACTGCACACACAATTCCGAACTCAGCGCTACCGGGATGGCACAAACCACAGCGCCAGATTGATTTCAATTTGAAATTAATTCAATACCGGACGGCACTCCATTAATTTCTTGAAATGGCATTTGTCTAGCAGCTGTCAAAGGTGAGCACAATTCGGGAAAATATTTGCTACTGCTACTGCTCAAGTATAGCAAAGAAGAGCACTGGGACCCATCCCACAATAAGCACAGCCAACGGATGGAAGTTGGTTCTGCCCATCCGTCCTGTCAAGAAACATATAAACCAATTGATGCTCAATAGAACTGTGGAGCTCCAGCTGTGCCATCGGGAGAAAACTGCCGGAAAATATGGGGGGGTGGTGGTGTAACTTATTGTATCCAGGCCGATTTTTGGTTATCCAGCCGACCCACACGGTGCAATTCGACCATTTTCGGCTAAAATTTCGGCTAAAAAGAAAGCGTTTAATTTTACTCATTGAAACAGTTTTAAGCGATTGTTTCTAAAATATTTTCAAAGCAAATAGTTTGACGACATTGCTTAGTATTGGTTAGTATACAAAACGTAATGGTTCAATTTCGAAGAAGCAATTTTCATTCATTCAACTCTCCTTCAACACCCTTCGTTGCCGAGACACATCTGGATTCCCAGCTCCATTCTACCGTCATCTCTAAACACGGCACAGCTGCTGCCCTAACCAGCCCATCAACACTTTGTCCCACCCTCGAGGAAGGAAAAATATCAACAAGAACCGGCAGAGAAGCTTTTCACGGATCGAGAGTGACGGCATCCTGCCCGGTCGAGGTTTGCTGACGAGATACATGTTTATGCTGCTGCGAAATGTTTATTGATTATTTGATCGACAGATGGTGTTCGGCACCATAACTGCACCTACCGATGAGGGACGCTTCCCACCAATTCGGTGCTGGTTGGTGGGGAAAGATCCTTTTCGTTTCCATTAGAGATTCACCCTGAGAAAACCGCATTATTCTCGTAGCCGTTATTGCAGACTGGTACACCAAATGGAAGCTCGTATCTTTCTGTTTTTTTATTTTGGTTTTTACTAGAGCCAGTTCCGGAAGAAAATTTTCCTGACGAAGAGTCGACCACAATGGTCAGCCTATTTGCAGTGCGATCCGAAACCGTTCGAAAACTGCTTCATTGTTCCCCTAGCTGGAACATGTTTTAATTCCGCCAATGTTAAGCTGTCCGTGCACACAATGAGAGGTTAATAATAAACAACAAAATTCGCCCAGTGTGTTGATGGGTTAAATTGATGAAACCATCATTATGAGCATCAAATCATTCAACAACCATCAGAATAATAAAGCCGTTACAGACCCATCCCACACTTCGTCGACGCCGGGTATATCTCCCCAAAACGAACACATGCCACATTACCGCCGCAAGAGATAATAGGAAGATAAAGCCGTAGCGGAGAGAGGATGTACCTTTCCGGACATCTTCGCAACAAATCAAAGAATCCTCCATCAATCTCTACTTTATTTTTTCGTTGTACCATTCACCTCCGATACCTAGGGTGTTCCTACTGTTCCATCCACAACGATTTCCCCACTGGATACAGTAGCTTTCTTTCCTCCGTTGGTTTTGCCTCGTCTTTTTTTTTTGAGTTATTGGTTCAGTTCGCTCCCCTGAAGAACAAAACAAAATATAGCAGTAATACCCACGGTATGGTTTTCACCATATCTTCCCCTTGTTAAAAGGTGGAAGACAAATTTGTTTGCTTTGATTTCCTGTTTCTTTTTTATTTGAAAAATGTTTTTGGGCAGTACCGACAGAGGTAAATAACAGGAGCTAAATATCAGGAATCAGGAGAAACTGTATTGAAATAATTTGTTCTAACTGTAGTAGTAGTAGAAGAATATATTTGATTGCATCATTAATTAGTACAGTGTACACATTATTTGATAATTTTGTAACGGGTTCGACCCTGTCTTTCCTCGTTATTTGTAACAAATCTTTGAGCTTGTCGTTGTTGATTTTAGTTACCTGTTCAGGCGTTGTGACGGGAGTTGTGCGGGGAAAAATTTGAATGTAAAAACCCGCATTAGGTTAAAAGAAACGTAAGGAAAAAATAATAATAAAGAAACAAAAATAAAGCCTAAGTCTAATCCTATTCATAGTTCTAATCTTAGCTAATCTTAACCTATTATTATTTATCGTTTTGCAACACATAAAGATCTATTTGGCTATTCTGTTTTGGAATCGGTACCATTTTTTAATAGTAATAAGGGATTTTCCGGAAAGGATATGGGGATGTGTGTAGGGGTGATTTTACTTTTTAATGTTATCTTAATTTATCAATTGGAATTCATTATATTCCTAACGTTGTAATTTAACATTAGTTTTGTTAGATATTGTTGAATGGTGTTTATATTACAGTCTTTGTGGATTAAATGCGTCCTATGCCATGGTGGGACATTTAGTATGGCTTTAAGGTACTTATTTTGACATATTTGAAGTTTCTTTATATGAGTTTTGGCACAATTCATCCAAACTGATAGTGTCAAAAGCTTTTTCTGAATCTAGTAGTACTAATCCTTTGGATTTTTTTAAATTTCTATTGGAAATTATGTCATTTTTGAGCCTGTTTAGTTGATGAGTTGTAGAGAGTCCAGGTTGGAATCCAAATTAAGAACTAGGAATTATGTTGTTTTCGTTTGTGTGCTTCCTTAACTTGTTAGCAATTATTTTTTCTAAAGTTTTTCCGAGGCAGCTAAGAGGACTTATAGGTCTGTAGTTGGCAGCTAGCCTACCATCCTTTTCTGGTTTTGCGATTGCAACCACTTTAGACATTTTCCACTTAATTGGGAAATATCCCAGTTTGAGACAACTATTGAAAATTACATTTATATAAACTATTACATTTTTCCGGAGATTTTTAATGGCTCTATTATTTATCTGATCTAGACCAGTAGATTTCTTTAGTTTAAGATTTTTGATAATGTTTACAATTTCTTTAGGTTTAATTAGTTCTCTGGGTCTAAGGTTTGGAATAGGATGATTGAGAAAGGTCTCAACTGTGCGATTTATTTTGTTTTCTTGCGTACTGGAGTTATCGATTGTTGTGAAGTGAGCTTGTTTGAAATGTGTTTTTAGAGATTCACATTTCTTGAGTGGGGTTAGCAAAATTTTTCCATTATCTTTTAACGCCTGAATTACTTTTGGTTGGTTTTTAATAATCCTCACAAATTTCCATAATCTGTCGGAATTGTTTGGGTTATTCATTGATTCCAGATTTTTCGACCACGCTTTATTACGAACTTGTGTAAGCCCTGCTTCAATTTCTTTTGTGAGTTGCATGTATGTACTTTTAAATGTGGAATTGTTTCGATGTCTTTGGAGTTTTTTCCTGTACATATTACGCTTTTTAATGAGACTAAGGATCGCATCCGGTACAACTATGTTATACTTTCCTGGAAGTCTTTTTGGTACCGCAAGATCATGTGCTTTGTTAATTTCCTTCGTAATTTTATCAAGCAAATTATCAATTTGTTCATGGTTGTTTATGTTACTAATATTGATTTCCATTGTGTTGATTGTGTTCTTCAGATGGTTTTTAAACATACCCCAATGGGCATTAGAATAATCGAATATTAGTCCTTTGGGTTTAAGAGTAGGTGAAAGATTTTAAATATTAAATCTGACTGGTAAGTGGTCTGAAGTAAAATCAATCGACGTTATGGGATCTGATATACTTTGTTGATTATTGGTAACTATTATGTCTATTGTTGATGGATTGTTCTTGGAGTTTACAGGAAAATATGTTGGTGTATCTGGGTGATATATAGAAAATTGTCCTTTTTGCAACTCATCAAAGAGGATTTTTCCAGCTTGGTTTGAAGATACACAATTCCACATCCTGTGTCGTGCATTTAGATCTCCACAAATAAAGAAGCTATTTTTAGTATTTGTAAGAACTTGGATGTCACTTTTGAACTTTACCGTGTCGGTATTAGCGCCAGGGTGGTATACACCAATAATGGTTATGGGACAATTGTGTTCTAACTGTTCGGATGAACAAATAAATCGACACTGAACGATCAGAAAGCTGACTATATTCACGTGCTATTGCACGCTGCGAAATTGCTAATGTAAGTAGAAGTCGAGCGATCGAGAGTAGAACGCATGGTACGAACCTATATCAGCTATGATCCGTAGCTTTTACTGGTTTACCTACGAATAGACTTCAATACACCAACTTTGAACTTCTGCAAAACTCTGCGGTCCTATTAGCAATAAAGTCCTCACATTGACTTGTCTGAAGAGTTACATATGCTATTTCCAAACAAACAAATACATACATAAAAAAGAAATAAAAATATAAATCAAGCTGTGGCAGTGATCTTCAGAAAGATTAAAAACGATTTGTATAGCTAAGGTCAGTTTTATTTGGTCCTAAACCTGAAACACTTTTTAAAAATTTCCTTCACTTCGGAATCTAGATCGCTACTTATTAACGTGTTGCAATCGTTCGCGTGTCGTCCCTTAAAGTATGCCTCCTTATTTGGGTTTTTCGGCTTCACGCGTTCTGATTCGTTCGAATCCTTTACCGACGAGCGCTGACCGTTGACCCTTTATTTTTGCCGAACCGTTTTTCGGTGCGGTAATCTCCGCCACTGTCATCCTATCTCTGTTTAATTAATAAAAAGATAAAAATATAACTAAATTAATTAATTTAATTTATATTTTTAGTTTTCTTTAATTTCCTTATTTTATTTTTTTTAATTTTATTTTTTTTTGTTTCATTTTTTTTATGTTTTCTTCAGGCAAATCTTGACGAGCAACAACAGGCTTATTTTCAATGGTACATCGAGCAACCACACAACAAACTGTGAAGAATTTTCGAGATACATATTCAACGTGTAAATATCCACATCTACGCCACGACACCTCTCCTGGGAAAACTCGGGAAAATGTAACGCACTCCGGGCGTCAGGGCGTGGTCGGATCGCATTTGCTAGCACAGGCAGCAGTATTTCATTCTCTGACCCATTCCAAATTGGTACCGGATACGCTAGATTGTGCAGGGAGCAGCCGACGCACAAGTCGAGGACTCAAAAAAAAGGTAAAAGCTAAAAATTGGCTCGACAAGTAAAACTCCCTCGACTTCATTCATTCGACATTTCCGGCCACAAATCTTAGCAAAAACCCCGGTACGTGGCAATCGATACCGATGATCTCTCCGCCTGCTTGTCCCGTCTTTATTACAGGTATAAAGCGAGCTGGGACTACTTTCCGTAGTTCGTGCTAAGATTTCAGGTCAAAATGGGCCACCCATTTCTTGTGTGTAACTGAGCCTGAGAACCGGAACCGGAAAGAAGTCGCCCGCCACTGCCAGTGAGAAGACATTGTTGCCAGTCACCAGGCTAACTAATCACGCAACAGTGTACGTGCAGTAATCGTTTCAATATCCGCCGGCAATTTGCTCCATTACCCAGACACGCATCTATAATATCATCGCAGCCTGGCATACAACCCAGGCACATCTACCGGGCACGCTCCTGCACCTGTGTACGCGCAGATAATAACAGGCGGAAGTAGCCTACGACTCCGGTTTGCGGGTGGAAAGGGAGGCTTTATGGCGCTTCCCGGCACGGGGGCCCTTTTCAATGGTTAGAACTCGCCCGCAATGCGAACGGTAGTCATTCCGCTAACGTTGGTATCGATGTTCAAAGGTTGTAGACGGTGCAGAAGGAGCTGGTAAACCTGGTGCAGTGCAAGCAGGCATCGCTAGATGAAAAATCGTACAAGACGTGTAGCGCTAGGGAAACAGCTGAAAGAAAATTTCACAGCTTCACGAAAGGCAGCGAGTGGTTGTTAAAGAAACGATACACTGATGCCTGTCGGTTGAGTGGTGGAGAATCACAAATTAGAGCGAAATTTCCGTTTTACACGATCCAAATGGAAACTTTTTGCCGGGAGTGAGAGAGAGAAAATGGTAGACAGTATCACAAGTCCTACCGCTACCTTTTACGACGATGCTTCACGTAGAGGGTTCTTTCGATCGGGCTGAAAATGAAGAACCACAAGAACAGAACAATCGATCGTGCAGGGAAAGATAGTGGATGAGCGATGGGTAAAAAATGATACGTTTTACTAGCTCACGTTTAAAATGGAGGGTTTATGGTAACGAAACGAGACCAAATCCGCGAACATGGTCCGCGTAATGGAGTTCCGAAATAAAACTTTACAATAAATAAAAGAAATAAATAAAGTTTCTACTCCCGTGACGCATGGAATTTTCATTAAATGTATTTAAATAAATAGTAATCTTTTATGCCAGAATGTATTCATGAATAAATTAATCAAAAACTATGTTAAAACACTTTGTTTTTCCTATGTTCGTTATGTTATAACACTGTTTATTCTATAACTATGCTCAAAAAGGTTTGAAAATTAATAAAATCTTACCTCCACGTGTGTTCTTCGCTCCTTTTACTTTTTCGATTTTCGGAATAAAATTTCCGTCCGCTCGAAGTGCCCGATCACGGCTGGTAAACAACAGAAATTTCCATGAAATTATTTAAATAAACAGTAATCGTTTGTGCTGGAATGTATTAATGATTAATTTAATGAAAAACTAAATAAAAAATATGTTTCAACACTGTTTTTTTTCCATTTAAGATATATTTAGACATATTAGTAACATTTCTTAAATTGACACAATTTTGACATGGCACTATGGGCTATGGGTGACCGCGGCCCCACCCCCACCCGCGTGTGCGACTTTTGAATATATGCAAGAACTACCCGGGGGGATGATTCAAAGTGAGTTCAGGGGCCCCTTCTTGCTGCGCTTTTTGCTTTACCTTATTTCAAAGGCCTCCTCCGCCCTTCATCGTTTTTTTTACATTAGAGGCCTCAGCTATAATTTCACACTGGGCCTCCAATGGGGATTGATCCTCCACTGAATGCATGATGTTAGTATACACCTAAATTGGTAACAAAGCAAGCATAATATTTTTGCGTACAAATTGCGCGTTTATAGACGAGATTTTCACATCACAAATTTGTGTTATTGTATAACTGTCTGTGTAACAGTTTAAAATCACGCATTGAAGATTACTATACCATCTTGTAAAACCTTATTTCCAATAACGCAAACAGCACTGCTATATCCCTCGTTAATTCTCTACCAACTTTCATACATCGGCAATAGAATTTATAATGAGCGCTCGTGCATAGTTATCCCAATTTCTTTTTTGAAAACATCCCCTTACACGCACCAACCATCCACTGCATAAATGATCGGCCGTGGTTTAAAGGTTGTCCTATGAGACCTGGGCAATTATATACACACACGCACACACACACACACATCTGGTGCCGGAACCAACCAAACACAGCCGATTGAGGTGGAAAATCTTGCCCTAGTGTGCACCCACTATGTTTCTTTTTGTTTAAGTTTCTAACACACAGGCACAGACAAAGGAACTCCTGCTCCTGGGGAGTCACCCTCGCGGGTGACGTTAACAAACAAAGCCCGTATGACTTGTGGCACGCGGGCAAAAGCTTCATTACAACCGCGGCAAAGTGCTGCCGCACGAGTTTTAGTGCGAAGTTTTTGTTATCGCACCACTTACCGCTAATATTCTCGCCCGTACCCAATTGCCTGGTGCTCCTACGGGGCGTACGGTACACGCATTATACACTATCCGTGCTTTCTTGCGAATTTACCCAAAGCGCAGCATCACAATTGGAGGGTCGAATACCAGCCAAGCCGAAAAACTAGCTACAAAACTTCCGGAAGCAACTTCCGGCCTGACGGTTGACTCTTGAAGGTAAACTTGTGCACGTGTACGCTCGCTCGGTCGGTGCAGGGGGGATCGGTTCACCTGGTCTTACCTACCGAACGGTGCACGACACCACCACCGATGGTGGCGGTGTGTCAATGCCGCACACCGTTGACTTAATGTAAGCAATCAAAGTTTGCTACGCCCTCCGTTCGGCTCTTGCGGGCTGCGGGCTCTTGTTCGCACAGCGCAGCTGTCTGCCGCAGTGCAACGAGATTCTTCAGCGACAGCGACTGTATTTATGATACTTGCTTCCGAATTCTACACCGCGTTTTGCCGTGCCAGGGTAAGACAACACACACCGGCATCCATAGTACCCCGGAACTCCAAGGCTTGCGACTTTTGATGGTTGTGGAAACATCTCAACTCGTGAAGGTTGTAATCAGAGTAGGATATCAGTTCTCCTTTTAATTCTCCGATCGGTGCAAAGCGTTTCTTCGCATGTCGCATAGGACATAAAACATAACAGGATACAAATCAATTCATCTTCTATTGCGACCCTCTCGATCAAGTATTGTAAACCAGAACGAGCCAATAAGGTGACAATGCTACCAGCTGGATGCACCCAGATGCAGCTGCCCGTTTAAAGTAAGTCATATGAAATGATTACAGTGCAGGAAGATTTGTACTACGCAAACTTGAAAGCGGTACCGTACATCGGTGCCCGGGTGTGTTAGTGCCCGGACGCTTCAAAAATTAATGCTCGCCACATGCGCCTGCACCCTCCCCAAATGTTTACAATACAGACAGCACATCTGCCGAGGCACATGTTGACAATCATGCAAGCGAGCAAGGCTACAATAGAGTGTCCCAAAGCTAGTGCCATAAATGGAGCACGTCCACCTCCGACGACCTTTCGCATCGGTAGAGCGTCGTACGACAAGACTTTAACGCTTGCTGACTTTGCCATGGGCCACTCACTGCACCAGTGGCCCTGACGTGCGGTGAGGCCCTGCTGCATTCTCGACTGCACCGAATGGAGCACTGTGTATACGTGTATGTGTGTGTATGTGTGTGTGTGTGTGTGTGTGTGTGTGTGTGTGTGTGTGTGTGTGTGTGTGTGTGTGAAGAAATAATATTTTTTCTATGCAAATCATTCTGCCTCCCAAAACCGGCACGAGGGGTTTTCCAGGGACGATAACAATGTGTCCGAGCACTGTTGCATGCGAGTAACGAGCGAGTACCGGCAATCAGAAGGAATGACTAATGCCGGGCCGGGCTGCTCCAAAACAATCCTTTACCCGAGCAAATTGCAATTCCGCAAAGTTCCGGCGAAGAGCGAATGTTTACACTACGGTCCCGGCTCGATCGATCGAACACTCACTCGCACGGTGCGGTGACTTTTCGTACCATGCCAGAATATTTTGCGCTTCCGGCACTGGCATGGTAGAAAGTTTGCCAACTGGACCTAGTGCGGGCCCAGATGACCCGATCCATGATTGCAGTTTTGTTTGTTATTTGAAAATAAATTTCCCATGCAGTTTCGGGGTCGTCTTGAAGGAGTGTTCCTGCACCGTTTCCTGGGACGCGTTTGTCTCGGTCTTTGCACCTTTAATGCTCTCTATTTTTCCAATAATGGAGAAGACAGTTAGCCGTGTTTAGATAAGAACTGCAGATTGCTGCAGAGATGGAACGATCGTAGCCGGAGATTTTAGTCCGACCGGAGATTTTAGATCCTTATACGCGCTCTCACACCTACTTAGCTTCTTGAAAGCATCAGTTCAAAGTGGAATGATGCAGTGTCAGTGGCTCACATGCATCGTTTGTTCACTTACGTCAGCTTAGGCACATAGTCACCCAGTCTAAAGTTTGTCATATGGTATTTTGTTCCTCAAACGACACTTTTATACTTTGCCTTGACGTGCTTTTGGGAGTTCGACGTTTCTTGCTAATTGAGAAATATTTTTGTAATAATCGGATTATTATTATTATAATCCATTGACTGTCTTGGTAATCATTGTTTTCATTCCCATGTTTGGTTGCCTTAACTTTGAGGTGATCGCATTGCTGATTTAACGCGTTTTGGTGCCCAGCGCGAATCACTGAAGTTTACAGCCTTGGTGAGAGATCCATAGAGGAGGCTGTCCTATTAGTTCTCTATTGAAAATGCAAACGAGATTGTTCCGTCCGGGGGATGTCCTACGTTATGTTTTTTGTGAAGGTTTTTGTCGTAATTTATCTTTCACGATATTCTGGGCTCTGAAAAGAGCCGATGGGGTTTACAAATGGGGTTCACAAATGGGGTTGTCTTGTCTGCAGAACAAGATGTGTAAGAACAACAAACTATTGAGCCACAAAGTTAGACTCGTTTTCGTACAGTTCCACTGTTCTACTGTTGAACTGTTGAACGGTTGCACTGTTGAGTCACAAAGTTAGACTCCTTATATATCCTCGATGAGGATCTCAATTTTATTTTCACGTGTTTTGGGGTTCTCACTGGAGCTCTCACTGTGCACTTCCACTATCACGTTCGCTCCTGACCCAATTAACATTCTCACGTCAGACGTTTGCCCAAACGTCTGACTAATCGGGATCGAACAGAGATTGTTATTTTAAATGCACAAGAGCGTCACCCACATTTGGGTGACGCGGTGCCGATCGCGTTAAACTTCCCTTTCGGATATAGCTACAATTTTACAAATTATTTTATGTTACTCTATTTGTTACCCTTGTTGGGATGAGCATAAAATGGTTAACTTTGAACTATCCAGGTTTCAGAAAATCAGGATAACATTTTCCATTACTTCAAACCTAGTATCCAATTTTGTAACGATTTAAAATATCTTTCTATATTCTGTAGTTCGCTCTCTGATAAGATCAAAGTGTTGGAAATGGTACTCTCTTTTATAAAAGCAAAACATAAAATACACCTAACCGTTAAAAATGCATCTAAAAGTGAAGGAAAACACCCCAATCATCAATGAAAGGATGACGGCTTTAATACATCCAAATAAGCGGAAGGATGAAAAAAAAAAAGCGGTGAACAAAACATGCCCGTCCATCGGTCCAAATTTGCCAACCAACCAAAGTCAGTGGTGCCATCCTGTGCCACCACCAGTGATATCGAGAGGGGGGAAAAAAAGGGCACAAAGATCTGTCATAAATTATTTATAAAAGCATCGTATTGCGACCCACAGGGCAGCAGTGCCGGTGATGTTCGGCAGGAGCGCGGAGATACGGGAACCGTCCGGACACAGCGCAGAATGAATGAGTGCTGTCAGCCCGTTTTGCCACTGGCGAACGGAACACGTGTCAAATCGAATCAGTAGCACTTGGGAAGTCCCTTGGGAAGGATACAACCATGTGCGGGAGGAGGGAGTGTTAGATGCCGAGCGCTATTATAACTGCTTGCTATTTTGCTGCAGCTGCAGCAGCATTCTGGAAAGGATTACCAAATTTAGTGTTTGGGGCAATTGCACGGTCGCACTGATAGTTGATTTATGTTGGTAATGTGTTGGGCAGCGTTAGTGCGGGAAATCGTTAATTAAACCGTTTCTTGAGGTGTTTTACGTTGATACGTGTCTGTTTGTTGGCCGAACGACCTGCTAAGCAGTTGATTGCTGCACTTCATTTTACGCGAGAAATTAAATAGTTTCAGGTTTAGTAGCGGTCGTGCAATGCGAAGAAGTGGCCACCTTGGTCGGTAATCTGACGCGGTCGTATAATTTTGTTACGAATTTAGAAATGTTCGAAGATATTTTTTTTATATAAATTATATATTAGTACATTAGTTAACAACAGTTCTTAGCTGATAATTTCCATGTTTAAAAAATAATTATTCCAGCAGAAAAATCCGCATCAAGAGGCAATTTATTATCAACTCTACGACTCCCCAATAAAACACATCAATCAATCTTCGCTGAAATCTTTTTCCTAAAACTTTCCCACTTTCTGTTTCACTTACAGCAACCTTACTGTTTCTGTCTGTTTTTGTTCGTAATAATTCGCATGATTTAGTGAGAAGTTTTATATTGATTGGTTTGCGTCACGATGAAAGTGTCTGCTGGATGCGTTCAATTGTAAGTACTTGATTATTTGGTATGATTTAATTTTCCGTGCCTCCAAGTACGTACTCGGGCTTTGTGAGCTTCACTTCTGCGTCATTTCGCCCACCACTTTCGCGTACAATCTGCGACTGGTGCTTTCCATTCGGCCGGGCAGATACGTTTTCGGAAGGATATAATCCGAATCTTGTTTCCCCCAAGCATATGCTACATCGCGGGGGGTAAAACATCCCTTCATCTTCGATCTCAACGGCGACCCATCGATATATTTGCATCTTCCCGACACCGTATCGGTTACCGTTATCCTTCCGCTGAGGGTTTCAGTGCTGGAAGGATGACATCAACTACTTCCCAGCAAACCTTCCCTGCGGAAACCAGAAACATTGACAAATCGTTACCCTTATACGATGTCGCGGAAAACGAGAAAGCATAAGCAAACGAACAAATAAAAGGAAGAAAAGCACACGTTGTCAGTTCAAACTCATCGGAAAAATGGTGAACGCAAGGTTGATGGAGAAAAAAAGGAAACAGATAACGGAAATGGCTGTGCACACACACACATACACACATACACGCAACACAATGCCTTCTCTTCATCTTCAGCAAAGCCGCCCTTTTTCTTCCATTTTTCATTTGGGCCTCGCCATAATAAAAAAAAAGAAAACCTCTCAAGATCGCAATGGAACTTTCCCCTATAACAGCACACGCTGTTCCAAAACGCACACCCGAGCCGATGGGATGGAAGAATCAGGAACAGAAAGGATCACAAGACGAACACGCGTACTGTTTTGTTCCCCAACACCACCCCCAACAACTCTCCCCCACTCCATCTCGTTCCACAGCCACCACCCCCCCCCTCCCCGCCACCCCTCCCAAAACCACCCCATCAAAATGTTTACCGAAGCTCGTGTAGTGTGTGCTTGCATTTTCCCTTTCGTACATGTGTCCACAAGCGATGTATCGATACGTGAGCAGCTCATACCACTATAAAGTTTGCTTTTATCTTTGCCTTTCCTTCTTACACGTTTGCGCCCTCGTGCGCTTGTAAGGCAAGCTACATTATAAGCAATCTACAACAAATTTTTGCTTCGGCGTAAGCCACGCGATTGCCTTCCTAGCGAACGTGCGTTTCTTCTGCTGCTGGCCGAACGTCGTGGTTATCTGCTTCCCCATCGTCTGGTGAGCGCTGCTTCATCGTCTATCCGCACCAACCCTCGGAGCTCTCGTGGGGTGGGTTTTTTTTTTATTATTGTAGCCCGCAAAATCATCGAAGCATGATAGCACTTTCGGCAATACTTTTAAAAAGATTATCGTATATTTTGCGTGGTTTATCATGCCGAATCAGCTGCAGCGTGAGGGGATTTTGATGATGTTTGTTTAGATATGTACGTCAGTAGGATCTCGATGCCTCTGCTGCTGCTGGAGTTTCCTCTTTGATTTTCTGCATACTCGTCCCTCCCCCACCCCCGTACCATGCGCGATAACCTTTTCGATAAACTTTCCTGTTTTCTTGCCCTGCTTTGTCACTGCATGCGAGATTTTTTGGTGTCGGTCCCCCGGTCCACTTCGGTTTCGGCGCGTACCCCCGGCACGTGCTGGCTGTGGAAACATTTAGCTAGCAGACTCGGATGATAGCAGAGATACCCCGTGCATAAATAGTGTGCGAAAAAGCCAGCAGTGTGTGTATGTGTGTGTGTGTGTAAATTGAGAAGAGGGTGGGCGGGGGGGGGGACAGATGGGAGAAGGGAAGGGTAGGAGGGGTACACACGGAGGGCAGCAATTGGATTGGGATCAAATCGTCCAAATGTCATTGCAAATGAATGCTGATTTGCGGACGATTCGACCCCTTTTATAGGGCTTTAGCTGTCGGAGTCTGCAGGGAAGGATCTCTGGCACATGGCAGGAATATCACAATAAAAAAAAACACAAAAAAACAGGGAGGGCAATTTGGAAAAGATGAGCAAACGCGTCTTTTGTTTATTTTATTCTTGCCCGCTTGCTTTACTCGGTCGTCTAACCAGCCGAGTTATTTGATTGGAGGTTTACACCAAAGCAATGCATTGCTAGAATTGCTGCTCATTCATATACTTCCAAGCGCTGCAGACACAATGCGCAGCGTTGACCATAAAGCAATTTCTCATAATATGGCGCCCTGTTGGTGTAATCTTTAGGAAACGATACACGACGCAATGAAGGTTTGTTGCCCAACAGGAATCTCTGTCTATGCTAAGTATGCCATTGATGTTATGCCAAAAAATTGAATGGAAAACGTTAGATTAGCTCACTTGTTCGTGATGCACAGAAGGAACTCACACCAATGGCAATTAATTTATGCATCCCAAAGCGAGATCAGTAATAGCCGAACAACAGCAATATGGAGCACATGCCGAAACGTTCTTCCACTACCCCTCTAATGTGTTTTGGATCATCTGTCGTTTGGAAACAGGGTCTCAGGGACGCCAAGTGCCAAGCCCTACCGATGTGATTATTATGGAACTCTTCGAAACAAGGGTTTGGAGATCCACTACTGCCTTGGCCTGATTCATAGCTCGATGAAAGATCATACAAAGTTCCGACTCTCTCTCTCTCTCTCTCTCTTTCTCTCTCTCTCTCTCTCTCTCTCGCTCTTTGTCCCTCTCTTTCTTCGACTACTTTCAAGACAAATCCGGAGTACCTCAAACCAGCGTACTTTAACTGTCTTTATTCTATTTTTATCAACGCATTTGTTAATGTTTTCTCTCCTGATGGACATTTCCACTGTACGCTGAGGACATGAAAACTTACTCTCCTGCGTCCACACCAGCTGAATATTTTTACCTGCAACACATTTTGTGCAAAAGGCCATCATACTTTAAATTAAATAAAAAAAAACTTATCACCTCTTATATGTGGTGATGCTGTCGAGTTTTCGGTCGAGTTTTATATCTTTAATTAGAATGTTATTGCGTTTAATCACTCGTCTGGTGGGATGTTCCTGTGGGATTAGGGCTCATTCAATTATTACGTAACGCTGATATGGGGGAAGGGGTCAGTACCAGCGTTACGATTTGTTACATAGGGGGGAGGGGGGGGGGTTACTTTTTGTTACGTAACATACAATAAGATTATACTTAGATTCCCACTTCATAGTCTATGTATGAAAAATTAACTTATTTTAGGGATTTTTATACAAATTCCATATTACCTATCTACTTGTCCATTATTTAAAGGTCAAGTTTCTTGGTATCTTTGGATACCCACTCATTGATGACTTCTGATGTCCACTCAGATGGTGATTTTGGAATCCTGTGTGTTGTAGTGGATCCAGTTTGCATCCACTGTCACATAGCAAGCATCGTCGACTCTTAAAACTTACATTGAACTTGAAGAGCTCTAAACAGGCTCAGAATGATGCATCCAAGTTATGCACTATCGTAAAGAGCTTCATACATCAGTTAATTATTCGATATAATTTAGTGCTCGGAAGCTTATTCACGACACAATGAATAACTTTTGCCCACTAGAACGCGCAACATCGTGATCGGTGCTTGTATGGCAGTATTTGCTTACCATGCTTACCAATTCAATTTAACCTTTTTTTCTAACCAAATGCAGTTTTTCAATTGACATTCTAAATTAATGATGTTCAACTGGGTGTTAAATGTTAAATGACAATGGGTTTGAGTTTTGAGTTTTTCGGCGCTTCGTGGTCTTGGCCTGCTGGAAGGGTCCTCTAAACCACCTGCGGACGAGCGCCTTCGTCAACCAATCCATAACCCCGATCTGGTGGACCCATCAAAGGCATCCCTCTAACTTAATTTGGGCCTACCAAGCCTCCTCTGTCCATGAGGACGACCTAAACGGCTTTTTGGACAGGGTCGTCCGGTGTCATTCTCATGACGTGACCAGCCCACCGGGGCCCAGTGGTCTAATCCGCTGTGCGACCTTATGTTCGCCGTACAACTCATAGAGCTCATCATTGCAGCGGCTCCATTATCCTTCCACACATACGGAGCCAAAAAACCTACTTTGCATCTTCCTCTCGAACGCGGCTAAGAGGGTTTCGTCAGTTTTGGACAAAGACCATGCCTCACAGGCGTTTGTAAGTACTAGAGCTTTATAAGTTCTATATACTCCTGGCTGCGTTCAACTGAAAATTATTCAATAAATCTACTTTACCAACAAATGTATTTATGCTTTCACCATTTTTTAGATTCTTTAAATCTGTGTTTCATGAAAAAAAGTTAGTCAAAAAGTAAATGAATAATAAGAATGAACAGAAGACAACTAGGCAAAAGAAAGGTTGCTAGATAAATAAGAAATAAATTATACTGATAAATAATTTACGTACGAATTCTTTTTCTTAATAGATTACATCGATTCGCCATGATACTATGTAATGTAAACTGTAATGCAAACTCTCAAACCAGCTTCTTAAACTTTTTAAATGGATGATTAGCGAATGAATCCTTCGTTTGGGATTTGTGGTGTTGAAAATTATCCAGAACTTATCCAACCTTGGTTTAGTTAACTTGGTGCATGCCAATAATACCAATTCTATTGATGAAAAATACGGACAGTCTGAACAAACATGGTTAATGAAGTATCGTATGCACAATCGTAGTTGTATACATTGAAGTAGGTTCTAAAACCGCTTCAAAATATAAGCAACGATCAAGCAAGTCAACCTGGCGTGAGTAGTAAATTTAATAGGCTGTATGTTTGTTTATTTTTGCGTTAGTCGAAACACGATGGAATTACATGGATTACTTAAGAAAATTTCATTTTTTTTTTCAAACAAGGTGGGGGGGTGTCAACGAAATGTTACGTAATTAATGAAGGGGGGTTGCGTCCAGTATTACGTTTTGTTACAAATGGGAGGGTTAGGGGGTCGAAAATTGACAATTTTTGCGTTACGTAATAATTGAATGAGCCCTTACTTAGAATTCCTGCCTTAGTGAATAATCTTCCAACTTTGTTCCCTCGGTTTAGCTTCCATTTGTAAATGTGGAAAACCTTTGAGGTAAGTTAAAAAGCTATGACAATATTAAATAATTGATACTTAATAGTAAAGTATTATTTAATTAAATAAAACTATTAATTTAATTTATATATTAACAGGCTGACAGCTGTTTTACGAACATGTGCATATCTTCAGGCGTGCCAATGCGTTATTTACACTTTCACATCCAAATGAACATGAATTAAAAACATATTATCACTGTCATCCAGTGGACCGTACCACGGACATACCACCAGTTTCAATCTCACTCAATCAGCTCCTACTTCACTTGCTTTGTGTAGCGGTAATCCACAGTTAATCCTTGCCTTTTATCCTGCAGACAAAAGGTAACCTTTGTTCTGGTGGCTGACTTTTTGCAAGGAATTTTCCCCTTCCCCCCCCCCCCCTTTCTGCCCTCCTCCCCGTTACATGTGCGTAAAGCTTGCGGACAGTCGAACCACTGTGTATGTGTGTGCGTGTGTGTTGGGGTGTGTGGGGAGGGCAAGGGTGTTTTTCTGTTGCTCCACATTTTACAACATTACGTTTCATTGCCACGGAGAGCCACGGAATTTAGGAACCATTGGAAAAGTTTCTCATTTGCAGGCGAATGAAATGAAACCCTGCTGTTTGCCGTATCCGTCTACATTAGTGAGGTGTGTGTGTGGAAAATGAGGTCCGAGCGAAAGTGAAAGCGAACTTCGAGCAATCTAACGTGCAATCCGTGATGCGAAATTCCGTATCGTGCCTGAACTTCGGGGCCACGGTGCGTGTGAGTGTATTTCTTTTCTGCCGCTACTTCTTCTTCTTCTTCTTCTTCTTCTTCTTCTTGTTCCGCTCCCTGATAATGCACGGGATAGCGCCGTTTTTCAGGAATTCCAGCCCCGGATACTCGTAAATTTCGCTCCGGTCCACCATTGCGCCGTACGGATCCACATTTCGGTATGCTCATTGGTATTCATGAGCTGTGTCAGTTTAATTAATAAAACATGGTTGATTAAGTGAATTGAAATCCCTTTTTTACACGCCCCCGCAACGTCGCCGCCCGGCCCTTACAGTGGTGTGGAGTTGTACGGGTTGATGTATGAAACTAAGATGTACTCTGTGGAAACCCTTCATTAATTCTAGATCACATTTTTTCTCTCTCTGCGTATAGTTATCATGTGTTAGGGTGTTTAGAAAAATGATGTAATTCAAACTTATGCACGGTTTTTTTCAGCTTGATGGCAAGAAAGATACCAAGTTTGCGAGATTACTTTAAGCCCTATGCCTTGCAGTGGGAGACGTGAAATAATGAAATATTTCCCCTAACAAGCTATAGTTGGGTTGAGATGCGATGACTCCCGGTTGGAGCAAGTATATTTTTATTGGAAAAAAAACAAAACAAATCCTGGAAACAATATTGCGTTTTAAAAGTTACGTCCACTTCAGCGCTCAAAGTCAAAGCACAACACTTTCATCAATTTCAATCAGTTTTATGTAATGGGAATCTAATCAAATGAATGTACCGAGCGCTTAGCCGACGGTGCCTCGATGGGAAGTAAAAAGCAAATGAGTCACGAAAGGTAGGTCGGCATCACACCGCCCCGGCGGCGTCTACTGCTCCAATCCCGGGCACGTTGACCAGGAACATCCATGCTAGCAATGCAACACGTCCGCACCGGGCCGGTTGATTCATCGTTGCCGTGGCATATGTGGGCAAACCTTTCTACCAAACGTTACCTCCCGTTTTCTCGAATCAACTTTAGCTAAGTGTAATCAAAGCGTGTCCAACTAATGCTGATCCCCGCCTCGCCGGTAGCCGGTATCGGATGAAGTGATGCTGATATATCTATCTCGTGCAATAATAAATGCTGAAACTGTAATAATTTGTACGTGCTTCACATGCGAGATCAAAAAACGGTGGGATATTGCAGTGGAGAAATGCGAGCGAGCGGTAACGAATCTATCGCAACGCTCCGACTCATATGCTACCGGAAGCCGTTTGGACCAACGGTACGGCAAAAGCGATGATCCACTGATTCGGTCGATGCGTTGCGGATAGGGAATCTTGCAGTCCGAATCACCGGCAATCCAGAACACAAGCTGTGCCAGTCCCCGGGCTGCCGGTACGTACCGCTTTCCGTACGGGTGATTTGACTTACCAACACGATGACGCGCGGACTGCAAAAAGGGAAAGTTACGGGGGCGCTTAAAGGTGATGCCTTCTGCAGGAACGCTTTTTACCGATGTGTAAGTTTGAAAACGATTTCGGGAATGCTCCTCGAGCAGCTACTTTGGTAATCCGGGGCCGGTAGCCTTGGTAGGAGTGCGACGAGTAATGAAGATACTTCGGCACGAAAGGATATAATATGCTTACGCAAGCAGAAAGTCGTAACCGGTCGGTCCTGTAAACGCCACGACGTAATAAATCACGCAAGTTAAGCGTCCAAATAAATGAATTATGGCCATCGCTTACCAAACTGCAGTGCCGCGATGCATCTAACGCCTGCAAAAAGCCTATGGGGCGCGAGGTATTTCGTGTTCCTTTTTGTGAGTGCTTGGTAATTGCTCGGTAAACTGTAGCTAAAATTCAATAATGTCTCGAATTGCGCTTCAGAGTTTCTCCTTCCCAGCGTAACCCTTTCGCTCGACGTCTCCATAAATGTATTTTATTTTGTCTAGAACCTGTATACTGCCTCAAACTGTTCGTGATATCCAATGCAGTGGTAGTGGTATCTTAAGAAATATTACGTACAGGCACCTTTCAGTAGAATTGAGCTTTTTTTTTCCTTCTTCATTCTTCATCAAGAATTTCCGTGCGGCTTATATTTAACATTTTTTCAGCTGGTCAGACGTTACGGAAGGAAACTCGCACCCTTCATATTGGGTACCGTCTATCTTCATCTCGGGCCCGGATCGTCTCGCGAAATGGAAGTAATCTAAAGACGGCTAGGACGTGCTGACGTACCGAAGACTGACTTGAGAGACGATTTCGGCTTCATCACTTTGTCGCCATGCCGGGGCAGCTTCTTCATGTCGCTGTCTGGAATTCCACTCCACTGTGCAACGCCATGCCGTTCGCCATGCGCCACGGAAAAGGACACGGATTATTTGACTGTGTGTGCCCCAAAGACTTGCCGTTTCGAAAGGGGGAACATTGTTCAGCATTACCGCGCTCTCCAATGTTGGACGAAAAAATTAAATTTAATATTTTCATGTTATTCTGCATGTCTCAGCAGCAGATTCTGCTTCAGATTTGATTAGAACAAGATGTTTTTCACTGTGATGAACTATATCCTCAGTCCCTCCGGTTCCTGCACGAAGAACATCTCAAGTAATGTTGGACATTATTTTGTTTGGCCCATTTCCTGCAACAGATACGCCACTTTGTAAGTCGTCGGAAGCGGTTCTCACGAAACACGACGGCACTAAAAAAGCCTAGTCGCTATCGGCGCATTCACTCCAACCACTCAGACAGCACTGTCCTGGAACAGGCATGTATACAATGTATTTGCTTAAGGGTGGAAGCATTGTGCATGTTTATTAAATTATTCTTGTTATATATGCACAATCCATCGAAGGGAAAGGAGTGGGAAACGGTATACCAGTAATATAATGTATCAATATCGTAGAGACAAGGCATACGAGAGTGAGCAAGTCTTGCACGGATTTCATTTCTTGTACGCCATTGCACACCTTGCCACGAACGGAATCTTTCCGGGTTTGGTACAATTTCCGCCCATGATGTGTGTTTGCGTGACAAGGCTTGGTGTGACAAGGTACTCAACCCCGCCGGAGCCCTGAACCGGCTGAAACTACCCTCAAGTTTTGCGAGAACACAAGTTTTGATTTATAGAATGCGAATCATGTGATCGCTCACACGGGAAATTCAATTTATCACTCCCAGCAGTGTGGCAGGAATCGTCTCATTTAAATTGAATTTAACCCACTTCCCAATGTTTAAGACAGAAGGAAAATAGTGGCTATAAATGGAAAGAAAATAAATGTAGTGGCGCGCGGTCTTTCCATGCGGGTTTTAAGTTTGCTAATGGAAAACCAACCATTTCTATTCTGGTGGTTGAATTTCCTGGCAAAAAAATATGATCGGCAAAGCGCAACAATAGGGTATGTTTTAGATGACCAAACTTATGCGCTACTGGATCATCTTCGAAGTGATAGAGATAATTTTTTTTAAAGATTCAAGGACATTCCTGAACAATATTTGAGTTCAGGAGGCGTTTTAATGTTTTCTCTACGTATTTTAACTTTTCCCTCATTCTGACCCAAACCCACCTACCACCTTCTGAACCATCAATCGGCTGAGTTGAAATACAAATTTAATAAATAGCTTCGACCGAAGCGAGAAACCAAGGTCTAATAAATAAAATGTTCCGGACTATTTAACCGAGAGGGGGTGAATACCCACCCTCAAGTACCACTCTTTAACGTCTCCGTGACAGTGCGCAAAGCAAAACAAAAAATAACCATGATACACATCACACCGCATCGGTTTTTCCGGATTTCGGCGAGGATTTGGCCGTGGTAACGATCCGTAACCGGTCTGGTACCGGGGGTGCCTGTTAGCCTGTGGCTACCATCCCATTGAAGAGAGATTTAGTTTCGCCAAGGACGGATACACACTATCCACGGTACGCTTGTGTTTTTTTTTGTTTTGTTTTTTTTTGTTCGCGGCATTTCGATTTTGGCCGTTGGCCGTCAACGTCGTCAGCATGGTTTTAGTTGTTGTCAGCGCTAAGAGTGGATAAGCACCCGGGATAAAGCCGGTTAAAAAATGGTACTGTCTGGGGCTACTTTGTTATCACCTCCACTGTGAAGAATTACTTCCACGGTACCTTGATTTCCTGCATCGCTAATTTTGCTTGTCGTTCCTAATTTTTCGGTTTTGTTTTCACTGACAATCCATCGCAGAATTTCAACGAAAACATACATAATAAAAAATAATGAATCCTACACTTGTAGAGCCTGATCAATCTAATAAGCTTCAGGAAATATTTTGTCATATTTTATGCCTTAAATTCCATGTTTACATCTTTCATACAGTTTATAAGACAGTTCTTAGAGTTTATTTACATTTCTTTTAAATGTGTATTAAGTATCACATCTCAAAGGCTGTTGCATTTTTTTGCGTATTACTTTAAGTTAATAATTTATGCTTTGCACAGTTTAGCGAGGATATGAAGTACCAACCACCGCTAAACACACGCACTGTGTCGTAAAAAAATCAGTTAAAATTAAATTAACCTCACTCGCCACGACATTCCGGGAAAGGTGCACCAAACATCCGACAACACGAACAGCCACCGTCCCACTGTGGGACTCACCAAAGGAAAGACCTTGCCGGACTCGTAAGAACTTAATCGCAGTTGCAGTGTTCCACGTACCCATCTGCAATGCGCCGCACCACGTAGTGGTTTACATTTTAAGACGTAAGACGGGTTTAATTTTGGCGCGTGAAGCGTATTCTCTAGACGATTTGTGTTGACAGATTAGTTTTTGCCTCTGCCAGGGAAGTGTTACACCGTCCTCGTAACATCCGGCTAAGCGAAGAATGTGAGAAGCTCTCTTATGCTCACGTTTCAGGTAAACAGCCCCAACAGCGAGTTTATGAAATGAACAAAATAAACGGAACTGGTTGACGTCCTGTACTGCGGCATTGACAATTCATGCGAGAGGAGACAGATTGACTAAAGAAGTCTTGCTTTCAACGAAAAAAAAAAATCGTGTGAAACTTCCCATTCTACATGCAGCTTCTTGAGCGTTAATCACATTTACCCGCAGCACGCATAGACCAGCCCCAGGCCCCAAAGCAATGAATGAATTTTTATGTAAAAAAATTAACGGTAGTACTGTGATCTTGCTGTCTCGGTGGCTACCGAGCACTCAGTGGAGAAGAATTTGCAATAAAGGAGACATTCAGATCAGACCTTGGTTGAGGTACTTCTGCACTCGAACAAACATCAAAGATTGTTCAGCGTGAACCAATGTCTTGCTTCTGCTTTTTTTACTTCAGAGTGGCGAAAAATTGGATTTCAAATATGATTAAAAACAAATTTGAGTGCGGTGTACATGACGGTAGATCACTGTCGTCACATGAAATTTGTCATTTGGTACAACCAATGGAATACTTTATCAAAGTGATGAAAGTGTTCTTCCCCTACTGAACACTACAACCTCAAGTTGTTTTGTCCGACGAAATCTTACTAATGAGTGAGTGAAATCTAATCTCCCCAAAAAAAAAATCTTTGTAAGATCTTGCTCACAGAGTCATTTCTATGCTTTTGCCATTTAGGCTTAGACCCATTAGCAAAATCTGATAAAGTTCAGTTGGTATCGTTAAGCTATTGAATCAGTAAATCATTCATGAGTGAGTAGTCACCGCGGTAGTCACCGCAAAGAGTTCTTCATGCCTCAACCTACGTAAAGATTAGAGGCTCAGAAAGAGCATCCTAAAGAAAGACGCTCAGAAGCATTTTTGGTCTCGTCAGCGGCGGATCAAACGGTAGGCGGAGTAGGCGGTCGCCTAGGGCCTCACCGTGTTGGGGGCCCCAAAACAATTTGTGCCGATTGTGCGATTTTTGAAAATTTAACAGCAGAGTTGATTAATCATCCTTGATATATCGAAAATATCCTTGGATTTTATATATCCTTGGTTATTGAGGTAGCACCTTGTACAACAATTTTGCTCGAAAACCGCCGAAAGGTATGCAATGTTTGGTTGCAAAGCTAGTGTATAAACATTGCATACCTTTAGGGGGTTTTCAGGCAAAATTACCAGGTGCTACCTCTTCCGTGGATGCTCTCCTGGTACTATACATTCGAAAACTGGTAGTTTTCTGAGAAATTTTTCACGACCAACGGGAATGTTAGTGTTTAAACATTGCATACCTTTAGGCGGTTTTCGACCAAAATTGCTGTACAAGGTGCTACCACTTCCGTGGATGCTCTCCTGGTACTATACATTCGAAAACTGGTAGTTTTCGGATAAATTTTTCACGACCAACGGGAAAGTTAGTGTTTAAACATTGCATACCTTTAGGCGATTTTCGACCAAAATTGCTGTACAAGGTGCTACCACTTCCGTGGATGCTCTCCTGGTATCGGGAATCTGAATACAGCTGGTTTTGTATGGAATTTCGTACCAGCCGATGGAAAGTTTGAGCAAAATGAAGGATGGTGCTTGAGTGTTTTGATAAGTTAAGTTAAGTTCGAAGAAGTATAACTGAGTAAGAAGTATAACTCCAAGGGGATTGATCCTCCACTGGGTCTCGTATGTGTGGAAGGGCAATGGAGGAGTCACTGCAATAGTGAGATCTATGAGTTGTACGGCGATCTTACTGTCATGCAGCGAAAAGACTCGAACTCGTGAACTCCGTTGGGCTTTTCATGTCACCATAAGACACTACTGGCAAATATAAACAACAACACGGATAAGCCCAGCCAGTCTGGTACAGTTTGGTAAATGAAATTTATTTCTAAAAACAAAATAATTTCATTTCGTTTTATAAACTAACCTCACCGTAGCAGTCAACACCAGCAGCAACTGCAAATGGTTGAGCAGGAAATATACCCTAACGGTCTCCCAACTTCCGGTGAGGGTAATTTTCTATCCGATCGGATCGGCGACCTTGCTCTTTCGATATTAGATCAATCCTTAACGAAGTAAGCCAACGACAAACCGGTTCAATTTTTTTTTATTACGTTCTCCATTGCCTCGGACTCGGGTGGCGAAGGGTTTTTGTTCAATTTCCTTTTCATACCACCCGCGGTGCAACCGGAACTGTCGGCCAGCGCCAAACCCCGTCGAGCTTAGCCCTCGGCCGCACCGGAACTGTGCACACATTAATATTAAAGCGAATATATTTCGCCTGCCCTTTTCGTGTCCCTTTGAGCAGAACCCTCGCCCGCGCGCTATATGTCGTAGACGTAGCCACCCCGCAGGCAAAATGTCAGAAAGCAGTTTCGCTCCGTGCGTTCGTCATCGCGCTTCACGCAATGTTCGTTCTCCCTTCCCGAAGCGAACGAATCTGAAAACCGGGGAGCCAATTCTCAACTCATCACCGAGAAATTACCACTCGTTTATGAAATCACCCTCCCCAGAAACCTCTCGGAAATGCCCGGCACACCTCCATCGTATCATCGGGCTTCATTCGGGATGGTATTATCCTTTTTTTTTCGTGGTAGCACCGGAGCATCTTTTTCATGTTTGCGACCCTCACGATCTTTCAGTAGCATTGGAATGGGGGCAAGAAATGGATGTGATAGGGTGTAAAATATGACGAACGAGCGTTGAACGTCGGAACAAAAGAGCGAAACAGCAAAGGGCGTTTCATCGAATTTGAAGCACCCTGTCCGGTAACGGTCGGGTACCCCACCCGCCGTTCCAAAAGCAGCTCATTTTCATCAAAATATTTATGATGATAAACAATTTCTCACCCGCCACCACGACAACCGCTCTACCGTGGCTTTTCCTCTTCTATAGCGTACCAGTGGAAACTCCTAAATGGTCGAGATACACAAAAACCCATCTTCACTAACATCTGCTTTGCGCTTTCCGACGGTATACATGTGTGCCTGTGCCTGTGCCTGTGTATGTGTGTGTGTACAGGAATGTATCCTGGGGGATGAATAGGCATGGGTGGTGAATGGGGGTTGCATCTGACGCTCGTCAGTACCATCGACCAGCAGGCTGACCTAGCATCCCTATCAGCCAGTGCGGGTTGCGTGCTTGTGGGCACTTAACGCAGCAGTAGGGAAGTTACGTAGCGGGATTTGGTTCGCTTCACGGTCGCTACGGAAGCCTGCTACCAAAACACTGTTTACGATTGGGTCCCAGCTGGGCCGAAACAATTCAACGACTGGGGCAACATTAGAATGAAGCTATAGGCCTGCTGCTTTGCTATAAATAAAACTGTACACCAGTTCATCAGAACGTCCGAGAGTATTTCCAGATCCTTCCTTTGGGGCTGATTTCGCTAAAGTTAGACTATCGAAACGAATCGCAAAAAACATTCGCCACAACTTTAAAGAGCTTCGCATGAAGCTATATTTTGATCTTTGTTTTTATTTCAGTTTAAAAATTGCCTTAATGTCTAATAAAGCGATCTCAGTAATAAACTTTTGTGGTATTGTTTAAATAAAAAGAAATTAAGTTTTCTTAAACAAAGGAGCTCATTGCATCATTCAATTGATCTTTCCGTTTATCACAATCCATTAGAGGGACTCCCGGACTAAGTAGAAACATTGAACTCTCATTTCTGCCATTGACATGATTAATTATTCTACCTCTTCTTGATGAGAAATATTGGGACAAACGGCCATCCCATCGCCGACAGAGCATGGCAGGCGTGTTCACTATTGAATTCAATTGAATCCATTTCATCGTATAATATTTGAGCAATAAATACAGCTGTGCAACTAGTCGTCTATGGAATAGCGGTTGTAGAGCTAATAGAGATCAGTGATTCAGGTAGTTAGTCTAACATTAATCCATAATAGGCTCAGTATTGCTGACCTTCTTACTTATCTACAATAGGTCGATTTAAATTTCAAGACAGTGCGTTGACAAAATAAAACGAACCAACTAATAATATACAGCTCTGAGGCATATTGTGTCGTAGAAGACTTTGGAATTCCTAATTTTATAGCATATCATTCAGTTTGCCTAGTTTGTGATATTCACACATAATTAGCGTTTTGGGAAGGAAAGCCTATGGCCAAGTAATGTCTCAAGGTTCCGAGTTACATGAATACAGCCCAGTTGATGGTTGAAAGATAGAAGATTAGACGATCACCATTCGCGGAAAGCGTTGAACGAATTTTGCATCCTCTTGCAGTATATGATTACTAATCACATTATACATTTTGATATCTTCATCACACGTAAGCATTAATTGATCAGAAATGGCTAACGGCAGGTCATTAATAAACAATATAAATGGGCGATGGCAGTGTTGCGAATTATTAAATGAAATGTATTATTCACTATTGCGCTGCAGTTCGGTCGCCGATTCGAAGGCGCGATTATCGTCACACATCTTGGAACACGGTAACCGTGCTAATATACAGGAAGCAATAAGTCGCACCACGAATTGAAACAAAGGCGAATCCTTGGGTGGTATATTACCATCTAAACCACGATTATGTATTTCTGTGTATCGGTGAAAGCGATGACATTGCCGGCATCTTGGAGTACTAGTAAGAAATCTCATGAAAAATTATCACATTGCGTTATTGGAACAGCGATGGTTTGGATGGAACATGCTTATATATTTAAGCATTAAATGTTCCGCGTTACTGCTGGTACGAATACATGACTTTAAATAAGGCAAGCAGCGAACAAAATAAACCCAAGATGTCACACGCAACGCCAATATAGCACACTTATAGACGATCGAATATGAAGGTGCTCGTCCTTCAAGAATAGATATCTACTTTCAAAGTTCGATTCGTAATCTGGATGAAAGCCATACCGTACCAGCAACGGTAGGATGACAAAGGTAAGCTGAAATCGAATCGTCATTCCTGCCCGTACGATACGCACAGCAGCAACGGGAGCAACAACACGAAGGAAGAAAAATAACAAACAGTCGATCTAGATCTGGGTTTCGCCTGGAACCGATTTTGATGCTTGGAACCGGCCCTCGTAATCTGATCCGATGATTCACACCATTAAAAATTCAATAAATATCACATTTACAGTCAGCCAGTCAATGAATCTAGGCAATTCGAGCGAAACAAACCTCTTGACAACCGGAATCTTGAAAACTCTCTCCAGGAAGGATATTCCGAACATACAAAAAAAAAAGGAAAATTCCGTCCGGATATGGATGGATGGAATTCCAGCGAAACCCCCAGACACAGACACACGGTTTGCCATCATGGCGTTCGTTTTGTACCCGTTGACCAAAGCAGCTGATGAATTGAACCGGATAAAGAGAAAAAAAACAACAACAGTCTGGTGGCGAACACCGCTCAACTACGGCACGATTACTTCGTTTCCATTTGTTCATGTTTTTGGGGGGGGCGAAAGCGTTGACAGACTGGTTCCAGATTTCCCAGGTGTCACGGTGTGGTGCTAACCGGCCACTTCACATCCCACTGGAATGGCTGTTATCCCATCCGTTTGGAGTGCCTTTGAACACCATTTTTTGATGGTTTTTTCGGTCGGTCGAGCTGCTGGTGGAATTCTTCCCCAAATCTTGCAAGTGCAAACCAAATGCTGCTAGATAATCCTACACATTGGAGAGCACATCCTTTAATTTACTTTCGGACGCGTACTCCATAAATCACACACACGTTGACTTCCTGCTCGTCCCGCACGGCCACCTGCGTGACGCTCCGAACGGCAAGGGGCAGAACACGATACAAAGCGGCCAGTAAATTATTTCATACGAGTTATGCGTTATGCCGCGCCACCGCGTTTTCACCCTTCCGGCTTGGGCCGGTGTCCTCCGCACTCGCTTACCATGTAAACGAGCATGATGGCTTAATAACGACAGTGTCATGCGGATGCAGCAAGCATACGAAATTTGGCTAAATCGTCAGCACAAACACAAACAAAATTCCAGCCTTCTCCCCTCAGCGCAAAAAGAGCACGCTAATAAAAATGCTAGAACACCAACAGCAAATGTCAGGCAGAACGATGTCAATAGTGTCCGTGTGTGTTTGCGTTTGTGTGTATATGTACGGCTTATGATCGGGGAGTCGGTCACCGGACGCTTCGTACGTGATTTGCAGAGCTAAAATATTTTCCAGTACAGTGCAAGGGCCTAGTTGTCAAAGCGTGTGTATTTCTGTGCTGTCTGCGGCACAGAGCGAACAGGGTGATAATGAACTCACCGTTCGGCAGATCAGCAGACCCAATGACTTCTTAATAGCGTGCCGCATAAACGAGCCAAATCATCAGTTCCGTCTGGACATCTGCGCATCCGATATCTCCGGCACGCTAGTTTGCATCATCAGCTGTAGCGTTTGCAACATCGCAAAAGGTGGTGGTGGGCTTCTTCGGTAACGCGAGCGGGTCAATTTTCGAACCGGACCACTTCACCAGATCCAGCTACGCAACAGCGACTGGTGTCAGAGTCGCACCCTTTTTGCAGCGAGTTCACAACCTGAACAGCATATAAACGGAACTGATTGTAGATGCGCAAATCGTAGTTTACATTACAAATATGCGTGGTGCAGATGCAACCGTAGAGCGTGCATCGGGCAGCGTTTCGGTCTCGGGCACGAACTGTTGACGATTCTAATTGAGAGAAAGCTTCCGTTTTGCCGGCCGTATTGCCTGCGGATCATAGGTGTTTTGTCGTTTCGCGTACGGTCATTTTGTAAGTCGTTCACTTATAAACAGCGGGGCTTCCAATACTGCACCGGTACCAGACCGGGGGCAGACGACACGGTCCAGATTTGCACGCGGAAAAACACTTCACATGCATTCATTTATGCTTGCTCGGTTCTAGCAAACGCCTAATTGAGGACTATTTCGCTAGCCTTAATCACTGATTTATCATCGCCCTTTTTCCCTGCCACACTCAGCGCCATTATGGAGATACCACGAACAGATGCGGCAGTTTCGGTACGTGTTGTGTTCCGGACCGAAAGGGCTGATTTCGAAAGGTGAATAAGCGTCAATTAGTTTGCATATGTTAATGTTCTCCGTCGCAAAATGTTGATTGCAAATGTTCGTTTCGAGAGTGTCTTCAGGAAAAACCTTGGTGAACTGTTACTGTACACGCCATACCGCTCAGGGTAGATGTATAACCGAGTAAGCAGGATTCAATTAGCTAACGCATACACACCGAGTGCAGCAAACTGCTATCTAGCACAAACAAATTCATCGCACAGATCTACGTCTGTTTCCTATCTTGATGTCTGTCGCAAGGTGAACTCGCATCGAAACGTGACCGCTAAGCTATGGTGTACTCATAGCAAACAGCTTTTACATCGCGGCAGAAAGGTATGTATGAATAGCGTACTTTTGGTCCGATATACTGACCAGCGGCGGATCAAACGGTAGGCGGAGTAGGCGGTCGCCTAGGGCCTCGCCGTGTTGGGGGCCCCAAACAACTTGTGCCGATTGGGCGATTTTTGGAAATTTAGCAGCAGAGTTAATTTATAGCACAAAATCTATTAAAAAATGTAAAAAAAATCACCAAAAACATCTTCCTGGGTTATATAAAACATTAGTTTCTATGTAATAAATTAAATGCAAAGAAGAATATCGACTCTGTGACTTTAAAGTATAAACGAAATTGCACCACGACACTTATTTTCCCGTTATTCGAGAAAAATTTCTTCGAAAACTACCAGTTTCCAAAAGTATAGTACCAGGAAAGCATCCACGGAAGAGGTAGCACCTTGTACAGCAATTTTGGTCAAAAACCGCCGAAAGGTATGCAATATTTAAACACCAACTTTCCCGTTGGTCGAGTCAAATTTTGCAACAATTTTGTTAAAAAAACCGCCGAAAGTTATGCAATGTTTAAACACTAACTTTCCCGTTGGTCGTGAAAAATTTCTTCGAAAACTACCAGTTTTTGAATGTATAGTACCAGGAGAGCATCCACGGAAGAGGTAGCTCCTGGTACTGCGCCGGAAGGTATGCAATCAACTTGCAATGCAATGCGCTGTAAGGTATGCAATGTTTAAACACTAACTTTGCCACCAATTTTCCGCCGTAAGGTATGCAATGTTTATACACTAACTTTGCAACCAATTTTCCGCCGTAGGGTATGCAATGTTTATACACTAGCTTTTCATACAAACCAGCTGTTTTCAGATTTCCGATACCAGGAGAGCATGTTGTTCAAGAGGTAACATCTTCCATCCCCCTCCCCCCCTTCCCTCTCCAAGATGGCGGCCAAGATGGCGGCCAAGATGGCGGACAAGATGGCGGACAAGATGGCGGACAAGATGGCGGCCAAGATGACGGACAAGATGGCAGACAAGATGGCGGACAAGATTGCGGACACAAGATGGCGGCCAAGATGGCGGCCAAGATGGCGGACAAGATGGCGGACAAGATGGCGGACACAAGATGGCGGACAAGATGGCGGACAAGATGGCGGACAAGATGGCGGACAAGATGGCGGCCGAGATGACGGACAAGATGGCGAACAAGATGGCGGACAAGATGTCGGACAAGACGGTGGACAATTGGGGGATAAAATTTTTTCACGACCAACGGGAAAGTTAGTGTTTAAAAATTGCATACCTTTCGGCGGTTTTCGAGCAAAATTGCTGTACTAGGTGCTACCTCTTCCGTGGATGCTCTCGTGGCACTATACACTCGGAAACTGGAGTTTTCGAAGAAATTGTTCACGATCAACGAGAAAGTTAGTGTTTAAACATTGCATACATTTCGGCGGTTTCGAGCAAAATTGCTGTACTATGTGCTCTTCCGTGGATGCTCTCCTGGTATCGGAAATCTGAAAACAGCTCGTTTTCAAAAGCTCGGAAATCTCAAAAGCACAAACAATGATCATTGAATTTTGATACTGTGCCCTCATGTATCCGCTGCAACTGAGTGTTGCATGGCGAATATCCCGGAAGTACTGCGAGCGAACCAATTCGAGGGCAAAGTGCTCCTTGGATGCTGTAGTTGTAAATTCCACCACGTGCTGCTTCTCGAAATTGGCGCACGTATGATTGTAGCTCCATTTAGAAGAGTACAAATACAGTGGTAACTGGTGTTGGTGGTGATATAGCCGGTTCCGTTATTGTATTCGAAGATGGTGATGGCCCTGGCGGACCATTTGAAGAAGATGATTAGGGGTGGCCCAGCGGCGGATCAAACGGTAGGCGGAGTAGGCCCTTTCTTACTGCGCTTTTCGCCTTGTCTCATTTCAAATCCCTTCAATGTTCCCCTTCCCTCCTGCATCGTTTTTAAAATTAGAGGCCCCAACTATAATTCCGCCCTGGGCCTCCAAGGGGATTGATCCTCCACTGCATAATAGCTATATTGTATCCGAGCTTGGAAAGTTACGACATAACGAAATTACTTACCAATCAAACTTATCCGTCAGTAGTAATGGCGTGTGTCCCCGCGTATGTTTGCTTTCGAAGGCTAGGTTATCGTCCAATATGGCAACACATTCCAGTCCCGTTTCCAGTTAGAAAAAAAAAATTAACATTCAAACTCTTATGATTTGCAAGATAAAATATACCCTTTTCAGTGTCTCCACGTTTCCGACCAGCGAGGAAGTTTCGTTCGAACACAATCACTTGACGAATGGTCGAATGTGCGCTTACTGTACTGTATCCCTTTCCACCGCTTTTATTTCCATCACGCTGCGCATAGGCAATCCCGGGTCTGGATCGTCCGGTACAGTAGTATGTTGCGCTCACTATTTGCTAGTTTTAGTTTCGGTACACCAACCCCACACATCCCTTTCCCCCACGGCACGGCACGTTAATGCATTATGCAGCGAGCAAACTACTTTCATCGCCCGGGGACCCGAAGCCCGAATGAAGGATTAGTATGTATTTGTACGTATGTATTTGTTTGCCAACGGAGCCCATCCACTGTGAAACTCTCGGGCAAATGTGTACGTTGTATGATGTTGTACGTGGCACTGATTACACAGCTGTCCTGTTTTTATCGTCCAAACGTACACAATTGTGTTTAATCATGGAATTTGTATGACTCAACATTTGTTTTCTTTGCACTGCTCCGAATACTGCGCTAGTCAACGTAAATTGTGTTTGTTTTTTGGGTTGTTTTTTTTTTTTGTATTGTAAAGTACGATGATGGTTCGTAATATTTTGAAGCTCGAGTCTTTACTACTTGAATTATTTTGCTTGATGTTTTCAATTCTTATCGTGTTATAAATACTTAACGAACTAATTTTAACACGTTACAATCTGTTGCATTTGTTCTACAATTTTAGCAGTGTTTTAATACCCTTTATTCGCTAATAATTGCGAATAATCCCTCAAGCGATAAATCTAGCACGTTGTTTTTCTCTCACATCAACATGTTAAATGTGTTGTAATCAGACTATTATACTTGATGTAACAGCGTAAAAATTTATACGCCAAAAAATAACAATAAACACCAATTTGGTATACCTAACGTTTTTCTACACATCATGCAATTCCAGCCAAAACCGTTGCGCAATTTCAAATAGGCTTAACCGTCCATATTCGGCTACTTAAGCTACGCAATCGACGCTCTTGAGAAGGTGTAAATCGCCATCAGTGGTGGTTTAAAAACGAACGGAACGTTACGGTACGGTGCGTGGGATCATTTTATTTGACTGCTGTTGCGAAACCGCGCAGCATCGAAAAGCGACAACTTAACCTGGCTTCACTTCACATTTTCCGAATGTAGGCGTGTGCAACAATGGGGTCATAATCTCTCCAGATCCCAGTATACGGTACGGTGTGAACTCGCTGGTGTAGGAATATAAAAAAAGATATGCAAAGGTGTAGGCTAAAAATGAAGCGTGATGTAAATGTTGTGTGTCCTTGCAAAAGGACATGAATCTACCTACACACACATACGTACGGGAGACTTTACGTAAAGCTGGTCCGGATGCGACCGATAAATCTAACTAACGTGGCCGAGGCCCGGGTAAAGCCTACCATGTTATCCTAATCACCAGCGCATAAGCTTTCCATCATCCGGCCCCCGCACGCCTTTTCACTCGCGCACATTACGCGCTGTGTCGGGTGATGTGCGTGAGACGCATCAGCAAATTGCACGCGCTCGTCACTAGACCGTGCTGTGCATGTTAAAGCAACCGGGGTCGGGTTGGGACCCCGAAGGAAACCGGTGAGTGGGGTCGTGGGACGAAATGGAAACCTGCACTTCCGAACCTGCGAAGGGTTTTCTATTCAAGATGGGTTTCAATTTCGCCGATGATGACGACAACGATCCTGGAATACGTTTTTCGTATGCGAAAGTCATACCTCGGCATCGCGAGGTATGTACTGTGTTTACTTATTTTCACTTGTGTTTATTCTCTCTCTCTCTCTCTCTCTCTCTCTCTTTCTCTCTTTATTTACTTTGATACTTAGATACCAAAACAGCGTCTCACTTCTCTTGTTTCGGATCAATTATTCGAAGGAGGAGTAGGAAAATGAGAAACAGCAGAAGAAAAAAAAATGCTTGGCAATTTCGGGTTGAGATGCGTAACCCCACCATGAAGAAAAATGTGGGAGAAGATTTTGCTACGGCATTTTAGAAACATAATTTATGGGCACACTCATATCAGCGAGGTCCATGATGTACAGGACGGTCGGTCGGTCGGGCTTTGCCATGATACACTCGGGGGGTGTTTTTTTGTTTTTTTTCTTTTTGGTAAACGAGAGCGTGGCGTGGTGAGTAATATCTTCTACACCAGTGGAAATAAAGAACTGGTTCATTTATTCAGACAAAACCATCAGTAAAAATCTCAGTGGCGAATGATTTGAAAGAGGAGAAAAAAAACCCGCACTCACAGATCCCAACCAGGGACAGGCACAGTCACTCCTTGTGCATCGTTTGCATCCCGTCAAGGACACACTTCATCTAATTTGGTCACTCTTGGCATAGCGTTTGTTTCTCGCTAGATAAACGTTTCATCCCACCGCACCCAGTGCGGTTGGGCAGTCGAAAATACATGCTCCACGGATAATAAATCGTGTCGGAGTTCTTTTCTCCAGTTGCAGGAGCGTTTACATTGTTCGTAAGTTATAAAATATTGTCTTCCTGCAGTTTTCCACCGGCTCGGCCACCCGGAAAGGGGGCGGGAAAATTGGCCTGCATGTACAGTGGTTCCCATCACGCTGATTTAACCTTTAACCGTGTTCATTTCATGGCCCCGATCCGTGCCCATAATCAGTCAGTTTGCTGTGCCGTTAGCGATATTGTTGATACACTCGCACGGCAAGGAAGCAAATAAGTGCCATCACGAAAAACAAATAGAAAAAAAACATATAACTAACTTACTTCCAGCACCATTGTTTCTGTAGAAATTTGTATGCAACAATTTCAAAACTGATCATCCGAGCTGGTCTCCTTGTGTAGCAATCCCCCTTTTCAGCGGCAGCAACTCCCTCCCTAGCGGCATCTTCCTGGTGGCGTTCCGCTGGCGAACGATTTGTTTGCCCGCAAGATAAATGATTGCAATCCCGCGGCCTTTTTTTTTTTGTTCGGGCGTTGACGACTTGCTGTGCTGGTGCTAAGTGCTTGATAACTCGGGCTTATTTATTTACTGCGACCTGTGACGTTCGGTGCGACCGGAGGGATGGGGTTGATACCCCCATCGCTCAAATGTCTCTTCCAGCGCTGGTCCATCATCCATAATACGCACAACGGGACACACACACACACGCGCGCGCGCGCGTAAAAACATTTTAGAGTGCTCTCACTACAATTTCACTCTGTTGACAATGAAAAATCACTAACGGGGGTCTGCGCGGGCAGTCCATAAATGTTAGGTGTATGTAAGGTGTGTGATTTGGTGCACCGTCCACCATTTTGCAAACATTTTGCAAATGATGTTGCCGGATAACCCAATTCGGGATGCTTTTGTTTTTTTTTTTTTTATTCGTTAGAACGGCCTGGCCGTATCGACTTATTTTACCACGTAGCAGGATAGTCAGTCCTTGCTACGGGGGATTGGTCCGGATGGGATTTTGGTCCGGTCCGTTCGTGTGAAGACCGGCTCCGCAACCATCATGCCACCGGGCCGCCCCCAGGATGCTTTTGTTAGTTGAAATAAAATAGTTAAAAGTACCTTTGACCAAAAAATGAATGAAGATGAAATAAATGTGCATGCATTACTTCTAATAGGACAGTTATGGGTAAGCAAAGGTTTAGTCTCAATTTGCATTCAAAATTTAGAAACAAAAAACAAAATTTCTTTTAATACTTCACATAACATTCATTCATTCTCATAGCCTTAACAAAGGATACATGTAGCTCTAAATGTTCCACTTCAACTCAAAAAGAGTCCAGAAAAGGTGCGGACTCTCTCACTGAAAAAAAAACCCGAAACCCCTGTCAGGCAATGCTTCCTTCCTGCAACTTGTCACTCTGTCGACATATCCACCCAGTACACCAATAAAATGACATTTAAGCTATTCTCCCAGGATTTTAGTTAGTGTATTTTTTTTTCCACCATTCACATCTACTCTCAGCAGGACGTGTCCTCGCAGGGAAGCTAATTAATTAGGTCCGCTTTTACTATTTGATTCGTCCGGTGGCGTGGGGGTGGTTATGGTGGCACCGGCGCACAGTTTTTCGTACAACCACTCTCATTAAACCCGTACGCCAAAGATTGAGTGCTTGGAATATCCACAGCGGGGATCGGTTTCGGTGGTTTAAGATTGATACGAGCGTTTTACGTTACTACTGTTCCTATTAATTGATCCACCGTGGCCATGTTAGCCGCGCACAATGCTCGTACCAGGGGAAAGGGTGTGTGCATATGAGGAGTAGCACCTGCTTCTTCCTGCGCTATCCATTTTTACTTCTGCTCTCGCGTTCGTCTCGGATCTACAATTTCACTTTAAACGTTGTTTTGTTCTTCTGTTTTTTGTCCTGATTCCCTTATACTGCACGAAATCCCTATAGCTCTTCACAATGATTTCAATTGAGCTGATGTTTTCATGGCAATGGTCGCATTTCTCTTTGGCCGGCTGTTCATTTCCACCCGTCACAGCTCCCATTTCACCCAGGTGCGACTGCTACTACAGCGATATGATTGTGTTTTTACGGTACCAAATGATGCGCTATAATCTTTAAAGTTCACATCGGTCCAATCCCAGTGACTAAATGCAATCTTTTCTCGCTTAATGCACATCCTCTGCGCTAGAGCACGGTTTTTTTTCTCCGCCACCAAATCCACCACTACCAGCTAAGTAGTCTTACCTGAAGTGAAAGGAAAGCACCAGTTAACGTGCATTTTACACTTCTGGTGAGTAATTATCTGCGCTTTTTAGTAAATGTCTCAAGGTAAAGGCGACATCAAACCGGACCGAACGGCAAACAATGGACTGAAACAGATTGAACTCAAGGAAATAACACACCGTAGTTCGTAGCAACTGTTACGCATCGCTTCACAAACCACCTGCATATACACACACACAGGATGCATGGGTGAGAAAACGGTCGGTAAAAAGGTATACCATTTTAATTACTTCCTTCGGGCGGACAGTGACGATGCACAAGAGCAAAGCAAAAAAAAAAAAAGGTACATATACGGGGATGCTCAATGGCAGCTTCGTTAGTGATCCAATTTTGCGCTTTTTTTCCCGCAAAGGTAGAGAATCCTGAATGTGGTGTTTTAAGAAACCACAAGAATACATTCGTTACAACGCTTCGTTGCGAACGCTTTGTAAAAAATGTAAATTAGTCTTATTTCTCGATATATAATGCAAATCAGCGTTCAAGGAAATGTTTTAATGGTTAAAATATTCATAAATATTCTATAAGTAGTTCAACATTTTATAAAATTCCCAAACGGGGGTTGAAAACTCAGAATACTACATGATAGACCTTCTAATTTATTGAATCTCTCTTGCAGGGACAAAACTTGACCAATCAACAGTTTTGTGAGTTTTCCAACAAGTTCCAAACGCTATTCTGAAAACACAGCAAACGCTGTGGTTCTGAAATTATAAAGAAATAAATACAATTTCACTCGAAATCGTTAATGCCATTTCCGATGTAAATCGCTAAATATTCGCGAGCGTCAAACTAACTACGATGGCGAGCCGCGCCCATTAATTAATTGATTTGCCTTGAACATCTCATCACAAATAAATTGGAATGTTGCAACAGTATTACGTACAAAATGTTATCTTTACAGAGAAAAAATAATCGAATCCGGTATGATCCATCGGGACCGAGGATATTGTTAAGTTCTGCGGAATGAGCCAGAATACTTTACACCATGCACATGATGTACAATTTATTTCGCAACAAAGTTCCCCTAGCTCATGGATTAGTTTTACGCTGAAGTGGAAATTTCATTCGATATATAGTTCCTGTGAAATTCTCTCGGTATCTCGTGCGTTAATACAGCGGCGGATCAAACGGTAGGCGGAACAGGCGGTCGCCCAGGGCCTCACCGTGTTGAGGGCCCCAAAAAATGTGTGCTTATTGTGCGATTCGTGGAACTTTAACAGCAGAGTTAATTTATAGCACAATATCTAAATAAAAAGGTAAAACATTGATCGAAAATACCTTCCTTGGTTATATAAAACATTTGTTTCTATTTGACTAGCTATTTCGACCAGGTTACACGACTACGCAAGAGAAGTAGTGAAGCCTACCATTTCTTGTTTTTTTTTACTTTATTTACCCGTAGCATAGTCAGTGATGCGAACGGAGATTTGGTGAGAGAATCAATCGGTTCAATCGGTGAGAGAAAACAATACCACACCACGAGTATCGCAATGGCAATAGCTGGCGAATACTGCACAAATCAATCGGCACAAATTGTTTGGGGCCCCCAACACGGCGAGGTCCTAGGCAACCGTCTACCGTTTGATCCGTCGCTGCTTGTCTCATTTCAAGTCTCCTTAAATGTCCCCTGTTGTGGACATGCTGACTGACGCGCAACATTGTCATCTGGGTCGCTCGTGTCGCGCGACAGACCTGTGATGACAGGTGTCAGCTGTCCCAAGTGCGACAGGATAAGGGCGCACCCTTTTTGGTGTCATCCTGCAGGCCAGGACGTTGGCACCTAAAAGCGTGACTTGATCTTAAGCTGCCGACAAGAGGAGACGTGCGTGGTGTGTTCGTGTTGCGTGTGCGCGACGAGTTTATGTTTTAATAGTTATGTTTTAATATAGTGTTTTATCCTGTTATTTGTGCCCCCCCCCAAAATCCCCCTTCCCTCCTGCATCGTTTTTAAAATTAAAGGGCCCCAACTATAATTCCGCCCTGGGCCTCCAAAAGAGTTCGATCCTTCACTGAGTTAATAGCTGTACAATTCTCGCTAAGCGATAGCGCATAAAATTATTATGCTTACTTTCAGGATATCGTATTCCATTAGATATACATTTTTCAGAGAATCATTTCAAGTATAATAGGGTTCCACGTTTACATTTCCCGTTTAATTGTATCTACTTTTTAACTCCGTTGATTCAAAAAGCTGTGTTGGTTAAACTCGGTTTAAGTTTAGCGGAAAAATCATAAATACGGTTGGTGTGCCTGCCGTATAATGGATAACTATACTCATTTTTACCCCATCAACCGGATAGTCAACCCTTGCTACGGTGGAACCGACACCGCTATCCATGACTGGATTTCCGGACCACCCTCAAATATGAGCCACCATGCGATATATCTCCAAGTTACGGAGTCATCAATTGCAGTAAACAATAACCCTCCGTTAAGGTGTCAAGCAAAGTGATTTGTCTTGATATACGGTTGGGTACATCAATCGTCCGAAAATTAGATAATCTCACAAATGAACAATTTACTCTAGCACAGATCCAGTGAAATCGGCTACTTCCAGGTGCGGCGCTACCATAGAAACCCATCAAAATCCATCCGTTGCCAATAAATCGCACCCCGCCATACCGCTCCCTATCCGGCCAGCGACCGCCCAACCAGCGGGGGAAAGGATATTTGTAAATAAATAAACGAAACTGATCAACCAACAGTGGCGGTGGCCTAACAATAACAACAGCAGCTACGACCGTTTGTCATCGGTGTCGTATATTAACTCCGCCATCGCCCGGTCCAAACCGGCCCGCTTCTGTCACTACGGCGCGCTTCGCTGCGCGTACGGCACGGGGTGGCAGGCCGAAGAGTGGCAGGATAAATGTTTGATCAAAATTATGATAAATTTAGTTTCCTTTTAGCGGACAATTGAATCAAAGACCAAACAGCCACCACGGTCACCCTTCGTACGCTACCGGCAGCAAAAAACGACGGTTCTTCCACGAATACGAGCGCCCGCAATGTTTCATTCTTCAACCTTCACGCGCCGACAGCATGATACCAGCAGATGGGAGTCATTCGCGACTTCCGCCGCAAGAGGGCACCGTACGGTTCACAAAAATTTCGCTCCCCGTGCAGATGCCGGGCCCCATCATCCGCTCGCTCCACGCTCCACTTCGTATTTTGCCCTACGGCAATTCTTTTCGCCACGCCTGGAACGCTGCCGAGCGTTTGAATGACGCGCACTCGGCATTATTATGAAGTCGTAAGTCAATTTTTACCATTGCAGAATTAATGTGCTGTGCCTGGGTGGGGTCGTGCGTTTGCCCTGTCCTTTTGCGTCGGTAGGATGCTTCTGTCTGGCAGTGGAGCAAGTGAGTGAGTGAAAGTTCATGAGAAAGTTATTTTCCGCCCCTTACTCAGTTCCGTTTTTTTTTTTCTCGTGCTGAGCCCTCCGGGTAGAGCTCATTCCGTCACGGAAGTGACTACCGGAAGGTGTAAGCTAGCGCTCTGGTGTTTTGATGACCTACCCGACTAAGGTAGCGTCGCAAAAGGGAGTATAGGGAGATACATGCCTGTACCACTACAAACACTTTTGCTCAACAAACACCCTCAAACGTTTTCCAGGTGCAGATCCGCAGTTGAGTTCCGTTCGTATCGGCATGAAGGGTTTAAAGTTACTAGCGTACTACAGAAGTGACTGCATGTAATATCCTTAAAGCTCACGATCGCTGATAAACTGTTTGACTGGTTTGAAAACGAGAATTGTTAAAAACAAATATATAAATCAGATATTATCTTTCAAAAGATACCCAGTAAAAAACTGCCTTTAAATAAGTTGTTTGGCTATTAGTTATGGTGTAAATATTTTGTTTACTTAATACGTTAAAATTGCTGGACAATTTGTTTTTCAGAAAATGATTAAAAAAATTACACACTCAAAACTCTCACCAAGCAGAGCTTGTATTTAGCGTACAATTACTCCCCGGAAGCGTAAAAAGTCTTCATCGAGTTTGATATTAGCCACAATCCTGACAGCGGAAATGCCTCAGCTCCAGTCATCTGTTGAATAATGTTTTGCATCGGCAGATGGTCTTGATGCACAAGATAAACTTCCAGTTAAATCCAGGGATTTGCGTATTCTCAATATATTTTAAAGTAGTTCGAACATCACCACTGGTAACGAACTCTTGCTTGGAATGCATAAAGTCAGCCGATTTGTGTTAATCAAGTTCACAATTTCGACCAGTCTGACATCTGGCATTGCTTTAAGAAGCTGGAGTGACATCAGAACCCAACATTACAGTTTGGTTTGGGGCGCTCAAAATCTGAGCATGTCTTGAGCTTTGCAAGACGTTATTTAAACAGTAGTGGAACCAGTACCAGGATTCGGTACCAGTCCCTTTGTGTGGGAAACCGACACAGGTGTTATTACATCATCGGACCCTCCCTCGAATAATAGCTGGTGGCGAAGCATTCGGAAACCTATTGTGACGCAGTGTGTGTCACAGAACAGCCTGACACTCTGACCATCACATTCGGGATAAGGCGTTAAAATAGTAAATAAAAAGAACAACAACCAGGAAGCAGAAAACCCCACGAAGAGAGTAACAAATCTTCCCAAAACATCATGTTTATCGCTACCTTAACGAGCGTTTGTCGATATGTCGGTATGTTTGTCCGTGACTTTGTCTTTTTTCCTTTACCCCCATTCACACCCCCATCCACCCCGGGTACTTTCACACACCCCGTCCCACACGGCCACCTTATGACGCTTTATCGTCTTCGCTCACACCTTGGCCAGCTACTTTTGTTTTTTTGTCTTCTGGGCTCGATCTATGTTTCTCCATTTATCTTCACGCTTTTTGATGCCGACAATCAAAATAATGATGATTTAAGACCTCTTCTCTGCCATACGCACGTTCACCGGGTGCTGCAGAAGAAAATGGGGGAAGTTTGTTTGCACTGGCAAGACAACTCCGCGTGGAGTTTCACCATATACCCCGTCCCGCTTGCCGGTGTCGAGTAAAGGGCACATAAACTAATAACAGCAACAGAAAAGGAAAGAAAGCAAAACACCCCAAACATAATGGAAGGAAAAACACGGCCGAATGTGGTGCCTCCGACTGCCAGGCTGGGAAAGGACAACTCGCCTCCCGTTGCAAGTGGTCGAGCGGGACCGTTGTCGTGTCGGGACTACCAACGAGAAAGTTAACACGAAGCCCCCGTACAAGCCCAGCAAGGGTGACATGATGGTGGATTCGAGCGTGCAAACTCACGGTCTTTTTTGTTGTTGTTGTTGAAAGATGCTTTGAGAATGGAAAGGATCACCGACAGAGCTTCTCACCGGTTGGTTCGTGGCTGTTCGTGCCGTGTGTATAAATAATAGCATGAAAAATTTACCTCTTAGCTGGCTGTTTTATACGGTGTGATATTTCTAGCTTCTTCCCGGCCATTTTCTTTCCAGAACGGTTTACTTTTCCGTTGTCTTACCTGGAAAGAAATAGCGCACCATGGAATGATACACATAGAATGTGTCATGAAGGGGACAGACGCACGGCTTAGCGATGAGGGTAAATTAGATATAGCCGTTATTAATGTTATTCGCTTACGTTGGTACGAGGATGTATTTTTTCGTTGTTTTGTTTTCATCTTGAGAGTTAAAATCCGGAAGTTTTTTTCTGTTTTGTTTTGTTTCTACATCGATCCTTACCCATCTGCTGGGAAGCAGCGACGAACGTTTTGTGGAGGCATGTTCACTCTCGGTTTTAAACTAAGGTTTTACGGGGTAAACCCCTTACGTATTCCGGCAACTCAACAACGGGAACTTACGTATTCTGATCTCATCCTTTCTGACCACGGTGCTTCAGACTGGCAAATCAAGTTTGGCAGGTGGTGTTGACTCTAAATCACATCCACGCATGGACAAGCGATTCTGTAAATCGTGGGCAAGATTATCACATGTCGTCGCGAGTGGGTTGAAACAAACGGGAAACAAAAATAAAAAAGCCGGCGCACCTTTCTTCAAACCTTCCGGTAAGCCAGCGCTGATGTGGTGTCCAGGAGTTTAGCTGTACCATTATTTCGTAGATTCCAATTGCTAACAAGCAGGCTGTTAAAATGAGAGTAATCTTCGCATTTTTTATTACATACAGCTACACTTCATCGTTTCTGTATCGTAGCGGAGATGTTATCACGCAATCGGATGAGGTCGGGATCCTCATGAAACCCCCATGAAATGGGGTTAGAATCGTTCCCGAGTATATTCGGTAGCGGCGATTTATGAAGCGATAGTGAGAATGTAATTTTTTCTTAAGCTACCGCCAATGACCGGCGTGCCCCTCGCGTCCCAGACCCAGACACACGGGCATTCAAATGAATAGCCAGCCCCGGCTTAATGACTCATCTCGCCGCTAGAATGTGTCGAGTTTACGAGGCGTTCGGATCGTTTTGCTTGTATGGGTAGGTGAGCTCCCGTCTATTTGCGTCCTCATCGGGAAGCTATGCAGTGATTTGGACGCTTCGCTAACCACATTAAACCTCCGTTGGAAGTCATGCTACTCAAGTCGTCACCTCTTGGGTCACATCCCGCAACATCCATGGCATGGGTGATTATAGCCGGATTTATAAATAATTATCGTCTCCCTTTGCGTCGAGTCTTTCTTGGAAATGTTTGACGTTGTCTGTACGGAACATCGTAAAAAAGAGCATATTGTCAGCAGGAGGGTAACCCAGGAAGACATCAATATATATAAATATATATGTGTACGTATATATATGTACACACACATTCAGCCACTCTGCGGTGGCGCTACAGATGTGGATATCGTTTCCGTTCACGAAGGAAGAAGCAATGAGCTCGGATGCCAGACTCGATTGCAGGCAAGAACGCGCTGCCACCCAGCATGGCGGAGTGATGAAGGTTGGCACTATCAAAGGCTATCTGAAACACCGCTCCAAGGCGGTCTCGGAGCGTTCGCTGAAGTGGCTATTTCATAAGCGCGTTTCATTTCATTAATCACTTTGCGGATCGTTGAAGGGAAATGCTGGCCCGTGAACGGCCGGGAAGAGGCGGCGCGTACTAGTGGCGTCTTCATCGCCTTCCACTCTTCGCGCGCCACCCCGCATATGTACAACCCGGCTGCAAGAGCGGGCGGACGTCCAGTGTTCGTGTGCACGTTACGTTTAATTGTCCGTAAGGAAATTGATCAATCAACCGTTAAAAGTGGCAGCACTGGATCCCTGCTGCACGACTAACTTCCCCTGCCATTCCTACAACGGGCCGAGTGACCACTGCAGATTATGGCTGTCCGTTGGTATGTATCACAAAGCGGCGCTCGATTCAGTTGATTGAGTTGCAGATCTCTCATGATTGCGACATCACCTTCCTGCCAGGCGATCCTTTCTTTCGCAGCACAAGGAGTTTGCGAAAACGGAAACGGATGTGAAGGCACACGTATGTAAGGAGCGGGCAAAAGTACGAAAGGAATATCCGGTCCCCCGTCGGTCTGCGTCTTAGTGTCTTTTTGGCACAGCACGCTGCAGCGACCAGCAGCAGTTCAGTTTCATTAGGAATTGAGCACCCAGTTCGTGCTCCTTTCGTGTCAGTCAACGTGACCGAGCAAACAATCGCAGCGAGCGTGGATTTATACGACTTATCAAGGGTGGCGTTTACTGCTTGCCTGGATTTCTACCGCCCGGCAAAGGTGATTGTGCCAGATGACCACAAATTAACTAGAACTTGCAGATATTCTATTACGGCTGCGGTTAAACTTTTCAAACAAGCACGTTAGCGATAAGACTTACTTCAGATTAAGTTTCGATTCGTATATTATAGTGAATACTTCACCTTCCTAGCCTTCCAACTATTTACCATTCTTGTATTACAGTGCCATTAAATAATCGCACCAAAGTAATAATAGGTATTTAAAAAACATTATATTTCAAGAGTACTTACTTTTGCTCTTTAATATTCATGGAGCTCAATAAGAATAAGAAATGAATCTCGGCAGCTCATCTGCTATTTTTCGCTTTACTGCACGTCGATATCCGGCATTCGCTACGATTCGTACTCATTCACTCGTTAAATTCGTGATTATTAAGTGCTATCCTCTACGCCGAATCCTTGCCATCTGAGCTCTTTTTAACGCAAAACCAAGCTGACATTGCTTGGCTGACATTACGAACCGATAGGTATAGGCCCTTGGTAAGCAGAATGCTGCGAGGGGCAGGGTTTATGATGAAATGGATTACAAAAAGCATAATGTGAAAGCGCATAGCAACAGAAGCAAGTACGTACGATTGCAACTATAAATGCTTCCACTTACAACATTTCTTTTTTTTTGTTATAGTCGTACTGCTGCTAATCAGCTAAGAAGGTAACAAGATAGTTTTAGTAAGGATTTACTAGAAAATGGTTTTCCTTAGCTCGAACATCTTCACAGGAGGAGAAAGGAGATTACTCCGTTTGGGAATCTTTTCAATTGCCTTCTAAAGCTGTAGTATATAGAGATGAAGGTACATAGGTAAATGGGTTTGTGAATTGTAAGCAGACGCTTTAGCAAATTTTATATTATGTTATGTTATTTTTCTTGATTGTGTAACAATATTAAATTGAATAAAATAACTCAAGCCCTCAGCCAATCCTCAGCCAAAGGAATGGATAGGTAACTGGATAGGACCGGGGATCGGTCCGGATAGGGTTTTGTCCCAGTCCTGCCGTGTGAGAATCGGCACCGCTACCAAGCACATCACTGATGCGGTCTGAGAAACTACCTTGACTTATTGCTTACTCGGTTTTGGTATGCAAAAGTACGACTTTCAACTGAAAGCTATGAAGCTTATCGACAACATTGTGCACTAGAAAGAGCAACAGCTTACAAAGCAATCCAACGCAAGGGAAAACGAGTGCAATACTATGAACCCTAGCTTTATGTAAACCATGCTTAACCGTTCCTGTAGCGCACAGAAGCCATTCTTCATTTTAACTACAGACGAAGAAAAACTTCCTTCCCGGACTTAACTCGGCGGAAGTTAATACGAGATAATGAGAAAATGCAACGGGCACAAGGCGAGGGAAGAGAATATTCTCTGCCTTAAGTATAGAGCAAATGTCCGATCACCATCAACCGTCAATCAGCAACTTTACGTGTCAAATGCCGGAGTTTGTCCAAGCTAGCTGTTCATCATCCGCAAAACATCTCAACAGTTAACGCTTGCCTCGCCGTTACGTTTCCTTTTGTTTCGTTATAATATTATTTTTGACCCTCCGCCGCGGGGACACCCCACTCCGGTGCCACATCCCGAAATTCAATTGCAATGGTTTTGCTAAAGCGGCAGTAAACAACAGTCCAGCACAAAATCACTTTCCTTGGTTTTGACTTCCGCATCCGGCCATCCGGTTCCGCGCCGGCATTTTTCAACCGATTCTCGGTTCCTCGCCGTGCAGTTGTCACTGTTCGCTCCGGTACCGTACGTTTCGTTCCGTCCGCCTCACCGTATTCTTCTGCTTCAGTTCACGATTTACTTCCTTTTCCAATCCGCCCAACGAACGAGGGTCGATGGGCGTGAAGCCGAGCAAAAGTTTTTTAATAATCTTGAAAGTAATTAAAAAGAATCTTTGTTCTTCGGCAAGAAGTTTCTTCACCGTTCTTTATGCGCCACGAGATCTGCATCGCACCCGAAAGGGAGGGAAAGAATGCTTTCTACTTTGTGTTGTGTGTTTGTCTGTGTGTGTGTGTGTGTTTTTACATGTTTTGCAAGATCAGAACACATATGGAGCTTTGGGTGTCATCCACCCCACGCCATATGGCATATGATCCAAAGACCATATGTTAAATTTAAAACGATTCATATACACATAGCTCATTCACCATTGGGTCGTTTGGGGCGCCCACAGCGATTTAAAGATACCGAGCAGGAGCCCGAGCTAGTGGTATAAGGCGAAAAAGACCAGGCGTCTCCACCAACACATGTAACTACCAGGCGTCTCCATCTATAGAAGAGATATTGTGCTGTACCTACTACAAAAGTTAGCGGTTGAGTTTTAAAACTAGCGCAAGCGGTACTACCCCCATTGAAGTATCCTTAAAAAGCTATGAGTGGAACAGCATAAATGTGACAACAACAGCAGCGAAATGCAAGAGGAACCGTTCGCACAAAAACAACTCCACTGCGTAAGGTAAAGGAGAAAAAAAACCGAAAACTTTTCCGAGCAGTCACTTCGTCATGGAAACCGACCTGGTGGTTACCCGCAAGCGAGGTGTTGGTAAAGTTAGCAGCGCTCACTGTCCAGTTATGTTTTCGCCTTATCGCTTGTGCTGTACGTTTCCGTTTTCTTGTAATGATTCTTCGGGCATTTCTTTCCTTGGGTCCACTTTTTGTCTTTTAATAGACCAAATTTGGGGTTTTGTGGTTCATTGCCCGGCTTCTGCTTTTCGTGCTGAGTTTTTAATCTGTGTTCTCGTCTACTCTCTTATCTTGTTTTACTGCCACCCGCGGTAAATTCACATCGAAGACAAAATTTTTACTTGCTTAAGGATTAAAATGCTAGTATGAAAAACAGTTGAAATAAAGCGGCGCGAAAAAAAACCGGTTAAACCCAAAGCATTGATGGGTGCGTGCCGAGGGTGTTACTTGTATATTCCTTCGTTCATCCATAATTCAGTTGAAATATTTTTTTTATTACTACATCCCACACTGCACTGTCCGTCGGACGGTAGTGCCGAAGGGAACTTTTTTAATAGCTTTGTAAATAGAAAATGCAAGAATGAGGGTGCGGCAATTTCTTACCAACTTTAACACTCGTTTTCACCTGAGAAAACGATAACCCAACCATCGCACTGCGAGCGGACGTGATTGTTATCAGGGGGAATGCTGCTGGTACCTAGTGAACATGGGAATGAAATTTTATCTCAGTTCACGCCGCCTACCTTTAATACGTTTTGCTTTATTCGTCCCGCCACCTTGCCGTTCGGTGCGCTGGTTCACCTACAGCGGGATCATGAGTGACCAGGCGCCTCCATGGACATAATATAAGCTGCAGAAGCGTACGGCTGCACGAAGCGCCCCAACGCGGGAAGAAGTTGGAACGGTATCACGATACTGTAAAGGCCTGTGCCGATGCTGGAGATGGCGTTGCATACTTTTCCTATGGAAACACCAACGCGAAGCTTAAACCTGGGAAAGACAGCAGTGGGATATGGTTTTTGCTTTCGCCGAACTGAAAAGCCGGAGCGAGCGAACAGATGCACAAGCGGCACGGTAATATAAAGCACGTGGATGCTAGCCTTGTGGCGGCAGGTCGCTAAGCAAAGTGTAAAACTTTTTCTATTAACGATTAATTTAGAATGCTCACACAATTTAGAGGCGCCAGCTACTGTAAGGTCCAATTTAATCCCTTCCAATTACAGGTTTCCCTTCGATTCATTCGATGTTGTATTTTAACAGTTGTTCGTTCCGTTTTTTTTTTTGCACGCAAAATACCCCCAAATAAGAAACAAAAAAATATTACAAGCGAGAAAAGAATTAAATACTTGGCAAGAGGCTCCACCGGCTTAACTATGGGAAGCAACGAGCACAGTCAATGGACCGTTGAACGGATATCGAACAACCTGAAGCAGGAGTTCAAAGTTTTTATCGTCTTTTCGCCATTTTAATTTTACTTCGTGTGAATCTTTTTGTGGAAGGCGTGCGTATATTCTGCTGATCTCCCTAGTGTCTTTTTTCATCGGTTCCCAACTTTCGGTCAACTTTCAACTAACTTTCTTTCATTTTTATTAATTGTAAGATGATAACTACACTGTTGCTACTGGAGCTGTACCATACATCAGAATGCTTTTTATTTTTTTTTTATTTTTGTAGAATGGTCAAAAACACTCCTCGCCAGAGTGTGACCAGGTAACCATAGAAAAATAAATAATTCAATTTATAAAGAAAATCGTCCCAGTATCTCTAATTTTCACGCTGTATTTATATAATGTTATAAACTATTTGTTATTTTAAATAACGTTAGACATTAATAGTCTGTAATAACTTTTTTATTCTGTAACTAATTTTATTCGTCCCCATTTTGCATTAGGATTTTTTTTTATATCGTATCATACAAAAACAATAGATTTATTCTTAGTGCAGTCACCCACATTTGGTTGACGCTGGTCACTGGAAATAATCCGCGTCACCGATATTATGTATGTATATTACGAGGTACGTGCTAATGATAAGATTCTAAACGGAAAATACCCTTTTTCATAGCTAAAACATAATGGTTTCAAGGATCTGATACAGTTTATTTTTGTTACGATATGGAGAATTAAACAAAGGAAATAGACAAAGAGAGCTTTCTCGTCATGTGAATATTTGCCTCGCTATTGTTAGTTGGGAACGTAATTACCACGTCCATACTAAAAGGTTCAAACTTTGGCATCACAGCTGCCATCTCATCCACCTGTATTAATGCATTACTAAGATGCAACCCTGCTTTGATTGTTGAATACTTCAACACTCATTGTCCCTCTCATAACTGTGCTGTTTAACAATAGCAACGAGCCTGATGTAAACCTCTGAACTCTTCTAAACCATGAACATCCTGTTAAGAAAATTGTTGGCTTTCTTCCCTCCGCTGGGCGTTCTACAAAACAAAGCGAATAGAATATGTGTGGGTAAAAATAAATTGATATCAAATCGTTATTAGAGCTCACTGCTTGATGGATAATTGGAATTGTTAGTCATAAAATGAATGACAACATACCCTGATGATTCTTATTCTTTCTTGTTTCAAATGTAACATTAAGTCAGTGATTTCAGGTGACCTTACAACCTCATGCGCCTTCAAACCTTGAGCATATGTTCTATGACCAATTACACCTTACAAAATCGGGTTTTTGGTCCTAAGGCAGGCGCTTTGCTTTACCATTCCGTTGCTGCTTCTTTAGCGACAAAAAGAAGCTGATTTTAATTTGCAAGCCTACCAGCCTGACATTCAATATTTTGTGAAACGCGCTTGAAGAATAGCTATTCACGCAATCATGCAACACCACCTGCTCCTATCGGGGCTACCGGCAAATTGTGTTCCTCCCATTCATGGGCGTCTTGTTACCTTTTAACAAATTACATTCACATCGCTGACTAATGCTTCGTTTCGTGATATCCAATTCTTCATGCTGCTGGTAGAAAAAGCGAAAAGTGGAATGTGTAAAACCTTGCCAAAGAAGGCTATTTTCAGCTGTAAAAATGCCGTGCATTTTTTAACACGAAATTTAACTCTTAGAAATGTTCTTTGAACGTTGTAAAAGTCGGGCTAGCGACACCGTTTTTTGTCAAATGATAACGAGAGCGAATACTTATGACTGGCTTTCTGGTCTTTGTTCACTCCAATTCAGTCTGCTGCGAACAGTTGGCTCATGCCATCGCAAAAGATCAATGATAAATTCACCCCAAACATAGTCGAGATAGTCAAGATGTATGACGTGAATTTACATTGATTTCTTGCTCAACCTTCACCCCATATATTTTTCATTATACTTTTCCGCCTTGCCCACAGGTAAGGTCGACGAGGTTTCACATTTGCACCACACCCGAATGTGCTACCGTCGATTTGTTCCGATGTATTACTGTGCACGCCAACTGTCAGCACGGTCGTTCATTGTGCAGAGGATCATTAGCTGTTTTTAAGCAAATTGGCTTAAATTTATATCGTACCTAATTTTCTTTATCAATGCCCGCATTCAAGCAGCTGTGAAATGGAAAAGCAGGAACAGAGAGATAAGATCGAATACAAGTCACGCAAAGTGCAGCATCCAGAAGCCACACTTTGAATACACACAGCGGAAAACTCTTCAAACTTGGAGTGGGTTTTATCTGATTATTAAATTTCACACATCACAGCAAACGACACCAACCGCCTTCACCAGTGCGACAGCAAGAAGAATTCCGGGTTCTGTTGCAGTATCTTATGGCAGGCGAACTAACTCTGCTGCTGCTGCTGTGGTGTCAGCAGATACACGGATTGTATCTCGGCGAAGAGTGGAAAGAAGAGAGCAATAAAAAGGATTCGCACGACCGCAAAGATGGGACCGTTGAGAGAAGGAAACCGCTCCATAAAGGCCAGGTGAGTGGGAAGTAGGCATGATACTGGGATTCTTCCAGTTCTCCTGCTGACACCATTCGAAGACGCGTTTCTGGTTTTTATGAGTTTGTCAAACGTTCTCCATGTCCTGTGGGTTGGAGCTGGCTGTAACTGAAAATTCCCTCGCTTCCCATTCCGCTTCACAGCCCAACGAAGGGGGAATCTTTGTAGGGTGGGTAGCCTACCTTTACAACATTTCATTCCTTATTCAACTGCAGCCATTCCGGCGGTCTTGCACGCTAGTCCCGGGGACCCGGAGCGCATGGGACATTAGCAAAGCGGTTAAAGACAAAGCATTTAAGCTCGCACAGATATTAAATGGAATGCGTGGGTTGTTGGGTTGTAGCGTTGGGCTGGGAGCTGGGATGAATTATTTTTCACCCATTCGCTCAGTTGGTAGCTGAGTCCAAAAATCGGAAGCAACCTTGCGATATATCTTTCAGCCAATAAAAGGACCTTTTTGCCTACACGATCACGGTATGTTCATCGTATGGCTCAACGAGTATCAATACACCCTTCGAAACATACATGCTCTGCCTCTCTCTAACCTATTTTTTACGAAGTTCGATGGGCGGTGGTGATCCCAAGGATCAGATGCAACGAGACATCATATATCAACCAATAGATTCGTGACCCGTCACATCACCCGTCTATAACGTTATCTCGTAAGCGTTAGCTGTACAAGAGTATTGCAAGCATTTAGTAAATTTGCTCGAGTTATTTAACATAAAATATTACTGCTTGGTTCAGCATTCTTCACTTTATTACCATTCTATTTACGGTCGTATTTTTAACTGCCCATTCAAAACAAGAATCCATACCATTTCCATAGTTTGCTCTGTATCTGACAGGATAATACACCTATCATGTTAGTTCAGAGTTTATTATTTTGCAAATAAACGAATCAGAGATATTAAACTAATTATTTTAATTTCCAGTAAACTAGCTCCTGTTTACTAGATAGGAAAGGAACTTTGAAACTTTTAAGAACAAGTTAGGGTGTTTCAAGGCAGTAAATTTTGGTCAATTTCATGATGATGTCTCGTCTCATCATGTCAGGTTCTTTCATGATATTCGTGTATCAACTTATAGCAGTGAACTCCAGGTGTCCATAGTCAGATTACTTTCAATAATCGAGAGGAAATGTATGTGTGATGTCTTTTAACTCATTTAAAACATACAGCGTCCATGATTACTCAGCTTCACTAACTGTATTTTTCAAGTCTCTCGTCTCAAGTCCCTCGAATTATTTATTGTATCGTGTCTTTACTTCCGGAGGTGACAATATAGCAATAATGAAGCATTGTTCGTCTGAACGTCTAAAAAATACCTGCCAACGGCTTGTTGTAAATTTTCAAGGGTGCACAGCATAATTTTAAGAGAAATTAAAATTTCTTAAGCCACATTACGAGTCGTAAACAAACTACATCTACATCTCTGTTTGCAAGTACTACTCATAACGCGATTCTGAAATGCTACTTAAAGTTTCATGGACCATAGCATGGAACTGTTGAGTAGTTTGCCTAAATGCGTACAGCAATAGCATCTAACATTCATTGAGCAATGCACACGCAGTGCTCAGCATGCAGCAGGAAATCGGCTTACCCATTTGTATGTCTTCGGTTTTAACTGAGTGCAATTTAAAATGGAACAAGTGGTGGCAATGTTTGCCTGCCTGCCTGTTTCCTTCGTTGCAGGAAACACCGACTCCTAGGGTGAGAGAGCTGGCGGCGCTGAAGGAGTTCTTGCCGTAATGATCCAATTGGCGAATTGCCCAAGCAAAAACACAAAACAAACAACCTCACGAAATAAAAGTAATGAATCATCCAATTGACCCTCCTCTGACCTTCTTGCGTATTTGATGATATTCGCTGATTCCACAAGCATGTCACTGCGCTCGTACATCATGCCCTTTTCTAGGGCATGGTAAACGAGGGGATTACTGAGAAGAGTGGTTTGAATATTTAGCACTAATTTCTCAATTAGAGATAAGAAAAAAAGGCTACATTGGAGGAAAGGGTCACAACTTTTTTTTCCGGGCGGTATCTTTCATTGGGGTTAGGCGTGGTGAGTTTTGCCTTTTCTTAATTCCGCACTGCTTTTAACAATTGGATCTCGGAACGTAATTAAAGTGAAGCTAAGCGCAGTAGTAAGCAGAATTTCTTAACCAGCTACCAAATGATTAAACGTGAAGCGTAAGCCCTAAAGCGACGCTGCGTTCGAAAGGGAAGGTAGATAACAAAGTGTTCGAGATAAGCAGCGCCAAACTCTCACGGAAAGCCGGGTGAAATCTCTGCTGCACGAGCAAGCCTCATAAATTTCAAATGACCAGTCAAATCAAGCGACATAGTAATGAATACCTTCCCGGAGGGTTTTGCAACTAATCATTAGAAGGGTTGTTGAACAGGTTTTTTAGGTGTCAATGCGATCTCTGCCGTACAGATAGGCATGCTAGCGAATAGTCTCGCCACAACATTTTCCAACAGTACTTTGGTTTATTTGTTCCACGGAGAACAAAAACCCTCGACGAATTTCTTCTGCGTCGCACGTTGTTGGTGTATTCTCTCTATAGTCCCTTAAAGAGTCAAAGTCTCTTGTAAGCCATATAACCAACAACATTGCATTGCCTGTATCGACTTATGCCAGCGGGAGGAAGCGTAGAGCGACTTTTCGCTGCATGTCTGTTTGCACTGCTTCAAACATACACATACATGGGCAAGAAAGATTTGATTTGACTTTCTCCCCTTTTGCCAAAAGAGTGTGTGGTTGGTATGGCATACGAAACAATAACACATCCGAAGCAACAGAGGAAGAAAAATAGGATCCACAACACACAAACACACACACACATATACGATAACAAAAAGAAAAATCTCTGGTTCGTACACATACGTCCGAAGAACATACACTTGGCCATCAGCAACGACAAAGTTGCTGCCACTGAGTTGTCGGAACGATGATTTAAAGTTCTTAAAAGCTTGCTCGCCTCCACCTTTTGCGACCAAAGTTTCCAAACCGACTGCAGCCACCTAAAGGCCAATCGTTTGAAAAAGTTGTTGCATAGCGCAATGAGTTAGTAGCGAAATGTCTCCTGGTGCCGGGTGTCCTGGGTAGAAGCGGTAATGCTTCAGCATTAAATTCTTCCGTAGGAACCCGTTACTGGAACGCGCCAAGGAAATACCCAAACATTACGATTGCTGATGGTGCAGGATTATAATAATACAAGTTGTTTGCAGCTCATTTTATGAAAGCCATGAAAAAAAACATTACATAAACACATTAAGTTTGTGAGGGAATGCTACAGTATGTTACAACTATATGTTGTTTATGTTTATTTTTAGACATGACAAACTCTAGCTACTTTTATTAATGTTATTAACATGGTAAAACAAATATGCAAACGGGTATCTATAGATGAACTTGCAATCCAAATAGTTAAATAAATTAAGTATTTAGAAGCTGTAGTAATTATTAACTCAACGTTGGTATTACAATTACTGTCAGTACAACAGAAGGTGTCATGGTCAGATACATTGACGTAGTATTATTAACTGTTTCATTAGAAGTTTCAACAAATAATCGGAGTTGTAGTAAATTAAATATTGTCTGATAATTTGTCTCAATTTCAATCCAATGTAGGGGATAAAGGTGGACCATCACCATCAAATGGTAACGTAATCTTCATGTGCTCCATTAATATAACTCTAATTCTTTTCTATACGATGTGCAACATGATGGACCTTAGAACCAAGTGCCGAGCTTATAAACCAGCTCACAAGTTACGCTTGTAAGTGAACTGTGGCTCTTAATGCAGCTGGAAAACAATACACACCCCGTACAACACACCCAAGTGAGTCATTCGATACAACAATAGCTACGATTATTTTTTTCTATCCAATTGCACGCAGTGTTGTTTGCGCTTCGATAGATATTTCAATGGCATAGAGGTACGCAATAAATCGCGTATAGGGACAAACGATAGGGAACGGTGGTGTACTCTTAAGAGATGTAAAGCGCGTACGGCTGGTACTGGTTCTAGCGTCCGGTATATCGCGTAAAGTCGTCCAGTACGGTGTTTTAGCGCCGGCATCGTTGGTATCTGGCGAGTTTGAGTCATTCTGGTGTAAACAAAAAATAAATAAATAAAACACCACCGGTACCGGTGAAGAGCCCAACGTGCAGCATAAATAACAACTTTTCCATATTTCATATTAATATTTTCGTTTTTTTTTTGTTTTTGTAACTCGCAGCATATTTTGCCATGAATATTTCCCGCTGCACACCAGGGTTTGCCATCTGGTTTCGTCGGGTGCACTACATGGCATGGGTTCGTTAATGGTCCTGTTGCCAGTTTGTCACACCACGTCCACGGTGTTTGCATATGCTGTGTTTCGTGCCATTCCATCATGCTGTTTGGTTCGGTACCTTTGGACATCGTTGGCAATAAGGTCCGTAGGCACTTGCTGCATTTCGAATGCCCAATCGGGGTTCGAAACGAATCATATTCACGATGCCACCATTTGCATCCCAGCAAGTGTTGTTTGATTTGAAGCATCACAAATTATATAAGCTGATTTTAGCACCAACCTGATTGAACTTTAAGCTGGTTTTAAGTATTATTCATCTTCTTATCGTAACCATTAGGGAACCATTAGGTAGCATCAGCTTAAATTTCCAAGAATCGCTACTTCGTTTTCGTCAAACTCACCACAATAAGCTATCGCTTAAAAAGACTAATAAAACCATTTATTTCAAACCTTCACCTACAGCTATGTTGATAAACATGGGAATCTCTAAACGGGTTTCACTGCAAAAAAAAAAAATGCTAATTGCATAATCACCGCAACACAACGAGTGCATTCTCTTCGCGGAAGCCATGGTTTATTTATGACTAACCCGCCCCGTTCAGCAGCACCCTAGTCCCGATGAGCTGGCATTTTGCTTTCAATCCGACACCGCACGACACAGGCGCATAATGTGGATTCGCTTTCCATTTCTGCCACGGCAATAAATGCAGTGTTTGTACCGGTTTACATGAACCATTCATACGCTCGATGTCGGCGAATATCGGTATCGTCGCCGGTCGCAATACAAACGGCCACAAAGGATTACGTGAAAGGACTTGACATTAGTGTGGGGTACAATAACACGCACAGCAGAGCAAATGCTTCTGATCAATTAGATCAGATCAACTTTGGGGGTTGGCACTATGGTGCTGAAATAGAACATCACTACCCTTCGCAAATAATTTAACTTAATGCTAAGAATATTAAAAAAAAACGAAAGCATTTAAGGATTACGATTTTTTATATACATTTTTATACTAGAATTTTCAAGAGATTTTATACAGTGTTTGATAATTACAAAATGTTTGTATTAAAATATAACATGTCAAAATAATTACAAAACAGATCAAACAGATATATTTAATTAAACTAAGTTCTGATGAAGTCAACATCATACTACAAAAGCGCCAATAAAGTCATCTTAAAACATACTGTTTGACCCAATAAAATACTTTTTGTCTAAAGTATAATTAAAATTTAAATCAAATTTAAACTAAACCATACTTGAAACTGAACATTTTCAAATGGCACAATCGACTTTAGTTGTATTATTTAGTAGCACTGTTTCATGGGCTGCGTGTTGGCCACATCCGTTCCATTCCCATGGGGTACTCATGGCACCCCAGCGCAGTCGATGTAGTTGGTGAGCGTAAGTATCTCCCCGAGAAAGAGTCGCTCACGGGTGTAGTGGAAAATTAAGCTGTCATACGAGTAATGTAAACGTCTCTTCTGCCACTAGCGTACAGATCCCACGGGCTGGCACTAGATAAACGCTGCCTTTCATTTAGCCTAGATCAAAGACGCATTACGAATCTCAATAATGAACGAAAGAAGATGTGAACCGGAGGTTTTCGGGCTTCGGACACAATCGGTGTTCGATTTGCCCGAGCCGCTAGGGTCGACATACATCGTCAACCGCTAGGAACCGCTATGGTAAATCACCGTTTTTTCCATAAGCGCCCATGTATCGACGCTATCAACTCGCACTTGCATCCGGGTACGGTTCTACCATCGGTCTGGCATGGATTTGATACGTTTCCGCAATTAAGTTATAAAACGCTGTGCGTCATAACGTTGCGAAACCGGGCGAAACGGAACGCTACGGAGCTACAGCGTTTACGCCTTTTCATCCGTTACTCGAGGAAACATCTTATTGACATCTCAATTATCGCTTCCAGCCGTGCCCGTCCCCGAAATGATTGGGGGACCGAAATCCACGGCGGGCGTAAACTCTTTCCGCTTCGGTTTCGAAGCCCCCGAGAAAAGACACCGGGGGGGGACGGAGCTTCTTGTGGTCATCGGGTGCAAAATTGTTTATTGCCTGGTGAATATTTATGAGTACGATGTTTAATACAATGTTTGCCCCGTATCAAGATCGGATGAAAATCGGTCTCGCTTTTTCCGGTGTCCTGCACCAAGACTATCCGGGCGCTGGTACGAAATGTAACATTCGGTCCATTTTGTGCCTTGTTTCTACGCGTGTGAAAGGGCCGGCGAAGTACAAAAAAGAAGCAACCCCATACGAGTAGATAAATAAGGCTAGCTGAGTAGCTGATCGGGACGAGGCCGGTTCCAGGCCGGCTTATAAGCGTTTATAAGTGTTATTACCCAACCACTTTTCGAACACCATAAGCAACTATTGGTCAGGTTCACTACTTTGCAAGCCAATATCCGCACCCAAAATAGAAACGCTGTGGAAAGCCAATGGCAGCAAAACCTCAACACATTTCTCATGGGAAAAATTGTGCCACCCGATCGCAAGATCGTCGCAAAGTCAACCAAACAGCAATTTGGCTGAACTCACGGCTCGATATTGGCAGCCGGGTAGGGAACGGCGGCACAAGCACAGCGCCATATTGTTCTTGGCCGTCGGCTTTTGCCAAAGAGTTGCAAAATTAACCTCATTTTTTCCTCGTTCGCTTCGACATCGACTGCTACGGTCGCTTCCGTTTGCTCTGTGGTACGCGTCTCGACAGTACAGGACAGCGTTTGAAGGGAGGAAATACAGCCAAAAGCGATAGGCATCTAGACGGCCGAAGAAAAGAGACAATAAAGAGCAAACGAACGAGGGAGCGGGAGATGCTACACAGTGAAACTGTCAGAGACACAGATGGAAACGGAAGAGAACTGATAGTCATTTATCTTCAAATTCGATTATCGAATTTTATGAGCTATCATTATCTTCATTTTATTGCAAGTTGAGACGGGGATTTCAGGATTTAGGTACACGTTTTTGGTCTTTTTGGACGCAGTTTGTTCTTTTATTCATGCTCCGTACTGGCGCTGTAGTGTGGATGATTGGATGTCGCTTCCCACCTACTTTGGCAGCATTGGGGGATCAGGGGTAGGTGTTGATTAAAGACGTACCATTCACGCCATCAAGGAAGGAAACCTCAACGCAGATTGTCGCATCCTAGCGCCGGTGTCCTGCGGTTGCTGAAGCTTCCTCTTCACAGTTTCCCATTTACAGATGGCCATCGGTCAACATTATCGCTTTCGGTTTTTCTCGCATTCTCTTCCTCCAGCAGGGTGGGTGGGCATGGTGGGCATTTGCGCCGCGGCAGGTAAAGTACCTTTTCAGCTGGCATTCTTTCTTTACTCCCTGCGCGGTGGTTCCAGCACTAGAGGGCCCGTGGCTGGCAATAATAGAACCGATGCACACGCTTTTCCCGCAATTCTAATACGAACTACCCCTTGGGTGGGCAGTCATTGCAATTTTCCAGATTTATTTCCGGGCGAAAAACCTTGAGGAATTTGGCTGCCAAATCACGATTTTCACTATTCCCACCGTATCCCGCGCGTCGCATCGAAACACTCCCCTGGCCACAGTCAACAATCCTAGATAAAGTATTGCTTAAGCTTTAGCCGTCCTTAAATCTTGCTTCCACTGCACCATCAGTCTATCCCTCCCATCGCTGCTTGATCGAACAAAAGTCATAACTCCAGCAAATGTATGTTCTAGCGATGATTTAGCGTTATTTACCCGGGAGTTTATTGCTTTATTACGATCTGCTATTTTGACTATCTGCTGTTACGTCGAACCCGTTATTGACTCTCTTCCATTTTCTACCCGTTCCCAGCACTATCTCTTCCTCTCTTTCCCTCTCTTTTTCTCTCTCTCTCTCTGTTTGTCTTCATCTCGACTTCTTTTTATGTCATATTTTTCACGGCTGTTTTGACATACGATTGTTGTTTCTCTTCAGCATACGGTGGAAATCGATTTGAGGATATTATTTATACACATACTTATCGAAAACGAGGTTTTTACTGGCGGTGAGCTTCCCATAAAATATTGAAATTAACCATTTGAATGTTTTCAGCTACAGAATCTTTCCCAGTCTCTCTGCACTAGCTTATGAATCTCGGGCGTCTTCATAATCCAAGGGTCTTCTAGCACCACACACACACACAAACTGATCTTTTTGGGGCACGTTGTTGATTGCAATTTCCTCTTTTGGATGAAAAATAACCACTCTGTTCTATCACTTCTTACTGTGCAGCGCTGCTAAAAGCAATATTTATAAACCATTTCGAACCGAAAAAAAGGGGTTACATTGGCCGTACGCTCCTTACCTACGTGAATCACCTTGCCATCTCGGTTCTGGAGATAATGGGCATTTTCCTCACATAATCGATGCCGCTCATTAGGGCTATCGGAAAAAAGGGGGGGGTTATTAATGGGTGGGCAATGTAAAGGCTTTAGCGCTTTAATTTCCGTGCCCATTGAGATTAGCAGGGTTTGCGATGCTTTTCGGATAGATAGAAGAGAATCCCTCATCAATGTCTGAAAGTGTGAATAGAAAAATGAATCGAAGAGTAGCAGAGCACATTATTATCATATTGTGATACACCAATAACAAGCCCTCTCCAGAAGATGATGAGAAGAATTGATCTATGTATAGTTTAACAAACAAAAAAACAACATGATTGCAAAAATGGATGTATAAAACACAAATATTCACATACCATTTTTTTCGTAAAAGCTCTATCTGCTCTTGGGCACATTTTCCGTTCCTCTTTCCATCTGTATTCGGCCGCACATTCTTGCCAACCAGCAAGGCAAGCTTTTATCTCGCATGGTAGCGAAAATGGGAAGGGTTTTTTTTAATTAACGCCTCAGAATAAATCACGACGTCAAAAAAGAATGCTGATGGAAGACGGCCAAACGCGAAAGGGGAAATGATTTGAAACTGTTGTTTTCTTTTAATAAAATAGGCTAGAATGAGTTGTTTTTCTTTCACTTTAAGCATTGGGCAGCACAAGCGTACCTCACCGCTGGGGAAGCGAACCAAAATGGCTGACTGCTTTTGCGGCAGAGCCATGAAAGCTGGCGGGTTTTTTGGTTTTGTTTTGTTTTGCTTTTCGAGGCGAATCTTTTGGAGAATTTTTGGTTCGAAAATAATGGGTTCCGGGTAAAAAAAGGGATAACAATGAATGCGAAGGGAAAGGAAATAAGTCTCAAAATCGATTTTGAAGCGATGTTGCTTCTCCGCCAGGCAGAAATCAGTTTGATTCGTTCTACTCGGTTGTTCGTTCCATCTAGAGCGAGTAGTGCGATTTGGGTGATGAAGAATTAATTTTCCATTTTTTGCCAAAGCGGTATGATACAAGGTTACGTTTCTCATTTTACTATGCTACATGACTCGTTTAACTCACGGTGCCATTACCATATGGGAGAGAGGAACAACATTTTATCGCCTGTGTTATCATGCGGGGTTGTTGCTTGCATTTCCAACACGAAACAGTAAATTTATCTTGATGGATATATTTCTTCGAAGACGCCCCTAGAACAGGTTGAGGCCAATATCCCCAACCCCTGGTACAACAACGCTTCGATTGATTCGATTGAAAATGTTATGACAAACAGGCAGCCACACGATTTTCGGCCTGGATTTCTCTTGATTTGTCTATCTTATCCAATTTTTTTAACCTTCGCATCCCAGCTCCATACATCTTGCAACCACACACACACACACACACACATATACTTTCGGTTGGATTCGCACGGTGGGGAGAGATCCATCGACAAACTACCGAAACTTCCGAAACTGCTCGGTTCAATTTGCCATCCGATGTATCAGCGCACAACTCGTGCACGTGCCGCCGGGTGCTTCCTAATTAATGAAGCTCTTACTCAACGCGTACTCGAATTCAATCACTGTCACTTGATGAACACACCCCGCACCGAGAACACGCTCCCCCTTACTCCGCTGCAGCGAACCGTTAACCATATAAATGTCGAACACGATTACTTGAGATTGAGCGAATCTTGGGGGAAAAAAGGATTTTCGCTTGATTTCGCGATAAGAAGGAGAACGGTGACAGAGGGTTTGCGGTTTGCGGCAAGGTGAAGTGAGTTTGTTGAGGCCTGTACTTATGAAAAAGCGATCACTTCCATTTGCTGTGTCGCAGAAGAATTCCCAACGCACACAGAGGCACACCCAAAAGGCTAGAATGATGATAGAATACCTTCGCAGAAATGTTAAGAGAGCAAGTACTTCAATGACCGAAGCTCGTAAACCTCCATTAAAGCAATTTGATTACGAAATTCTGTAAAACCACGCTGAGCTTTTTGAAAATTCACAGAATATTTTTATAACTCATCAAACTGTATGCTATTTAGAGTTTCCCGACAATGAATATTACCAAAACTAGGGAAGTTGACCAATCTCTCTCTCTCTCTCTTCTTGGCGTAACACGACCTACTACCATGTCCTGCCTGCCATTTCTGACTTACTAGATTTAATTTACCTCGTAGCAGGATAGTCAGTCCTTGTTACGGGGGATTGGTCCGGATGGGATTTTGGCCCGGTCCGTTCGTGCGCCGCGACCATCATGATACCGGGCCGCTGCTTGCAAATTGACCTGTAAATAATGGTGCTTTAACCTTATAATGGTTAATTTCAAATCGCAAGGTAGTCAATAACAATTTAATCAATTATTTCCAAATCCATTTTCTTAAAAACTGGAATTACGCTTTAAAGGCAACGAACGCCAAATATTTCCACTCATCAAAGTACAAATATTATCCTAAGCCTCATCGCAAACCAAACCCTTAACCAGCCGCAATGGGCTTATAGAGATGATTGCGATTAAAAAGGTTGTCCATGGTTAAAAGATGCCGACACCAATACAATTCATGCGATGTGGGGAAGTATTGTCGTGCCAAACCTCGGAAAGCCACCAATGCTTGATCAAATTAATTTATTTCCGCCAACAGTAGGTGCGGATGCTGCCCGCAATGCTGCTGCGGAAATTGTGGGACTGGAGTGTAATTTTTCTTCAAGCCATCAAGCCAGCGAAGAAAGGCAGGCGTCTTAATCACTTATCTTCTCATATATCATCACTTATACGGGACGCAATCAACACCTCATCCAGCTTCCGTATTGGAGCACGGCGGTGCTTGCGAAATTGACGAAAGTCTGCGCGACGAGGAAGAACTACCACAACACCAAACCGACCGTATACAGCATGTTTCGCGAAGAGTCAGGAACTCTTAGACGAAGATAACAAACACACAGACAAAAAAACAACAACTACACAACGGCCAGTTTCCAATATTGGTGAAGTGACAAAATGGTCTCCCAGCCTTTTTGTTTTGTTTTTTTTTTTTGCTGCAACGGGCAAATCTCTATACCTAGCAAGACCGGATGGGCGAGATCTTAACGATATCTTCGTGCTCCGGAGGAGATCGGTTGTGTGGCAATTTCGCTCGTCCAGCACACTGCAGCTATGATCTTTCCTCCTGCCTCCTGCTGCATCATCTACCATTCAGCCACATCTGCGAGGGAAGTTTTGTTCGTAATTTTCGCGCGGCAGACGCGAAGAAAAAGTTTTTCCTCGCGCGATAACTTTCGCACCGCGCTTTTGTTGTGCCACTGGATCTTGCAAGCGAGAAGTATCTAGCTGGGTCGATGATGTGAGGAAGAGAGGCGAGGATGGCAGAGAGGGGGAAGGGGGGGGGGGCTAAGGATGTTGCAGAAATTGGGAGCCGTGGAAGGGGAAGGTTGGGAGGGGCCGAGAATGAATAAAATAAAATTACACTTAATGCCTACATGGTCATTTATAATATTTCCAGTAATTTATCACAAAACCGTCTTTAGTGTCAAACCGTCGGCAAAGGAGCCTGTGGAAAGAATGTTTGTGTGTTTCTGCATGTGGTTGTGTATATATATATGTGTGTGTGTGTGCGTGTGAGGAGAAGAAAGAAACCTTTTTCCCGTGCTTTCTTTCACCGTTCGCAGCGTGCGGAACAAGTCGGTAGATTGCGACACAGCCCGTTAGTGCAAGATGGCGTTCCCGGGACTTTTGTGTCTGACAGGTTTGCGACACGAGACAACAAGAGCAACAATAACAGCGGAAGGCAAAGGGGAACAACAATAGCGAATGCGAAGTGTAAAACAAAAGCACAGCGCAAAGAATGATGGGAAATAAGGAAGTAAATGGGGAAAAAATAGCAAACGCAGAACGCATCAATGTCAGTGGCTTGGCTCATTTCGCACGGTTTTGCCCCTTGTACGGACCCACGGCGCACAACCCCTTCCCATCCAAGCATACTTTGCGCGTTGAGGGAAGCTACTGGTAGGGCCACTATGTCAAAGTTTTGCAGCTTTTTTTTTGTGCTGTTGTTCTTACAATGTTGCTGCGTTACAAATATGTGAGTAAATTTTGGTGCCAGTCCGTTCATTCGGTAAACGTCGTGCAGGATATGAAGCTAGTAGCACCCTGCACGCGTGTCTCATTGCCTCTGTTTTAAATAGATTCTTGATGTTGTGTCTCTTCCCTTTGTTCCCACACACCACCCTTCCCCCTTCGAAATAATTCTGCTGACGCAAGAAGCCAGTACAATAAGCAGCCGATGGCCACGAGAAACTGCGGCATTTTGGGGCTGCTGTTATTCACCGAATTGTTTTGTTTCTCTTTCTCTCTCTCTCTCTCACTCTCTCTCTCTCTCTCACACTCTCTCTTTCTCACTCATTGTAACTTTCCCCGTCGTGCTACGATTGGTATTGTTGTTGCCTTTGTTGTAGCTGCGGACATGGCTGCGGAAATTCGCCCCAAAACGCTTCGCCTCTTAGTGCTCTGCGGACTTTTGATACATTTTTTATTGCACTTTGCTCCCGCTCTATCTTACACGACTTTTCTTTTATATCCCTTATTGCATGCTTTTCTCTCCTCCCTTTTCTACCTCCCTCCCCTCACACCCTTCCCCTAGTACCTACCGCTGAACCGCCCCTAGTCCGTCTCTTCCTATTTACTGTACCAAACAAACAACACCTATCCTGTGTGATACCGCGCGAGGTCGAAACGGGGAAGGAAATAAATTAAATCAAATACGACAGTCGGATATGGCCGGTTTATTGTACGTTAGGCCGACATGGCACGGTACCGTGTAGGTAGGGTGCACGATCCAGCAGCATTCCTTCGCAAAAGTTCGCACGAGCCGTCTCAAACTGTCACCCGCCTTATGTCTGCTCGTACCATCCGTGCTTTTTTTTTTTGTTAAGTACTTAATGTTTGCTCGCATACCCGCTCACTATTGAAAACCGATCAGTGCACAAAGGAAGAAAAATGATCATGATTGCAAGTAGCTTTATCTTTATATATTTATGTATTTATTAAATTCGCTCTGTATCGATATTGATCCCAGGTCAGGACGGGTAGCTAGGGGAAATGTTTGCTAGAAGATGCTATTTTGCTGCGCATCGAACCAACAGCGCTGTTGTGTTGATTATGATTATTTCATCGAACTATTGAACGTACGAAGCGATACGGTTCTGACATTTTAGTGAAAAAAGTAGGGTTAAAACTGTTTCGGAGTAATTTCCTGCGAAATTTTAATGAAAATTATTCGCAAATTTAAATACCTTTACTATTTTTCTTACATTTAATAATTTTCATAAAAATATTTCAAAATGTATCTCTATCTTCCTAAGGTATAGTTCAACGTTTGATAGATCCCACCAATTGCTGATTTGCAAAGGAGAGAAAATGGAGGCGCCCAGTAGGTTTCACTTTTAAATGGGGCTATTTCAATTATTATTGTTTGACCATGCAATTAGCGGGATGCAGCCTTATAAATTGCATGTGTTATAATTCTTTCATTGTTTTGGCTTAAGAAACTTTAAGTTGAAGCATTCAAGATTTCTTATGTTAACCAATTACCATTCTAAAAATCTGTAGTTTATGTTGTTACACGGGCATGAAATGTCCTTACACGTGCACCTCGATTTACATTCCGCTTGAACCGGCCCTTAACATGCGTTTCATTCGCACATTTTGTTTGCTAGTTCTCTATGATGTGTTTGTGTTTTACAAGATTGACTCAAATCAATCAGTTCGAAGTAACAAGTCCGGTTTTGTGAAAATAAGCCAATGAGTTTGGATACTTCCTGCCTGCCAGTCTGAAAATTGCGGATGTCTAATAACAGCAAAATCAGACAAAACTATGACAAACTCGAAATTTGCAAGGAACAGCGTAAATTAGAATATCACATATGCGGGACCTAGCACGGTAAAGCATTTGCACATCTAAGCATACATCTCCAGCGAGATATGCTTAGACGTGCAAAATTCACATTCAATTCCATCGCACTTCAGAGCTTTTAACCCCATCGATAATGTACTAGCGCGCCCGCACACATACACACAGAATGGTATTTACCCTTCTGCCCCAAAACAGGCACCTTCGGTTGTCCTTCCCCAAAATCACAGCCACAAGCACGAGCATCACACGAGCAGATAGTGCAATCATTGGCTTAAAGTTTCACTCACCTACGGTGCGGGGAAAACCTGCTTTTATTAGTCAGTTTACAGTCAGGCGCCAATTTCGTATCAATCTGCAAATCGGATCGAGGGGGCACGGATTGGCCGTTTGTACAAATGGAAAACTTTGTGCAACTCGGGTGCAGCCCCACGTCCCGTGCACATCTTACCAGGCACGAGGGGATGTTGCCTGGTTGCATTGCACAAAACTTTTACATATTCATCGCCACACGCGTAGAAAGTAACGATCGCTAGGATCGAAAATATCGACTAATTGTATGGAATATTTATCGTTAGCAAAGTGGAATTTCACATTCGTAGAGACAGAGACAGAGAGAGAGAGAGAGAGAGAGAGAGAGAGAGAGAGAGAGAGAAAATTCATCCATAAAGGAGACAAGGAGACGGAGCGTTCGATTTACGTGGAAAGTTTGCCATTCCTATCATTCCAACATTCTGCACTGATTTACACGTTTCGTAACTTTGTGAAGTCTCGCTCAACGCTGTTCCGCCCGTTACCCCCCAAACTTAGGCAAAGTGTATGCGATGGATGCGGTATATCTGTATATTTTGTCCACCGACTCCCGTATGCATGTGAAAATGTTCTTCACCACGGTTTTGTCCGAGTTATCGATGAACCCTGACCAGAGGTGCCGATGATTCCACATCCGAATCCGGACATCGATAAGCAAAACCCCAAAGCGACCTGCTTCTTCATTGATTGATGCGATAAACGTTGACTTAGGCATGCGAAACCGGATGGTACGGCTCCTACGTGCAGGATCGACTGTGCATTAGGGGAACGGACCAGGTAAGAAGCGATGAATGTGAGAAATCAAATCAATTGCACAGTATGCGGTACGGTGAAGGGTGACAAACACAAACATCCCGGGTCGGGTGGTTTTTTTTTTTTTATTTTTGTCCAGAGCTGTGAAACAGTCGCCCGGTTGGAAAGAGATAACACACACACACGCACACACCTGCTGCTAGGGCAAAAGCCAACCCGTCATAGCATCTCGCACAGTCGTCATGCATGGTGGCGCGACCCCGTCGAGTTGCAGTCGATGATTCGACAGAATTGATTGTCGAGAGTGCCGTCGAGCGCCCCAAAAACCGCCGAGTGCAAATGCTCTGCCAAGTGGTTGGGCAAAGGCGTAGATGCCGTACCTGATATGCGATGCATAAATTTAAAATTTGTATCCGGACGTCTCCTCTAGCACCTTCGAGCATCCAGTCGTGGCGTGATGGTGCGAGTGTGTGTGTGTGTGTGCCTGTGCATATGTGTGTATTTTTGTAAGGCCCTTTTGAGCTGGTGCCGAAGTCATCGGGTGTACTCGGGGGCCAGGAACCGCACGTCGGGGGCACCTGACTTGTGGCCCCAGAAACTTGCAGTGCAAACCCTCGGTAATGCAACATCGTACCAGGTTTTCCGAAAGGAAAACCATCGATGCTCCGTAATGGGGTATGTGTGTGGATGTGTATATAGTTTGTGTATCCCTGGTGCTCTTGCACCATGCGCCCTCCTCAAGGCTTTCAGTGGAATGAAAACGAGATATTTTCCGATACCCTTCCCTTCCAAACCAACCTCCCCTCGCCCACCTCCCGCTCCCTCTCCCTCTCTCTCTCTCCCTCCCTCTCTTTCGTGTGTCTTACGAGTACGGCTACCGAGAAATTCGTCCTGCATGGAACGTTTGTCGAAAAACTCGCTCGTCATCGCTGGCTGTCGATATGTCGATGAGAAGGATGTGAGCAATCAAAAGTTTTTCCATTTCCCGATCGTTCTCGTCGATCGTTCCCGCCGGGTTATTCACTTCGCAAACGTTCGCCTTCAATATCTTTTTGCCCGAAAATCGTCCCGAATCGCCTTGAATATGATGCTGAATGATATTGTCTAGCTGTGCAGTGCTATTGCAAAGTGTGCTGAATGCCGGCACACGAGATGAAAGACCAGGCAACGAGACACCCTATAGCCTTATTTGCCCCACCCTGTCCCTGGTGCCTCATGCGAATGGAAGTAGAGGAGCAACAACAACAACAACAACAGCAAAAAAAGGAAAGGAAAGGGAAGGAAAATGTCCTGACGCAACAGTGAAGCAATGAAACGAATGGCAAATGGTTGGGATGCGATTTGGCAAATTGAAAATATATACTCATATCTTTTGAAGCAAAAAGTTTTTTTCCTCCCTATCCCCCCCCCTCCCTCCCTCCCTTTTACCCCGCTGTTGCCACTCAACTCCTTGTCATCATCGACCTAACAACTCTTGCGGTACTGCTGTTCACACTCGTAAAACCACTTCCGTCTCACACGTTTTTTCTTCTTTCCTTTCTTTCATTCTTCTCCGCACAAAACCGACCCCCTTTTCCAGCTGGCAGTTACGTGTCGTTTTTCGGTTGTCGGAAAAATGGCACTGTGCAGTCGGTGCATCCGTCGATCGTTGTGAAAATGCAATCGGAAAATTTACTAATGTAAGGCATTGGTATTTTGTCACTCGCATTCCGCACCGCCTGCTGCCAAAGTCGTGGCAAACTTCAATCCCATCGGTCTGTGTGCCGGGTCATGCTCCACTCATCCCACGATGGTTGGCCTGCGTATGCAAATGTTAGCCGCTTGCGGTTTGTTGTGATGGGTGAGTGATGCAGAAACGGAGCGTTCTCAACTCAATTGCCGTGGGTCGGAAATTATCGTTGGCATTGTTCCTGGCATGCAATGGGTGTACATGCGGCTGAATTTATCATCATTTATAATAAAGAATAGTGAACCAGACCGGTACGGAAGCAAACCGTACATGCGACATCAACCTGAAGCACTTTAAGAGCTGCTTCCTTCCAATTCGTCCACGTACCGGCGCTAACGAACGTTTGAGACGCCAATTCACGGTTTTGCTATTTGCGGTCTGACCACAAAAGCCATCAAAGATTTACAAACTATCCACCCATTAGATTATTGTAGCACCGAAACCGAGCGAGAGACGCAGCAAGGGAACGGTCCCGCTGGAAGACTCCGCATCCAAAAGCCACACCGTTATTCGTCACCAAACAGCAGCAGTTGCTTGCTCTCATTTGAATTCAGCTCACATCTATCGGATGTACCTGAGAGCCATTTGCTAGCATAATAATCGTAATAATAATCACCCGGATCCCACCGGCCGACCCCCCCCCCCCCCCCCCCCCCCCACCAGTTCACCAGTCGCCCCAGTCGGTTCTGGGAAGCAGTGGATTATAAAAGATGCCCGAAGAAACGCTGCTTCTTCAGTTCCACCTTCGCACCAGCCAGCCGGCTCGGGTGCGCACTCGGCCAACTCTCCGGAGATGCTGGGCTCCGGGGTTCCTATTTAGCCAGCATCACTGCCGCAACTATTTACAAAGAATAAATTATTCAAGCACAGCACCTTCGAGCAATATCGTGAAGATTAAAATCCATAAATCACTATCACTATCCGGACGTCTTGTGTTGCTGCGATGCTTTCACGCATTTCCCGCTTTCACGCTTCACCCTAGTTCCACTCTAGCCTCGGAGCTAAAAAGCTAAATCGATGTAAGGATGGTGGGAACGCTGGTAGCATCATGAGCGATAGAACAGCACCCCGAAAACCGGCCTTAGTTTTCTCTTTTCGTCCCTTCTTTTAAGCAAAAAAAAAGGGACAGATTTTTACCGTCACTTTGAGACGAATGTGTCTACCAGCTGTACGGAAGGCTAGCCTAGGCAGGAAAACGAAAACGAAAATCTCATGCGCACGGTAAGGAAGTCGTTTGTGAAAATCACGTGTCGTGTGTGTGTGTGTGAGAGAGAGAGAGAGGGAGGGAGTAGCAGGGAGGAGTGTGTTTGTATGTGGTTTGTGTTTCGGGTTTTGTGTCCCTGCAAGGAAAGGATGCCAGGAGCGAAGCGAAGAATAGCATGGAAACAAACTATAAGAACAAAAAAAAACGGGCAAGAACCTTCTCATGTGCCTTTCCGTAATCGTCGGAAGTGAGTATTTGCATAAAATTTAAATTTTTCTAACTGCATCAAGTCACGTACCGAGGTTAGCGCTCGTAGTGCCTACTCCTTGCCGATCCAGGCCGCTGTGTGTCGCTGTTGCGAGCGCAAGATGCTAGGAAGCCAACCAGAGCCCGGACACTCCACATTTTGGGCGCTTCACCGGTGATGATGAAATCTTTCTACAACCTTTCGTGACGTGCCCGAGAATTTGTCAGCTTTCTTTTCTGCCACCAAGAAAAACTACATGCTGCTCCGAGGTTGGATTTCTTTTTTTACCATAGCACGACCAAGACATCTCACCTTGCACCCATTGACATCAACGGCATTGGGATTTCAGCCGGGTGACTTCGACAAATGTACCGTGGCACGGAGCTATTTTACGTTGACACACGAAAAGTGAACGGCTTAATTCTTGCACTTGGATGAATATTTCAGAAGTTAGTCGGCTGCATGCGCTTTTGGGCGGAGTACGTAGACCCGCCGCTATCTGTTACTGTGGGTCGGCATAGTGGTAACGGCGCTACAGGACCAGCACCAAATCCAATCTAGAACAGTTGGATATCAAGCTTGAATATCCAACTATGGATAACTAATATCAACAGGAGCCCAACAATGACAGACACCTAGACATCAATGATGTTATTACCTCTAGAGAATAGAAATAGAAGAAAGGCTAACAAAGATGCTTTGTAATGAAGGACTCGTCCAATAATATGGTGCTTATATTGAGCCTTTGAATTATTTGTACGAAATCTGCGTCAAATATATATACTGTTTTCTTTTACGTATATATATATACGAGGGGATGATTATATATAAGGCTATGAGATGTTCGTCATCCTCATTGATAAATAATGAAGATTTGAATAGTTAATAACAAATAAAACACCAAGAGGACTCATGAAGGAATCGGATGTTGCTTTCTTTGCATTAATAAAACAAATCTTGTGCTTGAAACAGTTCAATAGGCTACTAGAAAATGAAGATGTATAAGCCTAAGTACTATTTTTAACACCTTCGATAACAATACAAAACACTCCTCCGGATTATATATATAACGTATATAGTGTATATACACACACACACACACACACATATATATATATATATATATATATATATATATATATATATATATATATATATATATATATATATATATATATATATATATATATATATATATATATATATATATATATATAAATAAAAATCCGCATATATATACCTTATACTACCCTTAGATCCTATAGGTATACGTTCTTACCACATCGAACGGCTTTTGTGCCGATTGCACCCGGAAGCGTACCTCGAACTCGGATGTCACGGAGATCCGGGCAACCGGATATTAAACCGGAGCAAAAGTTTGCGCAAAATCCCTCCTGTAAATCTGTGGTTCTGACACCCCGACATGAACAAGTTTATTGGCCGGTAGGATCAGATGAGAGATTACAGCACGTATGAGACGACGGTTTTGCGAAGCGCAGGTGCTCTTCTTTCCTTCACCCATCCATTTCTTCTCTCTCTCTCGCTCGCAAATGGCTAAATGGCGCTTCCAAATGTTCCCCCCCAAAAAAAAAACTATTGCACCGATGGTGAAGGTTCCTCCCGTAGCAATAATGCTGCATTTAGGTGTGTTACTGCTGTTCGGCATACACAAAAAAGCAAAATGTCAAAAAAGCTCGGCACTTAATGCGGTAACCCCACAGCTCCGGTATTGCTCCAAAAACTTCTTTTAATTTACACAACGAAACAATGCGCACTCCCTGGATCGATGCTGGTGCACTCAATAGTTTGCCGTTCGGTCAATGGGCGGACCAGGCGCTGTAGGCTGTAAATACGTATGTAGCGTAGACCGTCACGATGCTTCAATGCTAAATGCTAAGCACTGCACTGTCGAGTGTTGAATATCGAAATGTCGAAGAGTTGCTACTTTTTACATCTGTCCGAGCCATGACCAAACGGAACGGACGCCATAGGAACGTGAAGTCTCGGTGCTGATATAATACTTCCTGGTGCCAAATTCTGTCCTTCCAACAGTTGCCAGCCCACGGCAGAATAGTTAGAGCAACCGACGCGCATACTTTCCGTTTCGCCCGGAGTACGAAACACGCAAAACACCCTAGGCTTCTATTAGCCGGCTAAATGTTGTGTTAAGGTTCGACCTAAAATCAACAAGACCGAACTGGTCGGATGGGATAGCAAGCAAGTAACGCTCGGTGGAGCAAAAAAAAAACGACAACATCATTTTTAAATGTACAGACTACCATCGGGGGAATTTTCCGCTGCGCCTTGTCCATTTATAAGCTGCTGTAATCTTACTCTTTAATTTGTTACCTGGAAGAAATTTAGCAGCTTTGAGACACGGTGAATCCTTACTAAAGGAAGGCAGGTCGCTTGGCGAATCGCTTGGAGTTGGAGTTCGCGTCTTCATGGTGATCTAATGCTGATGGTCTTACCAATAGAGTCATGGAATTTTTAAAGGCACCCAAAAATCCCTTTGATATAGCGGATGAAAAGGTGTGAGGCGAAAATATTCTACCACCAAACTGTTCGTCCGGTGCTAAAGACGACCGGAGCAGCACCGAAACTGCACCACTGTTTGGTTGATGAAATTTTATCAAATTTAAACTTCTATGCTTACCATTAACAACATTTTCCACTACACCAGCGTTGAACAGGGCACAAGGCTTCGTCCAGGTCCGTCCAAGGGAAAGACAAAGACGGGCCGGGTTTCACCGTTCAGCCATACCCATCGTTGGATTCTGCACCAGAGCACGACAAGAAGTGATGCTGACGCTTATTAGTGTTGAATAACGACACAACTTCGCCGTGCGCTGTGTGTGCGTGCTTCGACCAGGGCAAGAAATGAAGTTGGCGCACATCATTGATGTATTTCCCTGCGAGAGTGTTGGACGCTTCTAGGAAGTGGGGAAATTTCGCATCGAATTTCATTTATCATGCCCAGTGGCAGTTGATTGGATGTTGTTTACACTGTTTAAGGAAACAGAATTCAAATTTGATTTGAAAAGATGAATAGTGAAAAAATACAGTAACGTTCAGTTTAATGTAGCTTGCCCGTAGTTTTAAAAAGCACGGAACATGAGTGTGTAAAGTAACATACGTGACACTGCGTCACCTTTGTCTAACACCTACAGAGTTCGTGTTAATTATCCCTGAAAATTATAGGAAAAAAATACCAACCCATTTTCATGCGCCACTTCGTTGGATGCGATGGTTTATTCTGATGGATTGCATATTTCATGGCCGTTTTTCATACATCTACCACTTTCACGCTAATCAAAGCGACAGTCCAAAGAAAAACCACCAAAACGACCACAATATGCCATGACACCATACAACATCAATCAGCCTTGGGAATAATCACAAAAATTTACATGATTACTCTTTAAAGCGTGGAGTAAAACCGTCCGCTGAGTGCTTCCAACCTCGGTCGGAAGCTTTTAGTGCGGTTCGTACGTGTAATGCTTTTAATTTTATTATTCACTTCATTCATATCTCTCGTTCGCTTTGTCGAGTGGTTGTTACTGGATGGTTCTGCCACTTTTGATTTTTTTTATATCATTTTCTCAACAGTGATACGTTATATTTGCAATTAATCATCCAAATAAATCATATTTTACACTTACCAATCCTGAAGCGTTACGTTTAAAACAAAACTTGAAACGAACAGGCACACACTCATCGTAGTTCACTTTAAAATATATTTGTTTTATTACAATTATTTTGAATGTTTATGATTAATTATTTATTAACGTCCCGCCCCACAATTCATTCTGTCCAGGTTTAATGTTACTGTGCTTGCGTTGAGCAGGAGTTTTTGAGTTGTTCTGCGGGTTCTGTGAAATTTTGATCGGTTGCCCTATTAACACGTTCCCTTACCCGCGCCATGCTTAGAATAGGTATGTGACGTATTCGGTTTCGATACTGATTCGGTTCGCTCAATTTGATGCATCTTGTTTTGCCAACTTTATGTTATTTCGTATATGTTTTTTTTTGTGTGTTTTTCATCCCGCTTTGTTGTTTTGCATTAGTTTTGCGACAGTAGTGAAGTTTCTGTTACACTTTCATAATAATTTACACTTCATCTTCTTTGCTCTTGTTTGTTGGTGTCCGTTTTACCATAAGCTGTTTTAGGATTTCTTGTTTCGTTTCGTTTTGTTATCTTCCACGAACAAGGACGCATGAAGTCACCATACAGTGGTCATTACGTGTTTTCTGTTTTTCTTTTATTAATTTTGGTTTTGTTTTCTAAATTAGTTTTCACATTTACTGTAGATAGTTTGTTCGCAGTCACGCAGCAGACACTTTGGTATGTCTGGGTGAAACTTTACTGTTAGCATTGTTCGCAAACATTCGGCAACTTGTCGGCTCCACGACAAAACAGCGTTGAATGTATGGTTGTCGTAACGCGCAATTAAAATTATAATTTCTACTGTTTTATTGGGTGGTAATTTAAGAATACCTCATGGTTATTCCCTTCGGATTGGACATGAGTCCCCCAAATAGTACTTTCATTAGAATGGTGATTTACTCTCTTAACCTGAAATGAGGCATAAATCTTTTATGAGCTGACGCTCCACACATCTGATATTCCTCAACAATTGCTGATTGTGCGAGGTCTCAAAAGCGTACACCATTTTGAGGGTCCAGGAGGCTGAACGTAGAGCATTTAAAACAGAGACTAGCTCTTGCTCATCTTCTCTTACTTTTCTAGGTTCGATATCGTTGCCATAATCATAACGACAGCTCACGTTTAACTTGCGATTCTGTATGATCTAGTGAATGCTCTCAATGATCATTCCGTTCTGAAGAATAGGTGAGTGGGTCAGCACTGGCATTGATCCATAGATGCTTTCATTCGAAAGGCAGCAAACCACTAACCTTTCACTTGCAGGCGTCGTCCACTTCATGCTTGTCCCGATGTATGGGGTATTTTGTGCTTAGCAATGCTTCATTAAGTATGACTCGTCTAAATTCTCATTTTAAAACACGTCAATTACCTCCCAATAAATGCAGTTAGCATTACAATTGTGAATACGTGTTAGACGAACACTTAAAATCTTGATGTTTGTCGCGATATCGACAAGTCGCCGTTTGCAAACAAGTATTGTTTTATATACCGTTAATAAAAGAGTTTTGAAAAAGACACTCCGGTGATGAATAACTTCAAATCAACTCGAAGACATTGCGCTGAAAACTTCAAATTATCTATATTTTTGAGGAATTCAAGTTTCAAAACCGATCAAAACGGGCATTGGGAGAATTCGTTAAATAATTACATCCGTAAACATCTCATTTGCATTTCTGTATGGCAATCATTGCCAAAAACCTTCCCTCATTACAGTTTGGGAGATTTCGTGTGTTGATCTCATACCTTTTACTTACAGTACCGAATTGTTTTTATTTTGTTATAAATTAACTAGTTCAGCTAATGCATTGCATTATACGTATCCTGATCTCAAGGCCCAATTATACGACGAATGTATGTATTATGTATAGAAAAAAAATATGTTTGGTGTTACACACAATCTTTCGGCATCAATGAAGCCAACGAAATCAGGTGAAGTCGTAACAAAGTCGGCACCACACACAGGATTGGATGCAATCGCTAATGCACCCTTTCGAATCGATTTTGACACTAGCAGCAGCAAATGGTAGCAGGCCCACAACATCACCCCTAGCACGCAGCGAGACAGGTAGCGAAATAAAAGCGCGAACAAAAGTACCCAAACCCCCTGAGCCGTACAGCGCATATCGGCGCCGGACGGAAAACGTGTTTAAAAAAGCAGCTAGTATCGATTCCATTAATGCCAACGCTGTCGCTTTCAAAACCTACGAAGCAATGCGATCGGGACGGAAAATGGAAAACGGTTGTAAATAGGCAGCAGCTCTGCGGAATCGCTTCGCACATTTGCGCCCGTGAATTACTCGAGCTGAAGCGCAAACAGCACAATTAAAATTACCATCGTTACAGGCAAAAGGCAGTACACCGGATGCTGAAGAAAGAGATTCAGGAAAGGATTTTACAAACCCTCATGCTCAGTCTCGCACTTTTCCATGTTCTTTTTTTTGTCTGTTTACCTCTTTATATACGCGAAACGCAATCATTCAAAACCAGCATGCGGATTGCGATGTTGAGATGTAATCATACTCATACACTCAGTACGGAAAATATCATCAAGGAAATGATGCTTTTCTTTGCTAGGAAAATTTTAAACAGCCATGCTGGAAAACACCTATGCAAAAATCAAACTGTTAAATTAAACTGAATTTGCTAACCCATACCCTGTGGTTTGTTGGATCGTCGCACCATTAAACTGTCTCTGTGTGTGTGTGTGTTTTTTTTTTTATTCTTAACATTTTTGCTTCACATTTTGTTAAACGAGGCCGATTTTCGATTTTCATTGCTAGTACGAAGCGACCAGTGATATGTTTAATTACATTTACAGATAATGTAGGTTCTCTTTGCTCGTGAACGCTTGCTCTCTAACGCTGTGCAGAATACAGGACATGGTGTTCACATTTGAAGTGTCACAAACCCTTACGCGCCACCGTCCCAGGGAATAAAACATACTAACGCTACAAGAAATAAAACCAACATATACGAGCATTGGTATAAGCTTTCCAAAATGGAAAAAAAGCAAAATACCTGATTTATCCAATTACATTATTCTCCATTCCCGATTGCCCCGATATATTGCGTACAGGTGTGCATTTGACTGCCCTTCTTCCTCATTTCTCTCCATTTTCTTCGTTTATTACTTCGATAAACTTCAATTCTGTGTTGTTAAATTTTACTTCTGCCTCACCGTTTATTATCGTGCCTTACTCGCAATAGTGCTGCAGTACAAAAAAGAAAAACAATTTGATGCATCCCCGTTCCGTTAAATACCTCGTGTTTAGGTATCTCTTCTAGTGTTGTGAACATCGGAATCAGATTCATGAATCTGATTCTGAATATTTCAACTAATAATGAATAGATGAATCTGTATCTCTATTCTGAAGACTCTTGAATCTCCAAAGATTCAATATTCCTCAAAGATTTAGTAATCCTGGAAGGGCACGGAATCCTCAAAGATTCTTTAATTATCAAACTATTTTGGAATTTTGGAAAACTCGCGAATCTTCCAAACATTCACAAATCCTTAACGAATCTTGAATCTTTAATGATACAAAACTCCGTATGAAACAATCTTCTCAAAAGATTTATTAAGCACCACGCCAGTCTCTTCTGCTTCTGCTGTTTTGTTCTGTATAATATTTTGATCATCATTAAGATAGGGTTAAGATTTACATTTAGCTGTTATTTATTCGGTAAATGATAACACGTTGACTGTTTGTCTTGGTTTTGTTTACATTTTTTGTTTGTTTGTGGCGTTTTTTTTTTGTATGTGTGTGAGTGTTTTTTTTTCTCTTGCTTATGGTACGATTTTTTCCTATTCTTTAAGTTTATCTACGCGTGTGTATGCATGTGAGAGGACTTTACTGCTTTGCTTCGAATGTTCTTTTTTTGTATTTTTTGTTGTTGTTTTTTATAGGATATTCAACACTATATTACAAAATCCTAAATAGCTACCTGCTCCATTCGCATGATTTCGTGTCTTACTTTACGGGTTTGTTTGTTAGTTATTTGTGTTTTTCCTTTGGTATTTCTTCACGTTCCGAATGGCTATCTCAGTTATTAACGATTATGTGCTTGCTAGCGATACTTTTGCTGCACCCTTTTTTTATTCTTTTGTTGTTTGCCCACCTCATCGATTAATTATTTGATAAATTAGCATTGCTTATTAGTATAAGAAAACATCCTCCAAATGAGCCTCCCCCATCCAGGTTCGGGTGTTGATTACACTCACATATAAATCGTAGCGTTTTCAATTACAAACAGCGGTAGATACTTAGCAATAAAAATGTTAATTTGACTTATTTTGCACAAACGGTTGATGTCTTATTTCTTTCCTGCTTCCACTGCTGTTACTCAATACTTGCGCGAGATTTATATTTAGCTCCTGCCTTTTTTTCCTCCATATTTATTTAGCTGAACTCGTTTGACGTCACGCGTATTGTTTTCTTTTCCCTTTCTGTTAGCCCAGTAGCCCGCACCTTGCATTGTTAGGAAGATAGTACTAAAGTATACCAATCACTGGTGTTGGACATAAATTTACAGACATTGATATACCTCTTGTTTCTATGCGATCCCGCAAACACGCCCTCGCCGACGGCCTCGCCGTGAAATTGTATAAAAAAGCATCGTCCTTTCCCCATTCCTGCCGGCATCATTTGGGACCAGCATCAGCGAGTTGTGGAGTGTGTCATCCGTTTTGCTATACAGGGCGCGTTTGCTATTTGATTTCTGCAAGCCTGTCTCCCAGCATGCTCCAGACACGCTCCGTGCGTTACAGAGTCTGTCGTACTAAATATACAAATTATAAGGCCTCATATTCTCTTTCTGAACCCCTGTCTAACTCATTCGTCTGCAGTTAAATCCGTCGGTAGTGACGTATCCCGCGAACGTGTTTGCTTAGTGCGGTCCTGCATTCATGCCTTGCAAGTGGTGGATGATGTAAAAGCTATTGGGTTATTGCACATGATAGCTAGAGTGAAATTTCCAAATCAAAGCCGTACTCCTCCTCAAACCCGGTGCTTCAAGAATCGCCCTTTTTTGTTGCACTTTTACCGGCACCTGCTGACCCCAAAATCGCTAAATTATGACATAAACAACTGCTGCTGAGGACGGTTATACGCGGGCACGTGCGAATCCTTGAAAGCAAGCAGTGTGCCATGTGCAGTTTAATATTCATAACGCTACTCTTTGAACTGCTGTCAGCGGTGCAGCAGTACGACCGTCTTAAAGGCTCTCGGTCTCGCATGTGCCAAAATGCCAAGCACGCCAAGTATGTGTTGCATCTCGGTGCAACAGCATCTCATAGTTTCACGTGCCCTTATGTGGTTTTGCGTGAATAAAACTTGTTACCATCTCGACAGCACATCACAAAACCGTCGCACGAAGAAGATGACCGTGGAGGAAGGAGGGATGACAAAAAGTATTACCGAAAACCGGGAGAAACGGAACAGTTTCACGTCTGCAGAGCAGCGCGCTGCAGAGTAACTCGCCTATGACTGGCCGGAGCCCGGTATTTTGGTTTCACTTATCAAAAGATTGGGTTTGACGCTCGAATATCGTTATTTTCAAGGTGCATGCATTTGTGGAAGGCAAGCCGGACGGGGTGCTGGTACGCTAGCCATCCAGCGCTGGTACCGGAGCGCTTTAACGGAGCCTCAAACTCATTTTAAGCTGACGGTCGCACTCTGATATGACGCTCCATTTGCGCTCTTGCGTCCCTCGGGCACGAACGATGACACGTTGACAGCTGTCGGACTAGTTGAACCGTCAGAAATGCTCTGCCGGTGACATTTCGTGCTGTTTTGCTCCGAAATATCCGTCACCGTACCTTCACTCCGGTGTTCACACTGTGCTCGGTTGGTCAATCTTTTTCTTTTTTTTTTTGTTTTTGTTAATAAACATTCACGAGTATGCTGGGCAGGCGAGAGAGTCGAACGTATTGTTTGCTTCATCTTCGCCGGTAACTCCACGGTGTATTGGTACCGAATCATTGCGCCGTGTGTATTGTTTGTTCCGGTTCGTCCGCATTGGCTGTTTGCATCCTTTTCGCTCTATTGCGGGCAGATCATTGGAAGGAACCCGTTGGAATGAAATGCAACTTACTCTAATACACACCTCGGGCTCGAAAGCAATAGATCATTTAGTGTCACTTTTACCACCGCCGCTGGACAAAAGGAACTCCATCGAGCTGAAATCTATCTACTCCAAAACCAGACCAACACAGAAAGAGGGTGAGCATAGTTCATAGGCTCTTTGTTCATTGGAGCTGGCGTATTTTGGCAGGTTTTTTTTTAACAAAAACATCCTATTTGATAAAGTCCACGCAAAACCTTCACGAAACTCTGTCACTTCAAAACACTTTCCCAACATCGCAGTGAAGTTCACAATTCCCATGCTACCGACAAGTAAAGATTGAAGAATTGTTAACACTCCGAAGCCGATGAAAACTGATCTAATCCACCATATTGGAATTGTTTTAGCTTCTCTTCTTTTTGGGGTTAGAAATAAACAGTAGTTTTTTTTTCAATTGTTTAGTACCACAGCACTCACGCGCGCACTAACCAAACACGTTCGCTAAACGTAAGCATCAACATTTGTCATTAACTAAATTGTAGAAAAATTTCTATGAAACTATCTAACACCAGTTCATATATTTGATCATTTCGCTACCCTTTCGTTCGCCTGCTCCAGCATTTGTTTGCTGCACGCGCTGGAATAAGTACGGCAAAAAAGGCAATTTTTCTCATCTCTTTTATCCAGGTAGTTACATTTTCCTTCGCTTTTAACCGGCTGTTGCACTCATGTTTAGATTGTTGTTTTTTTTTCTCTTCTTTTGAGCGTTTTCATTCCTATTTTTGTTTTCATGCTTTGTTAATCGTTCTTTTTTTGTCTCAACTATAATGCACCATGTCGCGTATTGTAACCTTTGCGCTGTTTGTTTAAATGAATGGGCAAAGCTGGACGCTTCGTATGCGCGTGCACTAGAATTTCCAATCACTCCCCTTCCGAGCACGTTTTGCCCCGATCGGAGGTACTGGTATCTCGCCGACGTGTTATGAAGCATGCTCTGCTTTGCAAGAACCCCTTCAGCGACTAGACCTTAACAGGAACAACATTCGATCCTACCATCCCTATATGGTTTCAGCAGTAGTGATTAAATATTTACATTTTCCGCTCGACAGCTGCACGAATGGAGCAATTTAGTACACTGCATAGTGTAACGGCCACCGTATCTTCTCTTGTTGTCTCTGCTTTTCCATCCGGGTGAGCAGCCGGGGGTTTTTCTTTTTTTTCGCATTTTCTTAATCTTTTTTATCAATCGTATGACGTAACATTTTCCACGCATTTGAAATGTGATATAACTTTTCCACTCTTAATGTGCACAAATGTAAACCTGGGCGCGTAACTCATCGTAACTCAACGACTCACTCAACAACTGAGATAAACGTACTAACGGTAGTAGAAATTACATTTTGATTTGTGTCTGTGGTGTGTTGAATCGCATTCTACTACAAACAAATTAAAATGTCTACTGATATCCCCAATATCCGCCTGGCCGGTCCAATACGTTGGCGTTCATCCTTTTGTTTTGGGCGGATACCTTTTAGTTTGGCTTGCACAAAGTTCAACACGTGGCTGCTTAAACTCTACACGGCTTTACGTACTTTTGCTGGTGGCTGTCTCAAGCAAACGATGTGCGCGGTGTATAATTATACGAGCCACGTGAAGAAGCCTAGTGCAATGCAGAGCACGACAAACATCTGGCATATGTCTGTGTGATGCAGTGATGAAGCTGTAAATAGATCAATCAATTCATATGTTTTCGGTCAAACACCGTGGAGAACAATGGAACTCGTGAAAATAATAAGGGCTCATTCAATAATTACGTAACGCTGATAGGGGGGAAGGGGTCAGTACCAGCGTTACGATTTGTTACATAGGGAGGAGGGGGGGTTTTACTTTTTGTTACGTAACATACAATAAGATTATACTTAGATTCCCACTTCATAGTCTATGTATGAAAAATTAACTTATTTAAGGGATGATTTATACAAATTCCATATTACCTATCTACTTGTCGACTATTTAAAGGTCAAGTTTCTTGGTATCTTTTGATACCCACTCATTGATGACTTCTGATGTCCACTCAGATGGTGATTTTGGATTCCTGTGTGTTGTAGTGGATCCAGTTTGCATCCACTGTCACATAGCAAGCATCGTCGACTCCTAAAATTTACATTGAGCTTGAAGAGCTCTAAACAGACTCAGAATGATGCATCCAAGTTATACACTATCGTAAAGAGCTTCATACAATCAATCAATATAATTTACTGCTCGAACGCACATTCACGATAAAATGATCAACTTTCAACAACTAGAACGTGCTGCATCATGATCGGTACTTGTATGACCGCGTTTGAAGTCAGCATACCACCGAAAATAGTTGATTTTAATAGTGCTGAATTTTACGATGCTTATCAATTCAATTTAACCGTTTTTTTCCTAACCAAATGCAATGTTTTACTGACATTCTAAATTAATGATGATCAACTCGGTGTTAAATGATAACAATGGGTTTGAGTTTTGAGTTTTCCGGCGCTTCGTGGTCTTGGCCTGCTGCAAGGGTCCTCTAAACCACCTGCGGACGAGCGCCTTCGTCAGCCAATCCATAATCCCGATCTGGTGGACTCATCAAAGGCATCCCTCTAGCTTAATTTGGGCCTACCAAGCCTCCTCTGTCCATGAGGACGACCTTAACGGCTTTTTGGACAGGGTCGTCCGGTGTCATTTTCATGACATGACCAGCCCACCGGAGCTCAGACTGGTCTAATCCGCTGTACGACGGTAGGTTCGCCGTACAACTCATAGAGCTCATCATTGTAGCGTCCTTCCACACATACGGGGCCAAAAAAGCTTCTGAGCATCTTCCTCTCGAACGCAGTTAAGAGGGTTTCGTCAGTTTTGGACAAAGTCTATGTCTCCAAGGTGTATGAAGGTACTAGAGCTATATAAGTTCTATATACTCCCAGCTTCTTTCAACTGAAAATTATTCACTAAATCTACTTTACCGACAAATACATTCGCCATTTTTTTAGATCCTATAAATCTGTGTTTTATAAAAAAAAAAAGTTAGTCAAAAGTAAAGTAAATGAATAATGAGAATGAACAGAAGACAACTAGGCAAAAGAAAGGTTGCTAGATAAATAAGAAATGAATTGTACTGATAAATAATTTACGTACGAATTCTTTTTCTTAATACATTACACCGATTCGCCATGATACTATGTAATGTAAACTGTAATGCAAACTCTCAAACCAGCTTCTTAAACTTTTTAAATGGATGATTAGCGAATGAATCCTTCGTTTGGGATTTGTGGTGTTGAAGATTATCCAGAACTTATCCAACCTTGGTTTAGTTAACTTAGTGCATGCCAATAATACCAATTCTATTGATGAAAGATACAGACAGCCTGAAAATAAACATGGTTGATGAAGTATCGTATGCAGAATCGTAGCTGTATAGATTGAAGTAGATTCTAAAACCGCTTCAAATTATTAGCAACGATCAAGCAAGTCAACCTGGCGTGAGTAGTAAATTTAATAGGCTGTATGTTTGTTTATTTTTGCGTTAGTCGAAACACGATGGAATTACATGGATTACCTAAGAAATTTTATTTATTTTTTAAACAAGGGGGGAGTCATCCAAATGTTACGTAATTAAAGGGGGTTCCGTCCAGTGTTACGTTTAGTTACATTAGGGGGGGAGGGGGTCGAAAATTGACAATTTTAGCGTTACGTAATGATTGAATGAGCCCTAAACTTATTTCCTATAGATTTAATATTCTACTTTGTATGTGTACGTGGAATATTGTTCCGCGATGAAAAGGTTATGGAATCTACAAGAAAGTTTCCAGCATTTTGCAGCATATCAGGATATCAGGTATCTTGTATCTGTAATAGTACTACAATACTGATGACAATGCTTAATTATAACAAATTTATTCAATACGAATAAATAAAACTACTGAACTGAAATTTATTAAGAGGAACTCATTAAAATGGATGGAAACGGTGTTGGTTCAAAGCTCAGCAAACCCAACATAATTGAGCTGGCTAAGCGGCATAAGTTCGATTCCTTTTTGAGCTCAAAATAACAAAACAATATAAACATACTTGTACATCAAATGACATCCCAACAAACCAACGTTCTTAAACGCCTCTTAAACAGCTTTACAATTGTTAATTACTTTGATTTTAAATTACCAAAAATGTTAAATCGATGCTAATTGGATCTCATATACTGCATGCTAAATGATATTGGATTACCTATAGGCTTTTTAGCTACTTCATAACAACTGCACTCCATGTCCACTACCAATGCTTCAAAGCTTCCATTTCGTGTGTTTCTCTACAGGAAATAATCATCTTTTCCTTCAGAATGAAACGCCCGAGAGCGGTCCAGCCACAAAAGCTGGCAAGGAATTTCACTTTGGGCGTACACTTCACCACAACAATCACGACCTGCCCTGGTTTGCGGCTCATGCGACCAGGTTCGCGGGCCACGGCCCCAATCGCCTGCGAGCGTTTCACTGACGAGCGTGTGGTTGATTGTGTGGTAAGCGGCTGGAAGTACGAAATGAAGCTACAACTAAATTGTTTTTGTATGTTTTTTTTGTTGTTGTTTTGCCTCCCGTTTTGCGTGCAATTATGTTTCGTAAATTGAATCACAGTCGGTTTTTGCATAAACAGTGCAGAACAGGGGGAAAATGCGATGCGTTTATACTGAAGGATTTAATGCGTGTACGTACCATCGGAACCGCGCCAATTGATCAGCTTTTGGTTGCGCAGCGCGTCCGTTGTCGGGATGTGGATGATCTGCGTTGACTCGCGCGTTGCCTGCGGGATGGAGTCGATCCGTGCCAAACATTTCAGCACCAGCTTGTCCTTTAGCTTACCGAGCCGCTTCTCATCGATGTAGAAGCGAATTTCGAGCGTGCGAGATCGCAACACAAAGCCATCGTTCTCCGCCGTCGTTTCGTGCTGCGGTTGGAGGTATTCCGACGGTACCTGCGGTCGAACAATAGCAGTAGGATGGTTACAACGTTATATTTTTGCCCGCGCGTTTATACGGTATCAATGCTCGCGGTACGATGCTCTTACGTTGCGGTCGTTGATGTACCAGTAAAGCCGGGCCGGCGGGCTGGACATATCGGACGAACAGTTCGCTACAACGAAATCACCGAGCGCGTAGTTATGTTGTGCCCCATTATGCTGCAGCCCATTGATGATGGGTTCGAACTGTGGGTAGACTGTCGTGAATGAAAGGTTAAGAGCAAAATGAAGAATGAGCTGTAATTAGAGCAACATTTTACCGCATGGTGCGTGAGTGCAAAAAAAAGTATAAAAGACCCATGCTCCCGCATTCCAATGGTCCGTCCCGCTAGCACGGGAAAATCTCGGTACCTCACACCGAACTGTACAACGAGCACAAATTGATTACGATTATTAATTAATGGCACGGAATGTTCACTGCTGGAGCTAATGGAGCACGGCTCGGATCAATCAACTCCAAACCCGGCTCCATACGTTGCCGCTGCCCCTTTGCACACAGACCTCCGTTTGAACTTTGTCCTTAGCCGAGGCATCTGAAAAAGATCCGTGCCCAAGTTTGGCAAAGGGTTCCTTTTGATTGCCACGCAATCCTCGGCAGGTTTCAGCTGCTCAACAAATTAATCTTACCCCGTGCTTACCATTGCTCCGCGCCCGTGCGAGAAGCGGACACCTTCGGCAAGCATTGCCAAGGAACATGGCCACCGAGGAGGGGTATCGAGTAAAAACCCAACGCGTCAAGTATCCGGTTGGAGTTACCTCCGTACCCTATTTGATGTGCCTGGCTGAGGTAATGGATAGAATTAAGTCGTACCGTTAGCCGAACACTTGATCAGTCGTACGTGACGGCGAACACAACCAAACGGGCACGTACCCCATGGTGGATAAAGCAGGACGCTCGTTCGCCTCGTCTAAGTTCCCCAATTAGTCGTATCTAAAGCGATTCCGTTACAACTATTAGTGCTCCCCCCCCTTGTAACTTTACCAAACACCACCGCAGCAATGCCAGCCGTGCTCAAAAATAAAACTCTAGCACCTACACTAGCGCCACACTATTAGCAGGATGGATGCCAGCGGATTCAGCGTACACCAATGAGCGAATGCCCCGCGCGTTCGCGATAAAAGTGCAAATTGATGACTAATTAATGTTGCTTTTGGCGTAATTAAGAATACGCCGGAAACTTTCTAATTTTTCATAATTATCTCATTCCCGCCGACACACCAAGCTGCCACATTTAACACACTCTTTTTACCTTATTTGCTGGCTCTTAAGCACCCAGTACCAACCCATTCCCTGAAGGGTGGCACGCTGATGGATGTGAGGTGGCATACACGCGTTTACACACGCCAACTGAAACACACACACGCAGCAGATGAAAAATAGCACACGCCATCACGCCAGCGGAAGTGGAACTTTCGATCAGGTGGCGTTTCCGGTTATAAGCCCTTTAGCTAACTACAGAATACAATTTTCCATTTCGGTGTTTTTCCTCGTTGTTTTGATTTTTTTTGTTGTGAAAGCATTTTTATGTGTTTGTTTTCGATGTGATAAAAAATGTTGGAACCATTCCCGTACGATTGGTATTGTTTTTTTTTTTTAGTTCGTTGGATAACTTCACCAATGTTCGCCACGTATCGAAACAAATAGATAATAAATCGCTTTACAATGACTAATTTTTCTTTCTTCCATGGCATGTGCGAGCTAGGACCAAATGAAACGTGACTTTTGCGATTGCGAGCGTAAAATTCCATGATGACATCACGTCGTGCGCGGTTTGCTTCAGACACGGGATTTGCTACACATGCTATTCATTAACTCAAGCAAGACGATCAGCTAGATTATGATTCTAGACGGTGTTACAGGAATCTCACTGGTGAATCATGACCGTGAATTCCTGCCCTTCCTGAGGTCAAAGATTCAAAACCAAATAGTCCCAAATCAAATTACTCCAGTAGGAAAAATTGTCAGACAAATGGAGGGTTTCAAAAGTAACTTATATCATTTGTATAATCTTTTTACATTACCTCAAACTCAATAACAAAAAATAATTAATTTAATTTTTTCAGGATCGATCGCCTTCCGTGTAAAATAGTTAAATTGGTTGAAAACAATCGAAATTGACCGGTTTTGTAAACGTGATCCAACTGAGGGGAAGATTAACACGAATGAATGAACACTGGAGCAGGTGTTATAACAATTCAATGTGCAATTGTTTTACAATCACACCCTCGCAAAAGAAGCATGGCAAAATATATGGTTTGTACAAAGCATTTTCCTAACAAAAGAATCGAACGACCAATGTGAAATCAATAAAAAAAAGAAACAACTGATCAATATCATCAGCAACTGGATAAGTGATTTAGTTATTCACAGTTTAAACAGATCCAACTGTTTCATGCCTTCCTTCCCCTAACCAACACCAAGTTGTCGAACCAGCACTTAATTATTATTTATTTATGTTTCCATACAACGTGACAAACATAAAACCACAAGCACTAGCTAACAACATAGTGGCACGTGTGCAGATGCGGCGAAGGGTTGGATTTGAAAGCAGGAGAGCGAAAAAAGAACGTTTCCCCGTGCGAATGGTAGTTTATAAATTTATTTATCTCCAATCAATTACACCTATCCTCGTACCCGTTACTGAAAGGGAGAGTTAGCGGCACTGTGACGTATTTGAGTTATGTATACTAATTAATACAAATTCAATTCATATCGGGGAGATAATTTTCAATAAACAGATTCTTTTCCACCCGGTTAATCTGATTTGTACCGTGGTATATCGTATTGATGAGTTATAAACAGGTTTTGAACGTCGCACCGCACGTTCATTTGTCATGTTTATCAATATGAATTTCCAATTCACTCGGTGGCAAAACAGATGTTTTTTTTGGGTTTTTTGTTGTATTTTTGTTTGTTTTCAAAATAGTCAATACTACCCCTTTTGTGATCAAACTGTTGAAAATCACTTTCAATCAATTTTCCGATAACAGCCAATTTGTGGCATTGCAGCGAAACCGTATGCGTAATGTGGCTTGCGTACACTAACCGGCTAAATAGCGACCCGGATGCCTATTAAGTGGGTGCGACTGGTAAAGTGTTGTTTGCGCTCTAGCCACATAAATTTGTCGACACCATTACGCGGTGCAGAAATTTACGCTACCAGCGGAAGACGGCGACGGTACCGCTGGGTAAAGCATCCCGGAGCCCAGGGTTCTTCGACATTATTGGAAGCTTACTTCCACCACGGTCAACGTCACGCTCGCTACGATCGACAGCGCCTTTATCGGGCCGGTACTGTTTTATAACGGTGGCTTTCGAAGGCTTTAGCCTGCCCGAAAAACCACCATCGAGACGTTATTTCTTTTTTCTTTTTTTTTTGTTGGGACCTCATGAGAGCTCTCGAAATCCGATCCGATTTGAAATTGGATGCCTGCAGACAAACGGAAAAGCTTTCAAAGTTACGAGCCCACGAAACCCTACTTGCTGCCTGCCTGCCTCAGGAATTGTTTCACACATCGATAAATCACGCTGCGGGGATGTGGTGTGTCGGTAAGCAAGAGTGAAAGTGACACAGAAATCGAGACGGGAAGCTGTTTTTGGGGGTTTGTACAGGACGGAAAAAAGGGCCCGAAAATCGATGCAGCGCGGCTAGAATTTTCCCTCCACCGGGAAAAATCGAGTTGTCATTGTATCCGAGTGTATCGGTTACGACGATTCGTTATTGAACGCTGTACGAGGGCGTACGGGCGGAAAAGCCCGCTACGGATGTTAAAACCCTTGGACCGACAGTGGAATCGTACGGTCAAAACACTTTTACCCTGCTAGAGATAGAAGTGTGGTTAATGGTATAACGGCTGTCAAAATCATAGAAAGGCCGATGGGAGCTGGCGAGGATTGAGCTGAACAAGCTACAATAACGTACAGGCGGTGCACTTCCTGACCTCCAATCGAAAAGGGATCATCAAACGCAATTGAAGCAATATCGTACTCGTTGTCGATTGCATTATATTGGTGTACAATGCTCGCACGGGCTGTGTTAGTCAACGACTATCAAAGCGAACGCTCCGGACCGACGGGGTGATTTTATTTACCGAATTTGTCTGAGCAAAGCATTTAAGACAGCTCTCTCATGGAAATATTAACAATACAGCAGATTTACATTGTGCATCAGCAGAAGATCATGATAATTTGTGAAGATTTTCAGTGTTTGAATAGTTATTAAAATGAAAATCACCGGTCAAAATAATCATTTTCAAAGATTCATGGCTCGCCAATGATTCATAAACCTTCAAAGTATTATGCATTATAGAGGACAGTCCTCAAACAACCATGAATCTGCAAAGATTCATGATCCTCTGGAGGGATTCTTGAGTTCATTCATGTTCATCTTTAAAGAATGATGAACCTTTGAGGAGGAATCAGATTCACGAAACAATCAAACCCGTTTCATAAATTATTTTCATTATTGCTTTGCAATAATGATTCATAATCAATCATTATTGCAAAGCATTTAAGACAGCTCTCTCATGGAAATATTAACAATACAGCAGATTGTGCAGACAGTGCATCAGCAGAAGATCATGATAATTTGTGAAGATTTTCAGTGTTTGAATAGTTATTAAAATGAAAATCACCTGTCAAAATAATCATTTTCAAAGATTCATGGCTCGCCAAAGATTCATAAATCTTCAAAGTATTATGCATTATAGAGGACAGTCCTCCAACAACCATGCATCTGCAAAGATTCATGATCCTCTGGAGGGATTCATGATGGGTTCATTCATGTTCATCTTGGAAAAATGATGAACCTTTGAGGAGGAATCAGATTCACGAAACTAGAGATGTGCACGCTGAGTAAGCGTGAGTGAGTGATTTGAAACCTTCGAGAGAGTGAATGAGTATAAATCAGCACGAACTCCAAAAGGAGTGATAAAACACTTTGTCTCACTCCTATTCATCGATTTCATTCCAAAACGTGTAATAAAACACTGTCACTCTCTTTTACACTCTTCCTATTTTACTCAATGTTTACAATCCAACAAGAGAAACAACACATTTTACTCACTCTTACTAACCCGAAATCCCCTGGCGGGCATTAAAATACAAAGAGAGTGACAAAACACGTTTGCTCACTCATCATCAGCGTTTACAATCTCAAAAGAGTGGTAATACTCTTTTACTCACTCTTGCAGAGTGATTATAATCCCAAGAGTGATAAAGCAGTTATACTCACTCCTGTGTGAGTTTCTAGTCGGCACAGAGAGTGAGAGTGAGTATAGGTACAAAAGAGTGGTACAAACATTAATGCAGTGTAATACTTTTAATGAATCTCGAAAGAGTGAGTAAAGGTTTCAAATCTTTAAACCTACTCTTTGACTCTGATTCAAATCCTTGAAAAGAGTGATTATTCTCATCTCTACACGAAACAATCAAACCCGTTTCATAAATCATTTTCATTATTGCTGTTAATTACATTCTTCCTGTACGTTTGTTCATATCACGGACTTGATCCAATCGAATAGAATAAATTCATATTTACCGCCGAATCATAAGCACATTACGAACAAGTGCAAAAACAAGGACTCCCATCGCACCCATTGCACCAGTTTTCGCACGCGACCATTGCAATCAGCAGCAGTGATGGATTGATTAAATTAACGATGAGAAGCAAAGTTGATGCGACCGAAAGAACAAAAGCCGCTCAATCCGCCGAGAGAAGAAAAACAAAAACAAGCCTTCACATGCGAACATTGCGGCCACCGGACCGAACGGTTCCGTTCCAATTCGATTGATATGCGAAATTCTAGGCGCGAGTGGTTTGTGATTGCATGCGAAACAAAAAAAAACACAGGCGAAATGGATGATAACGTGCTGGACACGATGCACGACGATGAGCGGGCAAGAAATCGGAGCTAAATGAAACGATTGGCATAGCGAAATGAAATTAACCAAGGAAAAAGTGATTTTCTTGCCAAATCCAAAATCTGCCATGTCACCGTAAAGAAACAATAAATTTTCCACTACATTAAGCATTCGAATGATAAAAGATTTAACCTCCACCGAAGGCGAAGAAAAGACGCCGGGACGCGATGAAATAGAGAATGGAGGCAGATACGGAGCAAGGAGACTGCTTAATAGCGGATTCTCGTTCTCCCTTTTTCGACCCGGCTGGTGAAATGTGCGAGTGAATTCGTAAGAAAATAGACGAACAATTCTCCCTTTCCTTCGCCCCTCGAAGCACTTGCTTGCTCCGGACGGGTGAGCGAGGAAACTCCTAGTGGAGTTTCCCCCCCTATTGTGGCCTTAATGTTTCCATGAGCCATGAAAGCATACAACCCGGCGGGCATTTCCCACCATTCGGCAGTCCCATTCGGGCCGTGCATTCGCGCTAAAGGATACACATAAAGGCATTACCAACTGGGGGGTGAGAGCATGCAGCCAACGGGCGTGGAATGCCGGAAAACCTGGCAATTGCATTGTGTGGAGAAGGAGATCGTGTGGAGCCGAAGGAAGAAGTACACGCCGTCTTGTGCAAATTTCTCCCCTATGTATCCCCAAACCCACCGCTACACAATGTGACAGTCGTGAGAATGCAGAAAATCTGGCTCAATCTGGTAGTCTGGTGGTGGGTCACGAGAATGTGATAATAATAATCAAATCTCATCTACCCAGCCTCCGGTTGACCTCCTTCCCGCCCGGCGCGGCCAGGATGGATCATTAAACGCTAAAAAGCCTTGCTCTTTTATTCAACGACCATCAGGGACATGCCACATCTCATCTGCAACCACTGCCAACGTTGATGTCATCGTCCTAAATGTGGAACTAGAGCGTGGCCCGTCGTGTTCGGTATCGATGATGATCGCTATTAGGTATCGTAAGGAGATTTTTATCCCTCATCTCTTCGCTCTAGTCACACGGCTCTTTACATCCACACCGTTCCCGTCATCACTCTGCGATATTATAAAAATAATTAGATGGCTTAAAATTATCCTTCACACAACGAACCACTCCGGCGCCTAACCAACCGCATGCGTTTTGCCGCATCCATCCTGCGAAAAAAAAACCGGATCTATTCCCCAGCTTACTGGCAGTTCCCAAAACACACCCATTGAAACCGTTTCGCGCTTTTATCCCTCACTGGTAGCGGATCCGTGTAATGGGTTTACTTTCCATTCCGTTCGCTCTAAATCGTGTTCGGCTCCTTTGCTTACTTTCTATCCCTTTGCTCGCGCGCTGCGCGTGCTGATTGTCTTTATTGTTACTGTGTTTGCCCACCCATCTCACCCACCGTCCATTTCCCGCACTCACTTTCCTTTCACTTTCCGGCACCCAGTGCTTTCACAAAAAGGCTCCTTTTATTCGTGGAACGATTTCGGACGATTTACCACAATTTGTGCGATCTTTCAATTTTGTGTGTTTCCTTTTCCGCTGTGTTCCGCCACAACAAACCGTCCGGAATGGGAAGGAATATGCTGAAGCATATTTTAAAATGTTTTCTGCATATTGTAATTTCTTGCCGGTTTGCCTGTCGTAGCGCTCCCAGGGAAGTTCCATGCGGGAAGCCACATGCTTGACAGCCCCAGTGCTTATCGTGTGCTTGCGAGTTCTCGTGTACTAGCTGCATGCGGACCCCTTCGGGAGCTATTCAATGGATAGACGGTTACGACCAACAACCCGATACATACCTCAAACGATTTCCGATGCAGCTATCAACAGCACTTTTTTTTATTGCTAAAGGCTCTAAGGAGTTTATTGAAACCAAAAGTCTTCCGTTGGGCCACTTGCGGCAATGGCTTACGTATTGCTTGTTGTTTAAAACATAACAAAAGCATCACAGAGGAAAAATAAATTTGCAATTTGTCAGCGAACATGCAGTGGTGATTTTGTTGTCATATTGAAGGAACCCCTTTTCGCTAGACTGCTATCATTATTCAATCGAATTATGTCAAACACTCAATGACAAGAGAAAGAAAATGAAAGAAAAAGCGTTGCAATATTTATTTAGTAACTCATGTGACGAGAAGCGTCTCTTTAACTATTGCCAGCATTGTAGAAAGGATTGCAGATAGACACAGATTGTCAAAACACATTCATCCGCACCTTTTTATTAGTTATACGTAGCAAACGCTGTAAATATTCGCCACATTCGATAGAGATATTTCCCCCTAGTGGAAACGCACACGATCATAACACGTGGGCGGACAGCATTGTTGCTGCTACTACTGCTGAATAGCAGAATGGCATTTTATTTTCTCTTTCATAGAAATCACCGATTTCCCGCGGACCAGAGGAAGCCCCATAGGCCGGTATGGTATCGCTGCTCACATTCGTCTAGATTCCCATTTCCCCGAACGCAGGTACATTTCCTTTCCAATACTTTGCGAAACAAATGCTTGCAAACTCTTCATTCTTCGTTACAATTTAGTGAAGCAGACAAAAAATTATGATAAAAAAAAGCAGCAGTGCCAGCTTATGGTGGTACCGGCTTCTGCAGGCTGAATTGGTTGTGGTTTCTCTTCACCATCGTCACCATTGTCTCCTGCCAATGGGTATCGCAAAATTCACCAGAAACCACAAAATTCCTAGAATTTCAGCAATATTTACACCGAGCACACCAAACACCCAGACCCTGCCAGGGAATATATGCCAACACTTAACCATTGCAGAGTGAACGGCAAACGGGCTCGTTGCTAGGGAAGAAGGGAAGCAAACCGGTCTGAGGATTACGCAAATGGTTTCACAGTATCGTTTTTAATTATTTATGTACTCGCCACACAATGCACCCCGCAGTATCCCTGGGATTATTTAAAATAATACGCACAATAATAAAAACCGAAATTACTCACAAAAACAACAACAAACCATGAGGGCTATGAGGGTATTTTGTGGCAAATAATTCTTACACAATCTCCGTAGCACGATGGTGTAGTGAAAGCATAGCCTTTTCGCACGAAAGAATCGGTACCAAACCCCATCAGAATCGTTCTCCCGATTCGCGGGATGAATAGAATTAACCTAAATTAATAACTGTATAATCTTATGGATAAATCGCCACCAGGCAAAAACAGAAACTCACATGACAAATTCGTGCTAAAAAGCAGAAAAGTCTTCGCCTTTACGCAGTTGGTCGCATTAATTGTTCAGTTTTGTTAACAGAATCGCCCTCAAAAATCTGCTCTCAGTCATCACATTTTGTAGAGGGGCGTATGCGAAAAACAAGCATCATGAAAGATTACTGATGCGCTGGGAATTCCTTGCCCGTGAGGAGAGAAAACACCCAAAAGTAGAAGCTGAAAAAGCGAGTCCTGACAGACAGACAGAGTCCCAAACACGACCCGATTGTTAGGAGTCAACGTTATTGGATTTATTACTCAATTAGTCTTGAACACCCGAGCTAATCAACGTGAGTCATAAACCTTCCAGGTTTTTGCATCTTTTGCAACGTTCCGTACCAGATGCTCACCTTGCTTTTTGAACTGTAATTTTCTAACAAATATCACTTCCTGGCACATGCATACCCACGTACATTGCGCCTTGCTAAAACCAAACCGATTCACCTTTGCCGCTCGGTTACGTCCACGGTCACACCCCAAGTATGCATTAGAGCTGGGATTACGGGCAGTCCCAGTGTCCCCGAGCGCCTGTAAATAGTGGCCTGCCCGTCCATACGCAATGCCGTACTCGTGAGGCACATGAAAAACGGTTCAACACATGTCATTGAGGCGATAATCTATTGCTTTACTGGGATTTGCGAGATTGAGGTTTTTGGGGTCCGCTTGGCGCACGGCAAACGCATCCCGATAACATTGACTGCCGGATGACAGTCGTTCCGTTGCAAAAGGCGAAACCTGGAAAGCCGTAACGAGCTCAAAATGCTTAGCCGGTAATCCACTGTAGTTGGCTATGAAAGCGAACCATTTGTGAGAAAGTGTATAAGCAGATTGTGACCCGAACCCCAACGGATGCGAACAACAGGGCGGTGGAGAGGGTGAAGGAGGGAGGAAGGAGGGAGGGAGGGGGGGGAGGGATGAGCTAGTTTTGGGAAGGATATTTTTCATTCACTTCCGGCATGAATGTGTGCCTTTCAATGTCACTGCAAAGTGATAAAGTGAGCGATCGAACCAAACACGAAACCACAAACACATTCTACACCCCCCTCCCGTGTTTCTACACGGCTCAACACACAGTAAAAAGGATGGTTTATAGTGCATGGTATGCATATTAATCAATAGTTAAACAATTTTCATTTGTACCACAAACATCAGTAGGAAAACGAATGCAAAAGAAGGAACATTACATTCCGTGAACCACACCCTCAACAGAAGAGTCATTCATTAATCTATCTTACCGGCCACCGTCATATTACCGACGCCGTGCGCCAGCTTGAACTCTGGCGCATCGCCAGATATTTCGCACCGGTACGAGCCGCTCGAGCGAATGGTGAGCTTGTATAGTTGAATGCTGCACATAAACTGATTGCAGATCTGTACCGTCGAATTCTCCAGCAGCGTCACACCGTCCACGTCGAAAAACATCAGACTCTTGGGCATCATCGGCGAGTATCTGTGGAAAACGTAATCAGACAAAAGAAGTGGTGCTGTTAGGAACACACCTTAAAAAAAAACGAAAAAATCTGCCCATCTCCCAACGCGGGACTACAACGTTAAAACCCACCTGAAGAATTCCCGCTCGTCTTTGTACCATTTGACGGAGTTGAGCTTGTGCATACCCATGTCGTAGCTGCAGGAAAGCGTTACCGTCTCGCGTACATCCACCACTTCCGGCACGGTGATATCCGTCAGCTGCAGACATCTGGCAAGCGTTAACGCTATTGTGAAGAAGCCAAGGAAAGGATTTATTTGCATATATCATTGCCAACGGAAATGTTGAAATTATGTACATTACAGAAGGTTCATTTTTTTCTATGATATATGGGTGGCTAGCATGATGTAATGGAGGTCTCTCTATTTTCACTGAAAATAACTTACGAAAAAAAATAACATAATGGGTTGGAAGCTGGATGAACAGTCGAGTTATGAGAATGTATTTAATAGATTTCATCACAAAAGAATCATTTGTTTTCTTTATTGACTTTTCAGAGTTGCAGACTAAGTTAGTTCAGCATAGGCTATATACGCTTTATGTGGCTTTTTGTGTACAAAAAAAGGAATAAGTTTATTTAACTGGATTCAATACTTCATGCTTCTAATAAATCAACAATAATAACGTAAATATCTAAAGACATTTTTCATTACTAAATCTCAAAGAAATCAATTTGATTTTTGAGATTATTTTTCCTAAAATTGTGCATTCTTCTGTCTACTCTTTAATAACTTCAATTTATATTGCCGTACATGCGGTCCGCCACTTCCAATCTATCCCCATTATTCCATCATCTCACAGCAGATTATGATCATGATTCACAGCTGGTTAGGCAGATGCCTCGTACCGTTCCGATACATCCGTCGGTGTCCACGGTGCGTTACCGGTTCGATTTGCAGGTATGAAATTCGCAATTTGAATTTTCATTCCAATGTGCTAATGAAGCCAATGACGTAATCAAAATACTTGCCTAGTTTTCACCCTCATCAAACGAACCCGATGTCAAACGAACTATCAATCGAACAAAGACCGTAACGCGCCGATAATGCAGGTACGGTGCACGAGCGACTGGGCGCCTCCATCAATACGGACGCGTGGGAGTGTGCAAAAAGGCAATAAATTTGTTCGACGGGTATGACGTTCCCGTTTCGGTGGAGTTTAAAATTTCACCAAAACAGGCGGGGCAAATCCCTACCGGTCTGCACGCTGCAGAAGACCAAAGTTCGTATGAACGAATTATAACAGTTCACTCGCACCGACTGCACCGATAATAGGCGTTCGCTTATGCGAAAGTGTATTGGTCTCAGCACAATGGAGGTATTTTTCTTCAATACATCCTCAGCATTAGAGTGACTTTTTGTTTAACTCATAATATTTAGTTGGCTGCCATACATTTTGAACTGAACAAATTAATACTACTTTCTATTAATTCAAGGTTTGTTAAACTTGAAATTTTGTATAAATGTGTAAAACTTCATTTCTACCATCGTTCATATGCTGAGCATATTTTTTGTGTATAATTGCTGTAATATTTAGTATGAGCTTGCCGTAATCATTAACTTTCGAAGCCGTTAAGATGAATCAATTTACCATACGATCATTCATATGAAGTAGACATACTGGAAGGACGGAAACACAAAAAAAAGCACCATTCCTTACCACCGAGATAAATCACTCACTCATGGAACGGGGTGCCAAACAAAAGATTACACCACTTCCTTGCCGTTTAATGTGGAAATTGTGCTCGCGCCCAAAATCGGTGGTTTCGACATCATACGCTGGAACAACCGCCACCGGCAGCAGAAGCAGATGGAAGAAGAAAAAAACACACGCGATGCTCCCTCTTGCTGTCTGCTAACTTGTGAGAGATATTTTTACTAATTGCGACAAGAAAATAAAACTGTCACTCAGTAATTTGTCAGCATGATTTATGGCATGTCGGAAGTGTGCTCCCACTCGCTCGTGGGAATTTCACGACAGAAGGACGGAAAGCAAGGTCACTGATGCGGATGGTCGTACAAGAAGAAAACGGTAACCAAAAACAACGTGGCCTGAATCTAAAAAAGAGCACCAAGAACCACACATCCATTGGCTTAAGCAACACACACACTCACACACAAACACAGAAAAAGGAAAAACGCACATTTGGGAAAAGGAATTATAAGCTGCGGGGGGAAAGCAATGGTAGATATACCCATTGTGCAGAGAAAACCAAACACATAAAGTGTGAAGTAAAAATGAAACATTGTATTCCCGCTCGAGCTACGACTCCAATCTTGCAGCCCACCAACATTAAGCTCAGCCGCACAAACAAAAAACGGCCACTAATGGCCACAGAGGTGCATAGCATGCCAGAGCACCTTAAGCATCTTGAACGGTTCGCGAGAGAACTCCACGACATGGATAAGAAAGAGAGCTAAATTATGAGTGAAAGAGAGAGAGAGAGAGAACGAGAAAAAAAAGAAAGTAAGCATAATGGGGTGGC